>NC_088235.1:41449142-42154142 GCF_036934945.1 Oncorhynchus masou masou
ATGCTCCATTCAAAACATTTAGAACTAGGAATAGATATAGCCCTTGGTTCACTTCAGACCTGTCTGCCCTTGACCAGCACAAAAACATCCTGTGGCATTCGCCATTAGCATCGAATAGCCCTCGTGATATGCAACTTTTCAGGGAAGTTAGGAATCAATATACAGTGGGGCAAAAAAGTATTTAGTCAGCCACCAATTGTGCAGGTTCTCCCACTTAAAAATATGAGGCCTGTAATTTCATCATGAGGCCTGTACACTTCACCGGGCGGTGTGTTTGGGATCATTGTCATGCTGAAAGACCCAGCCACGTTTCATCTTCAATGCCCTTGCTGATGGAAGGAGGTTTTCACTCAAAATCTCACGATACATGGCCCCATTCATTCTTTCCTTTACACGGATCAGTCGTCCTGGTCCCTTTGCAGAAAACAACCTCAACGCATGATGTTTCCACCCCCATGCTTCTCAGTAGGTATGGTGTACTTTGGATGCAACTCAGCATTCTTTGTCTTCCAAACATGACGAGTTGAGTTTTTACCAAAAAGTTCTATTTTGGTTTGATCTGACCATATGACATTCTCCCAATCTTCTTCTGGATCATCCAAATGCTGCAGATTCAGTTTTCCACCATAATTTGAAAATAAATTCATTAAAAATCCTACAATGTGATTTTCTGGATTTTTTCCCCCTCATTTTGGCTGTCATAGTTGAAGTGTACCTATGATGAAAATTACAGGCCTCTCATCTTTTTAAGCGGGAGAACATGCACAATTGGTGGCTGACTAAATATTTTTTTGCCCCACTGTACACAGGCAGTTAGGAAAGCTAAGGCTAACTTTTCAAACAGAAATTTGCATCCTGTAGTACAAACTCAAAAAAGTTCTGGGACACTGTAAAGTCCATGGAGAATAAGAGCACCTCCTCCCAGCTGCCCTATGCTCTGAGGCTAGAAAACACTGTCACCACCTATAAATCCACAATAATTGAGAATTTCAATAAGCATTCTTCTACGGCTGGCCATGCTTTCCACCTGGTTACCCCTACCCCGGTCAACAGCCCTGTGCTCCCCACAGCAACTCGCCCAAACCTCCCCCACTTCTCCTTCACCCAAATTCAGATAGCTGATGTTCTGAAAGAGCTGTAAAATCTGGACCCCTACAAATCAGCCGGGCTAGACAATCTGGACCCTCTCTTTCTAAAAATGATCTGCCGAAATTGTTGCAACCCCTATTACTAGCCTGTTCAACCGCTCTTTTGTATCGTCTGAGATTCCCATAGATTGGAAAGCTGCCGCGGTCACCCCCCTCTTCAAAGGGGGAGACACTCTAGACCCAAACCACTACAGACCTACAGTGGACTCCAAAATTACTGGCACTGGCAATGCACAAACAATCCTTAAAAAATATAAACAATATAATTATAGAGATACACTCAAAATACCAACATGTGAGAAATACTGTACTTTATTAATGTTTCAATGGAACCAACAAAAATCATTAAATTATTTAATACAAAATACATTTAACCAAAATCAAGGTTTCATAATTATTGGCACTCCTCATTTAGTACTTAGTGCCACCATCTCTGGCAAGGATAACAGCATGGAGTCTTTTCATGTAATGTTTGACAAGGTTAAGGAACACATTTGGAATGATTTTGGACCATTCCTCTATGTAGATCCTTTCAAGATCCTTTACATTCTTGGGTTTGCGCTTATCAATTGCCCTCTTCCACAGGTTTTCAATTTGATTGAGGTCCGGCAACTGAGATGGCCATGGCAGAACATTGATTAGGTTTTCACAGAACCATGTGTGAATCTTGAGGTATGTTTTGGGTCATTGTCTTGTTGGAAAGTCCACCTACGGCCAAGTCCCAGCCCTCTGGCTGAGGCAACCAGATTGTCAGACAACATTTCCTGATACTTGGTAGAATTCATTATGCCATCAATCTTAACCAGTGCCCCTGGACCTCTGGAATTAAAACAGCCCCAAAACATCACTGACCCCCCTCCATATTTCACCGTGGGTATGAGGTACCTCTTCTTGTATGCATCTCTGTTTCGACGCCAAAAATGCAGATGCTGTAGCTGACCAAAACGTTCAATTTTGGTCTCATCTGACCAGAGCATCTTCTTCCAGTCATAATTTAAATAACGTTTGGTAAACTCCAAGCGCTTGCGTCTGTGTCTTGGGGTCAGAAAGAGCTTTCTTCTGGCAGCCCTTCCAAAGAGCCTGTGGATGTTGAGGTGGCGTCTGATGGTGCTTTTTGAAACCTGGTGACCCTAAGACGCCACTAAGGCCTGTAATTCTTTCACAGTTATTCTTGGGGATTTTGTTGCTTCTCTCACCATCCTCCTCCCTATTCTGGGGGGCAAAATGCATTTGCGTCCTCTACCCGTGAGGTTTTCAACTGTTCCATATCTTTTTAAATGACTTAAATGTAAATGTAAATGTAATTGCCCTGGCAGTGCTTAGTGGTATATTCAATCGGTTGTGCATCTTCATGTAGCCATTACCAGATTTATGAAAGGTCTATGATCATCTGTCTCATTTGAACTGCTAGTTCTTTTGTTTTCTTCATGGTGTTGGATGACAGCGGGATATTGCATGTGTGTTTCCTCATTTTTATACCCTAGTGAAACAGGAAGTGATGTAATGGCTCAATATAGTTCCTTAAGACTGACAAACTTAAATTAGTGGAATTTAATTTGTGGTTTAATTTTGGTAGATGTTATTTACAATAATCTTAAAAAGGTGCCATTAATTGTGAAACCTTGATTTGTAGGACATTGATTTTTTATTAAATCAATAAATTATTTTGGTTGGTTCCATTGAAACATTAATAAAGTACAGTATTTCTCACATATTGGTATTTTGAGTTTCTCTATAATTATATGGTTTATATTTGTTGAAGCATTGTTTGTGCATTGCCAGTCAGGGATGCCAGTAATTTTGGATCCCACTGTATATCTATCCTACCCTACCTTTCTAAGGTCTTCGAGAGCCAAGTTAACAAAACAGATTACCGACCATTTCGAATCTCACCGTACCTTCTCCGCTATGCAATCTGGTTTCAGAGCTGGTCATGGGTGCACCTCAGCCACGCTCAAGGACCTAAACGATATCATAACCGCCATCGATAACAGACAACACTGTGCAGCCGTATTCATCGACCTGGCCAAGGCTTTTGACTCTTTTAATCAAAACATTCTAATTGGCAGACTCAACGGCTTTGGTTTCTCAAATGATTACCTCGCTTGGTTCACCAACTACTTCTCCGATAGAGTTCAGTATGTCAAATCGGAGGACCAGTCTCTATGGGGGTGCCACAGGGTTAAATTCTCAGGGCGACTCTCTTTGTATATATCAATGATGTCGCTCTCTCTGCTGGAGATTCTTTGATCCACCTCTACAAAGATGACACCATTCTGTAAACTTCTGGCCCTTTGTTGGACACTGTGTTAACTAACCTCCAGATGAGCTTCAATGCCATACAATTCTCCTTCCGTGGCCTCCAACTGCTCTTAAACGCAAGTAAAACTAAATGCATGCTATTCACCCGATCACGGCCCGCACCCGCCCGCCCATCCAGCATCACTACTCTGGACGGTTCTGACCTAGAATATGTGGACAACTACAAATACCTAGGTGCCTTTTTAGACTATAAACTCTCCTTCCAGACTCACAGTAAACATCCCCAATCCAAAATTAAATCTAGAATTGGCTTCCTATCCTTCCAGACTCACAGTAAACATCCCCAATCCAAAATTAAATCTAGAATCGGCTTCCTATTTTGCAACAAAGCATCCTTCACTCATGCTGCCAAACATACCCTCGTAAAACTGACCCTCCTACCAATCTGCGACTTTGGCGATGTCATTTAGAAAATAGCCTCCAACACTCTACTCAGCAAATTGGATACAGCCTATCACAATGCCATCTGTTTTGTAATCAAAGACCCATATACTACCCAACACTGTGACCTGTATGCTCTCGTTGACTGGCTCTCGCTTCATACTCGTCGCCAAACCCACTGGCTCCAGGTCATCTACAAGTCTCTACTAGGTAAAGTCCAGTTTTTAATTGCTATATTGTAATTACTTTGACACCATGGCCTATTTACTGCCTTACCTACCTTATCCTACCTCATTTGCACATACTGTATATAGATTTTCCTATTGTATTATTGATTGTATGTTTGTTTATTCCATGTGTAACTTTGTGTTGTTGTATGTGTCGAACTGCTTTGCTTTATCTTGGCCAGGTCGCAGTTGCAAATGAGATCTTGTTCTCAACTAGCCTACCTGGTTAAATAAAGATTAAATTAAAAAAATAAACATGTATTTTGGAATTCCATCAATGTAAACATAATTCGCCTGATAACACGCTAGCAGAGAAGGATAGTATTTTATACAAGTGCATTTGTTTCCACGTTTCCTCTCCTTGATTACGTTGAACCTTTTTCAAAAAGAGGTGAGGACGAAGAAAAGGACACAAGTATCGAGGAAATACAATTCAGAAAAGGCCTGAGTGATCTCCTCTGCTATGCAACAGCATTTGACTTTTCACCAACTCTTCTAGCCTGTGTTCTAGGAAAATTAAGTGAAGGAACCAGCCATTATAGTGGGGAGACAATCAGTCATAATCCCGCTCTCCTGCCTGCCTGCTTTCGAGTGTTTTTGTGTGTGTTCCTGTGTACGTGCGTGAGTGTGGCCTGTCTGCCTGGTCCTGGCTCCTGTTAACACCAATCCCTCTCAGCTGACTTGACCTCGCCACTCTGTCACACACACACACTAAAAAGCACACACACAAACAAACACATACAGACAGACACTAAAAAGCAAGCACTCAACCCTTTCTCTCATTCATAGCCAGATTGGAGAACCATTCAAGAGTAATTGCAACTTCTAGAGGCAGGATATCCTGTAAGCTTTTTCAATACCATATATTTACATTCCCCCTAGTCTTTCATAGAAACCATATATTTACATTCCCTAATGGTCCTTTGATGTTCAAAGCTCTAGGAATGGGAGAGGCTAAAGAAAGCACAAGTCTCTATTCTCTCACTCCCCCCATCTGAAAACAAACTCCTCTTTTCTGGGGAATTGACTGTGTGTGTGTGTGTTTCAAGTTAATGCCACGTGCACAATACAGTGAAATGCCTTTCTTGCACGCTCAAAACCCAACAATGCAGTAATCAATATCAATGTAGCACAAAAAAAACATAAGTTTAAACAAAAAAACACAATAAATAAAAAGAAAAACAACGTAGTAAGACGCTATATACAGTGTCATTTCCAATACCATATTTAAAACATGCAGGGATACTGGAGTGAAAGAGGTAGATTTGTATATGGGTAAGGTGAATAGGCATCAGGATGTATGATAAACAGAGTAGCAGCAACATACATGATGATTGTATGCAAGTGTGTGTAGAGTCAGTATAAATGTGTGTGTGTGTGTGTGTGTGTGTGTGTGTGTGTGTGTGTGTGTGTGTGTGTGTGTGTGTGTGTGTGTGTGTGTGTAGAGTCAGTATAAATGTGTGTGTGTGCATATCAGGCATGTGCAGACCCGTGCCTTCCCACCCTTTCCTGCATCCATGGAGGAAGGCAGGAAATCTCAGCCGTCAGTTATTTTCAGAAACAGGAATCACACACAGATAGGCACACACACAGATAGGCACACACACAGATAGGCACACACACAGATAGGCAGTAGGGCTAGGAATTGCCAGGGACCTCACAATACGATATTAGCCCAAGACTTTGGTGCTGATACGATATGTATTGCGACTCTCACGATTCTATATGTATTGTGACTCTCACGATTCTATATGTATTGCGACTCTCACGATTCTATATGTATTGCGACTCTCACGATTCTATATGTATTGTGACTCGCACGATTCTATATGTATTGCGACTCTCACGATTCTATATGTATTGCGACTCTCACGATTCTATATGTATTGCGACTCTCACGATTCTATATGTATTGCCATTCGATACTGTGATTTTATTGCGATTCGATGTTCCAAACATATCGCTCACCATATGTCTGCATATGTCTGCTACAGAGGGACAAGAGAGAAATAACTAAATAAAAGTGTTGCTCCCTATTTAAAAAGAAGATGGAGAACAAGTCATGAAGGGAAAGTACTGGAGTTTTGGTGCAGGTACAGCCAACTAGAGCAAAAAATAATATTGTCAAAACGATACGATCTATCATCAAAAATAATATCCCAATATGTAACTGTATACATTTTTCTCCATCACTAGTATGCAGACATGTGCAGCGTGTACTTTAGACACGTAATTGTGCACACGCAAACAGTTGTGTGTGACTACACACACACACACACACACAATCACAAGTATGCACAGTCCCTTTGAGCTTCAGTCAATGAGTGCCAACTGGCTGGCGACTCAGGTCATGAGAAACAACAGCACCTTGTTCCTATTAGAGAGAGAGAAAAGGAGGAAACAAAGGGAGAAAGGAGGAAAGAGAAAGGGGTGGTGAAGTGCAAGCGAGAGGGAGGGAGAAAAAAATCAAAACAGAGAAAGGCAGCGGCTACTCTTCCTGGGGTCCAAACAGGAAACAAAACACAACAAATATAATCCGTAATACAATGCAAAATACAATGCAAAATACATAAAAATGTCTCTGAACAGTGCACATCGTGCCGTAAGGTATTCTTTTATCCGTTTTTTTTAAATCTGGTTTTATTGCTCGCTTGAGTTACCTGGGGTGGCAGAGAGTTCCATGTAGTCATGGCTCTATTTAATACTGTGCGTTTCCCAGCCTCTGTTCTGGACCTGGAGACTGTGAAGAGACCTCTGGCTGCATGTCCTGTGTGGTACTGATGAGTGTTCGAACTGTGTGCCAACTGCTTGAACAGACAGTTCGGTATCTCTACCAAACAACATCAGGGCTGCCAACTTCTGAAGAAAGCTTGGAGTGAGATTTGGTATGTGAATTTCATTGCCCCCTGACATTACCCCTAGATGGAAAATTATACTGTTTTAAAGTGAATTTCCTGCCATTCTAAATATTTTGACATGGCTTATCGTGGAGGGAAAAAAAGAAAAAAAAGAAAGAAAAAAAAAACAGAGGTCAGGTCTGTTCAGGATGCTTTGAACCTTAAATTAACATTTAAAAAAGTTGACTTTGTTACTCTGCGATTTTTGGGGGATGAAATCCAAAGTAAAAAATGTATATTAATGGTTGATGGCAATGGGTAACCAAATCATAGATTGCAGTCTCCTTGTCCATAGACAACTTTCAAGGTAAGGACACAAACATTTTGTAATTTGGGTGAACTATCTCTTCAAAATAAAGATAGAAGAAAATCCTGCTTGCTCTCCAGGAGGGTTGGCCTCCCTGAAGTTCTGGGTGTTTGAAAATGTTCTTGCTAAAACAATTTCTCAAAATCACCCAAACTTTATGAAACATCTAATGAATATGAATATTCAGGTGGCTTATGCCTACTAGTTGAAGATCCTTGCCATCACCTTACTCTACATAGACAAAATATGATGAGTTTATGAGTTGTGAGTACCCCTACCATCTCTGCCTAGCATGTGCACAATACTAAAATGTAAAAAATTACATTTGATTCATGGAGCATTTAATATCCAATGCTTATTTTTATGACTTATTCAAAACTGTTAATAAATGGCTGCAAAAATACATAGCCTCATATAACTCATTTTCAAAGACACAAGTAGCCATATCAGATTTCAAATATGTGATTACACTGGCAAAATTGGGAAGAAGTGTAATAATAAAATAAGTGTGAGGAATAACAGTAGTGTTCAGTAATGAGCTTATATTAAGCCCATTGTTAAGGAGAATTGTTCCACTGATTAGATTAAATTAAGTAAATAAATAAAATCTTCCGAAGACAAGATTACATAAATGTGCCCCGAAACACTAACCAAATAATTGTTATATTTATTGTCCCCTCAAGAAGAAAACATTGTTGGGTTCACAATCTGTTTGAAAAAATATTTTCACAGTTAGAAATCAAGTCACCCTACCAAATACTATAGGTCTGTCTGCTGTTTCTTCGTTGTCACAGCCTAAATGCTAAACGAGGGGACTAATGCAAGTGTCGATTAAATCGACTTTAGCACATGCTGTTAAAAGGCTGCATTCTGCAATAAGGACTGAAGTAACAGCAACCTAATTTTGTTGACAACATTGAACATAAAACAGTGCTACAATGCTACTCTTTTCAGAGTTGTATAAACTCAGCAGAGACCGTTCTCAGCAGAGAAGCTCCACTCTAATCTTGAGGGGTGTTTCTTTAAAACATTCATCCAATCCCCTTGATCCCTTACATAACTAGACCAATCACATGCTTCAATGTGCCGCTGTTCACAGTGCTGTGGCAAAACAGGACAATGATCAAGGTTCAGGTCCTGATGTTAAATTGCAGGTGCAGATGATCCAATTTCAAAACGATTTGGAGTTGAAAAGTTAATGAGCTGACTATGCAATGGACCAATTAAAAATAAAAGTAGTACTTTTCAATGAGTGAGATATAAGAGGTGTACCGTGAGAAGAGGGTCAAATGCCTGTCTCAAGGCCAATGCGTGAGAGTTGGCAACTCTGCAACACCTCGCACAAAGACCAATAGTGATGCAGTCAATCTCTCCTCAACTTTGAGCCAGGAGAGATTGACATGCCTACTGACATTCGCCCTCTGTGTACATCTAAGTGCAATACGTGCTGCTCAGAGAGACATTAGAGATTGTAACGTTCTTTGTTTCACGGAAACGTGGCTCACTCGAGACACGCTATCAGAGTCGGTACAGCCACCTGGTTTCTTCACACATTGCGCCGACAGAAACAAACATCTCTCTGGGAAGAAGAAGGGCGGAAGGGTATGCCTTATGATTAACGAGACGTGGTGTGATCATAACAACATACAGGAACTCAATCCTTTTGCTCACCTGACCTAGAATTCCTTACAATCAAATGACGACCGCATTATCTACCAAGATAATTATCTTCGATTATAATCACAGCCGTATATATCCCCACCAAGCAGACACATCGATGGCCCTGAATGAACTTCATTGGATTCTATGTAAACTGGAAACCACATATCCTGAGGCTGCATTCATTGTAGCTGGGGATTTTAACAAGGCTAATCTGAAAACAAGACTCCCTAAATGTTAACAGCATATCGAATGCTCTACCCGGGTGAAAAAAATCCTGGACCATTGTTACTCTAACTTCCGCGATGCATACAAAGCCCTGCCCCACCCTCCATTGGGAAAATTAGACCACGACTCCATTTTGTTGCTTCCAGCCTATAGACAGAAACTAAAACAGGAAACGCCAATGCTCAGGTCTGTTCAACGCTGGTCCGACCAATCTGATTCCACGCTTCAAGATTCCTTTGATCACGTGGAATGGGATATGTTCCGCATACCGTCGGACAACAACATTGATGAATACGCTGATCCGGTGAGCGAGTTTATTAGCAAGTGCATTGGTGATGTTGTATCCACAGCAACTATTAAAACTTTCCCCAACCAGAAAACGTGGATTGATGGCAGCATTCGTGCAAAACTGAAACCGCGAACCACTGCTTTTAATCAGGGCAAGGTGACCGGTAACATGACCGAATACAAACAATGTAGCTATTCCCTACGCAGGGCAATCAAACAAGCTAAGCGTCAGTATAGAGACAAAGTAGAGTAACAATTCAACGGCTCAGACACAAGCGATATGTGGCAGGGTCTACAGTCAATCACAGACTACAAAAAGAAAACCAGCCCTGTCGCGGACCACGATGTCCAGCTTCCAGAGGTCAATACAGTGCCAACGACACGGACCGCTAACAAAACCTACGGGCTCTCCTTCACAGCAGCCAACATGAGTAAAGCATTTAAATGTGTTAACCCTCGCGAGGCTGCCGGCCCAGATGGCATCCCCAGCCGCGTCCTCAGAGCATGCGCAGACCAGCTGGCTGGTGTGTTTACGGACATATTCAATCAATCCCTATCCCAGTCTGCTGTTCCCACATGCTTCAAGAGGGCCACCATTGTTCCAGTTCCCAAGAAAGCTAAGGTAACTGAGCTAAATGACTATCGCCCCATAGCACTCTCCTCCGTCATCATGAAGTGCTTTGAGAGACTAGTCAAGGACCATATCACCTCCACCCTACCTGACACCCTAGACCCACCCCAATTTTCTTACCGCTACAATAGGTCCACAGGCGATGCAATCACACTGCCCTATCCCACCTGGACAAGAGGAATACCTATCTAAGAATGCTGTTCATCGACTACAGCTCAGCATTTAACACCGTAGTACCCCCCAAACTCGTCATTAAGCTCGAGCCCCTGGGTCGCGACCCAGCCCTGTGCAACTGGGTCCTGGACTTTGACGGGCCGCCCCCAGGTGGTGAGTGTAGGAAACAACATCTCCACCCCGCTGAGCCGCAACACTGGGGCCCCACAAGGGTGCGTTCTCAGCCCTCTCCTGTACTCCCTGTTCACCCATGGTTGCGTGGCCATGCACGTCTCCAACTCAATCATCAAGTTTGCAGACGACACTACAGTGGTAGCCTTGATTACCAACAACGACGTGACAGCCTACAGGGAGGAGGTGAGGGCCCTCGGAGTGTGGTGTCAGGAAAATAACCTCACACTCAACGTCAACAAAACTAAGGAGATGATTGTGGACTTCAGGAAACAGCAGAGGGAACACCCCCCCAGTCCACATCGACAGAACAGTAGTGGAGAAGGTGGAAAGTTAAGTTCCTCGGCGTACACTTCACAGACAAAGTGAAATGGTCCACCCACACAGACAGCGTGACAGCGCCTCTTCAAACTCAAGAGGCTGAAGAAAGTCGGCTTGTCACCAAAAACACACAAACTTTTACAGATCGAGAGCATCCTGTTGGGCTGTATACGGCAACTGCTGTCGGGCCTGGTACGGCATCTGCTCCGCCCACAACCGTAAGGCTCTCCAGAGGGTAGTGAGGTCTGCACAACGCATCACTGGGGGCAAACTACCTGTTGTCCAGGACACCTACACCACCCTTCACAGGAAGGCCAAAAAGATCATCAAGGACAACAACCACCCGAGCCACTGCCTGTTCACCCCGCTATCATCCAGAAGGCGAGGTCAGTACAGGTGCATCAAAGCTGGGACCGAGAGACTGAAAAACAGCTTTTAACTCAAGTCATCAGACTGTTAAACAGCCATCACTAACATTGAGTGGCAGCTGCCAACATAGTGACTCAATCTCTAGCCACTTTAATAATTAAAAATTGGAGGTAATAAATGTATCACTAGTCACTTTAAACTATGCCACTTTATATAATGTTTACATACCCTACACATCTCAAATGTATATACTGTACTCTATACCACCTACTGCATCTTGCCTATGCCATTCGGCCATCCATATATATTTTTATGTACATATTCTAATTCATTCCTTTACACTTGTGTGTATAAGGTAGTTGTTGTGAAATTGTTAGATTACTTGTTAGATATTGCTGCATGGTTGGAACTAGAAGCACAAGCATTTCGCTACACATACATTAACATCTGCTAACCATGTGTATGTGACAAATTTGATTTGTTCTGGACCAAATGCAATTTTCCAACTGGGCAGTAGTCTAGGTGTAACAAAACCAGGTCCCGTAGAACCGGTTGATTTAGAAAGAAAGCAGAGCAAAGCCTTATCATGGACAGACCTCTTTCTATTTTAGCAATTATTGTGTTGACCATGACAGCTTTCTATCTAGGGTGACACCCAGCAGTTTAGTCTCCTCAACTTGCTCAATCGCCACATTATTCAGTAATAGATCTAGAATAATTTTGCACGCCCAATTTTTCAGTTTTTGATTTGTTAAAAAAGTTTGAAATATCCAATAAATGTTGTTCCACTTCATGATTGTGTCCCACTTGTTGTTGATTCTTCACAAAAAATACAGTTTTATATCTTTATGTTTGAAGCCTGAAATGTGGCAAAAGGTCGCAAAGTTCAAGGGGGCCGCATAATTTTGCAAGGCACTGTATTTTACTGTCGTATCTGACATGTATAAGGTTGAGTCGTCAGCGTACATGGCCCTACACCCAAACAAGGGCACTGCGTTCATCCACCTCTGGCCTGCTCGCCTCCCTACCACTGAGGAAGTACAGTTCCCGCTCAGCCCAGTCAAAACTGTTCGCTGCTCTGGCCCCCCAATGGTGGAACAAACTCCCTCACGACGCCAGGACAGCAGAGTCAATCACCACCTTCCGGAGACACCTGAAACCCCACCTCTTCAAGGAATACCTAGGATTGGATAAGTAATCCTTCTCACCCCCCCCCCCCCTTAAATGATTTAGATGCACTATTGTAAGTGGCTGTTCCACTGGATGTCAGAAGGTGAATTCACCAATTTGTAAGTCGCTCTGGATAAGAGCGTCTGCTAAATGACTTAAATGTAAATGTAAATGAGATAGCCTGCAGAGTTCTGTCTTACTATCCAGGTCTGTGCCCAAACAATTTGAGCTCCTACTTCTAAAAATCCACCTTTCCAGAAACAAGTCACTCACAGTTGCTAAAGACCACATTCTGCCCCCAGCTGTGCCCTAGACACCATATGTGAATTTATTGCCCCCCACCTTTCCTCAGAGCTCGCGCTGTTCGGTGATCTAAACTGGGACATGCTTAACACCCCGGCCATCCTACAATCTAAACTTGATGACCTCAATCTCACACAAATTATCAATGAACCTACCAGGTACAACCCCAAATCTGTAACCATGGGCACCCTCATAGATATCATCCTAACCAACTTGCCCTCCAAATACACCTCTGCTGTCTTCAACTAGGATTTCAGTGATCAATGCCTCATTGCCTGCATCAGTAACGGGTCTGCGGTCAAACGACCATCCCTCATCACTGTCAACCGCTCCCTAAAACACTTCAGCGAGCAGGCCTTTCTAATCGACCTGGTCCGGATATCCTGGATGGAAATGAACCTCATTCCGTCAATAGAGGATGCCTGGTTATTCTTGAAAAGTGCCTTCCTCACCATCTTAAATAAGCATGCCCCATTCAAAAAATATAGAACCAGGAACAGATAGAACCCCTGGTTCACTCCAGACCTGACTGCCCTTGACCAGCACAAAAACATCCTGTGGCATACTGCATTAGCATCGAATAGCCCCCACGATATGCAACTTTTCAGGGAAGTTAGAAACCAATATATTACAGGCAGTTAGGAAAGCAAAGGCTAGCTTTTTCAAACAGAAATTTGCATCCTGTAGCACAAACTCCCAAAAGTTCTGGGACGCTAAAGTCCATGGAGAATAAGAGCACCTTCTCACAGCTGCCCTAGGTTCTGAGGCTAGGAAACACTATCACCACCGACAAATCTGCAATAATTGAGAATTTCAACAAGCATTTTTCTACGGCTGGCTATGCTTTCCACCTGGTTACCCCTTCCCCGGTCAACAGCCCTGCACCCCCCACAGCAACTCGCCCAAGCCTCCCCCACTTCTAATAGATAGTTGATATTCTGAAAGTGCTGCAAATTCTGGACCCCTACAAATCAGCTGGGCTAGACAATCTGGACCCTCTCTTTCTAAAATAATCTACCAAAATTGTTGCAACCCCTATTACTAGCCTGCTCAACCGCTCTTTCGTATCGTCTGAGATCCCCAAAGATTGGATAGCTGCCGCGGTCATCCCTCCCTTCAAGATTGAAGACCCAAACTGCTACATACCTATATCTACGGAACGCAATCAACCTTGCTAGCTAGCCAGCTAGCCCCCGAATAGCAGCACTGTAGAAACTATTACACTCGACGGAACGACTTGATTAGTGTAGTGTCAACATCGCAGCCACTACCAGCTAGCCTACTCCAGCAGTACTGTATCATTTCAATCATTTTAGTCAATAAGATTCTTGCTACGTAAGCTTAACTTTCTGAACATTCGAGACGTGTAGTCCACTTGTCATTCCAATCTCCTTTGCATTAGCGTAGCCTCTTCTGTACCCTGTTAACTATGTGTCTATCTATCCCTGTTCTCTCCTCTCTGCACAGACCATACAAACGCTCCACACCGCGTGGCCGCGGCCACCCTAATCTGGTGGTCCCAGCGCGCACGACCCACGTGGAGTTCCTGGTCTCCGGTAGCCTCTGGAACTGCCGATCTGCGGCCAACAAGGCAGAGTTCATCTCAGCCTATGCCTCCCTCCAGTCCCTCGACTTCCTGGCACTGACGGAAACATGGATCACCACAGATAACACTGCTACTCCTACTGCTCTCTCTTCGTCCGCCCACGTGTTCTCGCACACCCCGAGAGCTTCTGGTCAGCGGGGTGGTGGCACCGGGATCCTCATCTCTCCTAAGTGGTCATTCTCTCTCTCTCCCCTTACCCATCTATCTATCGCCTCCTTTGAATTCCATGCTGTCACAGTTACCAGCCCTTTCAAGCTTAACATTCTTATCATTTATCGCCCTCCAGGTTCCCTCGGAGAGTTCATCAATGAGCTTGATGCCTTGATAAGCTCCTTTCCTGAGGACGGCTCACCTCTCACAGTCCTGGGCGACTTTAACCTCCCCACGTCTACCTTTGACTCATTCCTCTCTGCCTCCTTCTTTCCACTCCTCTCCTCTTTTGACCTCACCCTCTCACCTTCCCCCCTACTCACAAGGCAGGCAATACGCTCGACCTCATCTTTACTAGATGCTGTTCTTCCACTAACCTCACTGCAACTCCCCTCCAAGTCTCCGACCACTACCTTGTATCCTTTTCCCTCTCGCTCTCATCCAACACTTCCCACACTGCCCCTACTCGGATGGTATCGCGCCGTCCCAACCTTCGCTCTCTCTCCCCCGCTACTCTTTCCTCTTCCATCCTATCATCTCTTCCCTCTGCTCATACCTTCTCCAACCTTTCTCCTGACTCTGCCTCCTCAACCCTCCTCTCTTCCCTTTCTGCATCCTTTGACTCTCTATGTCCCCTATCCTCCAGGCCGGCTCGGTCCTCCCCTCCCGCTCCGTGGCTCGATGACTCATTGCGAGCTCACAGAACAGAGCGCCGGGCAGCCGAGCGGAAATGGAGGAAAACTCGCCTCCCTGCGGACCTGGCATCCTTTCACTCCCTCCTCTCTACATTTTCCTCCTCTGTCTCTGCTGCTAAAGCCACTTTCTACCACTCTAAATTCCAAGCATCTGCCTCTAACCCTAGGAAGCTCTTTGCCACCTTCTCCTCCCTCCTGAATCCTCCTCCCCCTCCCCCTCCTCCCTCTCTGCAGATGACTTCGTCAACCATTTTGAAAAGAAGGTCGACGACATCCGATCCTCGTTTGCTAAGTCAAACGACACCGCTGGTTCTGCTCACACTGCCCTACACTGTGCTCTGACCTCTTTCTCCCCTCTCTCTCCAGATGAAATCTCGCTTCTTGTGACGGCCGGCCGCCCAACAACCTGCCCGCTCGACCCTATCCCCTCCTCTCTCCTCCAGACCATTTCCGGGGACCTTCTCCCTTACCTCACCTCGCTCATCAACTCATCCCTGACCGCTGGCTACGTCCCTTCCGTCTTCAAGAGAGCGAGAGTTGCACCCCTTCTGAAAAAACCTACACTCGATCCCACCGATGTCAACAACTACAGACCAGTATCCCTTCTTTCTTTTCTCTCCAAAACTCTTGAACGTGCCGTCCTTGGCCAGCTCTCCCGCTATCTCTCTCAGAATGACCTTCTTGATCCAAATCAGTCAGGTTTCAAGACTAGTCATTCAACTGAGACTGCTCTTCTCTGTATCACGGAGGCGCTCCGCACTGCTAAAGCTAACTCTCTCTCCTCTGCTCTCATCCTTCTAGACCTATCGGCTGCCTTCGATACTGTGAACCATCAGATCCTCCTCTCCACCCTCTCCGAGTTGGGCATCTCCGGCGCGGCCCACGCTTGGATTGCGTCCTACCTGACAGGTCGCTCCTACCAGGTGGCGTGGCGAGAATCTGTCTCCTCGCCACGCGCTCTCACCACTGGTGTCCCCCAGGGCTCTGTTCTAGGCCCTCTCCTATTCTCGCTATACACCAAGTCACTTGGCTCTGTCATAACCTCACATGGTCTCTCCTATCATTGCTATGCAGACGACACACAATTAATCTTCTCCTTTCCCCCTTCTGATGACCAGGTGGCGAATCGCATCTCTGCATGTCTGGCAGACATATCAGTGTGGATGACGGATCACCACCTCAAGCTGAACCTCGGCAAGACGGAGCTGCTCTTCCTCCCGGGGAAGGACTGCCCGTTCCATGATCTCGCCATCACGGTTGACAACTCCATTGTGTCCTCCTCCCAGAGCGCTAAGAACCTTGGCGTGATCCTGGACAACACCCTGTCGTTCTCAACCAACATCATGGCGGTGGCCCGTTCCTGTAGGTTCATGCTCTACAACATCCGCAGAGTACGACCCTGCCTCACACAGGAAGCGGCGCAGGTCCTAATCCAGGCACTTGTCATCTCCCGTCTGGATTACTGCAACTCGCTGTTGGCTGGGCTCCCTGCCTGTGCCATTAAACCCCTACAACTCATCCAGAACGCCGCAGCCCGTCTGGTGTTCAACCTTCCCAAGTTCTCTCACGTCACCCCGCTCCTCCGCTCTCTCCACTGGCTTCCAGTTGAAGCTCGCATCCGCTACAAGACCATGGTGCTCGCCTACGGAGCTGTGAGGGGAACGGCACCGCAGTACCTCCAGGCTCTGATCAGGCCCTACACCCAAGCAAGGGCACTGCATTCATCCACCTCTGGCCTGCTCGCCTCCCTACCATTGAGGAAGTACAGTTCCCGCTCAGCCCAGTCAAAACTGTTCGCTGCTCTGGCCCCCCAATGGTGGAACAAACTCCCTCACGACGCCAGGACAGCGGAGTCAATCACCACCTTCCGGAGACACCTGAAACCCCACCTCTTCAAGGAATACCTAGGATAGGATAAGTAATCCTTCTCACCACCCCCCCCTTAATGATTTAGATGCACTATTGTAAAGTGGCTGTTCCACTGGATGTCAGAAGGTGAATTCACCAATTTGTAAGTCGCTCTGGATAAGAGCGTCTGCTAAATGACTTAAATGTAAAATGTAAATGTAAATCTATCCTACCCTGCCTTTCTAAAGACTTCGAAAGCCAAATTAACAAACAGATTACCGACCATTTCGAATCCCACCGTACCTTCTCCGCTATGCAATCTGGTTTCCGAGCTGGTCATGAGTGCACCTCAGCCAGGCTCAAGGTCCTAAACGATGTCATAACCGCCATTGAAAAGAGACAATACTGTGCAGCTGCACATCTATCACTCCAGTGTTATTGCTATATTGTAACTATTTTGCCACTATGGCCTATTTATTGCCTTACCTCCGTTATCCTACCTCATTTGCACACACTGTATATAGACTTTTTCTATTGTATTATTGACTGTATGTTTGTTTATTCCATGTGTAACTCTGTGTTGTTTGTGTTGCACTGCTTTGCTTTATCTTGGCCAGGTCGCAGTTGAAAATAAGATCTTGTTGTCAACGAGCCTACCTGGTTAAAAAAAATATATATATATATATATATATTATTTCACCTTTAAATACAATTTCCATGTCCTCTGTTGCTTATTATGACAGAAAGGACTGGAGATGGAGGACTGGAGACTAGACAGTCAGTCTCTTAAGAAGTTTGCTATGTTGATGGAGATAATCCGGGAACCTCCGCAGTTAGAGTGAATGCCTTCTCTTTTAAAGAGTGTTGGTTGCTCCCACAGCGAGTTAAAATTGTCACAAAAAGAGAAATTCTTGTCTTTGCAAAGTTTCTTCACAAACTCGTTTAGGGCAGCGAGGCAGCTGTAACTTCTATAGCATGGCAGGAGGCCAGAGATGATTATTCTCTTTCTTGTGGCAACAAGGGTGTTCAAGAGAATGATGTAGTAGAGATAGAAGGGGAGTATTTTCCTGTGTGCATGGTCAGTCTGTCTGAATGGAGACAAATAGAGCTTAGAGTTTGTGTGCTGTGACCATCCCAAACGGCAACCTATTTACTATTTAGTGCACTACATTTGACCAAAGGTGGTGCATTATTTGGGGGCCCCCAAGTGGCGCAGAGGTCTGAGGCAATGCATCTCAGCTCTAGAGGCTTCACTACAGACCCTGGTTCAATCCCGGGCTCACAACCAGCAGTGATCGGGAGTCAGCGCACAATTGTCCAGGTTAGGGACTTGCCTAGTTAAATAAAGATTAAATTAAAATAAATATATAGGGAATAGGGTGCCATTTGATATGAGCACTTGTTTTACTTTTTCTAAATTCACTGAGCGATTTATTTCATATTTTTTTATTTAACTAGGCAAGTCAGTTAAGAACAAATTCTTACTTACAATGACCTGCCACAAAACCCACATCATGACAAGAGAGACAACACTACATAAAGAGAGACCTAAGACAACACAACATGGAGGCAGCACAGCATGGAGGCAGCACAGCATGGAGGCAGCACAACATGGAGGCAGCACAACATGGAGGCAGCACAGCATGGCGGCAGCACAGCATGGCGGCAGCACAGCATGGCGGCAGCACAGCATGGCGGCAACACAGCATGGCGGCAACACAGCATGGCGGCAGCACAGCATGGCGGCAGCACAGCATGGCGGCAGCACAGCATGGCGGCAGCACAGCATGGCGGCAGCACAGCATGGAGGCAGCACAGCATGGAGGCAGCACAACATGGAGGCAGCAGCACAACATGGAGGCAGCAGCACAACATGGAGGCAGCAGCACAACATGGAGGCAGCAGCACAACATGGCGAGTGAGTAAGTGAGTGATTAGACTAACCTGATGAGAGGAACATTGTCCAGAGTACAGCACAAAGTTGGTCCACTCTGTAGATAAAGCTCCTCCTCACATGACTGGTTATACAGCCTAGACAAATAAAATACACACAGGAGGGGGAATGTTTTGATGAGTAAAAATCATGTCAGACCTTGTAATTGTAACACTGTGGATCAGTCTAGTGTGTAATAGCAGACTATGTTTCTCTATTGCAATAGTCCTGTTATGGAAATACTAGTCTGGAAGTGACGTTACATGGAAGACAGTTTTGACAACCCCACACACACCCAGTATGGTGGAAGACTTTGGGAGTGGGTCAAAGACAGTTTAACATCATCACTAAGGACAGTATGTCATGGTGCACACACATCATCACACACACGTTACACACGTGTGGTTCTCACGTCACCCAGAAATAGTCTGGTGAACCACAGCTACTCCCACGCCATATAAACCCACACACACAGAGGAATGCACCTCCCTCTGTGTGGTACAGTTTGAATTCTCACAAGACCAGCAACATTATACTGGTGTGTTTGACCTGAGGTAAATATTAGCATCAATGTTGTATATTATTGGTTCTACCACCACAGAGTGAGACAATACACTGGTACTTGGAGTGTTATTCCACCTGCTCTCAATAAACTTGTCATTCATGTTTTTCTAGCATTCCCTTAAGACATACTGTATGCTGTAGGTCAGTGTCTGCACCTACTAGCCCCAGAAACAGGTGTGGTGTCACATTATAGGGACAATGGCCGTGAGTGCTATAGAGTTTCTATTTGTAGCCTAAACATTAACTAGCCTAAACAGGGTTTGCCCTGGATCAAAAAGGGGCTTAGGTGGTGTAGGGGCAAGGGGCATATTATAAAAAACATATCCTGTAGCTCCATGATCTTTTCTGCATACTTTATATCTGGTTTTAATCATTTGAGTTTACACTGAAAGTGTTTTTCCAGCCCAAAAATGTGTTTCTAAAATTAAATAATATCTATATCTGTTTTTTTTACATAGGCAGCCCGGGGGAAAAAAATGCTTAGGCGGCCCATTCAAGGATTTCAATTTTAAGGGGAAAGGGGGATACCTAGTCAGTTGTACGACTGAATGCGTTCAACTTAAATGTGTGTTCTGCATTTAACCCAACCCCTCTGATTCAGAGAGGTGCATGCGGAGGGCTGTCTTAAATCGGCAGCCACGTCTCTGGCGCCCAGGGAACAGCGGGTTAACTGTTGCTAAAATGCTGTCAGTTCCAGTTTAATAACTGGTTATAACTTTAGCTGGTTAACATAGCCAATCAGAGCTACAGTAGGCCTTTATGCAAACAAGCCATTTGCCACAAGGGCTTGTCATCATTCACTTTGAACTTGACTGTGTGTTTACAGGCAGTTGCAACAGCGCAAACTTAGAACATTAGAAATGGATTGCTGCAAATATGTAAATACCACAGGAGTCCTCTTACATTTGGGAACTTTTACTATGAATTTCTTTTTTTGCCTATGTTTACTGACACCGGTCACATTCAGCGGGTGTTACGAGTTCTTAAATTCACCAGTTATTCTGAGCTCTGGCACACCAAATGACATCTTTAGCTGTGTAGCCACCGAAAAACGATGAGGGAAAAAGTCAGCCACTCACCCACTCCTCCGATGACATCCTTCTAGCTAGCTATATAGCTAACGTTAGGCTCTGTGTTTTTAGCTTGCAATATAAATAGATATGCTAGCCGATTAGCCACGTTACGACTGACTTGTGATTATTGCCCCTTGTAGTTTGATTGTATTGACATTCCCAGCCTTAGTTACATTAATCAGTTTTTGTCCAAAATATATTGAGTCATTGAAACTGATTTACAACCTGATAGCAATCTTTTTGGACTACCAAGAAATGTATTGTTGAATTATAATAATAATGCATTGAACTGCATCCGTCAATTCTGCCAACAATTCCTTACTGTATGTCATGGAATGTTGAGTCAAATATAACCCATTTTTAAAACCTATAATGTTGGTTTTATAACATCATTATATTTTTGACCGATATTATGATTGTCTGTCTGAACTACTTTGCAGATATGAAACAAAGGCTGTCAGTTACACTTTAAGATGAATAGGGTATGATTTAGCTACGTACCAGTTATCCACAGGGCAGACATGCTGGTTGTACAAGGCCATTGCGTACCTGTGACGAAGAAAAGAGTTAGCCTATACATCAGATAGAGAACATGGATCAGGTAAAGGGCACATGGTTAGGGTTAAACACATCAGGCAGAATGCAACACACCTGACTCAACTCATCAACTAACCATGGTCTTAAATCTGGACCACACAACTGGAACTTGAACATTTGATTATTTGAAGCATTGCACTTGTTAATACCCACTCATTCATATTCAAATATGCAATGTGATTTTGTAGGGGTGTAATCACACATGTAGGTATGGGTACCTCAGTTCGGTCCACACTGTGAACATAAATGAATACATAAAAAATACAAAATAAAAAAACACTAGACCTTTAGGCTATGCCTATGCTGCATTGCCGGCTGCATACCTCTTGAGTAAATCTGAGCTGACGGCTATTCCGTTAAAACAACTAGAGCCTATGTGCACGTTGCAATCAAAATTAAAATCTTAATTGGCGCATTTCAAACTGTCCTTTTGTGAGGCGCAGCCGGGAACTAGTTATGCAAGTGGTGGGGTCGATCAACCAGAATTTGAGGATCTTCCATCATTGTTTAAATATCCAGTTTGGGAATGTTTTAGCTTCCCAGTCGATTACAACGGCGACAGACAGAGAGTTGTGGATAAAACGTTAACAGTATGTCGCCACACTCAACGAGAAAAGCCTATGCAATTGCCAACGCCTCAAATATGCTGACAAATTTACGTGGACATCACCCCAGTGATGTCATCGCCCCGCTGCATTTAAGCAGCCCTTGGCAGCTGATTCTGACCGGGCCAAATAAATTACAAGAGCGATAGGTAGGCTGTGTTCATATTTTTTTTACAGTCTTTGGTTTATAGACTGATATGCGCCCATTCTCGGTGGACATCACCCCAGTGATGTCATCGCCCCGCTGCATTTAAGCAGCCCTTGGCAGCTGATTCTGACCGGGCCAAATAAATTACAAGAGCGATAGGTAGGCTGTGTTCATATTTTTTTTACAGTCTTTGGTTTATAGACTGATATGCGCCCATTCTCGGTGGTTGAGAATAGGGGGTTTCAGCACCATTAGGAACTTCCCTCTTGCACCCATTCGGCAAAACACAGGTAGCACCCATTACACTTCAATCATTCCCAAGGTGAATGGCTATGCCTGCTACGCTATGAAACCACACACTATTGCAGAGACTTACCGGTCTCAATTGATATGGTGAAAACTATGTGTGGAGTGCAGAGGTACAGAAACTCACATCAATACCTTTGTCAGATAACATTGTTAAACAAATAATTCATACTATTGCTAGCAATCAAGAGGAAATTGACTAAACAACTCAAACTCCCCAGATTATGCTCGCCAAATTGACGTTAGCTGTGAGGGCCGAGATGCCCATGCATTGACTTTTGTTCGCTATATATGTCAGCGGATGCTATTCACAATGACGTATTTTTCTGTCTCACGATTCCCAAGCATGAAATGACACAATGTCAAGACCTGACCCTCAGAGCCTAGCTTCTCTTGACCCTGTTGACTCATCAGTAGGAAAGATTTGTTTCTCTTTTGGTCCATTCAACAACAGAGCGATACGATCCTTGTTTCAGCAGGATGTTGTATCTATACCTTATGTCATGCCTTATTGGAATGGATTTATTGATAATATCTGTTGGAAAAAAGTTTGGATGTTACCACACACATACCTACTTGTTAACAAAATTGAGGAAGTTTCCTTTAAAATGATTCATAAATATTATCCTGCCAACCACTATATGAAGTTGTTTAAGGGAAACATCAACTCAAATTGCTCCTTTTGTAATGACCACCCAGAAACAGTTGTGCATCTTTTTTGGCATTGTATGCATGTAAGAAAACTGTGGCAAGACATCAGTAGGTTTGTAATTGAACACATTTATGAAGATTTTACACTATTGTGGAGTGATGTACTGTTTGGATTCTTTACATACAATAGAAATAAGCGAAATCATTTTTATGTAATTAATTTCATTATTCTTTTGGCCAAATTTCATATACACAAACGTAAATTTACAAACAGAAAACCACATTTTCGTACCCTACAAAAAGAAATTGAACTGTATTTTAAGATGGTTAAATGCTCTACTAACAAAAAAAGCTGTTAGAATTGTAAGTATATGCATGTCCCTTAAGGTCCTTGTGTAATTGTAATGTGATATTGTACCCCCTAGCTCGATTGTCTATTGTTTGTAATCTAGGTATGCTTGTGTTCCCTCATGTGCTATAGCAGGATGGCGCGCAGGCCTCTGCACTTTAGTTATGAATGTGTCTCCCTCTGCCATACAGATGCATTGTATGATATAATGAGAGCAACTAGCAGCAAAAGAGCCGAGCGCAGAACTCTGATATACTGCAGCAGGTAACTTCCATTGTACACATCGACAGTGATTTCGCGGAAAATAGTATGCAACAAAAGTTCCACATTCACAATTTCTGTCAAGCCGTCTACGCATACAGACCGATAAATCCAACGTATGCACCACACCAAGCGCACTGCAACTGCCTCTGAAACGCAATGCTGCGAGGCAAACACAGGGTTTCATTGGAAATTAATGTAATTCCGGTATACCAAAATGCAATGACGCTATCGGTGTGTTCGAAGCGTAAACTACATCCACTGCGCGCAAGCCTGTTCGCAAAAGTAAGTGGAGATATGGGCTCTAGCGCAAAACAGTGTTCTATTTCATACCGAGGCTTGGTGGTTTCGAGGGGGGAGTGTTGGAAAGCTTTTTCCGCATTGAAAGTAGAACTGTTGTCATTTACAACGGATGTAAAAAGACTTGGTTGACTTTTTTTGTAATGAAGAGAAAATGTGTCTCCTTGCCTATGTAACAGACATATTTGGGAAACTAAACACAAGCATGCAGGGGAAATACAAAAACATTCTATAGATGAGTGACCAAAACAGTGGATTCAGAGGAAGTCATTCTTATTGGAGTCTTTCAAAAGCAAACCATGCCCCCTTCCCTCAGCTGTGAATGTTACTAACAGAAAACAGCATCAGTAGGAGTCCCACACGAGTGATGACTGCTTACCTCAAACACTTGGAAAAGAACTTTGGGACCTACTTCCCAATCCATTTGACTGTGATCCTGGACTTTACATGCTGGTAAGTGAAATTAAACAGCTGTTCGAGCTGTCATGTGACCGAATGTATTCAGGGTTCACTACGGTGGAGTTTTGATCCCTGACTCAAAGGGAATATCCTGCTGTCTCCCTCTGAGCATTAATGCAGCGTTCAAAACAACTACCAAAACAGAACTGGGAAATCTCCGACTTCCGACTTCGTGCGTTCAAGACAACTGGGAAATCAGAAAAAATTAGCTCCGACTGGGATTAAAAAGAAATATCGATCCAGGTTGGATGTGACAGCAGAGATGAGGTGCGCACTGTCGACCACGCCCCTGACTTTGAGAAGTTTCGACAAGATATGCATTAAATCACACCCATCTCATTAGTGGTGGTGAGATATGATACATTATGTCAGACTCATTTGTAATTGACTGTCATAGCCCCTCAATAAAAGTATGTGATGGTGAATTGAAAAGACACTCAGAAAGAATGTTTTTGCTCCTTTCATCTTTCCCTCGATCCTGACTAGTCTCCCAGTCCTTTCCATTGAAAAACATCCCCACAGCATGATGCTGCCACCACCATTCTTCACAGTAGGGATGGTGCCAGGTTTCCTCCAGACGTGACACTTGACATTCAGGCCAAAGATTTCAATCTTGGTTTCGTCGGACCAAAGAATCTTGTTTTTCATGATCTGAGAGTCCTTTAGGTGCCTTTTGGCAAACTCCAAGCGGGCTGTCATGTGCCTTTAACTGAAGAATGGCTTCCGTCTGGCCACTCTACCATAAAGGCCTGATTGGTGGAGTGCTGCAGAGATGGTTGCCCTTCTGGAAGGTTCTCCCATCTCCAGAGGAACTCTGGAGCTCTGTCAGAGTGACCATCAGGTTCTTGGTCACCTCCTCAACCAAGGTCCTTCTATCACGATTGCTCAGTTTGGCTGGGCAGCCAGCATTAGGAAGAGTCTTGGTGGTGATGGAGGCCACTGTGGGGACATTCAATGCTGCAGACATTTTTTGGTACCCTTCCCCAGATCTGTGCCTCGACATAATCCTGTCTTGGAGCTCTACGGACAATTCCTTCAACCTCATGGCTTGGGTTTTGCTCTGACATGCACGGTCAACTGTGGGAAAGGTGTGTGCCTTTCCAAATCATGTTCAATCAATTGAATTTACCACAGGGGGACTCCAAGTTGTAGAAACATCTCAGGGTTGATCAATGGAAACAGGATACACCTGAGCTCAATTTCAAGTCTCATAGCAAAGGGTCTGAATACTTTTGAAAATAAGGTATTTCTGGTCATTCTTTTTTTTATAAACTTGCAAACATGAAAAAAAAGATTCTTTGTCATTACGGGGTATTGTGTGTAGATTGATGAGGACACATTTTTAAATCAATTTTAGAATAAGGCTGTAACGTAACAAAATGGAGAAAAAGGGGTCTGAATACTTTCCGAATGCACTGTATATGACACTGTTATAGGTCAATCTCCCCTTACAGCCATTTTCAGTACTGCCCATAAGCCACACCCTGTCAAGAATTCAGTCAGAAATTGTTGCTTTTACAACTCTTTTAGCTAAATGGCTAATACTCCAAAACTGGAAGATGGCAGTTCCCCCATATTATAAATATTGGGTGGGAGATGTAGTGTGGTCTCTGAAATTAGAAAAACATTTATTCTATACACGTGGGAACTCCAAACAGTTTTATGATGCTTGGGCTCCATTCTGGTCCTACGTTGAACAGTCCCCCCTCTGATGGAATTCCTATTAAAAACAATATTCATCTGTATTTGACACCGCTGTGATTTACTGGTTGGAGGAGCATCTATTTGTAGTGTTTATTTCAGAGGTCAATGAGATTGTACCAGGCGGGCTGTATCACCGCCTGGTACGGCAACTGCTCCGCCCACAACCGTAAGGCTCTCCAGAGGGTAGTGAGGTCTGCACAACGCATCACCGGGGGCAAACTACCTGCCCTCCAGGACACCTACACCACCCGATGTTACAGGAAGGCCATAAAGATCATCAAGGACAACAACCACCCGAGCCACTGCCTGTTCACCCCGCTATCATCCAGAAGGCGAGGTTAGTACAGGTGCATCAAAGCTGCGACCGAGAGACTGAAAAACAGCTTCCATCTCAAGGCCATCAGACTGTTAAACAGCCACCACTAACATTGAGTGGCTGCTGCCAACACACTGACTCAACTCCAGCCACTTTAATAATGGGAATTGATGGGAAATGTAAAATATATCACTAGCCACTTTAAACAATGCTACCTAATATGTTTACATACCCTACATTATTCATCTCATATGTATACATATATACTGTACTCTATATCATCTACTGCATCTTTATGTAATACATGTGTCACTATGCCACTTTGTTTACATAATCATCTCATATGTATATACTGTACTCGATACCATCTACTGTATCTTGCCTATGCCGCTCTGTACCATCACTCATTCATATATCTTTATGTACATATTCTTTATCCCCTTACACTTGTGTGTATAAAACAGTAGTTTTGGAATTGTCAGTTAGATTACTTGTTGGTTATTACTGCATTGTCAGAACTAGAAGCACAAGCATTTCGCTACACTCGCATTAACATCTGCTAACCATGTGTATGTGACAAATAAAATTGTATTTGATTTGGTGATGTTCCCATCGATTTTTATTGAATGTTACTTGTGGATGCCTTATTCCTATTGCCCTGTCAGAGCCTTAAATGTGAGCTCATTTTCCGCCTCGTTTGTAAACACTGCAATTGAACCGGTGGATGGTCAGTCTGTGGCCATGACCGTCTGAATGTGTGAGTGGTTGCATTTCTCCACCCCTATCCCTCGGCTGTTAACAGGAACAATGGTGAGGTGACTGCTCTGTTCCTGTATTGACTACAGATTGCCCTTTAACCCCAGTGCCCTTTAACCTCAGTACCCTTCTGCCCAGTGTGTTTAACTTGTCTAAAGTACAGTATCTTTATACTTACTCTTTAAATATTTGTTTATAGTTAAGCTTATCATATTTATATTGTGTTGTCTTATTATGTATGTAAAACTGAATAAACAGAGTTTAAGGATCCACATACCGGTGTGGATTTTTACAATACCGTCTATAAAGATTAGTTTATATAATGCTAAATAAATGAAAGGTTCTACAACTTGGACTACTTCACTCAGGGCTCCAGACTAACATGTTCCCGGTGGTACTGGTGCCACTAACTTGTTCAGTTGATGGCATCTGCCCATGATTTGGTCCCACCCCCCAAAAAAAACAAATGTGGCTCAGTCACGCCTTGACCTTAGAGATCCTTTATTCTCCATTTTGGTTAGGTCGGGGTGTGACTAGGGTGGGCATTCTAGTTTATTTCTAGGTTGGCTTGGTATGGTTCCCAATCGGAGGCAGCTGTCTATCGTTGTCTCTGATTGGGGATCATATTTAGGCAGCCTTTTCCCACCTGTTTGTTGTGGAATCTTGTGTTTTTGGTTAGTTGCCTGTGAGCACACCATTTGTTGCATGTTTCGTTTGCTGTTTATTGCTTTTTGTGAGTTTCATCTGAATAAACATGTGGAACTCTACATATGATGCTGCGCCTTTGTCCGACATTCATTATAAAGATCGTGACCCTCACGGATTAGAAAATATTATCATAATCTTATAAAGTCATCCACAGTGCATTATTTATAGGTGCAATAGACAACAGATGGTATATAAAAAAATTGTTTCATCTAACATGTCCATGCAGAAACGATTGATTCAAGATATTTTGCTGAGCAACAGAATTCAGTGATTGCCATACATTTTGGGTTGACAATTAGGCTCTTGTTCTTTACTGTAAACCCTCCTGTTGCGTTCATTTCATATTAATTCATTGTGTTCCCGGTCCAAAATTACCACCCCATTATAGATGATTATAAATTCATAATAATACATATATTATCGCCTAATGTTGTGTTAGATCTTTTTAGCAACTTAAGTTCTTGTGAACATTAAACGTTTTGCACTTCTATTTGCTATTTATGGCCTGTGAGCCTCATTGACCGGAGATCATACAACTCAGTTGAGGAACAAAAAAGCATAATGTATGGATTATTTTGACTATTACAAATACTCAGATGAAACATATTGTGCTATTTATCACAGATTACTTTGTGTCAAAGTTTAACAAGGACTCTCCTCCTCCTCACCAGTGTTGTGATCAAAGATATGATCAAGAGCCTCACATACAGTATATAGTTTGGTCACTGTGCTGCAATAGAATGAATTGTGAGCAAAGCATCAAAAAAGCTTTAAATACCAGAGCTGCGAGAAAAGTTCTTTATATTATTGAAACAATGTTGCGACTGTTTGTGAGAATACCAACAGGTGTGGTTCCGTGGGGGAAATATTCTATTGGGGAAAGGTTCCCATTTGGGTTACCACAGAAAGGGAGTGAAGTGTGTGTGTGTGTGTGTTCAAACACACATACATGTGGGGGTCTGGGAGAGGAAGTGTGTCCATCTGATGAATGGGCATGTGCCTGAACTCAATTTGATACACTAATTGTAGTCTCTATGCGAATTCTATGCGTTACAGCTGGATGAGTCAACAGATGTGGCGGCCAGGCCCAGCTCCTGGTATGTCAGTTACGTTTATAGGGGGAGTCAATTAAATAAGACGTCCTCTTCTGCAAACCACTGGAAAACAGGACAACAGGAGAGGATATTTTTAAAGTACTGGACAGCTTTGTGACATCAAATGGACTTTTGGTCAAGATGTGTTGGTATCTGTGCTGATGGCGCAAAAGCAATGACAGGGAGACATAGTGGAGTGGTAACGCACATGTAAGCAGTTGCTCCCGACGCCATGGTCTTTACTGACTATAATTTGCACTTGTATGACCGCTTGCATGATTACGAGTTTCTCCCAAGTTCCTCCCATATCTGGGTGATGTTATTTCTCGCCTGAATGATCTGAATCTAGGATTACAGGGACTCTCCGCAACTATATTCAATGTGTGGGATAAATTGAGGCTATGATCAAGAAGTTGGAGCTCTTCTCTGTCTGCATTAACAAGGACCATGCACAGGTATTTTCATCATTGTATGGTTTTTTGTGTGCAAATGAACTCAAGCTTACAGACCGTGTCAAATGTAATATAACGAAGCACCGGAGTGAATTTGGGGATCAATTACGCAGTTACTTTCCCAAAACAGATGGCACAAACAACTGGATTCGTTATCCCTTTCATGCCCTGCCTCCAGTCCACTTAGAGATATCTGAACAAGAGAGCCTCATCGAAATTGCAACAAGCGGTTCTGTGAAAATATAATTTCATCAGAAGCCACTGCCAGATTTCTGGATTATTATTATTTGTGCCCTGGTCCTATAAGAGCAATTTGTGATTTCCCCCGATCCGGGTTGTGACAAAAACTCACATTAATTAAACATAAGAATGAGTGTATCGTATAGTGTGTGTGTGGCAGGCTTACAATGATGTCAAAAAATTACATGCGCTGACCCTGGTGCTAGAGGGGGACGCAGCTTGAGGTTGAATGTTTGAAGGGGTACGGGACTATAAAAACTTCGGGAGCTACTGATCTAGTGGGAAGCCTTCCCAAAAGAGTGGAGGCTGTTATAGCAGCAAAGGGGGGACCAACATCATATTAATACCCATGATTTTGGAATGAGATGTTCGACGAGCAGGTGTCCACATGTAGTAGTCATGTAGTTTAAAAAAGGGGCATATAAGCAGAAAATGAAAGCTCTTACAATATTCGATAATGACATTTCTCTAAAAACAGGCTATAGGCTACATGTGCACCACCAAGTCAGAACAGTAGGCTAAGCTCTGAGGGGGATGAGGGACCAAATTCTCAGTGAGGCCCATGGGCTACTAACAGCTTACTACACAACATACTGTACACTAAGTAATAATTTCTTAGCTACAGTATATATATCCTAGAACTTGAAAAAAAAACAAGGTCAAATAATGACATCATTGACCTTCAGGTCGGAATGTCATAGCTCTAGAAATTGGCCCGAGTTCCCGACTTGGAATTCCGAGTTGGATGACCGTTCAAAACATACTTTCACAGTCGGAGCTTGTTTTTTCCCCCCCGAGTTCCCAGTTGTCTTGAACACAGAAGAAGTCATGCTGGATTGACAGCATGGCCAATGTATTCAACCTCTTCTGTCCCTTGGTGTTGCGTGTTAATGTTCATCTTTTTAAGTTTGGAGTTTTTTTCATTCTTAAACCCAGACTTGGACCACACACACTCTCCACCAAATAGCAGGCAGGGGAAGCAAAATAATGATTGCTTTGCAATGCTTGCAGTTAGCCACTCATTCCTTCCAAACCACTCATTTTTGAATTTGCGATTTGTTATGTAATGTTTTTGTCCAATGGCCGATGATCACCGATACGTTTTAGCTATAATTTCTCTTCATAAATCAAATTTTATTGATCACATACTACAGGTCAACCGATTAATCGGAATGGCCGATTAATTAGGGCCGATTTCAAGTTTTCATAACAATCGGAAATCTGTATTTTTGGACAAAGATTTGGCCAATTTTTTCTTTTCTTACACCTTTATTTAATCTTTATTTAACTAGGCAAGTCCGTTAAGGACACATTCTTATTTTCAATGACGGCCTAGGAACGGTGGGTTAACTGCCTCGTTCAGGGGCAGAATGAAAGATTTTTACCTTGTCAGCTCGGGGGAATCAATCTTGCAACCTTACAGTTAACAAGTCCAACGCTCTAACCACCTGCCTCTCATTGCACTCCACGAGGAGTGCAGTAAGCCAAGGTAAGTTGCTAGCTAGTATTAAAGTTATCTTGTAAAAAACAAATCAATCAATCATAATCACTAGTTAACTCTACATGGTTGATGATATTACTAGTTTATCTAGCGTGTCCTGCGTTGCATATAATCGATGCGGTGCGTATCGTTGCTCCAATGTGTACCTAAAATCAATACACAGAAGTATATATATTTTAAACCTGCATATTTAGCTAAAAGAAATCCAGGTTAGCAGGCAATATTAACCAGGTGAAATTGTGTCACTTCTCTTGCGTTCATTGCACGCAGAGTCATGCAACAGTTTGGGCCGCCTAATTTGCCAGAATTTTATGTAATTATGACATAACATTGAAGGTTGTGCAATGTAACAGGAATATTTAGACTGATGGATGCCACCCGTTAGATAAAATACGTAAAGGTTCCGTATTTCACTGAAAGAATAAACGTCTTGTTTGAGATGATAGTTTCCGGATTCGGCCATATTAAATGACCTAAGGCTCGTATTTCTGTGTGGTATTATGTTATTATAACTAAGTCTATGATTTGATAGAGCAGTCTGAATGAGCGATGGTAGGCACCAGCAGGCTCGTAAGCATTCATTCAAACAGCACTTTTGTGCATTTGCCAGCAGCTGTTTATGACTTCAAGCCTATCAACTCCCGAGATTAGGCTGGTGTAACCAATGTGAAATGGCTGGCTAGTTAGCGGGGTGCGCGCTAATAGCGTTTCAAACGTCACTCGCTCTGAGACTTGGAGTGGTAGTTCCCCTTGCAGATAATAACTACAACCTAAAACTTCTTACCTGGGAATATTTAAGACTCATGTTAAAAGGAACCACCAGCTTTCATATGTTCTCAAGTTCTGAGCAAGGAACTGAAACGTTAGCACATATTGCACTTTTACGTTCTTCTCCAACACTTTGTTTTTTGCAATATTTAAACCAAATTGAACATGTTTATTTATTTGATTTTATTGATGTATTATATTAAGTGTTCATTCAGTATTGTTGTAATTGTCATTATTTCAAATAAATTAAAAAAAGTTGGCTGATTAATCGGTATCGGCTTTTTTTTGGTCCTCCAATAAATCGGTATCGGCGTTGAAAAATCATAAATCGGTTGACCTCTATCACATACACATGGTTAGCAGATGTTATTGCGAGTGTAGCAAAATGCTTGTGCTTCTAGTTGACAGTTCAGTAATATCTAACCATAATCAAACAATTCCACAACACCTACCTGCTTTCATTATGCACACCTGTCCCCTATTCCCACTGATTAGTACTTGTATAAGTGTGTCCTTTGGTTTCCATTGGGTTGTCAACTAATGTCCGTTGGTGCATGTGAGTACCTGTGCTGTGTGTTTTGGGCTTTCGTGTCCTTGTGGATTGCGCAGATGATTACGGGTCTCCGTGTGAAAATCATTGTGCGCTAGTGTTATTTATTCGAGGTACTCCTCACTCATCTGGGTTTCAACCCTGTGTTTTTGTTACGTGTTTGTTTGGTCTTCATCCCGTGCCTTTATGCGGCATGCCTTAATTTGGGGCTTAATAAAAAAAAACTATTACGCATTCCTGCGCCTGCCTCCCGAATCTCTTCATTCCAACATGACACTACCTACTAAACACAAATCTAAGTAAAAGGATGGAATAAGAATATATACATAAATATATGGATGAGGCCTCCCAGGTGGTGCAGTGGTCTAAGGCACTGCTGTGCCACCAGAGATTCTGGGTTCGAGCCCAGGCTCTGTCGCAGCCGGCCGCGACCGGGAGGCTCATGGGGCGACACACAATTGGCCCAGAGTTGTCCGGGTTAGGGAGGGTTTGGCCTGGCAGGGATATCCTTGTCTCATCGCGCAATAGCGACTCCTGTGGCGGGACGGGCGCAGTGCACGCTGACCAGGTCACTAGGTGTTCGGTGTTTCCTCCTACACATTGGCGTGGCTGGCTTCCGGGATGGATGTGCATTGTGTCAAGAAGCAGTGCGGCTTGGTTGGGTTGTGTTTCGGGGGACGCATGGCTCTCAACCTTCGCCTCTCCCGAGTCCGTACAGGAGTTGCAGCGATGAGACAAGACACTAACTACTACTAATTGCATACAATTATGAAATTGGGGAGAAAGGGGCTAAAATGTAAATTATATATACAAAAAATATATATACAGTGGGGCAAAAAAGTATTTAGTCAGCCACCAATTGTGCAAGTTCTCCCACTTAAAAAGATGAGAGGCCTGTAATTTTCATCATAGGTACACTTCAACTATGACAGACAGAATGAGAAACAAAATCCAGAAAATCACATTGTAGGACTTTTTATGAATTTATTTACAAATTATGGTTGGAAAATAAGTATTTGGTCAATAACAAAAGTTTCTCAATACTTTGTTATATACCCTTTGTTGGCAATGACAGAGGTCAAACGTTTTCTGTAAGTCTTCACAAGGTTTTCACACACTGTTGCTGGTATTTTGGCCCATTCCTCCATGCAGATCTCCTCTAGAGCAGTGATGTTTTGGGGCTATTGCTGGGCAACACGGACTTTCAACTCCCTCCAAAGCTTTTCTATGGGGTTGAGATCTGGAGACTTGCTAGGCCACTCCAGGACCTTGAAATGCTTCTTACGAAGCCACTCCTTCGTTGCCCGGGTGATGTGTTTGGGATCATTGTCATGCTGAAAGACACAGACACGTTTCATCTTCAATGCCCTTGCTGATGGAAGGAGGTTTTCACTCAAAATCTCACGATTCATGGCCCCATTCATTCTTTCCTTTACACGGATCAGTCGTCCTGGTCCTTTTGCAGAAAAACAGCACCAAAGCATGATGTTTCCACCCCCATGCTTCACAGTAGGTATGGTGGAAGCAACTCAGCATTCTTTGTCCTCCAAACACAATGAGTTTTTACCAAAAAAGTTATATTTGGTTTCATCTGACCATATGACATTCTCCCAATCTTCTTCTGGATCATCCAAATGCTCTCTAGCAAACTTCAGACGGGCCTGGTCATGTACTGGCTTAAGCAGGGGGACACGTCTGGCACTGCAGGATTTGAGTCCCTGGCGGCGTAGTGTGTTACTGATGGTAGGCTTTGTTACTTTGGTCCCAGCTCTCTGCAGGTCATTCACTAGGTCCCCCCGTGTGGTTCTGGGATTTTTGCTCACCGTTCTTGCGATCATTTTGAGGGGTGAGATGTTGTGTGGAGCCCCAGATCGAGGGAGATTATTAGTGGTCTTGTATGTCTTCCATTTCCTAATAATTGCTCCCACAGTTGATTTCTTCAAACCAAGCTGCTTACCTATTGCAGATTCAGTCTTCCCAGCCAGGTGCAGGTCTACAATTTTGTTTCTGGTGTCCTTTGACAGCTTATTGGTCTTGGCCATAGTGGAGTTTGGAGTGTGACTGTTTGAGGTTGTGGACAGGTGTCTTTTATACTGATAACAAGTTCAAACAGGTGCCATTAATACAGGTAGCGAGTGGAGGGAGACTTCTTCTTCTTAAAGAAGTTACAGGTCTGAGAGAGCCAGAAATCTTGCTTGTTTGTAGGTGACCAAATACTTATTTTCCACCATAATTTGCAAATAAACTCCTACAATGTGATTTTCTGGATTTTTTTCCTCATGTTGTGTCATAGTTGAAGTGTACCTATGATAACAATTACAGGGCTCTCATCTTTTTAAGTGGAAGAACTTGCACAATTGGTGGCTGACTAAATACTTTTTTGCCCCACTGTATACACACACCTGTTCTGAAAGGCCCTAGAGTCTGCAACATCACCAAGCAAGCGCGCCATGAAGACCAAGGAGCTCACCAAACAGGTCAGGGACAAAGTTGTGGAGAAGTACAGATCAGGGTTGGGTTATAAAAAAATATCAGAAACTTTGAACATCCAACAGAGCACCACAACAAACTTGCCAAGAGAGGGCCGCCCACCAAAACTCATGGACCAGGCAAGGAGGGCATTCATCAGAGGTAACAAAGAGACCAAAGATAAACCTGAAGGAGCTACTAAACTCCACAGCTGAGATTGGAGTATCTGTCCATAGGGCCACTTTAAGCCGTACACTCCAACGAGCTGGGCTTTACAGAGAGTGACCAGAAAAAAGCTATTGCTCAAATACGTTTGGTGTTTGCCAAAAGGCATGTGGGAGACTCCCCAAATATATGGAAGAAGGTACTCTGGTCAGATGAAACTAAAATGCTATGTCTGGAGCAAATCCAACACCTCACCCAAAGAACACCATCCCACAGTGAAGTATGGTGGTGGCAGCATCATGCTGTGCGGATGTTTTCATCGGCAGGGACTGGGAAACTGGTCAGAATTGAAGGAATAATGCATGCCTCTAAATTCAGGAAAAATCTTGAGAAAAACCTGTTTCAGTCTTCCAGAGTTTTGAGACTGGGATGGAGGTTCACCTTCTTGCAGGGCAATAACTCTTAAGCATACTGCTAAAGCAACACTCGAGTGGTTTAACCTTTCATTCCGCTTAAAAGGCAGCGAGCGAAATTAAAAAATATTTTTTAGAAATATGTAACTTTCACACATAAACAAGTCCTATACAGCAAATGAAAGAAACTTCTTGTTAATCTACCCATTGTGTCCGATTTCAAAAAGGCTTTACAGCGAAAGCACAACATATGATTATGTTAGGTCAGAGCCAAGTCAAAAACACAGCCATTTTTCCAGCCAAAGATAGGAGTCACAAAAAGCAGAAATGTAGATAGAATTAATCACTAACCTTTGATGATCTTCATCAGATGACACTCATAGGACATCATGTTACACAATATATGTATGTTTTGTTCGATAATGTGCATATTTATATCCAAAAATCTCATATACATTGGCGCGTTACATGCAGTAATGTTTTGATTCCAAAACATCTGGTGATTTTGCAGATAGCCACATCAAATACCAGAAATGCTCATAATAAACATTGATAAAAGATACAAGTGTTATTCACAGAATTAAAGAGACTTCTTCTTAATGCAACCGCTGTCAGATTTCAAAAAAACTTTACGGAAAAAGCATAATCGGAGTACGGCGCTCAGAGCCCAATCCAGCCAAAGATCTTCATCAGAATGTACCCCCAGGAATCCCAGTTCGACAGCAAATGACTGATTTGTTCCATAAAGTCCATAATTTATGTCCAAATAGCCACTTGTTGTTAGTGTGTTCAGCCCAGTAATCCATTTTCATGAGGCGCGAGCACTACACCCAGACAAAAACTTAAATTTCCGTTACAGGTCGTAGAAACATGTCAAACGATGTATGGAATCAATCTTTAGGATGTTTTTAACATAAAACTTCAATAACTTCCATTGTCTGAAAAGCACTGGAACGAGAGCTAACTGTCTGGACCGCGCATCACGAGCCTGAGACACTCTGCCAGACACCTGACTCATTCAGCTCCCATTCCCCCCTCCTTTATAGCAGAAGGCTGAAACAAGTTTCTAAAGACGGTTGACCTAGTGGAAGCCTTAGGAAGTGCAACTTGACCCCATAGACACTGTGTATTTGGTAGGCCAAGCATCTGGGACTGAGTAGGACGCAGTTTACTCTGGGCACGAATTTCTTTGGGATAGGGGGCAGCATTTTCACTTTTGGATGAATAGCGTGCCCAGAGTAAACTCCATCCTACTCAGTCCCAGATGCTAATATATGCATATTATTGTTAGTATTGGATAGAAAACACTGACGTTTCTAAAACTGTTTGAATGTTGTCTGTGAGCCTAAACATAACTCATATGGCAGGCAAAAACCTGAGAAAAAAATCCAAACAGGAAGTGGGAAATCTGAGGTTTGTAGTTTTTGAACTCAGCCCCTATCGAATTCACAGTGGGATATGGGTAATTTTGCACTTTCTACAGCTTCCACTAGATGACAACCATATTTAGAATGTGGTTTCAGGCTTCTTCTGTGAAGGGGGGCCGGATGAGAGCTGTTTGACTAAGGGGTCTGGCAGCATCCTCGTTCTCAGTCACGCGCTTTCACATGAGCAGTATCTCTCATTCCATTGCTTTTCTACAGGCAGAATTCTCCAGTTGGAACATTATTGAAAATTTATGATAAAAACATCCTAAAGATTGATTCTATAATTAGTTTGACAAGTTTCTTTGACCTGTAATATAACTTTTTGAACTTTTCGTCCGACTGGGCCTGAACGCGCTTTTGGATTTGTTTACCAAACGCCCTAACAAAAGAAGCTATTTGGACATAAATGGACATTATCGAACAAATCAAACATTTATTGTGGAACTGGGCTTCCTGGGAGTGCATTCTGATGAAGATCATCAAAGGTAAGTTAATATTTATAACGCTATTTATGACTAATGTTGACTTCGCAACATGGCAGATATTTATTTTGGCTGTTTTGGGCTCTGAGCGCCGTACTCAGATTATGCTTTATCCGTAAAGTTTTTTTGAAACCTGGCACAGCGGTTGCATTAAGGAGAAGTTTATCTATAATTCCATGTATAACGTGTATTTTCATCAACATTTATAATGAGTATTTCTGTAAATTCATGTGGCTCTCTGCAATATCACTGCATGTTTTGGAACTACTTAACATAACACACCAATGTAAAATAAGATTTTGGGACATAAATATGAACAAAACCTACATGTATTGTGTAACATGAAGTCCTATGAGTGTCATCTGATGAAGATCAAAGGTTAGTGATTCATTTTATCTCTATTTGTGATTTTTGTGACTCCTCTCTTTGGTTGGAAAAATGGCTGGGTTTTTCTGTGAGTTGGTGGTGACTTAACAATCGTTTGTGGAGCTTTCGCTGTAAAGCATTTTTTTTTAAATCAGACACTGTGGCTAGATTAACGAGAATTTTATCTTTAAAATTGTGCCTAGTACTTGTGTTTGAGAAATTTGATTTATGAGATTTCTGTTGATTTGTATTTGGTGCCCTGCAATTTCATTGGGTGTTGGCGAGGGGTTCCGCCAGTCCTAGACAGGTTAAGTAGAAAATAGAAAATAAAAATGATTAAACAGCAGCAGTAAAATGACAATAGCGAGGCTATATGCAGGGGGTACCAGTACATAGTCAATCTTTTCAGTCTCCTGAGGGGGAATGCCCTCTCCACGACTGTCTTAGTGTGTTTAGACCACGATAGTTTGTTGATGATAAGGACACCAAGGAACTTGAAGCTCTCAACCTGCTTCACTACAGCCCCGTCGATGAGAATGGGGGTGTGCTCTGTCCTCCTTTTCCTGTAGTCCACAATCATTTCCTTTGTCTTGATCACGATGAGGCAAGACAGACAAGACAGACAGATATTAAAGTGAGAGAGAGGGTTAAAAGGAGAGGGAGAGAGAGAAAAAGAGAGACTAGCTAGTCTACGAGCCTCAAAACACCAAGTAACTGCTCCAAAAATACAAATCAGCTTGTGTATGCTGCCACACACACACACAAAGTGAAAATAGGACAGGTAAGTGTGAATGACACAAGACACAGGTAGTAATAGATTATTGAAAGTGTCCTCACCCTGCATGGGCCTATCAGGGTTTCAAAAACATGGAGAGGACAGAATTCGAAAAAAAAAAGAGCAAGAGACTTCTCCTGCAGAAACACAATCACCACATTCACTCAACCTGAACAGTCACGCCTCACTGAGCTGGGCTGGCTAACTGTTTTCAACCTTATTTTCCCTTTTCCTCAAACCCGTTTTTGTGAACTCATGGAGTTCTTGAAGTTAAAATAACACCAAGTGTGGTTTGGTTATAGATAATTTCTCGAAATAAAGTGCTCTTTCTTTGCCTTGATACTAGCTATATGGGCTGTATATGGTGGCATGATAATAATAGATGTGCTTACATCCATGGACTGGGTTGTGGTGGTGTGTATGTGTGTGGTTTGGCTATAATTGCCTGACTGGGAGGCAGCTGAAGGGAAAGCCATGTTTTCCTATGGAAACTTCTAGAATCTGTACATTCTGGAACACTATAAAATAACACAATGTCATCTGAGACTGCAGCTTAGGTTTTGGGCACATGCATAAGCTAGTACTCTAGTCCAAGTCACATGTGGATTTTGGTAACAATTTTTGGACAATAATATCAAAGTATGGACAACTATAAACTGAACAGAAATGTAGAGAGACTGTTGAATCCAAAAAGGTCTTACTGCAGAAATGTCTCATGACAAATGAAACGGAGATGAAATGTCAGAGAGAGTGCAGCTATCATTTGTTGTTCTGTAATCAAATCAACATCTAAGATTTCATTCACTGAAACAAAACAGAGAAGAGTTGAATGTCTGACTATCAGTACACATTAACTTACCTCAGGGTATCTCTAGGCTACATGTAAATTGTCAATATAATATTAGCATTTTCGAACACCTGTTTTCAGCATGTTGAAGAGCATGGAAAAAAGGACACTGTACTGAATAGACACCGCTCTTCAATAAAACAATTTTTAAACATTAGTGAACTGAAAGGTCAATGGAAGAATCCATGTAAGAAGCTGGCTAGCTATGGGTGGACCATAAAGTCAAGTCATCGTCTAGCTCTGAGTAGCTCTTTCATGGTGCAGGGCTGAGAAGGGCTTACCGTGTGTGTGTGTGTGTTTGCGTGTTCCCATGTGAAAGCCCTGAATAAGCACTCTGACTACCCCGGCAGCCCAGTATTTACCCTACTTCCACCCAGCCACGGCAGTGGGAGGAGGGCCTTTACGTAACAAAGCGTGCCTTTTCAATTCCGCTGCCCAGGGAGAGGGACCATTGACTGCTCTGGAAGACAGGGCAGCCTTGTGAGGCCCACTGGACAAGAAGGAAATAGGTAGGGTTGGGCGGTATCCAGATGTTCATATGGTCCTTCTCTCATCCCGGGATTTACGGTATTACCGGCTTAGTATACAAGGGGGCGCCATGCACTGTCAACTGTGGGACCTTATACTGTATAGACAGGTGTGTGCCTTTCCAAATCATGTTCAATCAATTGAATTTACCACAGGTGGACTCCAATCAAGTTGTAGAAACATCTCAAGGATGATCAATGGAAACAGGATGCATCCGAGGTCAATTTCAAGTCAAGGTATCTGTTTTATATTTTTAATAAATTTGCTAACATTTCTAAAAACCTGTTTTTGCTTTGTCATTATGGGGTATTGTGTGTAGATAGATGAGGGACAAAATTTAATAAGGTATTTTTTTTGTTCAATTTTACACATTTGCAATACAAAAAGTAAAAAGTTTTTGTTTTGTTATTATGGGGTATTGTGTGTAGATTGATGAAGGAAAAAAAGTTCATCCATTTTAAAATAAGCCTGTAACGTAACAAAATGTTGAAAAAGTCTAGGGGTCTGAATACTTCCCGAAGGTACTGTAGGTAGGAACTACCGAATGTCATTTCTGGTGAGTTTGGACATTTACAAGCAAATGTGAAGGAGAGACTTTGTGCAAATGAACAAAGTTTTGGATGCATGTTTGTCTACAGGACCAACATTACTGGCTCTGGAGCAGCATGTGTACACGCTGTAGCTGTGTGGAGTCAGGAGTCGCAAGGGCAACAGGCCAGCTCGCAGAAGAGGGGGAAGGAGAAAATGAACCGAGAACAGATGAAAAGAAAGAAACGCAAGGAAATCAAGATAGCAGTGGCAGCTGTACATATAACTAATCCAAAGAGCTTGACTTCTCAAACATGACAGAAAGCTAACACAATATGATCCCCCGTCAACGTATTTATTCAGCCACTTACTTAGATAACTAGCAAGTTAAATTTACAGGTCGTGTTCATGCAGAATTCTGCGTTTTCCCACACATGAAAACAGATAAAACAGAAAGAAATAACTTATTGCGTTTCATAAACGCAGATCTAAAATGCTTCTTATTGTATTTCTGCTCAGCATCAGACTAATTTTGTGCTTCAGTTGGACTTCTCCACTATGATGAGAATTCCCAAACGGGCATTCTATCAGCAGACAGCGCTCTGACTGATGGGTAGATACTTTTCTCCGGTACTTTGATTTTCTCTTTGTAGCCAGCCTACTTTTCTTGCTAAAATGCTAGATTAACTTTAAGCAAAACATTAGGAAATATAGCTGGCTATATTTTTTCTATGATAAACAGTATAAATATGATGGTCGTGCAAAAAATACCTTGCTTCCTTATTGTAAGCTTATTTACTCTTATTTACACTTCTGTTGTCATCTGATGAAAATTAAGCTATTTTCTGCTGAATGTGTTGCACCAATTTATTTTCTGTGAAGGATAACTATAGTTGCACGTCCCTGATCACTCTACTGAAATAAATAAAAAGCACTTGACTTTCAATATAAAACATGATCCCTCTCAATACACAGCTGGACTCACCTGCTCCCCCTTTCTCCCGTTGTGCTATTTACAAACAAATAGGTGGCTGGCTCAACTGTTCTGGTGAACTATGGTAACATGCTGACCAGATCGCAGGCTCGCGTGCGTCCGCATTCGCGCAAGTTGATTTTGTCCCCCCACATCAGACGCGATAAGGACACGCAGGTTGAAATATCAAAACAAACTCTGAACCAATTATATTAATTTGGGGACAGGTCGAAAAGCATTAAAAATGTATGGCAATTTATCTCGCTAACTTGCTGTTGCGAGCTAATTTGTCCTGGGATATAAACATTGGGTTATTATTTTACCTGAAACGCACAAGATCCTCTGACAATTAATCTACAGATCAAACAGTCAACAGAGTTCAATTCTAGGAATCTCTCCTCCTTCAGGCTTCTTCTTCTTTGGACTTTATATGGCGGTTTGCAACCAACTTTAAGGTGCATTACCACAACCGACTGGACTAGAGTGTGGATCATCTTTCAATCACTCATGTGGGTATATGCTCCTAAAAACCAATGAGGAGATGGGAGAGGCAGGACTTGCAGGGAGTCGAGCGTCACAAATAGAACCAAGTTCTATTTTAGCGCCTAGCTACACAGCCGTTCATTGACACGCGCGAGCAGTGTGGGTGAAATGATTAAATAACATGCATGTTAAAATTTATTTTGCAACACTCGCTCACGAGAGGTGTGGTCAGCATGGAAGTTCATTAATGCTAAATAAAGTGACTGGTGAAGTGAAGAACATAATCTGCTTTATCTACTAAGGTATTGCACAAGTTGACTGCAGATATTTACTTAAAAAGTAGCTACAAATACTAAAATGAATTGAAAAACATTTGTTTCAAAAATAGTTTCAACGGTATTGAGAGTATTGAAAAACCATCCAATGGCTATGTCCAAATATCCCAGCATACGGTATACCGCCCAAGCCTAGAAATAGGTGAGAGGAAACTGGCAGCAACACAGCAGCCAACACCCCTTCCTCCCTATCCATCTTTCCTTCTCCTTATTTGGGGAGGACAGGCTCACAGTAATGGCTGGAACAGAATAAATGGAATGTTAATCTAACTCATCAAACACATGTGTTTCATGTGTTTGATACCATTCCATTGACTCCATTCAGCCATTATTATGAGCCATCGTCCTCTCAGCAGCCTCCTGTGATACACTCGTATCCTGTGGACCGGTTCGTACATAAAACATTCTTCAATCAGGCTGCAAAGGCGTTGATTTTCTGGGGAAAAAAGGCTGGACATTTTTTGGAAAATATGCCTACTTTCTTTATGAAACACCATTTTACACCACCATGCTAGGGTGACTAATGCTAATTCCTGACTTTGTGTACAGCGTTCAGACCAAGGGTAAACAACAGACTGCTGCAACCTGATTATCTGAACGCAATACGCAACATCCAGGACTAGCATTTAGCCACTCTTAAATGGTGATGGGAAAATGGTGTTTCAGAAAGAAAGTATGCATATATTTTTATATCCACCATCTATCTCCTCAGGCTAAAATGCGAATGTTTTATGTAGTACCTGTCCACGGGGATAGGAGTGTATAGCTGGCAGTACAATGAAACTGCTCAATATCACCACCTGCCTGCCTTTGGGTTCAAGCCTAGATTAAAACAAAAACAGAGGCACTCACACAACCCAAATTCCAGTGATGGTCAAGGCAGGCAGACTGACAGGTAGTATCGCCCAAAAAGACATGTCCACTCCCCGTCCTGTCCCTCCGCTTCGGGAATCGGTCTTCTTCTTTCTCCTCGTCCTTGGCCAAACTTGCACTCTACTCTCATGAACTACCATTTAACTCAAGGTGACTGGCAGCTGCATCTCAGCCGATTTGTTCGTGATTTGGGCCCCAAGTTGGGTGCGAGGAAAGGGAGAGAGTAAAGCGGCGACGTGTCCCGTCTAGAAAGAGGAAAAATTGATAAATACTCAACATCGTGTTGTCACTATTGGCTATCATGATCAGGTCAGATCAGTTAGCTATTTTAGCCGCCTGGTTTATAGTGTAAACACACCAGATGATCAGCTTTTTGACACTTTCGCAGCAAAATGGCAACATTTGCATAACTTCAGTTAGAGGTTTGATGCTGAATTCCCTAGATATCAACTCTAGCAAATTCTTACAGGAAATAAAGATAAGATACATTGTCAGTATATCACCTTTTCCCTTTTGGATTAGAATCAAGTTTTTCGCTCTCACCTTTTGTTTCTTCTTGCTCGTCTGAGCGCCTTCAGCTTGCTGCAATACCTCTGTCAAAAGACAATCCAATGATGGTCACCATTTAACGAGGCAAATCTCCGGTGTTTCTCACGAAAAACTCAGTTCAGTTAATTCAACGATGCAGTTGCAATAGTCCATCAAATCTTTGGGTAGTTGTAAGTCCTCCTTGTCCGTTTTTCTTCTTTGAATGGGACAATGTGTGTTTTTTTTCAAAGGGCATAGACAGTGTATCGCGGTGTGGCAGGGTCAAAAAGCATCAAAGCCAGCCAGCTGTTGAGCTGGACTCCTCCCACAGACGCGAGATTGAGTGGATTCAATTTAACTCACCAATGTGCGCCGGTTGGAGTAGATGTGCAGAAAATGACTGGAAATCCAACGGCCATAAAGGACGAACTCCGGTCACGTGAACTAAATCAAGTGCAACTTTGGGTTTTCTCGCGCCTCCAATGCGTTGACGTTCCAGCCTGCATTTTCTCTCTTGGGGAAAGTAATTAGGCATATTTGCTTTGTTTGTTTGTTGTTCCCAATTTTTTGTTTGTTTGTTGTTCCTAATATTTTACTCAATCATATTATTCTCATTACTCTTGGAATGACATTGTTGTTACTCAGTGTATTAACTAGGCCTAAATCCCAATTACCCTGTTGGGCATGCATGCCTTGGGATAAATATTCTTGATACCATGGTGTGTCTCAATAGTCTGACCTCCTCTCATCATCTCCTTTCAGTCCAATATTTTGAAGGAAAGGAGACCTTCAGGTCAAACCAAATAGGCAGCAGGAAATAAGCATAGCATACTAGAAGTTGCACAGCTGTATCATGTACATTACATCTAAATCCGTAGGGAATCCATTTTAACACATTCATCCATCATCAATATGACTGGGTTGAAAACTAGCTCTCAGGAATCCAAGACGGACTTAGAAGGTTGTAGCCTTCATGTACGCTGAGTGTACAAAACATTATGAACACCTGCTCTTTCCATGACATTGACTGACCAGGTGAATCCAGGTGAAAGCTATGATCCCTTATTGATCAGTGTCAATGAAGGAGAGGACACAGGTTAAAGAAGGATTTTTAAGCCTTGAGACAATTGAGACATGGATTGTGTATGTGTGCCATTCAGAGGGTCAATGGGCAAGACAAAATATTTAAGTGCCTGGGTTTTTCATGCTCAACGCTGCTGGGTTTTTCATGCTCAACAGTTTCCTATGTGTATTAAGAATGATCCACCACCCCCCAAAGGATATCCAGCCAACTTCACACAGCTTTGGGAAGCATTGGAGTCAACATTGGCCAGCATCCCTTTGGAATGCTTTCGACACCTTGTAGAGTCCATGCCCCAATGAATTGAAGTTGTTCTGGGGGGATACTTAGATTTGAGAAATACGTTTCCAGAGGGCGGGGTTGAAAATGCTGTATTCATAACTGGTTGTCTGTGTGGATGGTCCTATTAGAGTTCGCCAACTTGTAGTCCTAAAACCCGGAAATTAGTTATCGCTGGTTCGTTCAGCCATTCCTATTGGGAAAATGAATAGCGAAAGAATAGGTTAACACAGGCCTAGGAGGTCTTATATGTTTTGTTTTGAGATAATATCAATTAGTTAACATGACTTTTATGAATTATGAAGCATTTACTGTATGTGCTGTATGTGATTTTTTTTGTTACATAAGTGCTTCAAAATTCACAAAAAGTAACATTAGCTGATGAAGATTATATCATAGAACGAAACGTATAAGATCTCCTAAACCTGTGTTTACCATAGACCTTATTTTCTGCGTTTATCTAAAAACCCTAGTTTGTTAGTGCCCACAAAAAGAGCGGAGTTAGTGCCTACTATTGCTCTCTATGTAGGCAGGAATTTCAGACAATATATCCACAGGAAACATAGCTGCAGGAAGTAGGGGTGCTGAGGGTGCTGCAGCACCCCTGGAAATTTTGAATAAAAAAATATATTATACACATTTTTAACACATTTTTGCTTCATGTGATAGTTGGTTTAATTAATAATACTTTCCTGTGGATATATTGTCTCAAATTCCTGTCTATATAAGGACCAACCACGCAGACAACCAGTAGAGTAAGTTCAAATGTAATTTTATTCAACATTCTGGCTTCTAGAGGACCTGAGAGGACCATTTCAAGAATCAAATTTAGAAATGTACCTGTCTGGTCCCCACTCCCCAAGCAAGGCCAATGTGTACAACAGTCCTGACCAATGTTCCTTCTGCGCTGCACACGTGCGTCATGCACCTCATCTCGGTCTGCTGCACAGAATAAATGCATGGTATGCAGAAACACAAGGGATTGAATGTCACTAAGTTCGCCCCATTAGTTTGCACTATATAAACAATTTTTTTCTGTAATCGAATCAACATTATATCAGTCCCTTTTCAATGCAACAAAACAAAACAAATCTAACTTTGCAAGACTGAGTCTATTATTTTGTTATAGGCAAAGCCAGAACACAATGGAGTAGAATTCTATTGGCAGGGGTAGCCCACCAGCAGTCTCAATCATCTGTGAGTAAATGAGCTTTTCAGATCAGAGCATAGAAGTGTGCACATTTGTTGATATTTTTTGTTAGTTAGCCAGTTATTAGCCCCCTTACAAATAAGTATAGGCCAGTAATGGGGAGTTACTTCTACCTTCAAGAGCACAAAACATGCAGGCTACATTTCAACCTGTCTTTGAAAAGCCAGTCATGTAAAAAGTTTGTCTTAATTAAAGGGGCAGTGTTGTATTTTTAGACAGGCTTGAATATGCAAATAAGCCAATAGGCAGAGTACGGTATGGTACGGTAATAATAATTAATTGTAATTAAAGTGTTTTCTTGCATCATACAATACAATACAATGTAATTTACAGTTACCTATTTGGCCCATGGTGTTGTAGACCAATTCAAATTGTATGTCAAACCCTTCATAATGTAAAAACGTTTTTTTGTCTCATGCAATGTAGGCCTACATTGAGCAACACATATAGGCTACTGAAACCTATATCATAGAAATCAAAAGCTATTTCCATGTGAAAATGTTTGGGATTTGCTCCATTGGTTTTGTTGGTCGACACTACTTACTGCTCAAATAGCCACTAATGTCAGTGCTTAATTTGACAGGATCTGGCACCTCTCAGATTTGACTTTATGTCACGTTCTGACCTTAGTTTCTTTTTGTGTCTTTGTGTTAGGTTGGTCAGGGCGTGAGTTGGGGTGGGTTGTCTATGTTATTTTTTCTATGTTATATTTTCTACGTGTTTGGCCTGGTATGGTTCTCAATCAGAGGTAGGTGTCGTTCGTCGTCTCTGATTGAGAATCATACTTAGGTAGCCTTTTCCCACCTGTGTTTTGTGGGTGATTATTTTCTGTTTAGTGTTTCTTCCATCACCTTACAGGACTGTTTTTTTTTGTTTATTCACGTTGTTGTTTTTTTCGGTGTTCAGTTGTTTCATTAAAACAATTGACACTTACCACTCTGTGCTTTGGTCCACCTACAAGACCTACCTTCTTCCACCTACAACAGCCGTTACATTTTATTTGTTCCGGCACCTATTTGCCTACATCCGGTACCCCTTGCGGCATGATTTATTCATTGTTTCCCTGTTCGAACTGTAGACATTCTAATAAAAGCTATGAGCGTTAAATCAAGTTGCCTTCTCATTATTTCTCCCGCCCCCCAGAAAGACCATCATGTAAAAGCACAGTGATCCTTCTGTGAAATCATCATATCCTGCCACACTGATTCCAGACCTGCTTTCTTCTTTGTACATAGAGGTTATGGGGAGGGTCAGTGGGGTAAGTAACTGATCTTGACAAAAGTCTCAGAAGGAGACGAAACGTCACAGCCACAGGTCCGCTCTTTTTTTTTTTTTTTTTTTTTTTTTTTTTTTTTTTTTTGGCTCTCAGAAGTTAAATGGACTTGACATGGGGAGAGACATGGGGAGAGTCATTTTGGGAGGTTTCAAGTCCACATTTTTTTCTTTAACAAACTTGTTCGATACTGTGAAGATAATCTAAATATGTGCTTTATATTATCACATAGGTAGGAGGCCTATATATTCTCATATGTGTGTTCTGCTGTAGCCTTCATTGATTTATTTTATTTGGAGTTATATTCCGATATTGTGATATTTGTTCTACTGCTACATTGATGTCTTGAAAATATGAAATTCAGGTCTTGTAAGCCCCACAGCTGAGTATGTGTGCATTAGTGGAGGCTCCTCCTCAGAGGAAGGGGAGGACCATCCTCAGTGAATTTCATCAAGAAATTAAATTGTAAAACATTTTAAAAGTTATCCTTTTTAGATAAAACTATACTAAATATAATCATGTCACCAAATAACTGATTAAAACACAGTTTTGAAAAGAAGGTCTACAGTAGCCTAAACAGCACCAAGGTAGCACCATGGTGAAGACCGCTAACTTCCGTTCTCCTTTGGGTACATTGACTTCAATACAAAATCTTAGAGGCTCGTGGTTTTCACCCCCTTCCATAGACTTACACAGCAATTATGACAACTTCCCGGAGGACGTCCTCCAGCCTATCAGAACTCTTGCAGCATGAAATGACATGTTGCCCACCCAATCAAAGGATCAGATAATTAAGCTAGTACTGAAAGCTACAGCTAGCTAGCACTGCAGTGTGAGTGTGGTGAGTAAATGGGGTGAGTATTTGACTCAAAGAGAAAGGCAATAGTTGAACAGTTGAGTAAATTAATTTATACCAAAATGAAGGAGAAGCAGAGAGAGATAGAAATCTATTTTCTCACTTTCCGTTTCACTTACTTAGCAAATGCAGCTAGCCAGTTTAGTCTACTGAAACACCCTGCTCAAACAGAGGGATGCTATGTTAGCTAGCTGGCTGTGACTTTCCAACACAACACTGGAACTCTTCCAAGTCGAGATAAGCTTTTGGTATGACAGGTAGCAAGTTTACTAATGTAGCAGATTTACTTCTATTAGCTATGCTGACTATGACGTTACTTTAGCTAATATGGTGACAACAATGTAAGCTGTTTGTAGAGGTTTGGCTTGGAAAGGTTTTTTCGCCTGGTCACAAAATGTGTTGTGCATTGAAGTCCAAAGCGAAGGGAAGAGAATGAATACAACGTGGATGTCACAAGAGTGAACTCCGTTGACGCGTGATCGGGGGTGTATTCATTCCGCCGATATTGTTGAATAACGTTTCTTAAACGGAAGCAAACAGGACAAAACAGGGATAAACATACCTGAATTTGTCCATAGAAACTCGTTTGCAACTGGACTAATGACTACACCCTATGTCAGGTAGATACAGGCAAGAGTGTGCAAGGCGGTATTGAATGTCACTGTCTGTTGTAGCAACCTCATGATTGAACTGGGTGAATGGAATATGAATGAGAGTCATCCAATATGCTATAATAGAAATAAGGCCATGCTGATGAAAACAAATGTATCTTCCCTCATCTTAAACGACACTAACCGCCACTGGCGGATGTTCTGTCATCAAAAAAATGTTGCTGTACATTGATGTCTAGAAAATTAGGCTATAAGAAATTCGGACTTGTGTAAGTCCCACAGCTATAATCAAGTATGTCGGCATACTTGCTCAGTGCCCCAAACAATTCGAGGTTACATTATTAACTATTAATAATGTAACGATCGTCGTTGGAATGAGGTGAGGACCAAAGCGCAGCGTGGTACTTGTTCGTGTTATTTAATTCAACTGAAAAACATCTTACAAAGAAACAAAACATCACAACCGAAACAGCTCCGTCAGGTGCAGCACAACTCAAGGGGGAAAACAGGCTGCCTAAGTATGGTTCTCAATCAGGGACAACGATTGACAGCTGCCTCTGATTGAGAACCATACCAGACAAAACACAGAAATACCAAATCATAGAAAAATGAACATAGACAACCCACCCAACTCACGCCCTGACCATACTAAAACAAAGACATAACAAAAGAAATAAGGTCAGAACGTGACAAATAATCCTTGCGTGTTAAACGGGTTTGGAAACCTAAGAAAGTCTACTGTATTATCACTCTGAAATAATTTTACAATTACAAAAGTTAATTACAAAAGAAGAGTGAACATAAAACAACGTTGGCTCGAACCTGTGTTACACACACAAAAAAGGAAATCAGTGGTAAAACAACAAACAGTAAAGCCGTCTGCAAACATAGGTTTGGCTGGCACATAGCATAACTGGGCTTGACCAACCGAACGAGTGTGATTGCATACTCCCTTAAGACGTTCGCCTGAAACACGAGAAGAAAACGGCAATATTACTGTCCCTATTGAGAGGGCATAGCAATAAGTACACTTCCCTAAAATACGCCTTAATTAAGTGTGTATTTTTTATTAGTAAAGGTTTCCAAAACCGTAACACAATCAAGGATAAAAAAAAAACATGTTAGATACAAGTTTGGATTAATACCCCTCAGCTAATCAAAATAATAAAAATCAAGAGACAATGATTCCAAATGCAATCTCATAATGCATTTGGGAGTCAAAGGAAAAGATTGAAAACGTCTTCATACTGCCACCTAGTGCTTTGAAATATCATTGTTTCCCAAATTATGAAGGAAAAACTGGTGTTTGGCTTGATACTAAACCTTATTGCAAGTGTCATGTGTGTAACATATCATACTGTAATGACCTGGCTAGATCATGAAGGAACAGAGGGTTGAGTTTACGAATTGACGGTTTATTAACCCAACTTCACACAGACTACTGTTTGGCCGTAGCCCACACCAAATAAATGAAGGACACCCAATAAAACAACCGTGACCTCTTGTGAAGGCCAGACGTAAGAGAGAGAACAATGGCTAAACCTGGTCTTAACTTCCAATGCTCCACCGTATGATAAATAAAAGGGGCATATAAGCAGACAATGAAAGCTCTTATAATATTCGATGATGACATTTCTCTAAAATAGGCTATAGACTACATATGCACCACCAAGTATGAACAGTAGGCTAAATTATGAGGTGAACAGGGAGCAAATTATTAGGGTGAGGCACATGGGCTACTAACAGTTTACTACACAACATACACTTAGCATTACTTTCTTAGCTACAGTATACACAGTATCTTGAACATGCACGCTCCATATTAGACATGTATAGTCACAGTAACCTCAGAACATTTAAAAGAGATGTATCTACTGCTTGGACATTTCCATCTGAGCCACTTGATTAATTCCATTCTATAATTGTATTTTTTTGGTTGAGTTGGAGACATGCAGTATCCTTTGTTAACTTGTGGACAAGTTAATATGCTATTTATTGTGTTTCAAAAGTGATATTGAATTGTGTTTGGCTGTCAACACAACCAAATATTAACATTTGAATTAGATGCATCTTCAACTTGGATATTTCCATCTGTCCCACTAATTACTCTGGAGCACAGAGGCCGCTTGAGGAGCACAGAGGCCGCTTGAGGGAGGATGCTAAAATGATGGAGGCATGAGTGCTTCGTTGACTGTACTTCGTGTGGATTATGGTGGGCGGGACGAGGAATCTGGGGCTCAGGATGTTAACAAACAAGACCCCGAAGTATTCCGGTAAGGCGGATTGGGAAGCTTTTCATGCTCAGTTTGAACTTTTAGCTCATTTTGGGGGGTGGTCGAATGAAGATAGGGCACTGCAGTTGGCTTTATGCCTCATGGATGATGCTCTGGCCTGTTTGATATTGATTAGCTCCTGAGGACAGATGTGATTATGGGGCTTTAGTGGGAGCACTGAGGAGCTTTGGACAGTGAGTACATCCCGGGCTGCTGCGCTCCGAACTGAGAAATAGATGCAGGCATCCTAGAGAGCCACTACGGGTGCTAGCTAATGACATTGAGAGCATCTCTCGGTGGGCATATGCTCACATGCCCCCCTCTGTGCACAGCGAGCTAGCACAGGACCAGTTCATACTGGTGCTCTCTCCTACAGAGCTGTGCATACAGACCCAGCTGGCTCATCCTGAGTCATTGCAGATAGTCTTGGAGATGGCTTTGGAGAGGGAGCTGGTGTGGGCTGGGGCTTCAGCTGGGGCTTGGGTGGGGGTGCAGGAAGACAGACCCACTGTGCGGGCAGGGGGCAGAGCAGCCCAGTGCTGGAAAAGCCTGCATGGGTGGCTGAAATGACTGAACTCATTCATGCTGTGTTGCTACAGGCGGCATGAAACACACACTCTTGGTCCCAGGGTCTGCTGGGGGTGTGGCCAGCCAGGCCATCTGCGCTGGGATTGCCCCATGTCTCCCAAGAGCTCAGGGAAACGGCTCGGGGTCCGCATAGACCGGGTAGTGCAGACCGCTGGCTCTCTTTCCCAACCACCATCATCTTCAGGAGGAGACCACCGGCACAGACTGGGAAGCAAGGCTCCACTTTCCCCAGAAGCAGACGAGGGCAAGCTGATGGAGCCTGTTGTTGTGGTGGCCCGGACCTGTGTTGGGGACTTTTGTCATGTCCCTGTCACTGTGGAGGGGGTGCCCTGCTCTGCCCTGGTGGACACTGGGTCCACAGTAACCCTGGTGAGGCCGGATATTGTGCCAGGTTGGACTCCACAACTGTGCAGCTCCGCACAGTCACAGGTGAGCTGGCACCCATGAAAGGGAATAATGACTCTGACAGTAGGGGGCAGGTCTGTGCGTCATCCTGTGTGGGTGGCGGCTGTTGAGGACCCTTGTATCCTGGGGTTGGACTTTCTTAGGAGCGCAGGCTGCCAGTTAGACCTAAATGGGGGCACACTGAGCTTCCAGGGAGGGCCGCCAGTCACCATGGCCCCCCCTAATGTCACATTTACTCAACCCAACAAACCCTTTACTCCAACATTAAAGCAGAAGAGACTCATGGCTGCCCCCCCTCCCCCACATCTGTGTGAGACATTCCCCTAGCTACCTCCACGACATATCCCTCCGTGAGCCTGGGCCGCGCCCCCCCCCAGCCCAGCTGCCCCAGATGGGAGAGGAGAGGACACTGTCTGCAATGAGGGAGATATGGGGGAGGAACTGTGTTGGTCTTGACCCCGAGCAGCAGGAACGGTTGTGGCAGTTGCTGTTTGAATTCAGAGACAGCTTTGTGCTGAGTGAGGAAGAGGTGGGTCACTCATCTGGTGCAGCATGAGATCGACACAAGTGATGCTCGGCCCATCAAGATTCGTCCCCGCCGTATCCCTCTGGCACACCAGGAGGCGGCAGACAAGGCTGTGTTGGAGGTGCAGAGGGCAGACTTCATTGAGCCCTCAGACAGCCCCTGGGCGCGCCAGTTGTCATGGTTCCTAAGAAGGGGGGTAAGCTGAGCATCTGTGCGGACTACAGGCGGCTGAGTGAGGTAACCAGGAAGGAAACCTCAATGACATACTGGCCCATGGCAGCTCCTTCCAGTCAGCCCTGGGGGCGCTACGGCGTGTGCTGGGGCAGCTGGCTGCCGCAGGTCTGAAGCTCCACAGAAGTGCCACTTCATGAGGAGTGAGGTGTCCTTCTTGGGCACCTGAAGTGGGGAAGGAGGGTATCAGCACCATGGAGGACATGGTGGGGGCTGTCCGAGACTGGCCCACCCCCACCGACCCGCGTCAGCTGAAGAGCTTCCTGCACCTGGCCTCGTACTACAGGAGGTTTGTACAGGGATTCTCAAGTGTCGCTGCTCCCCTGAACCACCTGCTGCTGAAGGACAAGGCCAGTTCTAACCGTGCCATTAATTAGTCTGACTTTAATTCCAGTTGATCTACAAACAAATAAAAGTTAAAGAATATGACTAAATTAAAATCAAACTTTAAATGCACTTTAAATAGTTTGATTCGATTTATTCCTATTCTTTAACTTTTATTTGTTTGTAGATCAACTGGAATTAAAGTCAGACTAATTAATGGCACTGGTTAGAACTTTGCTTTTGGTTTAGATGGAGACATCTAAATCACAAATCAACTAATTAACTAATTTGTAGGCAAATTGGAATTAAAACCAGACTAATTAGTGGCACGGATGGAACTATCCAAGAAGAAGATACATCTCCTTCAAATGTTGATATTTCATTAAATTGACAGCCATACACAATTCAATATCCCTAAATATCAATACATTTGAAATCAGTCAGAGCTTGAAACCCTATTTTTAGTTGAATGCTGATGACTTTGCAAATGCCATAGGCCAAAATAGCATAATTGATGATATATAGTGCATTTGGAAAGAATTCAGACCCATTAACTTTTCCTACATTTTGTTATGTTACAGCCTTATTCTAAAATAGATTTTTTTTTAAACAACTCATAAATCTATACACAATACCCCATAATGACAAAGCAAAAACAAGTTTTTAAAAGTGTATTAGAAATAACAAACTGAAATACCTTATTTTCCTAAGTATTTAGACCCTTTGCAATGAAACTCGAAATTGAGTTCAGGTACATCCTGTTTCCGTTGATCATCCTTAAGATGTTTCTACAACTTGATAGGAGTCCACCCGTGGTAAATTCAATTGATTGGACATCATTTGTACGCACCTGTCTATATAAGGTCCCACAGTTGACAGTGCATGTCAGAGCAAAAACCAAGCCATGAGGTCGAAGGAATTGACGATAGAGCTCTGAGATAGGATGGTGTCGAGGGACAGATCTGGAGAAGGGTGCCAAAAAATGTCTGCAGCATTGAAGGTCCCCATGAACACAGTGGCCTCCATCGTTCTTAAATGGAAGAAGTTTAGCACCGCCAAGACTCTTCCTAGAGCTGGCTTCTCGGCCAAACTGAGCAATCGGGGGAGAAGGGCCTAGGTCAGGGAGGTGACCAAGAACCCAATGGTCACTCTGACAGAGCTCCAGAGTTCCTCTGTGGAGATGGGAGAACCTTCCAGAAGGACAAACATCTCTGCAGGACTACCAATCACGCCTTTATGGTAGTGACCAGACGGAAGCTACATCTCAGCAAAAGGCACATGACAGCTCGCTTGGTGTTTGCCAAAAGGTAACTAAAGGACTCTTAGACCATGACAAACAAGATTCTCTGGTCTTATAAAACCAAGATTGAACTATTTGGTCTGAATGCCAAGCGTCACGTCTTGAGGAAACCTGACACCATCCCAATGGTGACGCACGGTGGTGGCAGCATCATGCTGTGGGGATGTTTTTCAGCGGCAGGGACTTGAAGACTAGTCAGGATCGAGGGAGAGATGAACGGAGCCAAGTACAGAGAGATCCTTGATGAAAACCTGGGGCGAAGGTTCACCTTCCCACAGGACAATGACCCTAAGCACACAGCCAAGACAACACAGGAGTGGCTTCGGGACAATGTCCTTGAGTGGCCCAGCCAGGGCCCAGACTTGAACCAGATCTAACATCTTTGGAGAGACCTAAAAATAGCAGTGCAGGGACATCCCCCATCCAACCTGACAGAGCTTGAGAGGATATGCAGAGAATAATGGGAGAAACTCCCCAAATACAGGTGTGCCAAGCTTATAGCGTCATACCCAAGGAGTCTCAAGGCTGTATTCGCTGCCAAAGGTGCTTCAAAAAAATACTAAGAAAAGGGTCTGAATACTTATGTAAATGTGATGTTTCAGTTTTTATTGTTAATACATTTGCAAACATTTCAACAAACCTGTTTTTGCTTTGTCATTATAGAGTATTGTGTGTAGATTGATGAGGGAATAAAACTATTCAAGCAATTTTAGAATATGGCTGTAACAAAACAAAATGTGGAAAAAGTCAAGGGGTCTGAATACATTCTGAATGGACTGTATGATGTATATTTTATTTTTTTATTTTTCAAAAATGTCTAAAAACCTGTTTTTGCTTTGTCATTATGGTGTATTGTGTGTAGATTGATTAGGGGAAAAAATTATGTAATACATTTTAGAATAAGGCTGTAACGTAACAAAATGTGGAACAAGTCAAGGGATCTGAATACTTTCCAAATGCACTGTATGATTGATAAAGTATGGTCACATTTCATTTGCCCTGTTAAACCAACTCTTTGGAATGACAGATAGAAACAGTGAATCTGTTTAGTTTTTAAGTGGAGATCTCTTAATAATCATTCTCACGATAACACATTGGTAATAGTAAGTGACAAATACTGTATCATAGCTAAGCAGGGCCAGGTTAAAACCTTGGATGGGAGCAGTGGCGATTTTAGCATGTAAATCTTGGTGGGGCAAAAAATCAGCGGAGCTTTGTCTGGCAACGAAGCAGTTAATTCAGCCTAATTTACTGCCTTAAAAAACATGGCTGACTTGCTTCAACAATGGTGGTTTCTACTGACAATTGAGATGTACAAACTATGGCATAAGAGGACGACAAACGAATATGAGGCAATCCGTAATTTTGATTAAGACAATCAGTGAGCTGGGACGGACGTAGTCAATATAACTATTTGTTCACCACTTTTGAAATGTACAGCAACAGAATTCAGAACATGGGCCGTTCTTAGTGTACTCCCTGTACATCAAGTCAGAACCGTAGGGGGCGTATAAGCAGACAATGAAAGCTCTTACAATGTTTGATGATTACATTTCTCAAAAACAGGTTATAGGCTACATGTGCACCACCAAGTCAGAACAGTAGGCGAAATTAAGAGGTGAAAATAGACCAAATTATAAGGGTGAGGCACATGGGCTACTAACAACTTACTACACAACATACTCTTAGCATTACTTTCTTAGCGACAGTAAACATATCTCCCTGGCAAATTAAATGATTTATGCAGCAGCATACAAGACATTTTTGGACTCGCCTTGTTGTGCTGTGCTCACTTGAACGGGAAGGTGGCGTGGGGGTCCTTTGTGGGCAGATTTTGTCATCAAACTTCGTCATCAAAGTCTGGCATTCTCTGGATTTATGGTGCTTTCAAGACAACTGGGAGCTCGAACAACAGCTTGAATCATGATGACATCAGTTATCTTTAGGTCAGAGCTCAAGAAAGAGGCCTGAGTTCCCGATTTACAATTTCGAGTTGGATGAAAGTTCAAAACATATTTTCCCAGTCATAGCTTGTTTTTCCCGAGTTCCCAGTTGTCTTGAACTCACTAAAGTCAAATTTTGCATGCTTCATTGACAGCATGGCCAATGTTGAATGTTTATAATTTTAAACTAGGAAAAGAGACCCTTAATCTTAGACTTGTGACCACAGCCATTCCACTGAATAGCAGGCTAATGATTTCCCTGCAATACTTGCAGTTAACTATTGATTCCTTCCAAACCATTGTTGCAATTTGCAATTTCTAACTTGTTGTGTAATGTTTATGTCCAATGGCCGATGAGCACCGATACGTTTTGTCTGTAATTTCTCTTCATTATTTCTCTTCATGTGACAAGGATTAAAAAATATTTGCCAGTAGATTGTCGACTTGATTCATGACCGCTAGCTAAGATTTTGAAGGTATGATGTTGACATGATCAGTCCAATCACAGCTACTGTAGATATAACATGATTTAACATATTTTTGTCTGTGGCCAATGGCCTTCTTGGATAGGCACTTCTAATGTAACTCTATGACAGCATCCAAGGGGCTTTAATTTTTTAGCTCTACCCTTAGACTTGGCAGTGACATAGTGTCCCCATGAGTGACAGAACACTGAGCCAATCATGACACAACACTCCACCACCCTGAAAGCACTGAGCTAGGCTGAAACACCTGCATTTTGGTGCAGCCTTACTCAAGAAAACAAAAAAGAGACCATGTTTGTATGTGGCTTTATTAACTCAATTATATCTATATATTTTTTTACATTGTTTGCAAACTGATATGTGACACGTATTAATGCCAAAATAGCATGAAAAACAGGTGGGGGTTTTTGCAAAAAATGTGGGGCTCAAAACAGGTGGGTCTCTACCCTGAATGACGGGTCACCAGTGGATGGGAGACCAAAGGGTGGCTTTAGATAGATACATTCTCTAGTCAGAGGTGCTGCCCAGCCTGTAGTTTTTTTTTTCGGATAGTGGCAATAAAGTAGAAAATCTGACTTGTATTAAAGGTACAAATTCAACATATTTGTCTATGTTGAAATTTAGTTACCATGATGACATAATCCTGTGGTTGAAATGTCACTCTCAAACACAACAGTTTATGATGATAAAAAAATTCTAATCCAATGTAAAATGCTGGATCCATGGATATTTACAAGATGTTAACGAACACTGACATATAGATTAAGAATTCCAAAATAACAAACAAATAAGCCAAATGGCTCATATGCAGACACTAAGACCGACTTCTAAGGTAGAGCACCTTAGACAGAGTGCCTATAACTTTGTCAAAGCATCAATCATTCCTCACACAGCTGAGTTAAGGAGAGCACTGTGACTTCTCAATTCCCCTGGAATTACAAACCCAACCCCTAATACTGGGCCAATCTAATATGCACCTAAACAGGTAGGCTATTTCATAAATTCCTTCACAATCAATAGCCTACTTCTCATAGTTATCATATCAATGGTGAATATATAATACATTTCAACATATCACAGCATAATAATACATAAACAGGACACCTACACCACCCGATGTTACAGGAAGGCCATAAAGATCATCAAGGACATCTACCACCCGAGCCACTGCCTGTTCACCCCGCTATCATCCAGAAGGCGAGGTCAGTACAGGTGCATCAAAGCTGGGACCGAGAGACTGAAAAACAGCTTCTATCTCAAGGCCATCAGACTGTTAAACACACTGACACTGACTCAACTCCAGCCACTTTAATAATGGGAATTGATGGGAAATGATGTAAATATATCACTAGCCACTTTAAACAATGCTACCTTATATAATGTTACTTACCCTACATTATTCATCTCATATGCATACGTATATACTGTACTCTATATCATCGACTGCATCCTTATGTAATACATGTATCACTAGCCACTTTAAATATGCCACTTTGTTTACATACTCATCTCACATGTATATACTGTACTCAATACCATCTACTGTATCTTGCCTATGCTGCACTGTACCATCACTCATTCATATATCCTTATGTACATATTCTTTATCCCCTTACACTGTGTATAAGACAGTAGATTAGGAATTGTTAGTTAGATTACTTGTTGGTTATTACTGCATTGTCGGAACTAGAAGCACAAGCATTTCGCTACACTCGCATTAACATCTGCTAACCATGTGTATGTGATAAATAAAATTTGATTTGATTTGACATTCAACAAATAAATATTAGGCAAACACACCTCAAGTAGAACATTCTAATTACTCAGCCCTCAGCCCTCATTACTCAGCCCTCATTACTCAGCCCTCATATATATATATATATATATATATATATATATATATATATATATATATATATATATAACTGAGTTTAAAAAAGCCTTGTCTCTTTTTTGTAATTCAACGATATTGAAATCAATGTCATTTCCTATTTTTCTAATTGTAGGCTGCCTACAGTCTGTCATTTTTGACTCAGTATATCTAGCGATGTTTAACAACATGTGCTTAATGATATGCCAAGTCTTGATTTACATTGACATTTTAGTCAATATAGGGGAGACTAAGCATTAGAATAAGCCGCCACAATATTTGCAGCCGTAGGTGATAATATCTTTCAAGGAGCGGAGCCTTTGTCAGTATTGTGGAATAATTATAATGTTAAGGTACAATTTGATTTTCTTTCCTTCCTATCAGTATGGACTGTAGGCCTATGCCTCAATGATGTACTTAAAGTCAGGGAACGTTCTCTCTGCATGGTCTTTTGGGAAATGTTACAGCTTCGGCCTTATTTTGCAACAAAGCATCATTCAAACGTTCATAAGCCTAAATTCCATTGCTATTTGGAAACCGTGCCCAGGTCATTTGGTTCTTATTTTAGATGAAGAACATCGATAACACATTAATATGTTGTACAAATAAAAAAAATATCTGACATATTCCCATTTGAAGTTTTCTGTGCTTTTAAACGGTTGAAAGCGCAGTGATAGACATTTGGGTGACAAACTAAACCAAAAATTGAATTGTTTTTCTATTGGAATTTGGTTGTGCTTTTAGATTGTTGAAATCATAGTGATAACACATTGGAAATTCAATTAACTTTTGACTGTCTTTTTGAGTGATTTTTGGTTGTTAATTAATTTATCAACATCACAATCAAATATTACCCAATTCTCCATGTTGAAAGTACATTGTGTGCCCAGTGGGAATACCATAGGGTAGGGTCCTCTTTTCTTACATTCATTATGATTATACAATATCTGATTATTATAAAAGGGAAAGAAAGGTAAGTAGTACAGGACAGAAAGGTCCAATAACATCCAACAGTAATGGTCTCACCGAACTGTCAGAGCAGATTCCGTCCCATCACTCATCTTAAAGCTTCTAAACATTTGCTTACTCTTTTCTCTTTTTTTTCATAAAATATAAAACATTGTATCTCTCTGCAATTACATAGGTATTCAAATGTAATTCATCTATTGTAGTGACATAATTATACACACTTTATAATGAGCATCAATCTATTTACAGGTACATTTCAAACAATATGCTCATACAGGGTAGCCTCCCTGTATGTAAGCATACAACAACTTCAAGAGGTCTGGACCTTTATGGCACAGATTTAGTGAGATTTCTCTATAACCATAGGGTCACTGGTTCAAGACCCCCATTTAGTGTTTCCCACTCAATCATTACACTAGTTTCACACTGGAACCAAAGCCCCACACACTGAAGGCAGGGTAGAGAGGCTCTATGAAGGTGGTCTGTACTTTGTGAAGGAGGTTCATGCTGTCAGACACACTGTAAAATGCCAGAGTCCCCTTTATCTGGTCCACATACACTCCTACCCTTGAGGACCTGGGCTTGGCTATATCTGTGCTCTGGTTCTTGTGCACAAAGGAATATTTGTCCTCAGAGCAGTACAGGCTCCAGGACTTGTCGTTCCAACCCAGGCTGCATTCGTTGCTGTTGCCCTTGCGGTTGATGCTCTGAAAGGTGACGGCGATGTCTATCTCCGTTCCTCTCCAGTCCACCTCCCAGTAGCAGCGACTCCCTGACAGACCCTCCTTACACAGCAGCTGGGATGGAAGAGAGTTGAGTTGAATTGAATGAGTTTAGTTAATTGGATGTGAATCTGACTTTCTGCCCACCCACCATACAATGTAAAGCATTATGAGTGCTTTGAAAAATATTATATGAAACAATGAGAAAGCCCTATCCTTTCCTTGTCTAAGTTATGTGATGTCACACCTGAGCAAAAAAAGTTTCTTACCTGCTGCCAATGGTCGAACCTGTCTGGATGGTCTGGGTAGTTCTTGGGTTCGCTCATCATCTTGGCTACAGTGTTGCCCTCAGATAGGTACAGGTTGGGGTGGGCACTGTTGACATCCAGGGTCAGCTGGACCAGGTCTGGAACAGAGGGATACAAGCTTTAGAATAGAAAGATAGACCAAACCAATAAATACTGTGGCAATTTCAGGGGGGTGTCCCCAACCAGGACTTGAACGCAGGACCCTGAAGCTGTCAATCCAACACTTAACATTTACAGCAGAGGGTTTGAACAAGATAGACCAAACAATGACCAAACAAGGCCTACATCAGAGGAACTACCAGTGTGATATGCTGTTTAATTATGCTGTTGTTTCCTTATAGTTGCCGTGGAGTAACAACTCATAAAATGGAAGCTCCAGTTGCACTTCTCTCTTATTAAAAGAGAAGAAACTCAGTCCCGTGACACATGATTAGGTGTCAATATTGCGTAACTGTTTGTTCAATCATAAATGTTCCGTGTTTTTCCACCGCTGGGAGCGACACAGTTATGGATTGTTTTCACCTAACCTGTTCTGCAGGTAGACAGACTATCTCTGTAACTGTGGCACACTGGTTTCAATGCCAGTTTCATCCATCATGATAATGTGACCACAGGTAAGTCGTGTTACATTTACTTCCTTCCTTCAAATACATATGAGTGTCTGCTGTTACAGGAGACAGGGCACAAATTGAAATAGACACACTGTTATTTAATAAAAAATGTGTTAAAATGACTCACATTTCTTGAAATCCTCTCTTGTCTTAGGTTCTGAATATTCTCTTGTCTTGGTTTCAAGTTCTTCTCGTGCCATATGTTCTAGTGGTTGGATAATGTGGACCTCTTTGACTGTGGAGACAGACAGACAGACCGCAGTAATAAATATTTGATACAAACAAAAACAATTAAATAGCAAATAAATATGCTACTGTGAAAGCGGAATGAATCAAAACACACATTTTCAAACATAGCATGACATACATTGTAAAGAATAACCAGAGCAAAGTCACCCAAAAATAAGAAATCACTGTGTTTTGAGGTAACTCACCTGCTGAGGCAATTTTGCTGATTTCCGTCTTGTTGATTTCCTCCACTTGCACCTTCAACGCAGCGATGGCTCTCTTGGCTCCATCGAAGGAGTAGTATGGAACGACAGTGACATTGTTTAGATCCTCATACCCAGAGGGACCAGACAGAGACTGCCAGCTCTAGAGGAACGATGGAGAAAAGGTTGGAAAAGAGGAGCATGATGATGACTTTGAGCAATTCCGTTAAATAGCCACATTGATGATACAACATAATTACGTTAATTAATTAAGCTGAAATTGAGTTTGAAGTAAGTTGAAAGGACAGGTGAAACAATGTGGTTTCAATCCACTTCTGCCCAGTATACATTTAGTGCCTGGAGGGAAGTCTGATGCTCCAGCTTCATCACGTTCCTGTGCCAGTTCCAGTAGCCAAGTGAATACAAGACTATGAAATCTGGCAGTGTGAGACTGGTACATTATACCAACCTGTAGGAAGTGTATATGGTCGTCAGTGTGGGAGAGTTTCTCCAGGTCAGTGTGTTTCTTCGTCAGCAGAGTTATCTCTTCTTTCAGACGGTCCAACAGTCCCTCAGCCTGGATCACTGTGGTCTTCTCCTGGGCTCGCACCAGCTCCCTCACCTCTATGTACCTTCTCTCTATGGAGCGCAGCAGCTCTGTGAAGATACGTTCGTTCTCATCCAACACCGCCTGTGCAGAGTGCTGAATGGGGGAAACAGAGGGAGAGATAATAGAGCGGGAGTAAATGAAAGAGGGGACATGTAAGCAAGAAAGAGGGAGGGGAAAAAGGGGAGGTTAAAGAGAGAGGGACATCCCCAGTTTGTTAGGAAGAGTCTCTTACGAGTTTTGTGGGGGTTTATTGATGTGATTTAAAATAATAAGCTCTCCCACCCAGTGCTTGCATGCAAAGTTTCATAATGTTTTAACCCACTTTGACTGACTCCACAGCCTGGCGAAGGTCTGTCCACTTCTTCACTCTCTGATCAATCCTCTGCTGAGACTTCATTAGAGTGGACCCCAGCTGTTTCTGTAAGGGACAACGTTGGCACAATGTTATAGGAGCATGAACATATGAACCAGGCCTATGATGGATGTCATAATGTCTTAAGTAGTATCTGGAATAAAGGCTTTAATAATGCATATAGTGTGTAGAAAAAGGCCAGCTGTCGGAGGCTTTTTTCATGGGGCCTAGAGTATGGTATTACTAAAACTCACGTACTTGTTTCTCAATCCTCTCGGTGCCAGCCGGCACAGTGTCGTGGCGCTTGTGTTCATCCATCATGCAGAGGACACAGACTGAGGTCTGGTCTGTGCGGCAGAACACCTCCAGCAGCTTGTCATGCTGGGCACAGATCTTCTCCCTCATCTGGCCCGTAGCCTTCACCAGCTTGTGTTTCATCAAGGCTGGGTACTCATAGTGGGATTGGAGGTGGGTCTCACAGTAGGAGGCCAGGCACAGTAGGCAGGACTTCACAGCCTTAAGAAGAAGATGACACAACACAGGTTTTATATGACACTTTTACAGAACCTAAAGACACTTTACAATATAAAAAATAAACAAAACAATGTTGAAAAATGTTATGGGGTAGCAGGTCATTTACAGTATAGCGTTTAAGAGTGTTGGGCCAGTAACCAAAAGGTCACTGGTTTGAATCCCCGAGCTGACTAGTTGAAAAATATGCCGTTGTGCCCTTGAGCAAGGCACTTAACCCTAATTGCTCCTGTAAGTCGCTCTGTGTAAGAGCATCTGCTAAATTACTAAAGTGTAAAAAGATTTTATAAACGTTTTTTCACCAAAATAAAATAAAACCAAACCTTTTGTTTCCGAGTGGTGCAGAAGTCACAAAGGACATCGCCTGGCTTGGAGGTTTTGGGCTGAGCCTGGGAACTCAGGGTAGTGGAGCGCCGTTGGGCCTGCCCTCCCAAAGTGCTGTACTTGCTGGTAATGTCCAGGTCCAAGGTACTGGCACGACGAGACATCTCTCCTGGGACAAGTAGTAGTCAGACCCTCAGGTAGAAGTGAGATCCCTAAAGGTGAGGTCCTCAGGTGAGATCCACAGGTAAATGAGCAGTACAGATTTAAAAGGGGGTGTCAGAAGGTTAAAGTAAGATCTAAAGATTAAATCCACAGGTAAAAGTGTGACAGACAAGTAAAAAGTTAAAGTTGAGTTTCCACATTTAAATTAGGTGAGATCAGCAGGTGAAGAATGTTCACATATGTAGGAGATGGGATCCGTAGGTAAAAGTGAAATCCACAGAGATAGATGTTGACAAGTGGTTGGTTTCAGTGAAACTGTGTAACTGGAATGTATGTGCTTGAGAGAGAGAGAGAGAGAGAGAGAGAGAGAGAGAGAGAGAGAGAGAGAGAGAGAGAGAGAGATTGCCAGTAATGAAGCCTGGTTACTGGGCTAAACCAGTCCTCCTGGTTGGAAGTTTAAAGGCTGGAGAGGTGTGGCTCTTCACTGCACACAGGTGCTGCATTTCACAAAAAGACAGGTGAGCACAAAGGAATTTAAAGCAGAGGGAGGTTTCAACAAGGAAGACACTAAAACAAGGTGTTATTTCACAAAGAATGATCAGTAAGTTGGCTAGCTAACTTTTATAAACACCTATAAATAGCTTCCTTTTATGGTTTGTAAAGAAAGCCAAAGTTCAATATACTGAGAGAATCTGTCAATTATACCATGCCCAACTGTCATGCCCTGACCTTAGAGAGACGTTTTATTTATCTATTTGGTTAGGTCAGGGTGTGATGTGGGGTAGGCATTCTATGTTCTATTTTCTATGTTTTCTTTGTTTTGGATGAGTATGGTTCTCAATCAGGGACAGCTGTCTATCGTTGTCTCTGATTGGAACCATAGGCAGCCCTTTTTCCCACCTGTCTTTGTGGGTAGTTAACTTTGTTTGTGGCACTTAGCCCTGTTGAGCTTCACAGTCGTTTTCTTGTTTTGTTGGCGACATTTATCGACATGCACCTTGGTCCTCTTCTTCAGACGCCCATGACAGAACTACCCACCACCAAAAGACCAAGCAGCGTGGGAAAAAGGAGGACTGGACATGGGATGACATCCTGGACGGCAAGGGATCCTGGACGTGGGAGGAGATTCTGTCAGGAAAGGATCGCCTGCCGTGGGAGCGGTGGAAGCAGAGAGGAAGGCGGAGGCAGTGAGAAAGAGGGCCCGGGATTACACAGGGTCACGGCTGGCACCAAAGACCGGGAGGCCACTCCCCCCCCAAAATTGGGGGGAACACGGGGAGTTTGGCTGAGTCAGGTTGGACACCTGAGCCAACTCCCCGTGGCGAGCGTCGTGCTGGTCAGGCACCGTGTTATGCGGTGGAGTGCACGGTGTCTCCAGTGCGCGTTCACAGCCCGGTGCGCTACCTTCCAGCTCCCGAATTGGCCGGGCTAGAGTGGGCATCCAACCAGGTCGGAGGATGCCGGCTCAGCGCATCTGGCCGCCAGTACGTCTCTAAGGCCCAGGATATCCTGCGCCGGCTTTGCGCACTGTGTCTCCGGTACGTCTGCACAGCCCAGTGCGTCCTGTGCCAGCTCCCCGTATTTGCAGGGTGAAGATAACCACCAAGCTAGGACGGGTTGTGCAGGCTCTAAGCTCAAGACCTCCAGTGCGCCTCCACGGCCCAGTGTATCCGGTGCATCTGCCAAGGACAAAGCCCCCTGTGTGTCTCCCCAGCCTGGTGAGTCCTGTGCCTGCGCCCAGACCTAAGCCTTCTGTATGTCTCCTCAGCCTGGTGAGTCCTGTGCCTGCTCCCAGAGCCACGCTTCCTGTGTGTCTCTCCACTCCAGCGATGATCCATGGCAAGAAGCCTCCAGTGATGATCCATGGCACGAAGCTTCCAGTGATGATTCATGGCAAGAAGCATCCAGTAATGATATATGGCAAGAAGCCTCCAGTGATGATCCATGGCAAGAAGCCTCCAGTGATGATCCATGGCATGAAGCCTCCAGTGATGATCCATGGCACGAAGCCTCCAGTGATGATCCATGGCACGAAGCCTCCAGCAACGTCCTCCAGTCTGGAGCCTCCAGCGCCATCCTCCAGTCCGGAGCTTCCAGCAACGGTCTCCAGTCCGGAGCCTCCAGCGACGGTCTCCAGTCCGGAGCCTCCAGCAACGGTCCCCAGTCTGGAGCCTCCAGCGACGGTCCCCAATCCGGAGACCCCAGCGACGGTCCCCAATCCGGGGCCCGCAACGAGGGTGCCCAGTCCGAGGCCCGCAATGAGGATGCCCAGTCCGGGGCCCGCAGCGAGGGTGTCCAGTCCGGGGCCCGCAACGAGGGTGCCCAGCCCGGGGCCCACAGCGAGGGTCTCCAGTCCGGGGCCCGCAGCAGGGTCCCCAGTCCTGGGCCCGCAGAGAGGGTCCCCAGTCCGAGGTCGGCGGCGAGGGTCCCCACACCAAAGGCGCCACCAAAGCGGGGTGAGCCAGAGGTGGAGCGGGGTCTACGTCCCGCACCAGAGCCGCCACCGCGGATAGATGCCCACCCGGACCCTCCCCTATAGGTTCAGGTTTTGCGGCCGGAGTCCGCACCTTTCGGGGGTGGTACTGTCACGCCCTGACCTTAGAGAGACGTTTTATTTCTCTATTTGGTTAGGTCAGTGTGTGATGTGGGGTGGGAATACTACGTTCTATTTTCTATGTTTTGTATTTCTTTGTTTTGGCTGGGTATGGTTCTCAATCAGGGACAGCTGTCTATCGTTGTCTCTGATTGGGAACCATACTTAGGCAGCCATTTTTCCCACCTGTCTTTGTGGGTAGTTAACTTTGTTTGTGACACTTAGCTTTGTTTTGTTGGCAACATTTATCTTAAATAAAAATAAATGTACACTCACCACGCTGCACCTTGGTCCTCTTCTTCAGACGCCCGTGACACCAACTAAAATTGATAAATTACAGGAAACTGATCCAGTTTCATGTTAAACTTCTATTCAGATGAATGCTTCATTCATGCAACCACATTGTAACGAGTGTGCTGAGAGTCAGGAAGCAAGTGCAGAGAGTGAGTGATTTATTAAATAAATGCAACTAAATACAAAACAAGAAACACAAACAACGCACAGACATGACACTGGAACAGAAACAATGATGCCTGGGGAAGGAACCAAAGGGAGTGACATATATAGGGCAGGTAATCAAGGAGGTGATGGAGAGGGAGCACACGTGACACACAAAACATCCCTTCATTCTGAAAGTGTTCATCTACAGGAAAAGGAGGACCAAACTCCTTGGTGTCCACATCACCAACAAACTATCATGGTCCAAATACACCAAGACAGTTGTGAAGAGGGCACGACAAAACCTTTTCCCCCTCGGGAGACTGAAAAGATTTGGCACCAATTATTCCCCTGTACCCCATTGAGGCTCACCTGCCCACTGTCCCGAAGGGCGTACCTACATGCCCTCTGATGTGCGGGACCGTCTCCTCGCCTGGGCACACACAGCACCTCTGCCGGGGCACCCAGGTATAGCCCGTACTATTGGCTGTCTCTCCGGCAAGTACCCAGTTCCTAGTTGGCCTACTTCTTCATTGCACAAAGGAATAACCTCAGCCAAATTCCAAAGACTGGTGACATCCAGTGGAAGCGGTAGGAACTGAAAACAGGATCCTAAGAAATATTCCTTGCCAATAACAAGTCAGGGAACAGAGAGAGGCAAAAACAAAACAAAAATCTGAACAGTTAGTCCTCTGGGTTTTGCCTGCTACATAAGTCCTGTTATACTCACAGACATGATTCAAACAGTTTTAGAAACTGAGTGTTTTCTATCCAAATCTATGAATAATATGCATATCTTATATTCTTGGCATGAGTAGCAGGAAGTTGAAATTGGGCATGCTATTTATCCAAAAGTGAAAATTCTGCCCCCTAGCCCCAAGATGTTCATTTGATTTTACTTTTACCCCTTTTTCTCCCCAATTGGAAGGTAAGGTCTTGTCCCATTGCTGCAAATCCCCTACGGACTCGGTCACGGCCGGCTGTAGTGAAGGAGGTTGAGAGCGTCAAGCTCCTTAATTTCCACATCAATAACAAACTAGAATGGTCCAAAAACACCAAGACAGTTGTGAAGAGGGCACGACAAAGCCTATTCCCCCTCAGGAGGAAACTAAAAAGATTTGGCATACTGAGATCCTCAAAAGGTTCTACAGTTGCAACATCGAGAGCATCCTGACTGGTTGCATCACTGCCTGGTACGGCAATTGCTTGGCCTCTGACCGCAAGGCACTACAGAGGGTAGTGCGTACGGCCCAGTACATCACTGGGGCTTAGCTGCCTGCCATTCAGGACCTCTACACCAGGCGGTGTCAGAGGAAGGACCTGAAAATTGTTTAAAGACCCCAGCTACCCCAGTCATTGACTGTTCTCTCTACTACCGCATGGCAAGAGGTACCGGAGTGCCAAGTCTGGGACAAAAAGGCTTCTCAACAGTTTTTTCCCCCAAACAATAAGACTCCTGAGCAGGTAATCAAATGGCTACCCGGACTATTTGCATTGTGTGCCACCCCAACCCCTCTTTTTTACCCTGCTGCTACTCTCTGTTTATCATATGCATAGTCACTTAACTATACATTCATGTACATACTACCTCAATTGGGCCGACCAACCAGTGCTCCCGCACATTGGCTAACCAGTAAGGATCTGGGTGTAACTGGTGCAGAGGAGTCAGGCACAGGACAGCAGAGATGAGTAACAAAAGGAACTTTACTCAAAAATTCTAAATACATGAAGTAACACCAAGCCCACAAACATCGGACCGAACTTACAATAAACAAACACGCACAAAAACCATGGGGAAAACAGAGGGTTAAATAATGAACATGTAATTGGGGAATTGAAACCAGGTGTGTAAAACAAATACAAAACAAATGGAAAATGAAAGTGGATCGGCGATGGCTACGTCGACCGTCGAACACTGCCCGAACAAGGAGAGGGACCGACTTTGGCGGAAGTCGACACCGACCTCGGGGACGGTCATCCTAATTGAGGCACCTCCCAGATCCATCGGAGCGGTGGTGCTGGGGGATGGAAAGGACAGGCCCCGATCCAGACGTCCACGGGTAGCCAGCAGGTTATCCAGCGGTTGTAGTGGTGCCGGTGGAGGCGCTGGAAGAACTCCTCCTCTCTCCCATCGGTCCATCGTCTGCAGCACGCGATCCATGGCGGTGCCGAGATGTTGCAACATGGTCGCATGCTGCTTGACACGCTCCTCGACCGCTAAAGGAGGGTTGTCTGCTCCTGCTGACTCCATTCTGTGGTGCGTGTTTCTGTAAGGATCTGGGTGTAGCTGGTGCAGAGGAGTCAGGTGCAGGACATCAGAGATGAGTAACAAAAGGAACTTTACTCAAAAATTCAAAATATATGAAGTAACACCAGCCAACAAACATCGGACCGAACTTACAATAAACAAACACGCACAAAACCCATTGGGAAAACAGAGGGTTAAATAATGAACATGCAATTGGGGAATTGAAACCAGATGTGTAAAACAAAGGCAAAACAAATGGAAAATGAAAAGTGGGTCGGCAATGGCTTGAAGGCCGGTGACGTCGACCACTGCCCGAACAAGGAGAGGGACCGACTTCGGAGGAAGTCGTGAGATAACGGGGCTATCTGCATTGTGTCCCGCCACCCACCACCCACCACCCGCCAACCCCTCTTACGCTACTGCTACTCTCTGTTCATCATATATGCATAGTCACTTTAACCATATCTACATACTACCTCAATCAGCCTGACTAACCGTTGTCTGTATGTAGCCTCGCTTACTTTTATAGCCTCACTACTGTATATAGCTTTTCTGTATATAGTCATTTCTGTATTTCTGTATATAGTCTTTTTACTGTTGTTTTATTTCTTTATTTACCTATTGTTCACCTAATACCTTTTTTGCACTGTTGGTTAGAGCCTGTAAGTAAGCATTTCACTGTTGTTTTTGGCGCACGTGACAAATAAACTTTGATTTGATTTGACACAGCCTGGGATTGAAACCGGATCTGTAGTAACACCTCAAGCACTGCGATGCAGTGCCTTAGATCGCTGCACCACTCGGGAGGCCGGTACTGTTCTTCTCTACATTGAGAATCTGCATATAAACCATTTAACCAACCTGCAGGAGTTAAATGTCAGGATAAACAATTTCCTCTCAATACTCCTCCCATCTTATGCCATCAACTTCACAGACTTCAGGATGATGGATCTGCATGCTAATAACATACAGTGCCTTCAGAAAGTATTCATAACCCTTGACTTAATCCACATTTTGTTGTGTTACAGCCTGAATTCAAAATTGATTAAAAAAATTATAATCTCAACCATATACATACAATACCCCATAATGACAAAGTGAAAATGTGTTTTTAGACATTTTTGCAAAATTATTGAGAATGAAATAAAGAAATATATCATTTACATAAGTATTCACACCCCTGAGTCAATACATGTTAGAATCATCTTTGGCAGCACTTACAGCTATGAGTTTTCTGTGTAACCAAATCAAATCAAATCAAATGTATTTATATAGCCCTTCGTACATCAGCTGATATCTCAAAGTGCTGTACAGAAACCCAGCCTAATGCCCCAAACAGCAAGCAATGCAGGTGTAGAAGCACGGTGGCTAGGAAAAACTCCCTAGAAAGACCAAAACCTAGGAAGAAACCTAGAGAGGAACCAGGCTATGTGGGGTGGCCAGTCCTCTTCTGGCTGTGCTGGGTGGAGATTATAACAGAACATGGCCAAGATGTTCAAATGTTCATAAATGACCAGCATGGTCCAATAATAATAAGGCAGATCAGTTGAAACTGGAGCAGCAGCACGGCCAGGTGGACTGGGGACAGCAAGGAGTCATCATGTCAGGTAGTCCTGAGGCATGGTCCAAGGGCTCATGTCCTCCGAGAGAGAAGAGAGAAAGAGAGAATTAGAGAGAGCACACTTAAATTCACACAGGACACCGAATAGGACAGGAGAAGTACTCCAGATATAACAAACTGACCCTAGCCCCCCGACACATAAACTACTGCAGCATAAATACTGGAGGCTGAGACAGGAGGGGTCAGGAGACACTGTGGCCCCATCCGAGGACACCCCCGGACAGGGCCAAACAGGAAGGATATAACCCCACTCCTGGGCCAGACTACACTCAATCATATGACCCACTGAAGAGATGAGTCTTCTGAAGAGATGAGTCTTCAGTAAAGACTTAAAGGTTGAGACCGAGTTTGCATCTCTGACATGGGTAGGCAGACCGTTCCATAAAAATGGAGCTCTATAGGAGAAAGCCCTGCCTCCAGCTGTTTGCTTAGAAATTCTAGGGACAATTAGGAGGCCTGCGTCTTGTGACCGTAGCGTACGTGTAGGTATGTACGGCAGGACCAAATCAGAAAGATAGGTAGGAGCAAGCCCATGTAATGCTTTGTAGGTTAGCAGTAAAACCTTGAAATCGGCCCTTGCTTTGACATGAAGCCAGTGTAGGGAGCCTAGCACTGGAGTAATATGATCACATTTTTTGGTTCTAGTCAGGATTCTAGCAGCCGTATTTAGCACTAACTGAAGTTTATTTAGTGCTTTATCCGGGTAGCCGGAAAGTAGAGCATTGCAGTAGTCAAACCTAGAAGTGACAAAAGCATGGATTAATTTTTCTGCATTTTTGGACAGAAAATTGATGATTTTTGCAATGTTACGTAGGTGGACAAAAGCTGTCCTTGAAATGGTCTTGATATGTTCTTCAAAAGAGAGAATGAAATAAATAAATAAATAAATAAATAAATACGTAACCATTTTGAAGTCTTGCCATAGATTTTCAAGCAGATTTAAGTCAACTGTAACTCGACCACTCAGGAACATTAACTGACTTCCTGGTATACAGCTGACTTCTTGGTATGCAGTGTAGATTTGTCTTGTGTTTCAGGTTATTGTCCTGGTGAAAAGTGAATTCGTCTTCCGGTGTCTGGTGGAAAGCAGACATAATTAGGTTTTCATCTATGATTTTGCCAGTGCTTAGCACCATTCAGTTTCTTTTTTTATCCTGAAAAACTTCCCAGTTCTTAATAATTACAAGCATACCTATAATATGATGCTGCCACGACTATGCTTGAAAATATAGAGTGTGGTATTCAGTAATATGTTGTATTGGATTTGCCCCTACACTTTGTAGTCAGGACAAAAAGTTAATTGCTTTGCCACATTTTTTGCAGTATTACTTTAGTGCCTTGATGCAAACAGGATGTATGTTTTGGAATCTTTTTATTCTATACAGGCTTCCCTCTGTCACGTTCTGACCATCGTTCGTGTGTGTTTTCCTTGTTTTAGTGTTGGTCAGGACGTGAGCTGGGTGGGCATTCTATGTTGTGTGTCTGGTTTGTCTATTTCTATGGTCTTTGTGATTTAATCTGTTTTTGAAATTCACTGCTCGACTAAAGGAACCTTACAGATAATTGTATGTGTGGGATGCAGAGATGAGGTAGTCATTCAAAAATGATATTACACACGATTATTGCACACAGTGAGTCCATGCAACTTATTATGTGACTTGTTAAGCACATTTTTACTCCTGAATGTATTTTGGCTTGCCATAACAAAGGGGTTGAATACTTATTGACTCAAGACATTTCAGCTTTTCATTTTAAATTTTCATTTTAAATTAATTTGTAAACATAAAAAAAAAATACTAATAATTATATAATTCCACTTTGACATTACGGGGTATTGTGTGTAGGCCAGTGACAAAAAACTCACTGTTATCCATTTTAAATTCAGGCTGTAACAACAAAATGTGGAAAAAGTCAAGGGGTGTGAATACTTTCTGAAGGTACTGTATCTGTTGTAAGAGTGGATCACAAAGCTGTCTTAAAGCAAATTATGAACAACATAATTACACTCAACATAAATCCATTTCAGAACTTTTACCTATGGGAACTCAACCTCTGATACTGATGTTACTAAAGACTGTCTTAAGGCACTAGAGGGTCTCAATGTTGGGAAGCTACTGATAGGACATTTCCGCAGCAAAGTTAGGATCAATACATCAGATTTCAACTTTTTGGATGGCCTGTGCCACATCAACTTTCAGGAAATATGTTTACATGTACAACAAACAACCCCACCCCATAAACCAAAGTATTTGTGACGCTCGTCGTTGGAATGAGGTGAGGACCAAAGCGCAGCGTGGTAAGTGTTCATCATATATTTATTAAACCGAGAACATGACACGAAACAGTTCTGAAAGGTGACATACACATAACAGAAAATAATCACCCACAACTCAAAGGTGAAACCAGGCTACCTAAGTATGGTTCTCAATCAGGGACAACGATTGACAGCTGCCTCTGATTGAGAACCATACCAGGCCAAACACAGAAATCCCAAATCATAGAAAAAAGAACATAGACAACCCACCCAACTCACGCCCTGACCATACTAAAACAAAGACATAACAAAAGAACTAAGGTCAGAACGTGACAGTATTTGTTTCGTTGTTTGAAAAACGCTGCAACAATTTATCTTGAAAATAGTCAATCGGAAGACATGGAATGTGTTCGACTCAGACAAATCAAAGAGTTTAAGACAGAGTAGACTAGCCAGCATTCCAAGTCACCAACTTTCACTTCAGCACACAATAGAGAAACTAACCATCACAGATAATGTACATTCTGTTGCATTTTTCGATCCCATCAAGGACATGCCTCTCCTGATTTAAGTAATATCAAAATATTCTTAAGAGGCTGGTGTGCGTAAGGATAGGTTGCCAGGACCAGTGGTTAGTAGACTGGCAAGCGTCACCAGTCAACTAACCATCGGTCCTGGCAACCCATCCTTACGCACACCTGGCAACCTTCATTACGCACACCTGCGCAACACCTGGACTTCATCGCCTCCCTGATTACTTCCCCTTTATATAGCGCTCCGTTTTTATCATCCACCAGGCAATATTGTTTATGTTTCCATGTTTAGATGCGGTTCTTGGTTTGTAGCGGTCAATATGCGGCGGCATTAAACTCACTAACTGCACTTGCTTCCTGACTCTGTTACAGACTTTCACAAATGAGTTTCTCTTCCACGGACTTGAGAATCTGAGAGTGCTCAAGATGTCAGGCATTCGGTACCAAGGCGATTTCATTGCTCCTATGTTTTTGAACCTTACTCTTCTGGTAACATTGGACATTTAATCTTCTGTTGATGTGAAACTGCCTTGCAATTCATTAGCTAATCTGGATAGGTTAAGACATTTCACTCTCAATGGAAATAAATTGACAGTTGTGGATTTCTTGGGAAATTCTTGCATTGATGCACTTACATGGATGGACATAGGCCAACAACATTCAACATATCAACATTCAATATAATCTACCGGAAAACATGAGTGTTTTAACTGTGTTCATTTTAGCACTCTTTTTAGATTTAGTCTTTGTCATTTTGATTAAAGTATCAAATCTTTGTCACAATTTTGTTGTTTGAAACATGGTTTAGTCTATAGTCATGGCCAACAGTTTTGAGAATGACACAAATATTAATTTTCACAAAGTCTTCTGCCTCAGTTTGTATGATGGCAATTTGCATATACTCCAGAATGTTATGAAGAGTGATCAGATGAATTGCAATTAATTGCAAAGTCCCTTTTTGCCATGCAAATTAACTGAATCCCCCCAAAACATTTCCACTGCATTTCAGCCCTGCCACAAAAGGACTAGCTGACATCATGTCAGTGATTCTCTTATTAACACAGGTGTGAGGCTGGAGATCACTCTGTCATGCTGATTGAGTTCAAAAACAGACTGGAAGCTTCAAAAGGAGGGTGGTGCTTGGAATCATTGTTCTTCCTCTGTCAAATATGGTTACCTGCAAGGAAACATGTGCCGTCATCATTGCTTTGCACAAAAGGGGCTTCACAGGCAAGGATATTGCTGCCAGTAAGATTGCACCTAAATCAACCATTTATCGGGTCATCAAGAACTTCAAGGAGAGCGGTTCAATTGTTGTGAAGAAGGCTTCAGGGAGCCCAAGAAAGTCCAGCAAGCGCCAGGACCGTCTCCTAAAGTTGATTCAGCTGCAGGATCGGGGCACCAACAGTACAGAGCTTGCTCAGGAATGGCAGCAGGCGGGTGTGAGTCCATCTGCACGCACAGTGATATGAAGACTTTTGGAGGATGGCCTGGTGTCAAGAAGGGCAGCAAAGAAGCCACTTCTCTCCAGGAAAAACATCAGGGACAGACTGATATTCTGCAAAAGGTACAGGGATTGGACTGCTGAGGACTGGGGTAAAGTAATTTCTCTGATGAATCCCCTTTCCGATTGTTTGGGGTATCCAGAAAAAAGCTTGTCCGGAGAAGACAAGGTGAGCGCTACCATCTGTCCTGTGTCATGCCAACAGTAAAGCATCCTGAGACCATTCATGTGTGGGTTGCTTCTCAGCCAAGGGAGTGGACTCACTCACAATTTTGCCTAAGAACACAGCCATGAATAAAGAATGGTACCAACACATCCTCTGAGAGCAACTTCTCTCAACCATCCAGGAACAGTTTGGTGATGAACAATACCTTTTCCAGCATGTATGAGCACCTTGCCATTATGCAAAAGTGATAATTAAGTGGCTCGGGGAACAAAACATCGATATTTTGGGTCCATGGCCAGGAGACTCCCCAGACCTTAATCCCATTGAGAATTTGTGGTCAAACCTCAAGAGGCGGGTGGACAAACAAAACCCCACAAATTCTGGCAAACTCCAAGCATTGATTATGCAAGAATGGGCTGCCATCAGTCAGGATGTGGCCCAGAATTTAATTGAAAGCATGCCAGGTCTTGCAGAGGTCTTGAAAAAGAACGGTCAACACTGCAAATATTGACTCTTTGCATCAACGTCATGCAATTGTCAATAAAAGCTTTTGACATTTATGAAATGCTCATAATTATACTTCAGTATTCCAAAGTAACATCTGACAAAAAATATCTAAAGACACTGAAGCAGCAAACTTTCTGGAAATTAATATTTGTGTCATTCTCAAAACTTTTGGCCACGACTGTACAGTAGTTATTGCCAAAATAATGAAAACAGTGGGTCATTTTAGTCAACTAAAAGCCGGTTCATTTTAGTCACATCACATTTGTATTGCCTCATTAACCTATAGTAAACATAAATCACTGACTTCCATGTGCACAAACAAACATAGCCTTGTCCTTCCAACATATTTGTCTGCTTAACATCCTATTCTCTTCCCAACCACAGAAATATGACAAACATATATAAGAAACAAATATCTGGCAATGTAATTTCCTAATTCAGTTTACATAGATATTGCACATTACATACAACACAAACAGACACACACAAGCGCAGAGAGAGAGATGCACGATCATGACATGGTGCTGCAAAGTATTGGCAAAATAAACTCAGCAAAAAAAGAAACGTCCCCTTTTCAGGACCCTGTCTTTCAAAGATAATTCGTAGAAATCCAAATAACTTCACAGATCTTCATTGTAAAGGGTTTAAACATGATTTTCCATGCTTGTTCAATGAACCATAAACAATTAATGAACATGCACCTGTGGAACGGTCGTTAAGACACTAACAGCTTACAAACGGTAGGCATTGAGGTCACAGTTATGAAAACTTAGGACACTAAAGAGGCCTTTCTACTGACTCTGAAAAACACCAAACGAAAGATGCCCAGTGTCCCTGCTCATCTGCATAAATGTGCCTTAGGCATGCTGCAAGGAGGCATGAGGACTGCAGATGTGACCAGGGCAACGAATTGCAATGTCCGAACTATGTGACGCCTAAGACAGCACTACAGGGAGACAGGACAGGCAGGCGATCGTCCTCGCAGTGGAAGACCACATGTAACAACACCTGCATAGGATTGGTACATCCGAACATCACACCTGCGGGACTGGTACAGGATGGCAATAACAACTGCCCGAGTTACACCAGGAATGAACAATCCCTCCATCAGTGCTCAGACTATCCGCAATAGGCTGAGAGAGGCTAGACTTGATGGCTTGTAGGCCTGTTGTAAGGCAGGTCCTCACCAGACATCACCGGCAAGGACGTTGCCTATGGGCACAAACCCACCATCGCTGGACCAGACAGGACTGGCAAAAAGTGCTCCTCACTGACGAGTCGCGGTTTTGTCTCACCAGGGGTGATGGCTGGATTCGCGTTTATCGTTGATGGAATGAGCATTACACCGAGGCCTGTACTCTGGAGCAGGATCGATTGAGATGGAGAGTCTGTCATGGTCTGGGGCGGTGTGTCACAGCATCATCGGACTGAGCTTGTTGTCATTGCAGGCAATCTCAACGCTGTGTGATACAGGGAAGACATCCTCCTCCCTCATGTGGTACCCTTCCTGCAGGCTCATCCTGACATGACCCTCCAGCATGACAATGCCATCATCCATACTGCTCGTTCTGTGCGTGATTTCCTGCAAGACAGGAATGTCAGTGTCCTGCCATGGCCAGCGAAGAGCCCTGATCTCAATCCCATTGAGCATGTCTGGGACCTGTTGGATCGGAGGGTGAGGGCTAGGGCCATTCCCCCCAGAAATGTCCAGGAACTTGCAGGTGCCTTGGGAGTGGGTTAACAACTCACAGCAAGAACTGCCAAATCTGGTGCAGTCCATGAGGAGGAGATGCACAGCAGTACTTAATGCAGCTGGTGGCCACACCAGATACTGACTGTTACTATTGATTTTGACCCCCCTCTGTTCAGGGACACATTATTCAATTTATGTTAGTCACATGTCTGTGGAACTTGTTCAGTTTTTGTCTCAGTTGTTGAATCTTGTTATGTTCATTCAAATATTTACACATGTTAAGTTTGCTGAAAATAAACGCAGTTGACAGTGAGAGGACATTTCATTTTTTGCTGAGTTTAGGATGGGTTGCACCTCTGTCACTTGGTCACGTCATTGTCATTATTATTGTTATCAGAATTCCACAGCCACACTGATGTCCAAAAGTAGAATGGGAGGTAATGACTGTTTCGCCCAGTGATGTAGTATAGTCACTTAACCTTGAGTCCGAATCGAGTCCTAAGTCCCCTGTGTTCGAGTCCGAGTCACCAATGGTCGAGTCACAAGTCAAGTAAATGGTTTGCTATCCATTTTCCTTTCTTTCTATGCCACTAAATGTTTAAATATAGGTTATTGGTAATGTTACCAGGTCCACGTTCGGTTAGAAAATGTTGTTGAACGTTGCAGATAGAAATTACACTAATAGAGCCAACGTTATTCCTTATCCATAATAAGAGATGCATGTTTGTTCTACACAGCATATTTCTACCTCAAAAAACCAAAAAGTTGGGTCCTGCTGAACGCACCCCAGGGTGTTTGCTATAACTAACTAATGAGGTAACATGACTGAACAAGGTGAAACCTAAGCAAGTAGTTAACTGCCCGGTCCACAAGTAGCTTAGTTTTAGAATGGCCTGCAATAATCTTTATGAATGTAAAATGCGGCCTGTCAATGCATGATAGAAAAAAATGTAGCACCAGTATTATGGGTCATATCTCTAAGACGGTAATGGCTCAAATCAAGCCATTTTCTCTGAGGATTAGAGGCTCATAGGTTTATGTTGGCTACAGAACCTGGCGAGACTACAAATTCAAAAACGTTCCGTAGTCAAGGAATAGTAAAACTAGACTGCTGTTTAACCATTAAACTTAATGCTGCTATTGTTTTTAATTTCTTAAAGCAGCTTGTGTTTCTTAACCAGGCAAAGGGTAGCTAACTACAAGGCTGGTGGTACCCATCTTTGATGTGGTTTTTATTCTGGCATTGTCAGCATTGGCCTACAAATTCCAGTTCTACCAGCATTACTTCTGTGTTTTGTTGAGAGGCTACAAGGTCTCCCGCCAGCAGGAATGCCCTTACAATGCTTTTGTGATCTACTCCAGCAAGGATGAGGCCTGTGTGATGGAGTAACTGGTGGAGAACCTTGAGAAAGGAGTCCCTCCTATTCAGTGGTGTAGTGGAAGTAATTTTTCAGTGGGCATCACATATAATAACTTCTTAATCCCCAGGATGCATATCAAAGCAGTGTAGTGGAAGTATACAAGGTATCAATTAATAAGGCGATGTAACAGATCAGAATGTTTTGCTTAAAATGTTAATAAACTATTATTTCTTCACCTTTTCAGTGCAGCAATGTGCACACGGTGGGAGGGCTAGAACGGTGTTAATGTTCCAAAATGCAATTTTGAGGAAAATCCTGTTGTCACGACTCCCACTGAAGGTGGCTTCTCTTCCTGTTCGGGTGGCGCTCGGCGGTCATCGTCACCGGTCTACTAGCTGCCACCGATCCCTTTTCCCTTTTCTGTTGGTTTTATCTTATTGGTTACACCTGTTTTGTGTTTAGGTTTTGGTTGGGCTATTTAAGCCGGTAACGCCTGCTGTTTGTGCGGGCTCATTTTTCCTCTGTTCATGTTTGTGGTTGTGTGATTTCCTTTGTTTTTCTTCGGACTGGTTGGGTCCAGGTTTTGGGCCGGTCTTATTATTGCGCCTGGTGTTTGGCGTGACCATTTTCCCTGTGCCGGAATAAAACATTGTTCTCTACCCTCTGCTTCCTGTGCCTGACTCGGCACCCACTACGCATAGAGTGCGTGACAGTAGCCCACACCAAGGCATGGAGTCAGCAGGAGCAGCAGCCACCCCCCCTTCCATCAATGGAGGAGCGCGTCCTCCATCATACCACCATCCTCAATTGGATTGGGTTGGCGATGGACCAGATGATGGAGAGAATGGACGGGAGAGGAGTGGTCTCCCCACCTCGCCTCCAGCTCCTCCGACGACTCAACCCACTCCTCCGGCGGCGTCCAGCTCCAGCTCACTTCGTCTTGCGCCCCGAGGGAGTACAAAGCGAAACTATGATGTGGGGGACCGGGAGTTGTTAGCTGTGGTAAAGGCCCTGAAGGTGTGGAGACACTGGCTTGACAACCGTAATCTTGAGTATATCAGGGCAGCGAGGAGACTGAATCCTCGTCAGGCAAGGTGGGCCATGTTTTTCACCAGATTTAGGTTTACTATCTTGTATAGACCAGGTTCCCTCAACACGAATGCCAACGCGCTGTCCCGTCTCTATGACACAGAGGATCGGCCCATCGATCCTACTCCCATCCTTCCAGCTTCAAGGCTGGTGGCACCGGTGGTATGGGAGGTGGATGCGGACTTTGAGCGGGCGTTACTGTTGGAACCTGCACCTCCACAATGTCCTACAGGTCTTAAGTACGTGCCGCTTGGTGTCCGTGATCAATTGATTCGATGGGCTCACACGCTACCCTCTTCGGGTAATCCTGGTGTGGCGAGAACAGTGCGGGGTCTTAGGGGGAAGTACTAGTGGCCCACCTTAGTTAGGGACGTGAGGTTCTATGTCTCTTCCTGTTCAGTGTGCGCTCAGAGTAAGGCTCTTAGGCACCTGCCTAGAGGGAAGTTACAGCCCCGTTCCACAACGGCCGTGGTCTCATCTGTCGGTGGACTTTCTTACCGATCTTCCCCCGTCTCAGGGGAACACCACGATCCTGGTCGTTGTGGATCGGTTTTCTAACCCCTGCCGTCTCCTCCCGTTGCTTGGTCTCCCTACGGCCCTACAGACGGCGGAGGCCCTATTTACCCACGTCTTCCGGCACTACGGAGTTCCTGAGGACATCGTTTCTGATCGGGGTCCCCAGTTCACATCCCGAGTGTGGAGGGTGTTTATGGAACGTCTGGTGGTCTCGGTCAGCCTGACCTCGGGTTATCACCCCGAGAGTAATGGGCAGGTGGAGAGAGTGAACCAGGAGGTGGGTAGGTTTCTGCGGTCGTATTGCCAGGAACGGCCAGGAGAATGGGCGAGGTACGTCCCATGGGCGGAGGTGGCTCAGAACTCACTCCGCCACTCTGTTTCAATGCGTGTTGGGCTACCAGCCGGTCCTGGCACCGTGGCATCAGAGTTAGACCGAGGCTCCTGCGGTGTAGGAGTGGGTGCAGCACTCTAAGGAGACCTGGAGGGCTGTCCAGGAATCCCTCAAGCAAGCTGGTGGACAGCAGAAGAGGAGCGCTGACCGCCACCGCAGTGAAGCCCCCGTGTTCGCACCGGGGGACAGGGTCTGGCTCTCAACCCAAAACCTGCCCCTCTGCCTGCCCTGCTGGAAGCTGGGGCCGCAGTGTGTGGGGCCTTTTAAAGTCCTGAGGAGGATTAACGAGGTGTGTTATAGATTACAACTCCCTTCTTACTATCGTATTAACCCCTCGTTTCATGTGTCTCTCCCCTGGCCTGTAGTAGCTGGTCCCCTGCAGGAAGGTTAGGTGCTGGAGGTCCCTCCGCCCCCTCTGGACATCGAGGGGTCCCCGGTGGACACAATACGTGCTGTTCTGGACTCTATACTCCGGTTGAAGGGCCTGCAGTACCTTGTGGAATGGGAGGGGTACGGTCCAGAGGAGAGGTGCTGGGTACCGGTGGGGGACATCTTGGATCCGTCACTGTTGAGGGATTTCCATCGCCTCCATCCAGATCGCCCTGCGCCTCGCTCCGGGTCGCCCTCCAGGCCTGTGTCAGCACACTGCGGGAGCCGCACGTCAGGGAGGGGGTGTACTGTCACGACTCCCACCGAAGTTGGCTCCACCTCCTGTTTGGGCGGCGCTCGACGGTTGTCGTCACCGGTCTACTAGCTGCCACCGATTCCTTTTCCCTTTTCTGTTGGTTTTATCTTATTGGTTACACCTGTTTCGTGTTTAGGTTTTAGTTGGGCTATTTAAGCCGGTTGGCCCGCCTGCTCTTTGTGCGGACTTATTTTTCCTCTGTTCATGTTTGTGGTTGTGTGGTTGGGTCCAGGTTTTGGGCCGGTCTTATTATTGCGCCTGGTGTTTGGCGTGATCATTTTCCCTGCGCCGGAATAAAACATTTTCTTTACCCTCTGCTTCCTGCGCCTGACTCCGCACCCACTACGCATAGAGTGCATGACACCTGTTCCAAAATATGCACTCCACATGCAAGCAGTTTCATGGACAGAGATGGAAATACACATAAGAAATTTAGAGAGGGGAGATCTAAAGATGCAACAACTATCATGGGTTGCTAATATGACTAGGATAATGCCTTTGGCTGCTAGACAATGAAAGAAAGTTGAAAGAAAAGCAATAGAACAGGAGAATGCAAATAAGAAAGTCTTTATAAGTAATTGACTCCACGGTTCTATGGTGGGACTTTGGCTAAAGGCTACTTCGAAGCAAGGTAAGAAATGCCTCATATATGAAGTAAAACGTCCAAGTTTCAAACAATTTAAGGAACATAAAAAATATAGTGATGCTAATGATAGGCCTAACCATCTTCTTGTAGATGGAAAGGTTTTCCCAAAAACCTTATCAATGAAAAAAAAAATCCTTATTATTATTATTATTCGATTTTTCCCAGATCTCAAAAATTGTCTCCTGGTGTGGTTTAAGCATTGTTGTGGACTTACAACATCCAATGTTGTTGTTTTTCTATTAAAAAATCTTAACTTTAAGAATGAAAACCTGAAATGTAAAAAAACAACAGTCAGCTTATTATCTGTTTCAACAATAGGCCTACTATTAGCTTAGGTTGACCTGACTGTAAAAGACCAATATGGGATTTATCATTAGATCATTCAGAGTGTGTCACTGTTTCTCATATAATTTTCACATGTAATTTTTGACACAGGGCACCTTTCATTCATTTGGGATTTATTTGGTACAATTTGAGTATACCCACTTCTCCAGGCACCACTACACCATTGCTCCCATTCAACGGTGCCTCCACAAGCGGGACTTTGAAGTGGGTAAGTCTACCACCTCCAACATCATAGACGATGACATTATGGGTAGCCGCAAGGTCATCATGGAAGTGTCGCGCCACTTCATCAACAGCGCATGGTGTCGCTTTGAGTTTGATGTAGCTCAGTCCTGGCTGGTGCTGAAGGGCAACCCTATCATCACCATCATCATCATCATACTGGGGGATGTGGAGAAGAGGACCAAGAAAATGTTTGGGCTCCACAAATACTTGAAGAGGAACACTTACCTGAAATGGAGGGACAACCCCATCAGCAGCATGAGATTCCGGAGTCACCACAGGAAGGCTGTCATCTCAAAGACACAATAAACTAGTTCTGCATGTCATAATTTTGTGTGTCACATGCTCAGATATTGAGAAGTGAGTCTTTTAAGTTCCTAACCCTTTACTTAGGTTATACATTTAACATCAATTAATTGTATAATGACTTTTTTGATACAAGAGATTATTCAGTGATACAGTGCTTTATATCAGACTGTACTCACTGCAGTACTGCACATATGTACCTCCATTTTGTCATTTGTTGACTTACGACAATGTGATTGTAAAAAGGCATGACTGCTTATTCTTCTCTACATATATTCACTTGGTCCAACTGCATTATTTTGAATAAACACATGGGAATTTGCAAACACTCTCCCTTTTTGCTCAGTTAACTACAGAATGCTGTTTTAATTCTCCGACAGCAGTTTGACTACCAGAGAAATATGAAGTCCATAATATAGGCCAAGCAGGAGGATGAGAATTGTGGAAATCATGCATCTTCCAGTTCTGTGAATGGCCTCATTGTCCTGGCACTGTAATACAAATGCTTCCATTTATAAGACAACGCCTGCAGTGAATGCATGCAAATACAGGGACGTCCGGAGTCCTTGACACCAAGCCTATAGCTATCGGATTTCATCTATCAGATTGGTTGTTGTTTACAGGCAAGAATGTTGTTGGTCTGAATAGTAAATATTTCCATTGGAAAAAAAGTTCATGAAAAATACATCAAATTACATACACAAAATCAGATTTTTTTGTTTGACGTGACTCGCCTACAGACAGCGGGCTCTAGCTGCTGATTTACCATAGACACACACATCAAGTGCCAAAAAATGTGTGTGTGAGAGAGATAACGTGTGACAGAGAACAACCCATTAGAGAGCTGGCCACCCCCGCAGAGAAGCCAGTAGAACAGTCCACCTCAAATCCTGACCAAAGTCTCAACACCACAGCAGAACAGCGCACCTCAGACCCTGACCATAGCCTCGACCTCACAGCAGGGCAGATAAATTAAGCCCAGGGGATCCCACCCCCTGTCAGCCCCCCTGTAAGCCCTCCTGACAACCCCTCCAAAAATGTCCTCATGTGTGCTACCTATATGCCCCCAGTAGAATCCCCATACTTTAATGAAGACAGCTTCTCCATCCTAGAGAGGGAGATCAACCATTTCCAGGCCCAGGTACATGTACTAGTCTGTGGCGCCCTAAATGGCAGAACTGGACAAGAACCTGACACTCTCAGCACACAGGAAACAAACACCTACCTGAGGTGACAGTATTCCCTCCAAAATATGCCAACTACGACAAAACAACCAACAAAAATGGGTCAAAACTCCTGCAGCTCTGTCACAAGCTGGGTCTGTACATAGTCAATGGTAGGCTTCGAGGAGACTCCTATGGTAGGTACACCGACAGCTCATCCCTTGGCAGTAGTTACTGTATATTACTTCACCAATAAACTCAACCCAGAGTCTCTCAGAGCGTTCACAGTCAGACAACTAACACCCCTATCAGATCACAGCAAAATCACGGTCTACCTGAACAGAGCAATACTCAACCATGAGGCATCAAAACCAAAGTAATTACACAATATTAAGAAATGCTATAGATGGAAGGAAAGTAGTGTAGAAACCTACCATAAAAAAACTAGGCAACAACGAATTCAATCCCTTTTAGACAACTTCCTGGACAAAACATTTCACTGTAATAGTGAAGGTGTAAACTTGGCAGTAGAAAGCCTAAACAGTATATTTGAACTTTCAGCTTCCCTATCAAACATTTCAAGAAGACAATCTAAGTACATTAACAACAATGACAAATTGTTTGATGAAGAATGTAAAAACCTAAGAAAGAAATTGAGAAACCTATCCAACCAAAAACATAGAGACCAAGAAAACCTGAGTCTATGCCTTCACTTTGGTGAATCACTAAAATAATACAGAAATACACTATGTGAAAAAAAGGAGAGCACGTCAGAAATCAGCTCAATGTAATTGAAGAATCCATCAAATCTAACCACTTTTGGGAAAGTTGGAACACACTAAACAAACAACAACATGAAGAGTTATCCATCCAAAACAGAAATAACAATCTTATACCAATCTTTTTGGTCTATAACAAAGAACAAATAGCAAAAACATATCCATTATCAATTACAAATCTTAGAATCAGCTATTTAAGACTACCAGAACCCAGTGGATTTTCCAATTACATTGAATGAACTACAGGACTAAATACAAACCCTTAAACCCAAAAAGGTGTTGATGGTATCCAACATGAAATTATAAAATATACAGACCACAAATTCCAATTGGCTATACTCAACTCTTTAACAGCTCTGGCATCTTCCCCAATATTTGGAACCAAAGGACTGATAACCCCAATCTACAAATGTGGAGACAAATTTGACCCCAATAACTACCATGGGATATGTGTCAACAGCAACCTTGGGAAAATCCTCAGCATTATCATTAACAGCAGACTTGTACATTTCCTCAGTGAAAACAATGTACTGAGCAAATGTCAAATTGGCTTTTTACCAAATTATTGTACGACAGACCACATATTCACCCTGCACAGCCTAATTGACAAACAAACAAACCAGAACAAAAGCAAAGTCTTCTCATGCTTTGTTGACTTTAAAACAGTTTTGACTCAATTTGGCATGAGGGTCTGCTATACAAATTGATGGAAAGGGGTGTTGGGGAAAAACATACAACATTATAAAATCCATGTACACAAACAACATGTGTGTGGTTAAAATTGGCAAAAAACACACACATTTCTTTCCACAGGGCCGTGGGGCGAGACAGGAATGCAGCTTAAGCCCCACCCTCTTCAACATATACAGTGCCTTGCGAAAGTATTCGGCCCCCTTGAACTTTGCGACCTTTTGCCACATTTCAGGCTTCAAACATAAAGATATAAAACTGTATTTTTTGTGAAGAATCAACAAGTGGGACACAATCATGAAGTGGAACGACATTTATTGGATATTTCAAACTTTTTTAACAAATCAAAAACTGAAAAATTGGGCGTGCAAAATTATTCAGCCCCTTTACTTTCAGTGCAGCAAACTCTCTCCAGAAGTTCAGTGAGGATCTCTGAATGATCCAATGTTGACCTAAATGACTAATGATGATAAATACAATCCACCTGTGTGTAATCAAGTCTCCGTATAAATGCACCTGCACTGTGATAGTCTCAGAGGTCCGTTAAAAGCGCAGAGAGCATCATGAAGAACAAGGAACACACCAGGCAGGTCCGAGATACTGTTGTGAAGACGTTTAAAGCCGGATTTGGATACAAAAAGATTTCCCAAGCTTTCAACATCCCAAGGAGCACTGTGCAAGCGATAATATTGAAATGGAAGGAGTATCAGACCACTGCAAATTTACCAAGACCTGGCCGTCCCTCTAAACTTTCAGCTCATACAAGGAGAAGACTGATCAGAGATGCAGCCAAGAGGCCCATGATCACTCTGGATGAACTGCAGAGATCTACAGCTGAGGTGGGAGACTCTGTCCATAGGACAACAATCAGTCGTATATTGCACAAATCCGGCCTTTATGGAAGAGTGGCAAGAAGAAAGCCATTTCTTAAAGATAGCCATAAAAAGTGTTGTTTAAAGTTTGCCACGAGCCACCTGGGAGACACACCAAACATGTGGAAGAAGGTGCTCTGGTCAGAAACCAAAATTGAACTTTTTGGCAACAATGCAAAACGTTATGTTTGGCGTAAAAGCAACACAGCTCATCACCCTGAACACACCATACCCACTGTCAAACATGGTGGTGGCAGCATCATGGTTTGGGCCTGCTTTTCTTCAGCAGGGACAGGGAAGATGGTTAAAATTGATGGGAAGATGGATGGAGCCAAATACAGGACCATTCTGGAAGAAAACCTGATGTATCCAGGTGTTAGAATGGCCAAGTCAAAGTCCAGACCTGAATCCAATCGAGAATCTGTGGAAAGAACTGAAAACTGCTGTTCACAAATGCTCTCCATCCAACCTCACTGAGCTCGAGCTGTTTTGCAAGGAGGAATGGGAAAAAAATTCAGTCTCTCGATGTGCAAAACTGATAGAGACATACCCCAAGCGACTTACAGCTGTAATCGCAGCAAAAGGTGGCGCTACAAAGTATTAACTTAAGGGGGCCGAATAATTTTGCACGCCCAATTTTTCAGTTTTTGATTTGTTAAAAAAGTTTGAAATATCCAATAAATGTCGTTCCACTTCATGATTGTGTCCCACTTGTTGTTGATTCCTCACAAAAAAATACAGTTTTATATCTTTATGTTTGAAGCCTGAAATGTGGCAAAAGGTCGCAAAGTTCAAGGGGGCCGAATACTTTCGCAAGGCACTGTATATCAACGAATTGGCGAGGGCACTATAACAGTCTGCAGCACCCGGCCTCACTCTACTAGAATCTGAAGTCAAATATCTACTGTTTGCTGATGATCTGGTGCTTCTGTCCCCAACCAAGGACGGCCTACAGCAGCACCTAGATCTTCTGCAGAGATTCTGTCAGACCTGAGGCCCTGAAAGCAAATCTCAGTAAGACAAAAATAATGTTGATCCAAAAAAGGTCCAGTTGCCAGGACAACAAATACAAATTCCACCTAGACACCATTGCCCTTGAGCACACAAAAAACTATACATACATCGGCCTAAACATCAGAGCCACAGGTAACTTCCACAAAGCTGTGAATGATCTGAGAGACAAGGCAAGAAGGGCCTTCTATGCTATCCAAAGGAACTTAAAATATGACATACCAATTAGGATCTGGCTAAAAATGCTTGAATCAGTTTTAGAACCCATTACCCTTTATGGTTGTGAGGTCTGGGGTCCGCTCACCAACCAAGAAATCACCAAATGGGACAAACATCAAATTGAGACACCAAATTGAAAATATCCCCTGTGTACAATGTAAACACCAAAAAAAATGCATGCTGAGCAGAATTAGGCCAATAGACTTTAATTATCAAAATCCAGAGAAGAGCCTTTAAATTCTACCACCACCTAAAAATAAATTATTTACAAACCTTCCATAACAAAGCCATCACCTACAGAGAGATGAACCTGGAGAAGAGTCCCCTAAGCAAGCTGGTTCTGGGGCTCTGTTCACAAGCACAAACAGACCCCACAGAGCTCCAGGAAAGCAACAGAATTAGACATAACCACATTGTGAGAAAACAAAAAGAAAATGACTTGACATAATGGAAAGAATTAACAAAACAAATGGTAAACTACAATGCTATTTGGCCCTAAACAGAGAGTATGCAGTGGCAGAATACCTGACCACTGTGACTGACCTAATATTAAGGAAAGCTTTGACTATGTACAGACTTGCTATTGAGAAAGGTCGTCGAAGGCAGGCCTGGCTCTCAAGAGAAGACAGGCTATGTGCACACTGCCCACAAAATGAGGTGGAAACTGAGCTGCACTTCCTAACTTCCTGCCAAATGTAGGACCATATTAGAGACACATATTTCCCTCAGATTACACAGATCCACAAAGAATTTAAAAAACAAATCCAATTTTGATAAACTCCCATATCCATTGGGTGAAATACCACAGCCATCACAGCAGCAAGATTTGTGACCTGTAGACACAAGAAAGGGGCAACCAGTGAAGAACAAACACCATCGTAAATACAACCCATATTTATGTTTATTTCTTTTTCCATTTTTCCTTTAAGTATTTGCACATTGTTACAACACTGTATATGGACATAATATTATTTTGGAATATTTACTGTTCACTTTTTTTATTGTTTATTTAACTTTTGTTTATCAATTTCACTTGCTTTAGCAATGGAAACATATGTGCCAAATGCCAATGAAGCCCATTGAATTGAAATTGAACAGAGAGAAGGACACAGGTAGTGAAGGCAACTTCGTAAATTTACAGTAGAGGCAGTCGGCATGTATTACTCCGGGGCTATAGGGGGCCGTCTTGATTGCATATGCCAGTGACAAGCTACAACGCATTCGCTAATGCGCTCCAACGTTGTTGGCGCCAGAAGGAAGATCAGTGGCGCCAGCTCTACAGAAAGAGAGAGGAAGACATTGCAGACAGTCGCAGGCAGCAAGGAGCTAGCTATCGGTTGTGCAGAGCCAATAAACATTTTTTCATCGCCTAGCTAGTTAACATAACCAGAAGACAAAAGGTGGGTACCCGCAGACCTACACGAATTAAACTCCCAATCAGCTGTCGAGGTTGATTGTTTTGTGTTGTTTAGGTTGCGTATTAACAGGCTGTACAATCAGGTGATCATTTTGTATGTTTTAAATTCAATTAATTTATAGATTCATTACTTTTGCATAAATTGAAAATATGCCACTATGAGATGTCAATGATTCACCCCAGTGATAGTACCAAGAAAATGACAGTCGTGCCCCGTACGGACTTAGTTATAGCTGGCTAGGAAGATAGCCGGCTAGTTAGCGTGAAGTTGCGGCTAAGTAGCCTGCTACCAGAGTACGCTAGCGCGGTAGCTAGCGAGGCTAGGCCATATTGTATGTGAGCTGAAAATATACTCCTGCAATGCTGTCTCATCTCGAGTATATATTTGGGTAACTTGATGCTCGAGCGGTCTCAATCTTACAATACACGGGTCAATTCAATTAACTGTAAATTATACAGGCATTTGTCCTGTGTTGTATTATTTCTAAGGCATTTGAGAAGTGTTTTGTTATGCATTGTTGATTATATAAGATGGGGTCGCCTTTCCCGGGCTTTTTAGCGACGCGAACACTCCTCGTCCGGATAATGTTAGCCATCTTTGTTTCAGGTTGATTTATCGGATTATAGTGAAAACAATACCCCTTCTACACATCGGTGTGGCATATGTGTGTTGTATACAAAATAGTTTTCTGCTCGTGTAGCTCAATTTACTTGAATATGGAATGTGCAGTGCTTTTTGAAACCCCCTTGTAGTTCTGAAATGCGCTGTGAAGGGCGGTACTTAGCGTCGTGGCAGCCATCTTATGCTTATTCCTGGCTAACTGGAAAGTGGTGGTGTGGCAAAGACAAGATGGCCTGTTAAAACTGCGCACAAGCTCAGGGATAATTTCCGCATTCGTGATTGTGTTCCTAACCATTGAAAAATGACTTGGGTGCATGTAAGGTTTGTTGCATGTTCGAGGGGAACTCTTGTTTTGATGATCAAAACAAGCCAGCTAGTTGTCAGCTACTAAGCTAGTTAGCGCGCTATCTTGGCAAACATTAGCCGCTAACAATGCTGTGTCGTCGTTAAGTAGTTTTCCCCCCTACCGTAGCCAGCTAACTAGCTGGCTAATGTTGGCTATGTAGCCAAGATGGTAAATGTTGTCTTTCGTTGGCTAGCTAGCTAAACACTGCGTTTACACTTGTCATGCCATTTCAAATAATGTGTAAATTACTTGTGGCTTCTGTAAAGCCCGCGTGCATTGTCTTATCAAAAATCAGCGTGCAATGTCTTATGCAATGAATGACTGTGCAAGAACCGATGACTTCCCTTCTGCCTAGGTAGCCGCAGTTCTTGAGCTCAACTTGGGATAGCGATTTATAGCCATCTAATGAAGCATTAAGATGCATTTGAACTGTTTCAAATCTAATGTAAATTGGTGACACGTATATCCATTGTTAGAGGATGGTACACACCCGTGGTGTGGTCTCTGTTGTAGAATTAATACAAGTATTTTTTTTATCAGTTTGCTGTGTGTTGCCCTTGGTCCTCCTATCACTTGGCTAGTTAGCCGTAAATGAATTGCTAGTTGGTGGTCTTGGCTGGCTAGTTAGCTGGCTAATAACAACAAGTGTCATAGTGCAGAAGCTATGGCTCCATGGCGTGTTGGGTGTTTTCATAGGTTATATAGCACAAAAACAGAATATTATTATTCTTCATAGACAAGTTTTTCACACCAATCTCTGCAAAAAATACAGTAGTCCAAATATAATTTGTTTTAAGGAACACCAGCAGTCCTGTGCATAGTATCAGTAGCATTGAATATGCCCCACAGTGCTATTGTTCATTAGCATGGGAACACTTCGTTGAGATGTAAATGATAGCTCATTGTCACCTCATTTAATCCTAGCTGTATATTGTATTTTCTCCCCTGGCAGCCCTTTGTGACTGACTGCTGATCCAAGCACGACTATCAACCCGCTGTGCTCGCCATACTAAGTGGAGCTCTCTTACCCCCAAGTCCCTCTAAGCTTCTCGTCCAGCACAAAAACGGAGGTCGTCGGGCTGGAGTGTGTTCTGATGGCTGAGTCAGAGACTGAGTGTGACACACCCGGCCTTGACACGCTGGGGTCGGAGTGTGTCATCGCCCACAGCCAGGTTGACCTGCACTACGCAGCCGAGACTGAGATCATGACAGAGGAGAAACGCGGCCTGGAACTGGAGATCCACGGGGCCGACCTGGCCAAGATCGAGGGGCTCACCGCGGTGGCCTGTGTGGACGCAATGGTCACAGAGACAGATCATGACTATGTTACCAAGATGGACCACCATGGCGAAATCCAGTGCTTCACCATGGGGGGTGAGGGCAAGGGGGAGGCACTGCTGGGAGAGGTGCTGTTAAAAACTGAGACGGAGCATATGGTCAAGGTGGAGTCGGACCACGTGGGCGGCGAGCTGACGGTGGAGTCGGAGAATGGTGTGGTGATCCACGAGGCCCACGGCCTGCAGTGCAACGAGTGCGGCGAGATCTTCGGCAGCATGGCCGACCTGCACCAGCACTTCGAGATCCACAAGGCCACCAACCCTTACATCTGTGTGCACTGCGGCGAGAGCTTCGCTGTGGAGTCAAGCCTCAAGCAGCACATGAAGATCCACATGAAAGAGAAAGCGTACGCCACCACAGGCGTGGAGATGGTGGGCAAGGGGGTGATCGACACGTTCAACCTCAAGTCTCACCAGATGATCCACAGCCCAGAGAAGCCCCACCGTTGCTCTGAGTGCGGCAAGAGCTTTGCGGCAGCCATCACCCTGCGGGAGCATATGAAGATGCACTCGGAGGACAAGCCATATAAGTGCACCCAGTGCAGAAAGAGCTTCATCCGCCGGCGCCACCTCAAGAAGCACCAGGAGCTCCACGCCAGGGAGAAGCCCTTCACCTGTTCCCAGTGCGGAAAGGGCTTCACCACGTCCTCCAACCTGAAGCAGCACCAGAGGACCCATGCAGGGGACAAGCCCCACCGCTGCACGCAGTGTGGTAAGTGCTTTGCCGCTGCCTCCACCCTGCGGGAGCACCAGCGGATCCACTCTGGGGAGAAGCCCTACAAGTGCAACCAGTGCAGGAAGAGCTTCGTCCGCAAGCGCCACCTCAAGAAGCACCAGCAGGTCCACTCTGGTGGGAAACCCTACTCCTGCTCCCAGTGTGACAAGAGCTTTAACCACTCCTCTTCGCTCTCCCGGCACCACAAGGTCCACCTGGAGGCCCGCATCTACTCCTCTCCTCCCCAGGGCAAGGCCTTCCCCTACGGGTCCACTATGAAGCAACAGGCAAGGCTGCACCAGGGGGGAGGCAGAGGCGCGGGGGACAAACCGTACAGTTGCAACCACTGCGACAAGGGCTTCAATCATTCCTCCTCCCTATCCCGCCACCAAAGAGTGCACTCGGAGGGGAAAAGCTACACCTGTGGCCACTGTGGGAAGAGGTTCAACCACTCCTCTTCCCTGTCCAGGCACCAGCGTGTTCACCAGGAGGAGAAACAGCAGCAGGTGCAGCAACAGGTGGTAGTGCAGCAACAGTACAGCGCTGTGCCCTCGACAAAGGGATTCCCCCACACCACCATCCTCAAACAGCGCATCCTGGCCAGCGAAAAGCCATACAGGTGCTCCCAGTGTGGTAAAGGCTTCAACCATTCATCCTCACTCTCCAGGCATCATAGGATCCACATAGACCAGTGAGCTTCTAGTACACACAATCAAACATAGTCTCATACACACAGCCCTGGCTGACACCCACCCCTGTGATGTTTCTGTTCTACCAATCGGTCCCAAGCTCCAGACATGACACGACCACTGCGAATAAAACCAGGCCAGCTCTCACAGTAAACAGTGTAGAGGTCAGGAGCAAGGAGTTTGTCTTTGGATCAGTCAAAACAATTGGACAATGACACAACAAAAATATCCTTTTTCAAGAGGAGGAAGAAATCATAAATAAAAGTTCTTGCCTGAACTTAAAGGACTTATTATAACCCTTTACAGAGGAGCTGTTGACAAGTTCCTTGGACCTTTGAGATTAGTTTGTTTTCAATAAATTGTCTGATAGACATTTTGAATGAGCCTGCAATTCTTATTTGTGATTGTGCTTAAACGTTTGCTCTGGAGACCCTCTTTTTGATTGATTGTTTTAAAGAGATCAAATCTGATTTGATAATCTAGATCAGGTTTTCCTGAACTTAGTTCTGGACTGTTTTGGTTTTTGCCCTAGCACTACGCATCTGATTCAAATAATCAAAGCCTGATGATGACTTTGTTATTTGAATTGGCTGTAGTGCTGGGGCAAAAACCAAAACGTGCACCTGGGGGGGCAGCAAAACAGTTTTGGAAACCTTGATCTACATGATAAAAATGTTATCTGACCAATGTAGTTATTTAATTCATACATAATACCCCCTTGTCTTAGTGTGACCACTTACACGCTTTACTCTTGAGAATTCAAGTCATGATGTAACTAACTGACCCGTATGGGGGTGTCTCACTGTATATGACTGACTATATGGAGTGCTTCTCAAGATCAAACATTTGAGGTCAGTACACACTTGGCTACTGATGCAACTTGCTATCAAGTCACACTGTCTTGATGGCATAAATTAGCCATTTTGCTATTTTTTTTGCCCCATCTTACCACCTCACCTGTAAACTCTTGAAAAAATAAGAAATCCGTGTAAATAATTGCTGATTTATCCTTTTATATATCTGTATAGGTGGCTAGTGTGCAGTTTTGTTCCAGAAATAGGACTTTTATTTATATAAAATTAGTAACATCCCCATAGTCCCCCCCCCCCCCCCCCATCCGTTTTCATTTTATTCATTGTTTTTGTTTTAGGTGTTACAGAGCTACCAGGAAATGTTGCTACTGCTCTCTTATGTACATACAGTCAAATATCGGAGCTGGGGCTCCATCCAGTGTGACGCAGCTCTATGTGTATCAGGTAAAGTGGATGGGAATGTACCTAGTGACGTGGTCATACAGCTGAACAGACTGGAGAGCAATACTGCCTCAAGACATCGTAGTGTGGGATGCAATTAAGTCGTGATGATGATAAGTGGACAAGATGCATCGCTTAAAAAAATAATAAAACCACCCGGTAGCTTTATTTGAAGTTGACTTGTGTCCTTTTTCATTGAGTCCCTATTGATTTCTGTGTTCCCGTACCAAATGTACATCATTATTATTATTACAGATAGACAATGGACTGGACTCAGGCGTTCAAGTCATTTTTTGCTTTGGAGACTCATTCGATTATCAGTGTATAGAATTATAGTTAGCTTCATAGGTCTTCTATCCTGAATAGATTTATTGTGTATACTAATCTATACGACTACAGGACTAGGTTGCTTTTACTGACGACACTTAATTTTGGACTTCCCGTTTATTTTTTTTGTGCAAATTCCATGGGATTGAGCTCTATTTACTGTTCTGTGTATTAAAAAAAAAAGAATAAAAAAATAACTTTTTTTTATGGTTTGGGTCATTTTCAAAGGATAAAATACATATACTGTTATGGGAGGGAATGATATTTTGAGCAGTTTCTTTTCCCCCTTTTGAAAAACATTTATGCTTCAAACCATAGCATAGGCTTATTCCTTGTGTTAGTTAGGTGCCTTATTGCATGCTATGTAGAAATGTATGCTGAGCTGTCGACTCTTTGTTTTTGTTATTCATACTAACTTACTCCAACATTTTAAGATGTCATTACTTTCAGTCTTCTATGTATATTACCATGTGTTTACACATCATTTTCATTTAATTTTCTCTCCTGTCTTTGTTGATTGGCCTCAATGTAGGTTTTGTTATTGAAGCTTAATTAAGGAAAATACATTTAGTTACAATGTCATCGATCCATATAGGGCTCTGCTTTCTGTAGAGGCCCCAGCCAGCCCTACCTTTCCCCCCAGATCTCTTGAGTGGAACATATGGACAAATAAAGGTTGACTGTCAACATCGCATCAACGGTTTCTTGTCTGATTCCTGATTCTGTCATTTTGATATATAAATATAACACTTTGAAATGACACCCACAGACTTCTCATTTACATATTGACTCGGTTTGGGATGCCATAAAAATACAATAGTGGACCAATGTTTATTTTTTATGTTCATGATTGCATCCGTGTCATTTGAAAAATACCACTTACAACTATTTGATGTGAGAATTTTTGAATTATTTAAGTGATAATGTTTTCGCCTCCTCCCCACAGACTCCTGTAAGCATCAGCTCATTTGGTCTTGATTTTTCAGACACATGCCTACATTTGAGTCCACTTGGGGGCAGCCTTACATAAAGTAAAGTAACACTCCAGTGAAAATCTAATTTAAAGCTCATATTCTGTTTTCTCATTTCCAAATAATGTTCTGAACTTGTCCCTTGTAGTTGTGGCCAAAGTATAAATTAGAGCAAATACTCAACCATCTGAAAAAACGTTTTTTAAAATGTTTGCCATTTGTTTCTTGCATTCATGACTAGCTAGTAGCTAGCTAACAACAAAAAATAACAAAGCAATGGACAGAAATGACTCACGCTTGTAAAATAATCATTCTGCATTTATTTCTGTTGTAGTTAAATGCTCTAGTAGTTCCATCATGTGTTTCCAAATCATGAATCCATCTATACTGGCTACAGGCATTAGAAAGTGGTACTTACTGTTGTCTCGTTTTGTAGGCTAAGAGTGGCCTAAAATCTTGCATCGTCTAATTCATGAAAACGTGGTCATATAAGATATATATTACAATGTATACGTGTTTCAGAGGGAATTAACTTACCATATGCCGGTTTTCAACGTATTTGATGGACAAGAAGAAGTGCGAATCAGAAAAGTTACTTAACTACTGAATGAACTATATCTTCCACCAGCTGTGTACGTCCCACTTTCAACACCTTGCCAGTCTACAAAAAAATTATTTGGGGCATTTTCAAAAAGCACTGTTAGTAAAACCACAAAGTAATCTAATATAAAACAAATCAAACATCCTGTAAGTCCTCAACTCAAACAGGCAGGGGTCACAAGCACGCTCATGAGGCTGCAGGATGTCTTACTACTTGAGCGTCAAATATTTTGATAAAAGGCATCTGGTATGAGCAAATCAGTACACAGAGTATAATTTCAGAAAGGCAAGCTTGGAGTTTGTAGCTAATTTGAATAACCAAATGTATGCACGTCTCATTGGCTGAGCTGTATTTGCTCAAAGCACTGTTATTTCCCCACAGGCTAAGGGGCACAGAAAACCTGCTTTTTTTCAATTAAATCCATATTGTTATACATTTTTGGTAAATATTTCATTGAAATCTGGAACACAGGGCAGATACTTTAAGAGCTGGATTCAATCTGTATCACAGAAGATCCACCTTAAAATGTGAAGGTAATTTCTGATTGTGCTGACATGCAGCATTTACCTCGAATGCATTCTCCCGAATGCGGGAAAATTGCCTTTAAATTTGAATTGCTTTAATGCATGGATCTTCCGCCATTCTTCTGCTATAGGTTACAGATTTAATAACTCAAGAAAATGGTAGCCTTCCCTTGTAGTTGTGGTTAGGGCTGTGGCAGCATGACATTTTGTCAGCAGGTTATTGTTATGCAAAATACTGCCGGTCACAAGGTTAGGCTAATTAACATAAACACATTTAGTATCAAATTTGATTTGTCACATACACATGGTTAGCAGATGTTAATGCGAGTGTAGCGAAATGTTTGTGCTTCTAGTTCCGAAAATGCAGTAATATCCAAGGAGTAATCTAACCTAACAATTTCACAACAACTACCTTATACACACAAGTGTAAAGGAATGAATAAGGATATGTACATTTAAAAAAATATGAATGAGTGATGGTATAGAACGGCATAGGCAAGATGCAGTAGATGGTATATTGTACAGTATACATATGAGATGAGTAATGTAGGGTATGTAAACATGTGAAAGTGGCATTGTTTAAAGTGGCTAGTGATACATTTATCACATCAAGATGGCAAGATGCAGTTGATGGTAGAGAGTACAGTATATACATATGAGACGAGTAATGTAGGGTATGTAAACATTATATGAAGTGGCATTGTTTAAAGTGGCTAGTGATACATCTATTACATACAGTTTTAGATTATTAAAGTGGCTGGAGTGAGTCAGTATGTTTGCAGCAGCCACTCAATGTTAGTGATGGCTGTTTAACAGTCTGATGGCACTGCTTTGATGCACCTGTATTGACCTCGGCTTCTCGATGATAGCGTGGTGAACAGGCAGTGGCTCGGGTGGTTGTTGTCCTTGATGATCTTTTTGGCCTTCCTGTGACATCGGGTGGTGTACGTGTCCTAGAGGGCAGGTAGTTTGCCCCCGATGATGCGTTGTGCAGACCTCACTACCCTCTGGAGAGCCTTACCGTTATGGGCGGAGCAGTTGCCGTACCAGGCGGTGATACAGCCCGACAGGATGCTCTCGATTGTGTATTTGTAAAAGTTTGTGAGTGTTTTTGGTGACAAGCCAAATTTCTTCAGCCTCCTGATGTTGAAGAGGCGCTGTTGCGCCTTCTTCACCACGCTGTCTGTGTGGGTGGACCATTTCAGTTTGTCCGTGATGTGTACGCCGAGGAACTTAAAACTTTCTACCCTCTCCACTATTGTCCCGTCGATGTGGATAGGGGGGTGCTCTCTCTGCTGTTTCCTGAAGTCCACGATCATCTCCTTTGTTTTGTTGACGTTGAGTGTGAGGTTATTTTCCTGACACCACACTCCGAGGGCCCTCACCTCCTCCATGTAGTCCGTCTCGTTGTTGTTGGTAATCAAGCCTACCACTGTAGTCTGCAAACTTGATGATTGAGTTGGAGGCGTGCATGGCCTCGCAGTCGTGGGTGAAGAGGGAGAACAGGAGAGAGCTGAGAACGCAACCTTGTGGGGCCCCAGTGTTGTGCGGGGTGGAGATGTTACCTACCCTCACCACCTGGGGGCGGCCCGTCAGGAAGTCCAGGACCCAGTTGCAAAGGGTGGGGCCGAGACACAGGGTCTCGAGCTTGATGACGAGTTTGGAAGGTACTATGGTGTTGAATGCTGAGCTGTAGTCGATGAACAGCATTCTCACATAGGTATTCCTCTTGTTCAGATGGGATAGGGCAGTGTGCAGTGTGATTGCGTCGTCTGTGGACCTATTGGGGAGGTAAGCAAATTGCAGTGGGTCTAGGGTGTTAGGTAGGGTGGAGGTGATATGGTCCTTGACTAGTCTCTCAAAGCACTTCATGATGATGGAAGTGAGTGCTAGGGGGTGATAGTCATTTAGTTCAGTTACCTTAGTATCTCCAGGCCTCCACGCATACAAGCTGCATACAAGCCCCTGATGTGCGCTTTTGCTAAATCTATATTTAATTAAGTATAATAAATCAATTGAATAATAAATCAATTGAATATACAATATAAATCCATTATTTATTTTAGTCAGGTCTAAAGAAACCTGATATGAAGAAAACATATTTAAGAACAGAATGGTTGGCCTACTGTATGTTATCTGGCTATGTTCCATGTCATAGACTGTAGGCTTGTTTGTTTAGCTGAAACATATGCTTATAAGTCATGCCATTGTTTTATATTATAGGATTTTATAGTAGGAAGAATATTTTGAACTAAACTGAATAAAATACTAAGGATATTTTTCCCATTACGGAGTGGGTGTGCATATGAAGTGTCTGAAGCAGGTCCTCCCTATATGATAGATTTAGAGTTATTTGGCAACTTAATTTGTGAATAATACAAACCTTAGAATGTCTTAGACATCAACACATATATGGCCTGCATGATGCTGTTATCGGCTATTCCTAATTTGAGAAAGTCGAAAAAAAGCTTGCACTGTTCCTTGCCTCAAGCAGTATAGTTGTTCTCTCATCAATTGATCATATTGTCACCCATCAGACTATTCTCAATTAATCTTGTCTTTACTAATATGTACAATTTGTTTAGATTTAGAATGAGCCATTATCAAGTGGGCAGGAACAAGGGCAGGCGCACTTTCCCACCGGTATTGTTCAATGATACGTCTTCGGTTTTATAGCTGAGCATGCGCGTAATATGAGCAGCTGAGAAATAAATACTATAACACTTATTTCACTCCACGCATCAACCACTGTTTGATGAGCATTCTCTCACTGCACGACAGGTGATCTTCCGCCCAAACTCTGTATGCCATGTTCTCACCAAACCTGTTCCTGCAGCTACCCAGTGCATAAAGTTGCACTATGCAGAAATCGCTCCACCATTTCCTGGTTACCAAACTCTAATAGTACACCTAATTTCAATTTAAGTGACAAAATAAGATAGTATAGTGTAGATAATCATTGAACCAGCTAAACCTCTGTGAAATATATTTTCCATAACCAAACCCTTACGAAAAAAGATTGCAGTCAGAGTGCAGTATAACTGCAGTGTGCTGCAAATACTGCATCCAAAATAACACTGTTTTTTTACTGCATTAATTTTGCAGTTGGAGTGCAGTATCTACCGCTTATTAAACATTATTTCAAGTCGAATGATAGATCTATAACTCACATTGCTATGTGGATTTGGTCGGTTCGACCAAAAAGTTACATTTTGCCATATTGGGAAACTGAGTGAAATCTGTTCGGGAACATGGTTTCACAACTAAACATATTTCAATAAACTGTTGACAGCCCTTCTGTGCGCTCAAGATAGGAATAAAGGAGAGATGGGAAACGTATTGTGGTGAGAAATGATGTAGGCTATAGTTAAAGGTTTGCCACCCAATTAATTATACAATTATACAAATTCCCTATCACAAGGCTATTCAAAATCGCTCGTGGATATAACATGGACCGTAGCATACGGTAACCAGTCCATCCAGTATGCATAATAATACAGTCCACACTCAAAGGCGATTACTTGAATTTTTTAATTTTGAAGTATAGCCTAGACCAATTATGTACTAAAGACATCTTAAATCGGTTTTGTTTTATGTTTTTCTGTCATGCATAATATGCGGTAGGCTATGTATTGTATATAACGGCACAATCATCATTTTAATTCCGTTCTTTTCCGGGGCTTGGGCTCAAAAGCATATGCATAAGCTCTAATATGGATATGGGCGTTTTTAATTAATCATCACCTTAGAAAGCTGTCCATTTCATTGTTCGTCTTTGAAACAACATTTACAGTGCCTTGCGAAAGTATTCGGCACCCTTGAACTTTGCGACCTTTTGCCACATTTCAGGCTTCAAACATAAAGATATAAAACTGTATTTTTGTGTGAAGAATCAACAACAAGTGGGACACAATCATGAAGTGGAACGACATTTATTGGACATTTCAAACTTTTTTAACAAATCAAAAACTGAAAAATTGGGTGTGCAAAATTATTCAGCCCCTTTACTTTCAGTGCAGCAAACTCTCGCCAGAAGTTCAGTGAGGATCTCTGAATGATCCAATGTTGACCTAAATGACTAATGATGATAAATACAATCCACCTGTGTGTAATCAAGTCTCTGTATAAATGCACCTGCACTGTGATAGTCTCAGAGGTCCGTTAAAAGCGCAGAGAGCATCATGAAGAACAAGGAACACACCAGGCAGGTCCGAGATACTGTTGTGAAGAAGTTTAAAGCCGGATTTGGATACAAAAAGATTTCCCAAGCTTTAAACATCCCAAGGAGCACTGTGCAAGCAATAATATTGAAATGGAAGGAGTATCAGACCACTGCAAATCTACCAAGACCTGGCCGTCCCTCTAAACGTTCAGCTCATAGAAGGAGAAGACTGATCAGAGATGCAGCCAAGAGGCCCATGATCACTCTGGATGAACTTCAGAGATCTACAGCTGAGGTGGGAGACTCTGTCCATAGGACAACAATCAGTCATATATTGCACAAATCTGGCCTTTATGGAAGAGTGGCAAGAAGAAAGCCATTTCTTAAAGATATCCATACAAAGTGTCGTTTAAAGTTTGCCACAAGCCACCTGGGAGACACACCAAACATGTGGAAGAAGGTGCTCTGGTCAGATGAAACCAAAATTGAACTTTTTGGCAACAATGCAAAACGTTATGTTTGGCGTAAAAGCAACACAGCTCATCACCCTGAACACACCATGCCCACTGTCAAACATGGTGGTGGCAGCATCATGGTTTGGGCCTGCTTTTCTTCAGCAGGGACAGGGAAGATGGTTAAAATTGATGGGAAGATGGATGGAGCCAAATACATGACCATTCTGGAAGAAAACCTGATGGAGTCTGCAAAAGACCTGAGACTGGGACGGAGATTTGTCTTCCAACAAGACAATGAATCCAAAACATAAAGCAAAATCTACAATGGAATGGTTCAAAAATAAACATATCCAGGTGTTAGAATTGCCAAGTCAAAGTCCAGACCTGAATCCAATCGAGAATATGTGGAAAGAACTGAAAACTGCTGTTCACAAATGCTCTCCATCCAACCTCACTGAGCTCGAGCTGTTTTGCAAGGAGGAATGGGAAAAAAATTCAGTCTCTCGATGTGCAAAACTGATAGAGACATACCCCAAGTGACTTACAGCTGTAATCGCAGCAAAAGGTGGCGCTACAAAGTATTAACTTAAGGGGGCTGAATAATTTTGCACGCCCAATTTTTCAGTTTTTGATTTGTTAAAAAAGTTTGAAATATCCAATAAATGTCGTTCCACTTCATGATTGTGTCCCACTTGTTGTTGATTCTTCACAAAAAAATATAGTTTTAAATCTTTATGTTTGAAGCCTGAAATGTGGCAAAAGGTCGCAAAGTTCAAGGGGGCCGAATACTTTCGCAAGGCACTGTACAATGACCATGTTTTACACTCAGTTTCAACCGGCTGTTGAACTTCTTTTTTCAAATTGATCACCAGTGAGGTGAGTTTTAAAAGCATGAGACTGTTTTGATGTCTTTGATGTGATTTTCGATTGCATTTACATTGATGTCAGAGCGGTTAGAGGGACAATAGACCGCTTAGAACCAGGCCATTAGAACCTGTACTACCAAAGCATGTCCACAGTGCATAACAAGAAATTACCATGACTCAACAGTCACATGGAATTTGACTGTGGTCATGACTCATGACTGGTGGTGTGGTGGTAATATTGCCACCACAACAGCCCTCTAGCCTTCACATAACACTAAGCCACCTCCCATTCCTCCACCCATTCCACACTCCTAACGCTAGCTCCCCCAGAGACGGGGTGACATGGTTGGGGTTTCTCTTCCATGTACACCTCTTCACTGGAGCCTCCACCAACACCCAATGCTTAGCTTATCAGTTGTTTGCCAGGTTCAGGTTTTTTACAAGTCTTTCCTGAGTGATGTGAATGAACTTTTTTGCCTTTCACTGGAATTCCTCTTGTAAATCTAGTCATTTCAGGTGAAAGGTTAGGTAGTAGTAGAGTCACCTTATTTTCTTGTGAGTGTACATGTGTCATCCAATATCTTTAAAAAACAATTTGCATGATAAAATATATGATCCACACATTCAGCGAGGAGGTGGCTTGTGGTGCATACAGATTTATTTGTGTTACTCATGGCGACAAGGAAAGAGGTGTGAAAATGAAGATACAGGTTAAAGATCCAGTACTGAGTTATTTTGTCATCATTTTGGGCCAAGTTGAATGTAGTGAAAAACAATAGCAACTCAAGAGTACAACCTGTTACTTCAATCCCACCAATCGATTGATCATGCATTTAACATAGCCGATTCACCAGTCATTAGCCGAATACGTCTCTCAGGATATTCCTGTTAAATGTTATATACAGAATGGGAAAAGTAGACTATACATCTGTACAAAGACCTCCATTGGGGTAGGTCTGGAGTTTGAGCACCCATAAATTGCTGCTATAGACTGTAGCCCTGGAGGACAGGATATATAACCAGGCTAGACAATGAGGAAAGGTTAGAGGTTCACAGCAGATTTATGACAGCAGTGAAACAAATAGATGCTGTAAGTCCATAAAGACTGGGGTTGTGTACCCCATATCTGATAGCACAGTGTTCCTACTTCCCATGCTTTTTGGTGGTAGAAAAGAGGGAGATGCATCAAAGGACTCATGGGCCCTAACACAGAGCTGCATCAGGGAGATCATAGTCCCTCACACAGAGCTGCATTGGGGAGTTCATGATCCCTCGCACGGAGCTGCATCAGGGGGCCTATGGTCTCATACGTTCATGACGGGTGTGAGCTGTAGCAGAGAGCTTTGTGGTCGCATGGCTGAGCTCTTGGAGTGCAGTTTCTCCAGGTTCTGTAGGAAACCTTGCCTATTTAGACTCTCCAGAATCCCTGTGTTGTTAGTTGCCAGACAAACACGGGTCCTGTAGGGAGAAACATAGAAGAACAGGGTGTAAATGCATGGATGGACACTTGTGTGCACATGAACACAAACGGGTCCTGTGGGGATTGGGGAGATTAACCATATCAGTTGGATAGAAATACAATATGCAATACACCGTTAGTCACACACACTAACTATACTGTGAAATCCAAGTGAAAACAACTCTGCTCTTCACCACAAAAGGGGAAAAGCCAAGTACTTATAAAGTTAATGGAAAAACCTTTGACCTTTTCCCCTTTCTTTGTTTTAAACATGAGGGTGTACCCATTCCAAAGTAATTACATTCATCACTATAATCATTCCCCTCTGTCTAAATACTGCCTGGTGTAATTGGCTATGGGGTGTTTGTTCAGCTTCATCTCCATTGACATGAAAAGGGAAGAGAGAGAAGGCACACCACCGACCAGGGCCATGGGTGATCTAACTACTCCCAGCCTTAGCTTATTTTCTGCATCTCCACATTCCTCCACCCTCCCTGGGCCAGCACTATAGGCTCTATGGCCTCTACCTCAGCCAAAGAGAGAGGCGAGGTTACAGCTGGAGATAGAGGTCGAGGCCGCAGGCGAGAAGACAAATAAACAGGGGATATAAGGGCCAAGTGCCTCTGTTATGTTTTCTGGTTGACTGGGACCTCACACAGGAGAGGATGTGAGGAGGATAGGTACTGCTGCCTAGAGGAGTTCCACTGAGATAGCACTACAAATGAAGGCCATTCCTGGGGCAGAGTCCTTTAAAATAGACTAATACTGATGAATATCATGGTCATTTAATAATAACTAGCTGGTGCCAAATTGTCACAATCACTCCACAAAATATAATGAGACCCTTTGTGAAAAGTGGTATAACTGCAATCCATTAAAAAAAGTGACGATGATGATCATCAACATTTTAATACAAAGAAATAAACTCACCGTGGCGAGTCTATCCCGCTGTCTCCTGTGTTGCTCTGACTCTCCCCCGCCTCCCCCATTATCTCTCCCCGTCCAGCTCCACTGGGCATGCCCAGACTGGCACTTGAGGTCTGAGGGCCTCCTCTCTCCCCCAGGGTCTCAAAGCCGCCCTTTTCCTCCTCCTCCTCTACTCCACACCCCCAGTGAGATGACTCCCTGTCCCCCTCGTCTGCTGATTTATGGAGGGTCTCAGCATCCGAGTCCACCTCGCTGGTCTGGCAGTAGTCAAAGATGCTGCTGTCTGCCGCCTCAGGTGGCTCTAAACCCTCTGGAGCTTCCAGGGAGAGGCTGGCGTCCTGTCTTCGCTCCCCCGGGATTGGAGCTCTTCGTCTGGGGATGGGATCACTGTGGATTCCTGGGGACGTGTGGCTGCGGTGGTTATGGGTAGAGCCGCTCACCCTGAACCACCTCTCCTCTTCCTGTCTTTGGGGGCTGTGGGGGGACAGAGGGGGGTCTTGGTGGATAGTGGAAGAGTGTTCCCCCGGAAAAGTGCTATTCCAGTCTCCTTGGAGGGAATGGGGGTTGGGACAGTGGGGTTGGGGCTCGTGGTAAGGGGAGTGAGGTTGGTTGTGGTAGTGGGTGATAGTGTCTTGGTATATGGTCTTAGGATCGTGGTAGAGGGATTGAGAGTCACGATAATGAGACAGGTGTGTTTGATAGACCTCTCTGTTGTCAATGACTCCCTCCTCACTCAGATACAGAGAACTACAGGCATCCTCATCTTCTTCCTCTGCTCTCTGGTAAAACCTGTGATCATCTTCTATAAACTCATCACTCTCTATCATAAAGCCATTACTCTCCACTGCTAACCCATCACTTGCCCTTTGCCCATGCCCTGGACTCCTGTGGGCTCTACTGACACCACTGCTGTGTACCAGCCCATGCTGTTTGGGGGTGGTACTGCAGGCCTGTTGGTGTGAGGAGAGCAGGTCAGGCCTGTGGGTTAGGTCTCCCTGTGTGTCTGTGTGTTTGAAGGAGTGCCTGCGATGCACAGCAGGCTTTGGCCAAGGCATGGCCTGGTCGTACGGGTGTGCAGGGACTGAGTCATAGGGGTGGGTACTAGGGAGGTTGGCATCAGAGTCCAGGGTTTGGATTGTTACTGCTGGGTGTCTATGGTCTGTTGTACTGCCATATTCTACTTGCTGTGTCGGTCTATGCTTTCCCTCCTTCTCCTTCCCTCCCTCCCTGCTCTTCCTCCCTCTGTTCTTTCCCTCCCTCTGATATCTAACCTTGTCGTCCATCCTTAGTGTGCTGCTCTGTGGGTAAGCCGAGCTGTAGTCCAACGGTAATTCACTGGGTGGTTTGGTGTCAGAGAGGGGCAGGAGGAGGGGTTCGGTGGTGAACACCCTCTCGTGGAGACGGTCACATGACCTGTCCTTGGCTGTATGAGACTTCCCAGCATACTGTGTGTCAGCAGCGGTTGCTTTTGCTTTGTGCGGGTCCCAGGATTTGGAGCGGTGTCCCGCTGGTTCTCTCCTCCCTCCTCCTGAAGTCTTTCCCTCTTTCCCCTCCTTCGCTTCCTTTCCCTCTCTCCTCCTCTGTTCTTTGTGGGTCATAGTAGGTGCCACAGTCTGGGTTGTGGCTGTATCTGTCCCAGGTGGTTGACCATCAAAGGGGTTGTCAATGCGTTTCTTATAGAGGCTTTTCCCCTCCACCGCTCCTGGCTCCTCTCTGTGGTCTAATTCATCAATAGGGACCTTTGGTCTGAGGCAAGAGGGGACCAGGTCCTCCCCGTCTGGGTCCACATCCACACACACTGGGGCCTTAGTCTTCAGCCGGTCTCTCCGTTTCTCTCTGGAGGAATGGGCCCTTCTCTTAGTGCGAGAGGCCTTGGAGGTAGATCTCCTGCCCCCAGCCCCTGCTCCTACTCTGGCTCGGGAGGACTGGTGGTGTCTGGGCTTGGAGCAGTTTAGGATCTCAGTGGACATGCCCTTGTCCACACCCTTATCCCCTCTGTCAACCCTGTCCCCCTTGTGCAACCCTCTGTCCCTTTCCACCCCTCTTTCCCCTCGTCTTTCCGTTTCCATCCCTCTCTCCCCTCCTCTCTCCTCCAGTTTCTTCATTAGTACAGTGTGGCGTGTCAGGTTGTCAACAGTGAGCTCAGGGTTGATGCGTCTGATGATGGCATGCTCCAGGTCTCTGGGCAGATTGTTCAGATCCTCCTCGTCCCTCACTGGCCACTCCTCCGGAGGGAACTGACCTGAGAACAAGGCATATTCTTTCTTCACTTTCTCCTTCTTCCCTCCGTTCCTCCTGAAGAGGCTAAGGCCAAACCTCCTCCCTAGTTTCTCCTTGCCATCTTTGTCTTTGTCCTTACGGCTAGTGGCAGTGCTGGTAGCCGTAGTGGTCTTGCTGACCTCACTAATCTGGTAGTCTGCGGCCGTCGAGGTCGACTGGTGCTGGACTTGAGGCTTATGGTCTCGAGGCCACTTCAGGCTCTTCCCTGTGCACTCGCTAATAGAAACAGAAACCGAGTGCTGGTCTGGGACAGATGGAGGAACCATGGCAGCTATAGTGGCCGTAGTAGCAGCATTGGTCACATTCTGGGCAGGAGCAAAGCAGCTGCAGGACTTGCAGTGGGTCACCAGGGGGGACTGTGGGTGGCTCTCCAGAGTGTCATTACTGAGCAGGTAGGTGATGGGGGGAGGGGAGGGCAACTCATTGTCTCCAGACCCTGAGGTCCACCAGCTCTTCTCTCTCACCAGGCTGTTGGTGATGAAGTAGGTCTGAGGAGTGACAATGAAGTAGCCCTCTCCTGTGTGGTAGATCTTCCTCTCTTTGATCAACGAGCCCAGAGCGGTGTACAGGATGTCTTGAGTAGGGATGGTCATCCCTGGCAAGGAGAGAGAGAGAGAAGTTCAGTCATATTAGTTAATACAGTTTATCTCCTTTAAATCCTCAAAAGTTACTGTATATCTGCAGACTAATCTACAGCCAGGCTGAAAACTGCCAGTTGAGACTAAGCGTTAGACTTAATACACTAAATATCATTCTCCCCTTTTTTCCCAACTACAATTCCCCTTTTTCAGGAGCACCTGTGGTTGAATGTACTGTATGTTTTAACTTATTTATTTGGATTTAACCTTTATTTTAACTAGGCAAGTCAGTTAAGAACAAATTCTTATTTACAATGACGGCCTACCAGGGAACAGTGTGTTAATTGCCTCGTTCAGGGGCAGAACGACATATTTTTTACCTTGTCAGCTCTGGGATTCGATCCAGCAACCTTTTGGTTAGTGTCCCAACGCTCTAACCACTAGGCTGCCTGTATGTAAGGACATGCCCTGAAGCTCTCCCCATACATATGTATGTTACCTTGGTGAGCCTTGGTCATGTGACTGATGAGGGCATCCTGGCTGACGGTGATGTTGGAGGAGTTCATGTCAGAGATGACACAGCATAGGACCTCGGCTAGAGGGATGAACTGAGACTGGGGTACTGGAGACATCTGCACTGGGGACAGGTCACCTGGAAAACACACACACACACACACACACACACACACACACACACACACACACACACACACACACACACACACACCTACTTAGACTGGTGAAACACACAAACATCTGTGTCACACCCACGTCTGTTAATGTTGAGTTTTCATGTAGTAGCAATGTTATGACCACTGTTGGTCTTCACCAACTGTTTTTGCCAGTCAAAATAACTTAATTCTGCCATGGTTGCAACTTTTACTTTGTGGTCTAGATCCTTTTTCCAGTAAAAATAATCCTGTCACGCCCAAGATGAGATTTTTGAATGCGGGTGGTCCAGTGAGTAATGTAGACCAGGCCTGACTTCTATTGGAATTCCATTAATACTGGGATGGATTGCGGTATTCCATATATGCTGGGAGCGACCACGGAATGTCATTACCCCCACAGAAGTGACCACAAGTTCTGCCTGCCAGGCTATCACATATCACCTCTATATCATACTGTGTCTTCAGCTGCTATAACCCAGCCACACACTTTTGGGAATTTTCTTGTGATCCAAGAAAAATACATAAACTAAATGTATGTTTAAAAGAGAGAAAGAGAGGGAGGGAGGAATGGATTGAGGGAGAAAGAGAGAGCATTTTACAGACACTTCAATCCGTACAAAGCTCAGACTGTACCTAAAATGTCTGTCTCTGTCTCTCTGTGTCTCTTTCTCTCGCATGCACAAGTGAACACCAGTGGAGACTGTTGAGGGGAGGACAGCTCATAATAATGGCTGGAACGGAGGAAATGGAATATTTGATACCATTCCACTAATTCCACTCCAGCCATTACCAAGAGCCCGTTCTCCCCAATTAAGCTGTCACCAACCTCCCGTGGAGTACACACTACACACACACACATCAAACCCACCCAACCAACCCGAGGGCTGACTGACAGCGTTCCAATGACATGATTCTAAGATCTGGAAGCCATCTCAGAGAGAAACCACAGGCATTTGAAATCATAAAACAAACTCATTTCAAAACATAGCAGACATTTTAACATTTTAAGACGGATTCATCTCAGGACCAAAGACAAGAAACTGCAGTAGAGTTCCTCACATACAGTAAAACAGTCAATTACCTGCCATACCAGCCTAGACTAGAAGGACTGAACTCCCTCAGGACTACAGGTTTTTATAGTATTGCTTCAGTGTCTGTTTCTTTACTAACTGAAGATGCACAGACAGGGGGAGGAGAGACCGTGATGGTACATGGGGGGGACAGAGCGGGAGAGAGAAAAGCGACAGGGAAACAGATGTGGAGAGAGAGAAGAGGAGATAACAAAACCATAAAGATCTCACCCCCCCCCCCCTTAAAGGGATAGTTTCATGTTTTAATGTCCCATAGGAAATATGAAATACACAATAACGTAAGTAAGTAAGCATACTACTGTGGTGGATATTTTATACTTGTATTTTTCTAATAACTCAGTTTTGTGTTCTATTCAGGTGCTGTTCTAATAACCAATTTCTATGTTCGTGCAAGTGACTGATTGAACGAATCCTCACTTATCAGTATCTGCAATTTGGCAGTACGCCCAGACCTTGTTTTGAGAACGAAAGATCTCAGTTTCAAGGTCTCAGCTTAGAGAGAAGAAGCCTCGTGAGATATTGGTCGGTCACATGAATAAAGCAAACGTTAATTCATTATGAATGATGAATAAGCTAAATCATGCAAATATAACTTGACTGTATACAAGATAACTAACGGGACTACCCCAGGTGGAGCTCCTGATTGACATGTGTACTTGGTGCCTGGAGTAGGTTGGAACCTCTCCAGCGCGCTGATAATAAAGGATGATTCATTCAAGATTGACTTCGAGTGTCCCTGGTGGTAATTTCCACAACATTTGTAAGAATTGCCACAACACTACATACAGGAAATATTTAAAAAGTCAGTTCCAATATAAATATTTACATGTGTAGGAATACTGGAGTGATGGAGGTAGATGTGTATAGGACTAAGGGGACCAGGCAACAGGATATGCGTTTAACAGAGTAGCGGCAGCTTGCATGTGAGTGGGTGTGCGGGTGTGGTGGGTCAGTATAAATGTACAGTACCAGTCAAAAGTTTGGGCAAACCTACTCATTCAAGGGTTTTTATTTATTTTTACTATTTTCTACTCTGTAGAATAATAGTGAAGACATCACAGCTATGAAATAACACATATGGAATCACGAAGTAACCAAAAAAGTGTTAAACAAATCAAATATATTTTATGTTTGAGGTTCTTCAAAGTAGCCACCCTTTGCCTTATTCACAACTTCCCCCGAGGGTTTCTCCTCTCCCTGTTCGGGAGGTGCTCGTCGGTCGTCGTCGCCTGCTTACTAGCTACCACCGATCCATTTTTCTTTTTCGTTTGGTTCTGTCTGTTTCTTACACCTATGTTCTATTGAGTTAATTTCTGTGGGTTTATTAACCTTGTTGCCTGCTGGTATTTTGTGCAGGAGCCGTCGTTTGAGCCGTTGTGATTTATTTAGGAGTAGATTGTTTTTCCTCCTGTTGTCACTTCGTATTCCTGTTTTGTTGGGCGCCTTCGTTGGGTTTGTTTCCCGACCAGTTTTGTTGTGTTTTGGGACTTCCAAATAAGTATTTTCTATTTGGACTTCAGTGCTCTCCTGCTCCTGACTCTTGCACCCACCTCGTCCTAGTGAGGCATCTTACAGCCTTGATGACAGCTTTGCACACTCTTAGTATTCTCTCAACCAGCTTCACCTGGAATGTTTTTCCAACAGTCTTGAAGGAGTTCCCACATATGCTCAGCATGTGTTGGCTGCTTTTCCTTCACTCTGCAGTCCAATTCATCCCAAACCATCTCAATTGGGTTGAAGTTGGGTGATTGTGGAGGCCAGGTCATCTGATGCAGCACACCATCACTCTCCTTCTTGGTCAAATAGCCCTTACACAGCCTGGAGGTGTGTTTTGGGTCATTGTCCTGTTGAAAAACAAATGGTAGTTCCACTAAGCGTAAACCAGATGGGATGGTGTATCTCTGCAGAATGCTGTGGTAGCCATGCAGGTTAAGTGTGCCTTGAATTCTAAATAAATCAAGGACGGTGTCACCAGCAAAGCACCCCCACACCATCACACCTCCTCTTCCATGATTCATGCGTTCACCTACTCTGCGTCTCACAAAGACACAGCGGTGGAACCAAAAATCTCAAATTTGGACTCATCATCTCAAAGGACAGATTTCCACCAGTCTAATGTCCATTGCTTGTGTTTCTTGGCCCAAGCAAGTCTCTTATTCTTATTGGTGTCCTTTAGTAATGGTTTCTTTGCAGAAATTTGACCATGAAGGCCTGATTCACTCAGTCTCAACTGAACAGTTGATGTTGAGATGTGTCTGTTACTTGAACTCTGTGAAGCATTTATTTGGGCTGCAATTTCTGAGGCTGGCAATTAACTTGTCATCTGCAGCAGAGGTAACTCAGGGTCTTCCTTTCCTGTGGCGGTCCTCATGAGAGCCAGTTTCATCACAGAGCTTGGTGGTTTTTGCAACTGAACTTGAAGAAACTTTCAAAGTTCTTGACATTTTCTGGAATGACTGACCTTCATGTTTTAAAGTAGTGAAGGATTCATTTCTCTTTGCTTATTTGAGTTGTTCTTGCCATAATATGGACTTGATCTTTTACCAAATAGGGCTATCTTCTGTATATCACCCCTACCTTGTCACAACACAACTGATTGGTTCAAACGCATTAAGAAGGAAAGAAATTCAACAAATGAACAAGGCACACCTGTTAATTGAAATGCATTCCAGGTGACTACCTCATGAAGCTGCTTGAGAGAATGCCAAGAGTGTGCAAAGCTGTCATCAAGGTGAAGGGTGGCTACTTCGAAGAATTCCAAATATAAAATATATTTTGTTTCTTGGTTACTACATGATTCCATATGTATTATTTCATAGTTCTGATGTCTTCACTAGTACTCTACAATGTAGAAAATAGTAAAAATAAAGAAAAACCTTGGAATGAGTAGGTGTCCAAACTTTTGACTGGTACTGTATATGCATATTATGTGTTTGTGTTGGAGTGTGTAGGGCTCTGTGAATGTGCATAGAGACAGTGCAAATATTGTAATTCTTTTTGTTAGCTTGTTGATGTAAGACTTGATGCACCAGTACCTCTTTCCCTGTGGCAGCAGAGAAAATAGTCTATGGCGTGGGTGGTTTGGGTCTTTTGGCAATGAAGCCCTTTTGTCTACGTCAGACAAACTCGTGGAAACCATTTTTATGTCTGTGTGCAGTATGAAAGAAGTTGCTAACTAGAGCTTGCGCAAATGCTAACTAGTGTTAGCACAATGACTGAAAGTCTATGGTATCATCTAGCATGCTCGTAGATACCATAGACCTCCAGTCATTGTGCTAACACTAGTTAGCACTGGCTCACAAAAGTACATCTAACTTATTTTATACTGGATGCAGAGACATAAAAATGCTATCCCTGAGTTCAACTGACTAGTAGATAAAGGGTTTCATTGCCAAAATCCCGAAGTATCCCTTTAACTTCTTATGGCTGCAGGGGCAGTATTGAGTAGCTTGGGTGAAAGGTACCCAGAGGTGCCCAGAGTAAACGGCCTGCTCCTCAGTCCCAGTTGCTAATATATGCATAGTATTATTAGTATTGGATAGAAAACACTCTGAAGTTTCTAAAACTGTTTGAATGATGTCTGTGAGTATAACAAAACTCATATGGCAGGCAGAAACTTGAGAAAAAATCCAAACAGGAAGTGGGAAATCTGAGGTTGGTCGATTTTCAACCCAGCCCCTATTGAATACACAGTGGGATATTGGTTATGTTGCACTTCCTAAGGCTTCCACTAGATGTCAACCGTATTTAGAAACTTGAATGAGGCTTCTGCTGTGATGTGGAGCCAGATGGGAGCTGTTTGAGTCAGTGGTCTGGCAGAGAGCCAGGTCCTGGTCACATGCATTTCACATGATAGCGACCTGCGTTCCAAGGCTTTTCTACAGACATAGGAATTCTCCGGTTGGAATGTTATTGAAGATTTATGATAACAACATCCTAAAAATGTATTCTATATTTAGTTTGACAAGTTTCTTCGACCTGTAATATAACTTTTTGAAGTTTTTGTTGGACGTTTGGCTGGACCTGCACGAGCGTTTGGATTTGTGTACTAAACGCGCTAACAAAAGTAGGTACTTGGACATAAATAATGGACATTATCGAACAAGACAAATATTTATTGTGGAACTAGGATTCCTGGGAGTGCATTTTGATGAACATCATCAAAGGTAAGGGAATATTTATAATGTTATTTCTGATTTCTGTTGACTCCAACATGGCGGATAAAAAATGTTTTTTTTCTGAGCTCCGTCTCAGATTATTGCATGGTTTGCTTTTTCCGAAAAGTTTTTTTAAAATCTGACACAACGGTTGCATTAAGGAGAGGTATATCTATATTCCATGTCTAACAATTGTATTTGTCGACATTTATAATGCGTATTTCTGTAAAATGATATGGCTCTCTGCAATATCACCAGATGTTTTTGGAACTAGTGAACGTAATGCGCCAATGTATACTGAGATTTGTTTTATATAAATATGAACTTTATCAAACAAAACATACATGTATTGTGTAACATGAAGTCCTATAAGTGTCATCTGATGAAGATCATCAAAGGTTAGTGATTAATTTGATCTCTATTTGTGCTTTTTGTGACTCCTCTCTTTGGTTGGAAAAATGGCTGAATTTTTCAGAGTTGGTGGTGACCTAACATAATCGTTTGTGGTGCTTTCGCTGTAAAGCCCATTTGAAATCGGATAATGTGGTGGGATTAACAACAAGATTACCTTTAAAACGGTATAAGATACATGTATGTTTGAGGAATTTGAATTATGAGATTTCTGTTGTTTTGAATTTGGCGCCCTGCACTTTCACTGGCTGTTGTCATATCGATCCTGTTAACGGGATTGCAGCCCTAAGAAGTTTTAACAGGACTGGGTTTATGGGCAAACAATGCACTTTGAGGCGATTTAGTTACATCTTGATTCAAGTTCACAGTTTGAAGTTGTGTTTTATTTTGCTTGCTCGAATGGTTATATGTACACACTGCCTAGTGACTACTACAACAGTTCTTAATACTTAACCTATTATAATGTAAGCTATAGTTAACTCACAATCTGGGATGGCCACTTTAGTGCTTTCCCACCCTGAGGTGTTAAATGATTAGCCTACCAACAAGCCTGAGTTTTACAGATAGTATAGGTTTACTCTTCTTCTTAGAGAGTTGTAACCAACCTCAAACACAGACACGGGCACAACCACAGACAGACACATGGCAGTGACCACTACCTCATAAAGACCTGGGATATTGGTTTTCATTCATCGACAACACATGCTGTATCGACACATTTTTGTGAGATATTTCAAGTAGGCTGCATGTTTTCATGTAAGAAAATGTAAGAAACATGTCTGTGGTTAAACCCTGTGGTGTGTGTGTGTGTGAGTTTCTCCCACCACTCCTTAGACCACTCAGCTAAAACTGTGTCTGGCACACACACCGCTCCCTGCAGAGTAAACATTCACCTCCCTCACACACTTGAACCACTTATGTCGGAGGCAGCGAAAATAAACCACTAATCAGATGGCTGTCATGGTAGGGTTAATCATGTATGGCATACATGCATGGTGTGCACGCACACATACATGCACACCCGAGGCAGTCTGAGGAGCCAGAGGGGAAGGGGTGATATAAGCCCAAAGTCCAATATAAGCCCAATGCGTTTCTATGGGCTTATTTTGGACCTAAGCCTGCCTTCCCGCTGTTGAAACAACGACTCACATTATTAGGCTGGAGACATGAGCATCTTGTCATTATATACATATCTCTGGATGAGCCTACAAAGGGTTTGCAAACACAGCAAAGAAGTTAAAATGCTCATAAATCCTGAAACACACAAAAACGCCCAACGTGAGTTGTGTAACTGATATAACATGACATTTTATCTTATTCATTTTCGTGAGCTTTTGTCTGATGAAATACAGTATACAGCTAAGTAGAGGAATTAAGCTGACAACAACAAGGCCCTTTATCAGTCAGTGTTAAGCCACAGCAGCCACTTATCCACAGCCCACTAGTGGGAGAGGTCTGTTCTTACTTCTTAAACATCCTGATCCTGTTCTAAGGGAGGGGACTGAGGGATAGTGGCCATAGCCAGACAAAAATATGCCTTCAACCCCTAACCCCCATACATCCTCACCACTGACAACAGGCTGCTAAAGCTCAGTCTAATCCTTAGATCTGATGTCTCACTGAGTGTTCCTTCCATTAGGTATTAGCTCTATTGTGCTCACGTCCTAGAGCAATAGCTTCCAGGCTGGCTAGCAACAGCTAATGGCTGGGACTTAGGGCTTCCGCATGCTTCAGTTTGGCTGGTGCCTAGCTGAACCCGGCTAGACGAACCGAACGAGTGTGCTCGCATACTTCCTTAAAAGACCTTTGCCTGAAAAACAAGAGGAAAAAAAGAAAAATCGACAATAGTACTGTTTGTCCATATTGAGACGCCGTAGCCAGTATACACTTCCTCAAAATAGTCCGAATTAATCTAAGCGAACTCAAGAAATATGTAATTAATTACATTTTTTGCCGAGGAGATCTTAGTCCCGCAATTTTACATCTAACTATTTGGTGCAGTATTTTTTGTGTGAAAAAATCAGCATGAAAACGAGTTGTGTCTGGTTGAACGCCAACAAACGGCCGAAAAAACCCTTGCCAAGACTAAAACGAACAAACATTTCACAAAATGTTGTCATAATATACACTACATGACCAAAAGTATGTGGACACCTGCTCTTTGAACATCTCATTCCAAAATCATGGTCATTAATATGGAGTTGGTCCCCCCTTTGCTGCTATAACAGCCTTCACTCTTCTGGGAAGGCTTTCCACTAGACGTTGGAACATTGCTGCAGGGACTGGCTTCCATTCAGCCACAGGCATTAGTGAGGTCTGGCACTGACATTAGGTGATTAGGACTTCCCCAAACTGTTGCCATAAAGTTGGAAGCACATAATTGTGTAGAATGCCATTGTATGCAGTAGTGTTAAGATTTCCCTTCACTGGAACTAAGGGGCCTAGGGCAAACAATGAAAAACAGCCCCAGACCATTATTCCTCCCCCACCAAACTTTACAGTTGGCACTATGCATTGGGGCAGGTAGCGTTCTCCTGTCATCTGCTAAACACAGATTCATCCGTCGGACTGCCAGATGGTGAAGCGTGATTAATCACTCGAGAGAACGTGTTTCCACTGCTCCAGAGTCCAATGGCAGCAAGCTTTACACCACTCCACCTCACGCCTGGCATTGATCATTATGATTTTAGTCTTGTGTGCGGCTGCTCGGCCATGGAGACCCATTTCATGAAACTCCTGACGAACAGTTCTTGTGCTGACGTTGCTTCCAGAAGCAGTTTGGAAGTCGTAGTGAGTGTTGCAACCGAGGACAGATGCACTTCAGCACTCGGCGGTCCCGTTCTGTGTGCTTGTGTGGCCCATCACTTCACGGCTGAGCCATTGTTGCTCCTAGACGTTTCCACTTCACAATTAACAGCACTAAGAATTTACTGGGGCAGCTCTAGCAGGGCAGAAATTTGACAAACTGAAAGGTGGCATCCAATTAATGTGCCAGGTTGAAAGTCACTGAGCTCTTCAGTAAGCCCATTTTACTGCAAATTTGTCTAAGGAGATTGCGTGTGTTCAAATTTATACACCCGTCAGCAACGGTTGTGGCTGAAATAGCCAAATCCACTAATTTGTTGGGGTGTCCACATACTGTTGTGTGTATATATAGTGTATGTACGAACTGTTTTAAACAAAAAACATGCGGATGCCTTAACACAGTCTTGTGGGGGAGTTGGAGGAAGGGCATTTCCATGGTAACAGAATTACACAGAGACTCAGATTTTTCACTTAAATGTATGCTAAACAAAAACCATTGATTTAAAAGTTTAACAGACCATACAACTTTATGCAAAAGGCCTACTTTTAACCATTTAGACAGAAAAAAAACACATTTAGTGGAAGAACTGTGCAGATGCAAAGCTTGGTAACAGAATTTCGGTGAAACCTCAGTTTTTTTATGTGAGCAAGTTTTCCAAAAACTCAAAATTATGATCAAAAGATATCTGCAGAAAGAATGGGGTGTCAGCTATGACATGACACCATGACTTTGAAAAAATATATACACTGCTCAAAAAAATAAAGGGAACACTAAAATAACACATCCTAGATCTGAATGAATGAAATATTCTTATTAAATACTTTTTTCTTTACATAGTTGAATGTGCTGACAACAAAATCACACAACAATTTTCAATGGAAATCAAATGTATCAACCCATGGAGGTCTGGATTTGGAGTCACACTCAAAATGAAAGTGGAAAACCACACTACAGGCTATTCCAACTTTGATGTAATGTCCTTAAAACAAGTCAAAATGAGGCTCAGTAGTGTGTGTGGCCTCCACGTGCCAGTATGACCTCCCTACAACGCCTGGGCATGCTCCTGATGAGGTGGCGGATGGTCTCCTGAGGGATCTCCTCCCAAACCTGGACTAAAGCATCCGCCAACTCCTGGACAGTCTGTGGTGCAACGTGGCGTTGGTGGATGGAGCGAGACATGGAGTAAAAAGTATGGAAAACATTTATGGAGTAAAAAGTACATTATTTTCTTTAGGAATGTAGTGGAGTAAAAGTTGCCAAAAGTATATTTCTGACCGTTTGAGCAGACACATGCACATTTGTGGCCTGCTGGAGGTCATTTTGCAGGGCTCTGGCAGTGCTCCTCCTGCTCCTCCTTGCACAAAGGCAGAGGTAGCGGTCCTGCTGCTGGGTTGTTGCCCTCCTACGGCCTCCTGATGTACTGGCCTGTCTCCTGGTAGCGCCTCCATGCTCTGGACACTACTGACAGACACAGCAAACCTTCTTGACACAGCTTGCATTGATGTGTCATCCTGGATGAGCTGCACTACCTGAGCCACTTGTGTGGGTTGTAGACTCCGTCTCATGCTACCACTAGAGTGAAAGCACCGCCAGCATTCAAAAGTGACCAAAACATCAGCCAGGAAGCATAGAAACTGAGGTCTGTGGTCACCACCTGCAGAACCACTCCTTTATTGGGGGTGTCTTGCTAATTGCCTATAATTTCCACCTGTTGTCTATTCCATTTGCACAACAGCATGTGAAATATATTGTCAATCAGTGTTGCTTCCTAAGTTTGATTTCACAGAAGTGTGATTGACTTGGAGTTACATTGTGTTGTTTAAGTGTTCCCTTTATTTTTTTGAGCAGTGTATTGTGTTTTTTTAACTACAGTAAGTGAAGTGGATTTACATCCAGTTACAGAATTGCGGTAACCAGTGGTGAAAAAAGTACCAAATTGTCATAATTGAGTAAAAGTAAAAATACCTTTCAAGAAAATGACTGAAGTAAAAGTGAAAGTTACCCAGTACAATACTACGTGAATAAAAGTAAACAATATTTGGTTTTAAATATACTTAAGTATCAAAAGTAAATGTATAAATCATTTCAAATAAAGCAAACCAGACGGCACCAATTGTTTTTGTAATTTTTTTTTACCGATAGCCAGGTGTCAAGACTTCCGCCGAAGTCGGCTCCTTTCCTTGTTCGGTACAGCGTTCGGCGGTCGACGTCACCGGCTTTCTAGCCATCGCCGCTCCATTTTTCATTGTTCCATTTGTTTTGTCTTGTTCCCTGCACACCTGGTTTTCATTCCCTAATCACACTGCATGTATTTATTCCTCTGTTAAACTCCATGTCTTTGTGTGAAATTGTTTATTGTTATTGTGACGCGCCAGGCTATGTTTCCATGTTCCATGTTTGTGCACGTTGTATGTTCGTTTGGTATATTAGCTTTGGTGAAGGTTTTTTTCGCGCTTTTGCCTTTTTCAGGAGGTTTTGACACAGTTTGCGTCCATCTGTTTTTTCACTCCAGCCTGAATAAAGAGTGCGCCTGTTCACAACACTCTGCTCTCCTGCACCTGACTTCGCCACCAGTACACACACCCTTGACACCAGGGGCACACTCCAGCACTCAGACATAATTTACAAACTAAGCATTTGTGTTTAGTGAGTCTGCCAGATCAGAGGCAAGTAGGGATGTTCTCTTAATAAGTGTGTGAATTGGACCATTTACCTGTCCTGCTAAGCACTCAAAATGTAAGGAGTGCTTTTGGGTTTCAGGGAAAATTTATGGAGTAAAAAGTACATTATTTTCTTTAGGAATGTAGTGGAGTAAAAGTTGCCAAAAAAATAAATATTAAACTAAAGTATAGATGCACAAAATACTTTCAAGTACTAGGTACAGGTACTTTACACCACTGGAGGTAATGGAATTTCATTATGGGTCCCTAATCTGTCCTATACAGAAATGCATAATTATGGATATGAATGTCATTCTCTTCATGGATGTATCCTAAATAGGTACAAAGGTATAAATATGCTATATCCTCCTTTGCATATGTGTGTACTGTTCTACACACTGGTTATTATTTGAAGGAGCTCTGCCACCAAACAAGACCAAATTTGGTCCAATCATAGACGTCCATGTTTCACAAGTTTGGACATCAAAGTACAGCACAGCACAGTACAGTACAGTCACATTCAGTACAGTGTAGTACAGTAGAGTTCAGTGCAATCAAGTAGAGTATAGTGAAGTACACTACAGTAGATTATAGTACAGTAAAGAAAAGTATAGTACAGTAACGTTCAGTACAGTGAAGTATATCCACTCTATTCTACTGTTCAAGAACAGTTCAGGACTGTACTGAACTATACTTTTCCTTACTATACTGAGCTATACTCTACTTTTCTTTACTGTACTGTGCTGTCCAAACTTGTGATACATCGATGTCAATGATTCGGTCCGACCTGTACCAAATCAATCATGGACCTCTATGTTTTGGACCAAAAAAGACATCTGTGGACGTTGAAATAAAGGCCAGGGTGGACTGACCAAATTTCAACGTCCAAGGACGTCCGGTGTCGGTCGGTACTTAGTGGGTGATGATGCATGTTACAGTAAATGGAAAGAGAGGGAGAGTTGACATTAATATACAGTTCCTTCGGAAAGTATTCAGATCCCTTGATTTCTTTTCCAAATTTTGTTACGTTACAGCCTTATTCGAAAAAGTATTAATCATTTTCCCCTCAATCTACACACAATACCCCATAATGACAAAGAAAAGAGAGGATTTTAGACATTTTTGCTAATTTATTGCAACAAAAAAAATGAAATATGACATTTACATAAGTATTCAGACCCTTTACTCCGTACTTTGTTGAAGCACCTTTGGCAGCGATTACAGCTTTGAGTCTTCTAGGGTATGACACTACAAGCTTGGCACACCTGTATTTGGGGAGTTTCTCCCATTCTTCTCTGCAGATCCTCTCAAGCTCTGTCAGGTTGGATGGGAGTGTTGCTGCACAGCTATTCTCAGGTCTATCCAGAGATGTTCGATCAGGTTCAAGTCTGGTCTCTGGCTGGGCCACTCAAGGACATTCAGAGACTTGTCTCGAAGCCACTCCTGCATTGTCTTGGCTGTGTGCTTAGGGTCATTGTCCTGTTGGAAGGTGAACCTTCGCCCCAGTCTGAGGTCCTGAGTGCTCTGGAGCAGGTTTCCATCAAGGATCTCTCTGTACTTTGCTCATCTTTGCCTCAATCCTGACTAGTCTCCCAGTCCCTGCCGCTGAAAAGCATCGGCCAACACCATGCTTCACTGTAGGGATGGTGCCAGGTTTCCTCCAGGGTGATGCTTGGCATTCAAGCCAAAGAGTTCAATCTTGGTTTCATCAGACCAGAGAATCTTGGTTCTCATGGTCTGGGAGTCTTTAGGTTCGTTTTGGCAAACTCCAAGCGGGCTGTCATGTGCCTTTTACTGAGAAGTGGCGTCTATCTGGCCACTCTATCATAAATGCCTGATTGGTAGAGTGCTGCAGATATGGTTGTACTTCTGGAAGTTTGTCCCATCTCCACAGAGGAACTTTAGAACTCTGTCAGAGTGACCATCGGGTTCTTGGTCACCTCCCTGACAAAGGCCCTTCTCCCCCGATTGCTCAGTTTGGCCGGGCAGTCAGCTCTAGGAAGAGTCTTGGTGGTTCTTCCATTTAAGAATAATAGAGGCTACTGTGTTCTTGGGGACCTTCAATGCTGCAGACATTTTTGGTACTCTTCCCCAGATCTGTGCCCTGACATAATCTCAGAGCTCTAGGGAGAATTCCTTCGACCCCATGGCTTGATATTTGCTCTGACATGCACTGTCAACTGTGGGACCTTATATAGACAGGTGTGTACCTTTCCAAATCATGTCCAATCAATTGAATTTACCACAGGTGCACTGCAATCAAGTTGTAGAAACATAAAAAATGATCAATGGAAACAGGATGCACCTGAGCTCAATTTCAAGTCTCATAGCAAAGGGGCTGAATACTTATGTAAATAAGGTATTTCTGTTTTTATTGTTAATGCATTTGCTAAAATTTCTATTGATCAGTTAACTTTGTCATTATGGGGTATTGTGTGTAGATTGCTGAGGATTTCTATTTATAATCAATTTTAGAATAAGGCTGTAACGTAACAAAATGTGGAAAAAGTTGAGGGGTCTGAATACTTTCTGAAGGCACTGTATATAAGAAAGAGAGAGATTATGAAGGCAGATGACCCTCAGACTGGTCTCACTCAGACAGCCAGCATCCATCTTACCTCGATTGCAAGGACGTCTGTATGAGGAACCAGACAAGAGGGCAATGGACACAGAACACACACAAACACCCAGACACTCTTAAGGCCACTATGTGAGGCTGGAATAGATGATGCACCAGCCCATCACCAGCACGGCCTGTATGTGTGTGTGTGTGTGTGTGTGTGTTTGTTTTGTGTGCGCACTTGCGTGCTGGCGTGTGTGTGTGTGTGTCGCCGGGCATATAAAGTGCAGCCCCAGTCCAATCCCCTGACAGCCAGGCTGGCGAGAGAGAGGTTATCCAGACTTTACAACAGTTATCAGCTGAACATAACAGTATGCCAGTGGAAGGGAGGACAGTAGAAGGTGACCCAAGTGGTTTGTGACTACTATGATTTCAGTTACCTATTTTTCTGAAATTCTGTTACTGATTTGGTAACAGAATTAGGTTTTAATCACTTAATAATTGAGAAACAAAATTGAGGTCTACCTTTTCTTGTGACTTTTATTTTCCTTCCTTCACATGAGGGATATAAAAAAATATCCTGGGGCCTCTCGAGTGGCGTAGCAGTCTAAGCCACTGCATCGCAGTGCTATAAGCGTCACTACAGATCGGGGTTCAATCCCAGGCTGTGTCGCTGCTGACCACGACCGGGAGACCCATGAGGCTGCGCACACTTGCCCCAGCGTCGTCCGGGTTAGGGGAGGGTTTGGCCGGCTGGGATGTTCTTGTCCCATTGTGCTCTAGCGACTCTTTGTTGTGGGCCTCGCGCATGCACACTGACTTCGGTCACCAGTTGTACGGTGTTTCCTCCGACACATTGGTGCGGCTGGCTTCCGGGTTAAGGAAGCAGTGTGGCTTGGCAGGGTCATGTTTTGGATGACGCATGGCTCTTGGCCTTCGCCTCACCGAGTCCGTACGGGAGTTGCAGCGATGGGACAAGACTGTAACTACCCAATTGGATATCACGAAAATGGGGTAAAAAGTTATTTAAAAAATATATAATTATTCCTCCTCTGTAATTTGCCTTCACATGAGTCTTTCTGTACAGATGTTAATTTTACATTATTAATAGGAAAACAATCCATACAATTAGCTTTGGTTAGTGGAAATGGGGGAGACTGAAACAAAAACATATTCTTAAAGTACTTTACTTCTTCTTTCCCCCACTGTGTGTGTGTGTGTGTGTGTGTGTGTGTGTGTGTGTGTGTGTGTATATATACTGAATATACTGAATATATATATATGTGTGTGTGTGTGTGTGTGTGTGTGTGTGTGTGTGTGTGTGTGTGTGTGTGTGTGTGTGTGTGTGTGTGTGTGTAATAATGACAATTACAACAATACTGAATGAACAATGAATACTTATTTTAACTTAATATAATACATAAATAACATCTATTTAATCTCAAATAAGTAATGAAACATGTTCAATTTGGTTTTAATAATGCAAAAACAGTGTTGGAAAAGAAAGTAAAAGTGCAATATGTGCCATGCATAAAAGCTAACATTTAAGTTCCTTGCTCAGAACATGAGAACATATGAAAGCAGGTGGTTCCTTTGAACATGAGTCTTCAATATTCCCAGTTTAGAAGTTTTAAGTTGTCATTATTATAGGCATTATGACGCGTCAACTATTTCTCTCTATACCATATGTTTTTCATATACCTTTGACTATTGGATGTTCTTAGAGACACTTTAGTATTGCCAGCCTAATCTCAGGAGTTGGTAGGCTTGAAGTCATAATCAGCGCTGTGCTCAAGCATTGCTAAGAGCTGCTGGCAAACGCAGTAATGTGCTGTTGGAATGCATGCTTACGAGCCTGCTGCTGCCAACCACCGCTCAGTCAGACTGCTCTATCAAATCATAGACTTAATTATAATATAATAAACACACAGAAATACGAGCCTTTGGTCATTTATATGGTCAAATTCGGAAACTATCATTTCGAAAACAAAACTTTTATTCTTTCAGTGAAATAAAGAACCGTTCTGTATTTTATAGAACGTGTGGCAACCCTAAGTCTAAATATTTATTTTACATTGCACAACCTTCAATATTATTTCATAATTATGTACAATTCTGGCAAATTGATTACGGTCTTTGTTAAGAAGAAATGGTCTTCACACAGTTCGCAACGAGCCAGGCGGCCCAAACTGCTACATATACCCTGACTCTGCTTGCACTGAACGCAAGAGAAGTGACACAATTTCTCCAGTTAATATTGCCTGCTAACATGCATTTCTTTTCACTAAATATGCAGGTTTAAAAAAAATACACTTCCGTGTAATGATTTTAAGAAAGGCATTGATGTTTATGGTTAGGTACATTTGTGCAACGATTGTGCTTTTTTTCACGAATGTGCTTTTGTTAAATCATCACCCGTTTGGCAAAATTGAAGAAGGCTGTGATTCGATGATAAATTAACAGGCAACGCATTGATTATATGCAACACAGGACAAGCTAGTTAACCTAGGAATATCATCAACCATGTGTAGTTAACTAGTGATTATGTTAAGATTGATTGTTTTTTTATAAGATACATTTAATGCTAGCTAGAAACTTACCTTGGCTCCTTGTTGCACTCGCGTAACAGGTGGTCAGCCTGTCTCCTCGTGGATTGCAATGTGATCGGCCATAATCCGCGCCCAAAAAGGCAGATTACCGATTGTTAGGAAAACTTTAAAAATCGGCCCTAATTAAATCAGCCATGCCGATTAATCGGCCAACCACTAATCAAAACAAGCAATGTCCACAATTATCTCATCTAGGCTATATTTACTCTCATACATCAAATAGTTTGCCATACTAGAGTAAACATGGAAAGAAAAATCTAAAATATCACATGAACAAGCTAGGTTTATTGAAATTATACTTTTTGAAAGAAATTGACAGACAAGACCATCTAGCCTCTCTCTCTCCTATCACGAGGCTGATAAATGCCACATGTATTCTATTCAAATGCTGCTGCTTTAGCCCCACCGGGTCAGTCGCATGAGTCCGATTAGATTAGGCATGTGATTACATTACAGCCTAAAGGTCTAAAAACATATCTTACAGCCAGGCCCCTTCTGACAGCCTACACAACAGGAGAGTTAACACTGGGTTAGTCAGTAGTACCTACTCCACTACCAATAAGGGACATACTGGCAGGTCTGGAGTCAGCCCCGTTGCCTGTGTGGACTTCATACTCTAATCATTGGATGGTCTATTGATATCACTCTTTCTCACACACACACACACACACACACACAAAGACACGCACGCACACACACATGCATGCAGATGCACACACACGCAGTCTTTCTTGTCCCATTCTAATCTCCAAATCCTAATGATGTGGTCCTCATTCCGTACGCGTGAAATAACAGCCCTATACAGATGTTCTTTAGGTTTCCGTCTACCTAGTACCTCATCAGTGGAACAACGGGTGCCTGTGCCATCTAACCTCAGAGACATTCTGACCAGCTACTGAGGCAGGAGACGCAAGACTCAGACACAGTTCCCACTGGTTCGGCATTGATCGTCCTCTGCATAGACAGAGATTTATCCCTATAGTACTCTACTGCCAAGCCCACACAGACCCACACCCATCAAGTCCCATAATATCTCACCGAAACTGAACAGGATCTGGCTGATTTGTATTTAAAATCTGCAAATATTATGCCTTGTGCCGACATTTTATGATAAACTGATTACAGGAGCAGTATACGGTATCTAATAGGTATACCAAGTCCTAGTAGGGAGAGGCTAGGCTACTACTACCACCGTTCCAGTTGGAAAAGCCTCAAAACCAAGGTAATGTCTGAACACTACTCCCTTTAAGAAAAAGAATAGTCAAATATGATGCAGTTTCCCAGCATGGTTGACAAGGCTATGTTCATGCTCCCCCCTGCATACCAATATACTATCACATTCGAGATCTAATGGAAACTTAGGCTAAATCCACCATGATCCTTCACTCTGTGGACTTTGTGATACACACTGAATACACCGAGTACATGCATTCACGCATGCACTGAACACACACACACACTTCTACCCAGGCCATGTCTGTAAGTGTAGGCTCTTTATCTTGTCTCTAATCTTTTCCAATAAGCATTTTGACCAGAGCCCTAAGGGCCCTGTTCAAAAGTCCTGCACTACATACGGAATAGGGTGCCATTTGGAGTGCAGACAGAGTTGCTCCCTGTCACAGTGAATCTAAAGACTGATTTAAATCACTAATAGGACTCTCACTCCCTGTCACAGTGAACCTGGAGACTGATTTAAATCACTAATAGGACTCTCCCTCCCTGTCACAGTGAATCTAAAGACTGATTTAAATCACGAGAAGGACTCTCCCTCCCTGTCACAGTGAATCTAAAGACTGATTTAAATCACGAGAAGGACTCTCCCTCCCTGTCACAGTGAATCTAAAGACTGATTTAAATCACGAGAAGGACTCTCCCTCCCTGTCACAGTGAATCTAAAGACTGATTTAAATCACGAGAAGGACTCTCCCTCCCTGTCACAGTGAATCTAAAGACTGATTTAAATCACGAGAAGGACTTTCCCTCCCTGTCACAGTGAATCTAAAGACTGATTTAAATCACGAGAAGGACTTTCCCTCCCTGTCACAGTGAATCTAAAGACTGATTTAAATCACTAATAGGACTCTCACTCCCTGTCACAGTGAATCTAAAGACTGATTTAAATCACTAATAGGACTCTCCCTCCCTGTCACAGTGAATCTAAAGACTGATTTAAATCACTAATAGGACTCTCCCTCCCTGTCACAGTGAATCTAAAGACTGATTTAAATCACGAGAAGGACTTTCCCTCCCTGTCACAGTGAATCTAAAGACTGATTTAAATCACTAATAGGACTCTCACTCCCTGTCACAGTGAATCTAAAGACTGATTTAAATCACGAGAAGGACTTTCCCTCCCTGTCACAGTGAATCTAAAGACTGATTTAAATCACGAGAAGGACTTTCCCTCCCTGTCACAGTGAATCTAAAGACTGATTTAAATCACTAATAGGACTCTCCCTCCCTGTCACAGTGAACCTGGAGACTGATTTAAATCACTAATAGGACTCTCCCTCCCTGTCACAGTGAATCTAAAGACTGATTTAAATCACGAGAAGGACTTTCCCTCCCTGTCACAGTGAATCTAAAGACTGATTTAAATCACTAATAGGACTCTCCCTCCCTGTCACAGTGAACCTGGAGACTGATTTAAATCACTAATAGGACTCTCCCTCCCTGTCACAGTGAATCTAAAGACTGATTTAAATCACGAGAAGGACTTTCCCTCCCTGTCACAGTGAATCTAAAGACTGATTTAAATCACTAATAGGACTCTCCCTCCCTGTCACAGTGAACCTGGAGACTGATTTAAATCACTAATAGGACTCTCCCTCCCTGTCACAGTGAACCTGGATACTGATTTAAACCACTAGAAGGACTCTCCCTCCCTGTCACAGTGAACCTGGATACTGATTTAAACCACTAGAAGGACTCTCCCTCCCTGTCACAGTGAATCTGTAGACTGATTTAAACCACTAATAGGACTCTCCCTCCCTGTCACAGTGAACCTGGATACTGATTTAAACCACTAGAAGGACTCTCCCTCCCTGTCACAGTGAACCTGGATACTGATTTAAACCACTAGAAGGACTCTCCCTCCCTGTCACAGTGAATCTGTAGACTGATTTAAACCACTAATAGGACTCTCCCTCCCTGTCACAGTGAACCTGGAGACTGATTTAAACCACTAGTAGGACTCTCCCTCCCTGTCACAGTGAACCTGGAAACTGATTTAAACCACTAGAAGAACTCTCCCTCCCTGTCACAGTGAACCTGGTGACTGATTTAAATCACTAATAGGACTCTCCCTCCCTGTCACAGTGAACCTGGAGACTGATTTAAATCACTAATAGGACTCTCCCTCCCTGTCACAGTGAACCTGGAGACTGATTTAAATCACTAATAGGACTCTCCCTCCCTGTCACAGTGAACCTAAAGACTGATTTCAGCATATCGATTGTGCTACCAGGGCTGGTAAAACCCTGGAACATGGTTATTCTAACTTCTGCGGCGCATATAAGGCCCTCCCCCGCCCTCCTTTCCGAAAAGCTGACCACGACTCCATTTGGTTGCTTCCAGCCTACAGACAGAGACTAAAACAAGAAGCTCAACGCTGGTCCGACCAATCTGATTCCACGCTTCAAGACTGCTTCGATCACGTGGATTGGGATATGTTCCGCATTGCGTCCAAAAACAACATTGACGAATACGCTGATTCGGTGAGCGAGTTCATTAGAAAGTGCATCGGCGATGTTATACCCACAGCAACGATTAAAACATTCCCAAACCAGAAACCGTGGATTGATGGCAGCATTCGCGCAAAACTGAAAGCGCGAACCACTGCTTTTAACCAAGGCAGGGTGACCGGAAACATGACCGAATACAAACAGTGTAGCTATTTCCTCCACAAGGCAATCAAACAAGCTAAGTGTCAGTATAGAGACAAAGTAGAGACGCAATTCAACGGCTCAGACACAAGAGGTATGTGACAGGGTCTACAGTCAATCACGGATTACAAAAAGAAAACCAGCCCCGTTGCGGACCAGGATGTCTTGCTCCCAGACAGACTAAATAACTTTTTTGCTCGCTTTGAGGACAATACAGTGCCACTGACACGGCCCGCTACCAAAACCTGCGGGCTCTCCTTCACTGCAGCCGAAGTGAGTAAAACATTTAAAGGCTGCAGGCCCAGACGGCATCCCCAGCCACGTCCTCAGATCATGCGCAGACCAGCTGGCTGGTGTGTTTACGGACATATTCAATCAATCATTATCCCAGTCTGCTGTTCCCACATGCTTCAAGAGGGCCACCATTGTTCCTGTTCCCAAGAAAGCTAAGGTAACTGAGCTAAACGACTACCGCCCCGTAGCACTCACTTCCATCATCATGAAGTGCTTTGAGAGACTAGTCAAGGACCATATCACCTCCACCCTACCTAAAAAAAATATATATATATCCCATTTAGCAGACGCTTTTGTCCAAAGCGACTTACAAGTCGGCTGGGGCCACTACTTTTGCATATGGGTGGCCCCAGTGGGAAACGAACCCACGACGCTTGGCGTTGCAAGCGCCATGCTCTACCGACTGAGCCACACAGGACCCATATGACACCCTAGACCCACTCCAATTTGTTTACTGCCCCAATAGGTCCACAGACGACGCAATCGCAACCACACTGCCCTAACCCATCTGGACAAGAGGAATACCTATGTGAGAATGCTGTTTATCGACTACAGCTCAGCATCTAACACCATAGTACCCTCCAAGCTCGTCATCAAGCTCGAGACCCTGGGTCTCGAACCCGCCCTGTACAACTGGGTACTGGACTTTCTGACGGGCTGCCCCCAGGTGGTGAGGGTAGGTAACAACATCTCCACCCCGCTGATCCTCAACACTGGAGCCCCACACGGGTGCGTTCTACTCCCTGTTCACCCACGACTGCATGGCCATGCACGCCTCCAACTCAATCATTAAGTTTGCGGATGACACTACAGTGGTAGGCTTGATTACCAACAACAACGACGAGACGGCCTACAGGGAGGAGGTGAGGGCCCTCAGAGTGTGGGGTCAGGACAACAGTGAACCTGGAGACTGATTTAAACCACTAGAAAGACTCTCCTTCCCTGTCACAGTGAACCTGGAGACTGATTTAAATCACTAGAAGGACTCTCCCTCCCTGTCACAGTGAACCGGAAGACTGATTTAAACCACTAATAGGACTCTCCCTCCCTGTAACAGTGAACCTGGAGACTGATTTAAACCACTAGAAGGACTCTCCCTCCCACTCACAGAGACACTTAACCACTGGCTTCAGTGAATCATCAGATGAATAAAAATCGACATAAATCTTACCAATGTCTCTACAATGTCACCGTTGTTACAACCCCTCTCTCTTTCACACACACCCCACAGACACACACACACACAGTGATAAATGGTGAAGGATGCCTGTTGTGAATTTTTATTACCACATCCTCCCAGACACTCTTCTTTGCCTTTTTGTCCTTGCTGTGCTTACAGGGCTCCCTGCCACACCCTTGTGTGTGTGTGTGTGTGTGTGTGTGTGTGTGTGTGTGTGTGTGTGTGTGTGTGTGTGTGTGTGTGTGTGTGTGTGTGTGGTCTTTACGAGCAGAGTGTCAGTGGCTGTCATGGAGGACACAGATGTGGAGCCAGCAACAGTAAAAACAGACCCATAAAGACACTGAAAAGAGTCCTTTACGAGACCAGCACAGATGTGGAGCCAGCAACACATGCATTCAAATCACTGGAGCCATTAACTTCTATACTCCATCCCAGTCAATGTCATCCCATCTCAGCCTGACTCTCTCAGCCTGACTCTCTCTGGGGTCTGCCCTTGGGTTCTTCTTATCTCAGACACCAAAGGGCACATCTCAAGAATCTGAGTGACTTCCTCTCCTTATTGATGTGAAAGAACTGGATAAATGAAAGTAAAAATCCAGTAGACATCCTCCACCATACTGCTTCATTTACCCTGTTTTCAAATCATGTTGATGAATGTAGTGTTTCATTTTTTATTTTTTTTAAGTAAAAAAAGAAGGTTTTCATAAGGACTGAAATAGTCGGAATCATTTCTGAAATTTTCATATATGACAAGGAAAATGGCCACTACAGAAGTGAATGATTCCAACCAAATTATATCCACATTACTGAGCCATAAAAAGGCAACAATCAGTCCATGAACACTTTGTGATGACTTAACAGCTCCATTGACTTCCAGCAGTAAACTCAGCCTTCCCCTCCTTCCCACCACTCCCTATGGGCTTAAGATAAATATTTCAGTAGAAACTTTACTATCTCAGGGCATCAGTGTTTAAACATAAAGTAGAAGACTTAAGTGGGAGCAAAGGGCAATGTTATGACTGAACCCTCATAGTAATCACAGCTTGAGGAAATGGCTGTGCTGGCAAAGTGATATGATTACTACAAGCTGAAGTATGAGGAAACAGGCCATAGAATATCTAATCATGGGTTAAGTAAAGCTGTGTGAAGGTCCATTCATCTTGGATGAAGATTTTTCAGGGGCAGGACAGAAAAACACAAAAGAGAACGAATATTCACCACACATACAGTACCAGTCAAAAGGTTGGACACACCTACTCCTTTTTTCTTGATTTGTACTATTTTCTACATTGTAGGATAATAGTGAAGACATCAAAACTATGAAATAACACATATGGAATCATGTAGTAACCAAAAAAAGTGTTAAACAAATCAGAATATATTTTATATTCTTCAAAGTAGTCACCCTTTGCCTTCCATGACAGCTTTGCACACGCTTGGCATTCTCTCAACCAGCTTCATGGGGTAGTCACCTGGAATGCATTTCAATTAACAGGTGTGCCTTCTTAAAAGTTAATTTGTGGAATTTCTTTCCTTCTTAATGCGTTTGAGCGAATCTGATGTGTTGTGACAAGATTACAGAAGATAGCCCTATTTGGTAAAAGACCAAGTCCATATTATTGCAAGAACAGCTCAAATAAGCAAAGAGAAACCACAGCCCATCATTACTTTAAGACATGGAGGTCAGTCAATCTGGACAATTTCAAGAACTTTGAAAGTTTCTTCAAGTGCAGTTGCAAAAACCATCTAGCGCTATGATGAAACTGGCTCTCATGAGGGCTGCCACAGGAAAGAAAGACCCAGAGTTACCTCTGCTGCAGAGGATAAGTTCATTAGAGTTACCAGCTTCAGAAATGGGCAAATAACTGCACGTCAGATTGCAGCCCAAATAAATGCTTCACAGTTGTCAAGTAACATCAACTGTTCAAAGGAGACTCCGTGAATCAGGCCTTCATGGTCAAATTGCTGCAAAGAAACCATTACTAAAGGACACCAATAAGAAGAGACTTAATTGGGCCAAGAAACACAAGCAATGGACATTAGACTGGTGGAAATTTGTCCTTTGGTCTGGAGTCCAAATTTTAGATTTTTGGTTCCAACCGCCGTGTCTTTGTGAGACGCAGAGTCGGTGAACGGATGGCTCCCACCGGGAAGCATGGAGGAGGAGGCGTGATAGGACTTTGCTGGTGACACTGTCAGTGATTTATTTAGAATTCAAGGCACACTTAACCATCATGGCTACCACAGCATTCTGCAGCGATACACTCCCACTAAGCGCAAACCAGATGGGATGGTATCATTTGTTTTTCAACAGGACAATGACCCAAAACACACCTCCAGGCTGTGTAAGGGCTATTTGACCAAGACGGAGAGTGATGGAGTGCTGCATCAGATGACCTGGCCTCCACAATCACCTGACCTTAACCCAATTGAGATGGTTTGGGATGAGTTGGACTGCAGAGTGAAGGAAAAAAGGCCAATAAGTGCTCAGCATATGTGGAAACTCCTTCAGGACGGTTGGAAAAGCATTTCAGGTGACTACCTCAAGAAGCACTTTTTTGGTTACTACATGATCCCATATGTGTTATTTCATAGTTTTGATGTCTTCACTATTATTCTACAATGTAGAAAATAGTCAACAAAAATGAAGAAAAACCCTTGAATGAGTAGGTGTATCCAAACTTTTGACTGGTTTGACTAAGCTGATTGAACTGGAGTTGGAAGTATATTTGACTGTTATTGAACCTTGTTTGTCAGAGCTCTGCGATTCAAAACTAACAGCCACAAGGAAACTGCTATAGTTTTCAGTCTGGGAGTGACAGTTGACTTTCAGACAACACTCAGGTCGTGGGTTGTTGCCTTTCTTCATGATTGTAACCTATCACCAGCTCACTACCTCTGTTACATAAGAAAGACACAGACTACACAGTGAGATCAGATGGATGTTTACCACGGTGGGGAAAGGTGAAAGGTCATTAAAACAGAATACATGGGCACTGTGGAAGGAGAAAGCGACCTGAATGTAATCCTGAGAAGGCCTTGCTGTCATGGACAACACCAACAGACAGACAGTAGGAGCTTGGGCATTGCCTATTTGTCAAACTGACAGAGACACCCACGGATGGGGTTAGCTATCTGAGCAAATAGTGAATAAGCCAGAATAAAAGACGAGAAAGCAGACTGTTTATGGACGCCCGGTTCTTACTCTACAGCCCTTTCAGAATCAAAACAACATTTTAACTTTTGCCAAAAGTTATTAGGTCATTGTTTCAAGCTCTGACTGGGAACAGAAGCACACTTTGTTATGAGTTCCATCACCATAGAAACACATACAGAACTGTGCCACACACTCTGAGTTTACGTCAGATATCAAAAGGATGAAAAAATCTATCCATCAAAACAAAATGCCTTGCACTGACAAAGTCTCAAAACCAATACATTATTACATTTACACTACCAAAATTATGTGGACACCTGCTTGTCGAAACATCACATTCCAAAATCATGGTCATTATTATGGAGTTGGTCCCACCTTTGCTGCTGTAAGAGTCTCCACTCTTCTGGGAAGGCTTTCCACTAGATGTTGGAACATTGCTGTGGGGACTTGCTTCCATTCAGCCACAAGAACCGGTGCCCCCACACATTGACTCTGTATCAGTACCCCCTGTATATAGACTCGCAGTTGTTATTTTACTGCTGCTCTTTAATTACTTGTTACTTTTATCTCTTATTCTTATCTGTATTTTATTCAACTGCATTTTTGGTTAGGGGCTTGTAAGTAAGCATTTCAGTGTTGTATTCAGCGCGTGTGACTGTTACGGATACCAGTATCCTGTGTGTGTATCCTGTGTGTGTGTTTTCTCTCCTTCTCCCCTCACAGGTGAAAATCATCACCAAATCAGGTTATTCCTCCCGCTCCTCTTTGTCCCATACCTGTCATAGGTGAACCATTCGAGCATGTAGTGGTTGATTGTGTCGGACCGTTACCAAAGACAAAATCGGGTAACCAGTTTTTGTTAACGATAATGTGTATGGCTACAAGATACCCCGAGGCTATTCCTCTACGAAGGATTACAGCCCCGGTAGTGAGTAAAGCCTTAATAAAATTCTTCACGACATTCGGGTTACCTAAGGTGGTACAAAGCGATCAAGGTACCAATTTCCTATCCAAGCTCTTCAAGCAGGTGTTAAAATCCTTGTCAATTACGCACCGTGTGCCAAGCGCCTATCACCCAGAGTCTCAGGGTGCACTTGAAAGATGGAATCAGACACTGAAGTCTATGCTACGTAAATATTGTTTGGAATCTGAGAAAGATTGGGATGAGGGGATTCCTCTAGTTTTGTTTGCTGCTCGTGAAACTGTGCAGGAGTCCCTAGGTTTCAGCCCGGCTGAACTAGTGTTCGGTCACGCAGTGAGAGGACCAATAATAATAAAGTCCTTAAAGAACAGTTCTTGTCCCAAGAGGGGCGGCAGGGTAGCCTAGTGGTTAGAGTGTTGGACTAGTAACCGAAAGGTTGCAAGTTCGAATCCCCGAGCTGACAAGGTACAAATCTTGTCAGCTCGGGGATTCGAACTTAAAATAGAGTTGTGCACTACGTTAGTCGCTTTCGTGAGCGCCTACACCAAGCTTGTGCTCTCGCAAAGGAAGCTCTGTCTTCCTCACAGAGGAGCATGAAAAGACACTATGATAAAGAGGCTCGTCCACTACAGCCAGGTGACCAAGTACTGGTGTTATTACCTGTTCCAGGATCTTCATTGTCAGCTCGTTTCTCTGGTCCTTATTTAATTGAAAAGAAAATAAGTGAAACTGACTGTGTGCTTCAAACTCCTGATAGACAACGCCAATCTCGTGTGTGTCACATTAACATGTTGAAAGCTTACCACACCCGACCCATCACACAGAGAGTTCAAAAACAGAGGAAGGTACTGCTGTCTCCTCTGCTACTACTGCGATGATAGTGGACTGTCATATTGATGATGTTGATGGATTGGAGTTGCTCAATACTCAGCAGCAGTGTGTTAGATTGCCCAACTCAGAAATGCTGCTGTCTATCCAGTCAGGTCTGGTTCATTTAACGGATGGACAGGCCAATGATATTGTGAGGCTACTACACAGTTTTCCATGTCTCTTTAATGACGTTCCTACTCGCACAAACGTGTTGGAACATGACATTAATGTTGGAAATGCTGCCCCTATCAAGCAACACCCATATCGTATCAATGCTTCCAAGAGCAAGATAATGAGGGATGAGGTGAAATATTTGTTGGAGAATGACCTGGCTAAGCCAAGTTCCAGCCCTTGGAGTTCTCCTTGCATTCTGGTTCCTAAACCTGATGGTACTTCCAGATTATGTATGGATTATCGAAAGGTAAATTCTGTCACAATGCCAGATTCGTACCCATTACCCAGACTGGACTACTGTATCGACACTATTGGTGCTGCTAAGTATGTAACTAAGTTGGACCTCTTAAAAGGTTACTGGCAGGTTCCGTTAACTTCACGTGCTTCTGAGATTTCTGCCTTTATGACCCCAGACAACTTCCTACAGTACTCAGTCATGGCTTTTGGGATGCGAAATGCACCAGCCACTTTCCAACGACTGGTTAACTCTGTATTAGCTGGCGTTCCTAATTGTAGTGCATACCTTGATGACCTAGTGATTTATTCGTCTGAGTGGTCAGATCATGTTGACTCTCTAAGGGTAGTATGTGAACGGTTGGCAGCTGCTTCTCTAGCCCTGAACTTGGCTGGCAAAGTGCGAGTTTGGGAAGGCTACTGTTACCTATCTCGGTAAAGAGGTTGGCCATGGATAGGTGCGCCCTGTTGATGCCAAGGTCTTGGCTATAACTGCATTCCCTGTACCTACCACCAGTCGAGAGCTACGCCGCTTTTTAGGGATGGTTGGCTACTACCGTAGCTTCTGTAAAAATTTCTCTGCGGTAGTTGCTCCATTGACTGATTTGCTCAGTCCGGCTAAATCATTTGTGTGGTCTCTTATGTAGTACCCCTGTACTTGCTGCTCCGGATTTTGAACAACCGTTCAAGCTTGAGGTAGATGCTAGTGCCAGAGGGGCTGGTGCTGTTCTACTACAGCAGGACAAGAGTGGAGTGGATCATCCTGTTTGTTATTTTTCACGTAAATGTAATAAATGTCAAACTATGCGACAATAGAACAAGAAGCTCTTGCTTTGTTGGCTCTGCAATACTTTGAAGTATATATTGGTTCCAGTGCCCTACCAGTGATTGTATATACTGACCATAACCCCTTAGTTTTTCTCCACCGAATGTACAACCAGAACCAGTGCCTTCTGCGTTGGGCGCTGATTGTACAGAATTATAATTTGGAGATCCGCCACAAAAAGGGTTCTGATAATGCATTGGCAGATGCTTTGTCTCGTGTGTAATGATTTTTGTATGTTTTGAAAGGTTGACTTTGTTGTTGATCTTGTGAGTATTCATTGAAATACTGTGGTCGCAATCCCTAGGGTTGCTCTTTTAAGGGTGGGAGTGTTACGGATACCAGTATCCTGTGTGTTTTCTCTCCATCTCCCCTCACAGGTGAAAATCATCACTCTCCAATCAGTCAACAATCAATCATCAATCAGAACACACACCTCCTCCTGTTTCCTACCCAATCACAGTTCCTTTCCCTTGGTTTAAAAACCCTGACAGTTGTTTGCTCTAGAGCTCAATCGCTCTGTAAATGCCATGTCTGTAGGTCTCTGTAGTTCACTCTCTCGTTGTGTATTAACCTCTCTTTTGTTTGAATACACTAGTTAGAACTGGGCGGACCACCCACTGTATTTTTGGTTAGTTAGCTGTTGTTAAAGTAGGCTAGTCTTGCTTAGGTTTTTTTGGAATACTTATTGTTTCTTTCCTTGGGTCCAGCTCAGCCCCTTTTCCTGCTCCCCCCATTACCGTGTGTTTTCAAATAAACCTAGAGTTTGACGGTAGATTTCAGTTGTCTTGGTTATTTCGTTCTCACTTTTACTTTGTCACAATTATAATTTGCCTGGGTTATGTTACGGGTCTCATTACCCCCCCCCCTCCCCCCTCCCCCCTAGACTGTCGGGCCAAAAGGGATTCGTAACAGTGAATAATAAAATTTGATTTGAAGATCATTAGTGAGTTCGGGGACTAATGTTGGTTGATTAGACCTGGCTCACAGTCGGTGTTCCAATTCATCCCAAAGGTGTTTGATGGAGTTGAGGTCAGGGCTCTGTGCAGGCCAGTCAAGTTCTTCCACACCGATCTCGACAAACCATTTCTGTAGGGACCTCGCTTTGTGTATTGGGGCATTGTCATACTGAAACAGGAAAGGGCCTTCCACAAACTGTTGCCACAAAGTTGGAAGCACAGGATTGTCTAGAATATTTTTTGTATGTTGTAGCGTTAAGATTTCCCTTCACTGGAACTAAGGGGCCTAACCCGATCCATGAAAAACAGACCATTATTCCTCCTCCCCCAAACTTTGCACTATGAATTGGGGCAGGTAGCGTTCTCTTGGCATCCGCCAAACTCAGATTAGTCCGTCGGACTACCAGATGGTGAAGTGTGATTCATCACTCCAGAGAACGCATTTCCACTGCTCCAGAGACTAAGGCGGCGAGCTTTACACCACTCCAGCCGATGCTTGACATTGCGCAAAGTGATCTTAGGCGTGTGTGCGACTGCTCTACCATGGAAACCCATTTCGGGAAGCTCCCAAACAGTTCTTGTGCTGACGTTTTTTCCCGATGCAGTTTGGAACTCGGTAGTGAGTGTTGCAACCGAGGACAGATGATTTTTACGCGCTTCAGCACTCCGCGGTCCCGTTCTGTGAGCTTGTGTGGCGTACCACTTCCCAGCTTAGCCGTTGTTGCTCCTAGATGTTTCCACTTCACGATAACAGCACTTACAGTTGACCTGGGCGGCTCCAGCAGGGGAGAAATTTCACGAATTGACTTGTTGGAAAGGTGGCATCCTATGACGGTGCCACGTTGAAAGTCACTGAGCTCTTCACTGAGTATGGGATCCCCATACTTTTGAATATATAGTGTATGTTCTGAAGTCTCAAAGATATGAGTTATGAGTCTGTGAAGAAAACATCTAACCACATTTGTTGAGCAAAGACCCAGACACCTGACTTCATACAAACAGGACACACTGTTGTATAGAGATGCCAGAGGTGCTTTTCGGCATTAAAAAGAACAGTCGGTGTAGTGTTTCACAGTATATCGGTACCACAGCAATATCACAGTACCAAAACACCACGATACCTATGACACCAACATTTTAGAATACCATAGTACAGTTTAATATGATACTACCAACTTTTTCAGCCCTACCGATCTAAAGAACCTGCTGGCGCCTGCTATAACATGTTTATAAAGTCAGTTGTGTTGATAAATTTGACTGAATTTAAGTAACAGCCACTGGTCTCTTCTATGGGCAGAGCCAATAATATCCACTTCATCCCCTACCAGCCCTCAAAGCCAATTTATATTTGATCCGAAAATGTGGTTGGAGGCGCCGTATGGATGGTGTGACACATTCGCGGAGCCTCATGAGCCATGCAGAAGCCAAATTGCAGAGCTCCGTACTGCATCGATGTGCGTCTCCAAAATGTTGTAACAATGGAGGGCTCCGTATAGCTCCAGAATGACCGTGCAGCGCCTTTCACTGACCTGCCTCTCTCCGTCTGCTCTTCATGTGCGTCTATTCCTCTGTCGGTTTAAAAATATACATCATGTAGGCATGATTACGAGCGGGGATGCAGACCCAGATGAGTCTTCTGTTAGATTTGTACATGTATTAAATTGGAGCAGCGTGAAAAGAGAGCAACGTTGATAGGCTACATTGTAACATTTCATCGCATGTAATACCCTAGGGCACAGGCCAGTCTGAGTAGACTACGCAAGTTTACTGTCCTGCAGCCTCATTGTCAGAGGGGGAAGAGTCTGTGTCACTAATTCTGTGACACAACATTATGACATGTCTTCAGGATAAGAGCTGTGAAGATGCTGACCTCCTTCTCGTCAGTCATCAACACACTAAGGGATGGTTTCCTGGACCTGGATGATGTTTAGGCCTCCTCCTAGACTCCTCCTCCTGCTCTAGACAGAACGCTTATTCCTCCCCGCATACGGAGTTTTAGGAAATGGGCCGATAGTGACCTGAATCGTGACACTTCATTCCCCAAACAATGAACACTATAATGTTCCTAGGAACCAGACAAGAGTAACCAGGTGTTAGACTGAAGAAAGGTAATAATGTAACAGAGAATAAGCCCCTATTTGGCCCAGTTCCCAAAGTGCTCACTGTAACCCGATGCTCAGACAACTTTTAGATCCCTCATCACTGTGATACATTGACCATGGAGACAGGTAGCAGATAAACATGTTAACTACATTCCAATGTTTTTTTTTTATTAAACAGTGGGAGGAAGGTTGGCGTTCGTTTCTAAGCTATTATGTGATATTATAAAGGGACGGAGCATGGTTTAGACCTAGTCATTAAAATGGCATGTTATGGTTAGAAAGCAGTGCTTCTGTCCTCTATCCTGGCTGTCTAGTGACCACCAAGCCCAGAGGAATGCAGAAGACTTCAGTTTCACAAGCTGCCCTTCCCTGGGAAGTTTAGAAGTTCCGGGTGTTTCCAGCACGCTCCACCCAAGGAGCCTTAACCCCCATGAGATTGAGTGATGGTACACATACACACGGACACCGACATGTGTGCACACACACACGCACACACACGCTCAAAGCCTCGAACACACATTCACGAGCATGCACATACATACATACACACAGACATGCAGACACACATATAAACGCATGCACACACACACTCCTACCCTTACCCCTGGGAGAGAGGAATGGTTTATAGTACTCCCACCCCCTCTAATCAAGAGTGATGGTGGTGCGTGGGTCATTGAGGCCAGATGAAAGCCATTTCCTCTCTAATCTAACCAGAGTATGTGCAGTAGGCCTAGCGGAGAGACGTCTGATGCGCCAACAAACTGAACCAAAGACAAAAACCGTATGTTTCAATTCATTCTTATCTTCATCCATAATATAATAATACCAGGCCGTGTTTCTATCTCCGAGCATGTGTTATCAGTGTTATATGAAGCTAAGTCAACGTCCCCTCATGAAGCTGAAGCTTCAATAATAACAGAAATATTAGAATACTACATCACCTGGTGACTTCTACCTCTGACCAGCAGTGAGAGAATAAGGTTCAAATCCAATAAAAGCAGTCGACACCCACAAACCATGCACACACACACCAGTGTGAATAAGCTGAGGGATGCAAGATCTGTGTGTAATTGTTGGCTGTGATCCAGTGTTGTGGGTAAACTCTACAGGTCAATAAATGATCCAGTCTGTATGATTCTCACCTAGGGAGAGTTTCCTGCTGAATGCGAAGAGGATGTAGCTAACAAACGATCAGGGACACCAAGGGGTCATGTTAGAGAATGGAGGGTGAGGTTGTCTTTTCCTCTCTGGACTAATAATAAAGCAACTGAGGAAATAGCTATCAAGACACCACATACTTTCTCCTTTTTCCATTTCTCACACTGTGGGGTCCATCACCAGGACACACAGAGAGTGAGAGTGAGACCCATGTCTAACAGCATCCGGTCACACTGGACTGGTAGCATGAAAGATGGAGCTTCATAAAAAGGCCTTTTGTCTTTGTAAGAATGTCACTGGCCCAGCCAGTCTGGCTGAATCGGTGGACAACAGGGAATAGCTAGGCCTATTCTGACAACTCTTGGAGGAAAATGGTTTGTGCTACTTCATTTTTCAAATCCAACACATTTCACCATTCAGTGTGCTTAAACGTTTGTCAAGCCAAGCTACGCCTGACTGGCCCTGTTGAATGCAGAGTCCGACCACTTGTAATTAAGCCTCATCTCCACTCAGAAACACTACCTCTGTACTGTGTGTGTTTTTCTACAGGGAGAGAGTGTGTGTGCGTTCTACTTCTTTTACAGGCGGTGGTTCAACTGGGCTTTATCTGTATATGAGGAACACCTAGAAACACAGCATGCACGCACGCACAAACAGGGCTTTTTTTGTTTAGGAGGAATACCTAGAAACATAGCACAAACGCCCGTGCACACACACAGTCTGAGGATGGAACACCTGGAGACGCTGTAATTATATGAGCCGGTTGCCTTAACTACGACCCCAGTTAGCCCAGAAGTTGCCACCTTTGACCTTAGCTGCATGATCACGACAGGGTGCCCAGGCCACGTGGCAATCACACACATATGCACAAACACACACAGGGTGGGCAGTTTAACCCCAGTAAGTCGAGGGGATGTCATGGCTAATAAGCGGACATCTGGTAGAGTTACGACCATTAGTACAGCTCCGAGTCTCGGACCAAACAAACCAATGAAATCAGACTCCCTATGTCTTAAAGTATACAAGCACTTTCATCTCCAAGATGTGAAGAAAAAGGACAAACAGAAGTTCTCTGTGTTCAGATAATGATTGATTCAAGAGGGAAGCATTGCAGAAATGAGTTGGAAGCAATGCATACATTTGTGTTGCATGTGTCCTATAATTCTACATCCTCTCATCAACTCAATTTATAGGCCTAACCCAATACTTCTCCAATTACGTTTTTTCTTCTTCATCTATTTGCATTTTATACGGTAAATAAATTGAGAACACAATATAATTTTCAAAGACGATGTCGAGAAGAGTTACATTGGATTGAATTAGCCAATTGGAAGCTCCACATTCAAATTCAATATCACGACACTGACAGTGACGACAGTCTCTTGTTGCCCTTGACAGTGGAGGATGAGGGTTAAATTGTGTCGGAGGACACAGGATACCTCATTACACCACAGGGCGACTCAACATTAATGTCTTACGTGCATATCCCTCCGCCTGGCTGTAGCCTCGTACCAGGAACTATATCCAGAGTGAGGTGCCGTCCTAAATGACACCCTATTCCCTACATTATGCACTACTTTTGACGGGAGCCGTATGGGCCAAGAACAAAAGTAGTGCACTATAGGGAATAGAGTGCCATTTGGGACGCATATTAGCCTTCTCAATAATGCAGAGGCAGCTAACAGTCATTGTGATGGATGAGGGAAGCCTCTTATTTCACCTGAGGAAAAGAGTTGAACAACAACTAGGTTCTTCCATGACAAGGCTATTAGTATTAGGACATAACAAGACTGATGAGAGTGCCCCTCCCCCATAGTAGAATAACAGTATAGCCTAGGACATCTATTTGTATGGTGTCACCATTCTCTCAAAAGACCTTCCTTTCAACCTCATGCTTTACTTTACCACAATTGTTCAGGAACCTGATGGCTTCTGTGATCAAATGTTTTTTTGTTGTTTATTTTTACAAGTTACACAAAACAGATACGTATGGACAGAAAAAACAAGTGTCAAGACCAAACAGTTCCCATCCCACACTCCACCACAAGACTTCCCCAACCCAAAGTTAGATTTGTGGTTCTCAATAGCAGTCTTTTTACAGAGTCATACGTTGATGAAAGAGTAAATCTGTTTATTTCACTCGCCCCATGCATGCGTCCTACAGATATTTCCATGTTTATAATGTCCATGAATGATAGCAGCCACTGCTGTCTGCTTAAAGAATGAGGAGCCTGCCAATGTGAGGCTACAGTCAAAAAAGTAGTGTCATCATTTAACAATAAAATGAATGGTGAACATGGTACATTTCTACCCATTATGTCAGATAGACAGGATGAGACAACAGAAAAGTCAAATCCCTGGGCACTCCCAAACCAAACCAAAACCAAACCAAACTCTGGTCCAAACCAAACTCTGGTCCAATTACTCACAATGCTACATATGGAAAGGTCTTTCTTCCATGACGTATGTGAAGGGATAGGTTTATGAGTCTAACGCCAGTTCTAACCACTCTTCTGCTCTCTCAGTTGAACTCAGAAAGCTCTTTTCACAGAGCTCAGTGAGCTCACTTGCTCTGTTTTTCTGACAAACATAGCTGTCCAATCATTCAATCATTCCAATAAAACCTTCTACAGTTTCTACTCTTTGTATAAAAAAATCTGTTCATGATTTCATAAGCCTTGAGGCTAGCCTGAGGCTATGAGAGAGAAAGAGCGAGACAGAGAGAGATGAGTGTTACTCCAGCGTAGGAGGTCAACTCCAGTACCAGGGGGGGTCCATTCCCAGAAAGACAAAACAGAGCCTGTTCATTCTCCAGCTCACCCCATCCCTGTTTCCTCATTCCCTTAACACATCAATCCTTCACCCTCACCACCCACTGTCTCCCTCCACTCATCCCCTCCAAACACCCCTCCTCCTCAATCAGTCACCCAAACCCCTTCATCTCCTCACCCATTCCATTCATCGTCCTCCTCTCTCCGCTCATCGTCCTCCTCTCTCCCCTCATTCTCCTCCTCTCTCCCCTCATCCAAACAGTGGAGGCACCAGTACACCATCAGTCTTCTCCCCCCATTAGCAGTGACACAGTGATAATCAGACAGACAGAATGAGGAAACTAACCCTGCCTTATAAATTACAGAGCTGTGGTGATCGATTCTTACCTTTCCCTCTCTGTGGGCTAAACTTCTCCTAAAAGTTATAATAAGAGTTATGTTACTACCAGTAGATTAGCTAAACCCACCACTGCACTGAGGTTTACTGTCATCTCGAGCACTCAATTAGAAAAGAGATGGGACTTTGTGTTAAACAAGGGTTAGGCCATATTCAAAGAGGGTTCTTGCTAGGGTTTTTGCGCAGTGTCTTAAGAAATTCCTAAAATAGGCTAATCAAATAGTTTGGTTAGCTGGTAACGTCATTACAAATCCTACCACCCGATTTCCTCCAGTGAATAGAAAGAGAACAGCCCTCTCAGTTTGGAAAATTGCATTCTAGTCACATTCAAAACGTAGGAAATTATCTGGTTAAAAACTCCATAACAAATTATAACCTGGAAAAGGTCAGAGGGGGCATTTCCAAGTTGGAGCTGGCGTGTTGAAGTCAATGTCAAGGTCTTTCTCGGTGTCTGCTATAAAGGCATCAGGTTTATATAGTCCCTCGCTGGCCATAAAATGAAAGGACATTAATCCTGAAGGACTGGGGTTGTTAGGGTGGCTCTGGTTGGCAGCCAATGGAGGACTGATTCACTGCTGACCGCCTTGTAGTGAAAAGGCAGTAAACCAACCTGCAGGGACTAATTTCCAAACAAATCACTATCGAGTAGAATCAGTCTAATCAGAAGGAAGAGAAGGGTGTGTGTGTGTGTGTGTTTGTGTGCACGTGTGTCTGTCAGTCTGCCTGTGTGTCACTATGCATTTATGCACGCCCATGTGTTCGTGTTTTTAGGGTGTGCATAACAATATCCTTGTCCCCCATGTGGTGAGTGTGTATGTGGGAGTTTGTTGAGAGTTGAAGCTTATTAAAAGGCGGCTACAAGCTCCACTCCATTGATCTACATGCCTGCGTGCATGTGGGAGGAGATGTTTTTGGGGGCAGCGGACTCTTTCTGTTGCGTTCCATCCAGTGAGGAAGTCCGCCTTGTGGAATGTATATTCACTAGGGGGTTTGGGGAGGCAGCGGAGCTTACCAAGCAAGAGGGTCGAGGCACTCTTTATTTTATTTTTTATTTTTTTAACTCTAGCTAGTGACAGCATTTGAACTTCCGGATCCGGTGTTACATGCCTGTTTATAAATAGTAGCTAGCTGGCTACATGTCAGGCTAGTCTGGTCTATGCTTTACAACGCTACTTTTTAGCCACAGAAGATGAAGCAAACATGTCTGTTATGTACTTGAGTGAAGACCCAAAAGCGGTTTTAACAGAAAACAGAGTTCTTTAATGAAAAAACAGGAATGGCATAAATCCTCTTCCAACGTGGTCAATGGAACAAAAAGAACGTTAGTATAATGCAGGATGCACCTGCCAGGCAGACTCCGACAGGATAGGACAAGGTGGAAGCAAACGCGACGACAGCTTGCTTCTGGCATCAAAAAACACAAACAAGAATCAGACACTGAAAGTAGCAGGAACAGAGAGAGAAATAGAGACCTAATCAGAGGGGGAAGAGAGAACAGGTGAGAAAGAGTGAATGAGCTAGTTAGAGGAGATGTAGAACAGCTGAAGAATGAGAGACAGAGAAGGTAACCTAAAAAGACCAGCAGAGAGAGACAGAGTGAAGAGAAAGGACAGGAACAGACATAACAAGACATGACAGTACCCCCACTCACCGAGCGCCTCCTGGCGCACTCGAGGAGGAAACCTGGCGGCAACGGAGGAAATCATCGATCAGCGAACGGTCCAGCACGTCCCGAGAGGGAACCCAACTCCTCTCCTCAGGACCGTACCCCTCCCAATCCACTAGGTACTGATGACCACGGCCCCGAGGGCGCATGTCCAAAATCTTACGAACCCTGTAGATGGGTGCGCCTCGACAAGGATGGGGGGAGGGACGAGCGGGGGCGCGAAGAACGGGCTTAACACAGGAGACATGGAAGACCGGGTGAACGCGACGAAGATAGCGGGAGAAGAAGTCGCACTGCGACAGGATTAATGACCTGAGAAATACGGAACGGACCAATGAACCGCGGGGCCAACTTGCGAGAAGCTGTCTTAAGGGGAAGGTTCTGAGTGGAGAGCCATACTCTCTGACCGCAACAATATCTAGGACTCTTGGTCCTACGCTTATTAGCGGCCCTCACAGTCTGCGCCCTATTACGGCAAAGTGCCGACCTGACCCCCTTCCAGGTGCGCTCGCAACGCTGGACAAAAGCCTGAGCGGAGGGGACGCAGGACTCGGCGAGCTGAGATGAGAACAGCGGAGGCTGGTACCCGAGGCTACACTGAAAAGGGGATAGACCGGTAGCAGACGAGGGAAGCGAGTTGTGGGCGTACTCTGCCCAGGGAGCTGTTCTGACCAAGACGCAGGGTTACGAAAAGAAAGACTGCGTAAAATGCGACCAACAGTCTGATTGGCCCGTTCGGCTTGACCGTTAGACTGGGGATGAAAGCCGGACGAGAGACTGACGGAAGCCCCAATCAAACGGCAAAACTCCCTCCAAAATTGAGACGTGAACTGCGGGCCTCTGTCGGAAACGACGTCAGACGGAAGGCCATGAATTCGGAAAACATTCTCGATAATGATCTGAGCCGTCTCCTTAGCAGAAGGGAGCTTATCGAGAGGAATGAAATGAGCCGCCTTAGAGAATCTATCGACAACCGTAAGAATAACTGTCTTCCCCGCTGATGAAGGCAGTCCGGTGATAAAATCTAAAGCGATGTGAGACCACGGTCGAGAGGGAATGGGAAGCGGTCTGAGACGGCCGGCAGGAGGAGAGTTCCCAGATTTAGTCTGCGCGCAGACCGAACAAGCGGCGACAAATCGACGCGCGTCACGTTCCCGAGTGGGCCACCAGAAACGCTGGCGAATGGAAGCGAGCGTACCCCGAACGCCGGGGTGGCCGGCTAACTTGGCAGAGTGGGCCCACTGAAGAACGGCCGGACGAGTAGGAACGGGAACGAACAGAAGGTTCCTAGGACAAGCTCGCGGCGACGGAGTGTGAGCGAGTGCTTGCTTTACCTGCCTCTCAATTCCCCAGACAGTCAACCCGACAACACGCCCGTCAGGGAGAATCCCCTCGGGGTCGGTGGAGACCTCAGAAGAACTGAAGAGACGAGATAAAGCATCAGGCTTGGTGTTTTTTGAGCCCGGACGATAAGAAATAACAAACTCGAAACGAGCGAAAAACAGAGCCCAACGAGCCTGACGCGCATTAAGTCGTTTGGCTGAACGGATGTACTCAAGGTTCCTATGGTCAGTCCAAACGACAAAAGGAACGGTCGCCCCCTCCAACCACTGTCGCCATTCGCCTAGGGCTAAGCGGATGGCGAGCAGTTCGCGATTACCAACATCATAGTTACGTTCTGACGGCGATAAGCGATGAGAGAAAAACGCGCAAGGATGGACCTTGCCGTCAGAGAGAGAGCGCTGAGAAAGAATGGCTCCCACGCCCACCTCTGACGCGTCAACCTCAACAACAAACTGTCTAGAGATGTCAGGTGTAACAAGAATAGGAGCGGATGTAAAACGATTCTTAAGAAGATCAAAAGCTCCCTGGGCGGAAACGGACCACTTAAAGCACGTCTTAACAGAAGTAAGGGCTGTGAGGGGAGCTGCCACCTGACCGAAATTACGGATGAAACGACGATAGAAATTAGCGAAGCCCAGAAAGCGCTGCAGCTCGACGCGTGACTTAGGAACGGGCCAATCAATGACAGCCTGGACCTTAGCGGGATCCATCTTAATGCCCTCAGCGGAAATAACGGAACCGAGAAAAGGGACAGAGGCGGCATGAAAAATGCACTTCTCAGCCTTCACATAAAGACAGTTCTCCAAAAGGCGCTGGAGGACGCGTCGCACGTGCTGAACATGAATCGAGAGAGACGGTGAAAAAATCAGGATATCGTCCATGTAAACGAAAACAAAAATGTTCAGCATGTCTCTCAGGACGTCGTTAACTAGTGCCTGAAAGACAGCTGGAGCGTTAACGAGGCCGAAAGGAAGAAGAGACAGAGGAAACAGGAGGGATAGCAGACATTAAACAGGTCACATGACAAGAAACATTCCAGGATAGGATAGTATTACTAGACCAATTAATAGAAGGGTTATGGCGCACTAGCCAGGGATGACCCAAAACAACAGGTGTAAAAGGTGAACGAAAAATTAAAAAAGAAATGGTTTCGCTATGATTACCAGAGACAGTGAGGGTTAAAGGCAGCGTCTCACGCTGAATCTTGGGGAGAGAACTACCATCTAAAGCGAACAAGGCCGTGGGCTCCCTAACTGTCTGAGAGGAATGTCATGTTCCCGAGCCCAGGTCTCGTCCATAAAACAGCCCTCCGCCCCAGAGTCTATCAAGGCACTGCAGGAAGCAGATGAACCGGGCCAGCGGAGATGGACCGGAAAAGTAGTGCGTGATCCAGAAGGAGAGGCCTGAGTAGTTGCGCTCACCAGTAGCCCTCCTCTTACTGATGAGCTCTGGCTTTTACTGGACATGAGGTGACAAAATGACCAGCGGAGCCGCAGTAGAGACAGAGGCGATTGGTGATTCTCCGTTCCTTCTCCTTGGCCGAGATGCGGATACCCCCAGCTGCATAGGCTCAGCATCCGAGCCGGCGGAGGAGGGTGGCAGTGATGCGGCAGGTGGCAGTGATGTGGAGAGGGGAGCAGCGGAGAACGCGAGCTCCCTTCCACGAGCTCGGCGACGAAGATCAAACCGTCGCTCTATGCGAATAGCGAGAGCTATTAAGGAGTCCAGACTGGAAGGAACCTCCCGGGAGAGGATCTCGTCCTTAACCTCGACGAGGAGACCCTCCAGAAAACGAGCGAGCAAAGCCGGCTCGTTCCAGTCACTTGAGGCAGCGAGAGTGCGAAACTCAATAGAATAATCCGTTATGGATCGATTCCCCTGACATAGGGAAGACAGGGCCCTGGAAGCCTCCTCCCCAAAAACAGAACGGTCAAAAACCCGTATCATCTCCTCCTTAAAGTCTTGATACTGGTTAATACACTCAGCCCTCGCCTCCCAGACTGCCGTGCCCCACTCACGCGCCCGTCCGGTAAGGAGAGAAATGACGTAGGCGATGCGGGCTGCGCTCCTGGAGTAAGTGTTGGGCTGGAGAGAGAACACCACATCACACTGAGTGAGGAATGAGCGGCACTCAGTGGGCTCCCCAGAGTAACACGGCGGGTTGTTGATCCTGGGCTCCGGAGACTCGGAAACCCTGGAAGTGGGCGGTGGATCGAGGTGGAGTTGGTGAACCTGTCTTGTGAGGTCGGAGACTTGGACGGCCAGGGTCTCAACGGCATGTCGAGCAGCAGACAATTCCTCCTCGTGTCTGCCTAGCATCGCTCCCTGGATCTCGACGGCGGAGTGAAAAGGGTCCGGAGCCGCTGGGTCCATTCTTGGTCTGATTCTTCTGTTATGTACTTGAGTGAAGACCCAAAAGCGGTTTTAACAGAAAACAGAGTTCTTTAATGAAAAAACAGGAATGGCATAAATCCTCTTCCAACGTGGTCAATGGAACAAAAAGAACGTTAGTATAATGCAGGATGCACCTGCCAGGCAGACTCCGACAGGATAGGACAAGGTGGAAGCAAACGCGACGACAGCTTGCTTCTGGCATCAAAAAACACAAACAAGAATCAGACACTGAAAGTAGCAGGAACAGAGAGAGAAATAGAGACCTAATCAGAGGGGGAAGAGAGAACAGGTGTGAAAGAGTGAATGAGCTAGTTAGAGGAGATGTAGAACAGCTGAAGAATGAGAGACAGAGAAGGTAACCTAAAAAGACCAGCAGAGAGAGACAGAGTGAAGAGAAAGGACAGGAACAGACATAACAAGACATGACAATGTCTCTCTATGAATGGCAATAGATTGAACTACTCAGGAGAATAAAAAATTGCTGACAAAATGGTGAGTTCATCCAATGAAGAGAATACACAAGCTGGAGAAAGCACGTTTGTTGCTGAACCTATGTGAAGCAATGATGAGGAAAGACATTTTCAATACTTTCGGATGTCGGATGCCAGATTTGACCACTTGCATCAGCGACTACCCCTAACCCCTAGCACGAGAGAACTCACAGCTTGACCATCATTGCTTCCGGAAGGCTGTCTTTGACACATTTTTTTTTTTTTTGCCAGTGGCAGCACACAGAAGTGTGCCACGCAATCTGGCATGTCCTGAAGGAGGATTTTGTTGCTTATCCCTCTGTGGCAAAAAAATGGGCTTCACCATGGTCGACGTGAACGCATAGCCGAGAGGGAGATGCAGGAATCTTTTCCCGAAGCAAGTTGAGCTCCCAACTCATTACAGGCCATCTGCCTCTACCAAGGTCAGAGAGCTTGCCGGGGACCCAAACACAGAGCCTATGTTTTCGTGGAAGATGAGGCATTCCCTCTGATGGTAAATCTAATGCGACCATGTCCAGGTAAGATACGCTTAATACATGTGACTGTACATATGTGAAAATTATTGCATGGACGTTGTAATTATATGCCTCACATAAATGTGATCTGGCATCACAGTAAGAGGACGGGGGCCTATGTCCAAAGCATTGGCTGCACAGATGTTACAGTACACATTTGGCAGCCTTCATGTTCCTGTTCAATACTAATAAAAAAGCTTATTTTATTCAAAGATTCTTCTGGCTTTAATGGCGCCAAGAAGATCTACAAATATCACCATTCAATAGCCAGAAGAATTTCAGAGAATTGCTTTGGGATCCTTGCTGCAAGATGGAGGATCCTGAGACGGGCCCTTGAGGTTGCCCCAGCTGTTCAAGTGCCTTTTCAGGATGCTGCGATCGCGTGTGGCAGCCTACAGTAAATGATGGAGTGTGGTTTGGAAAACGTGTGCACATACACTAAGTGTACGAAACATTAGGAACACCTTCAGAACAGTCGCTATTTGTCGGGGCATGGACTACAAGGTGTTGAAAGCGTTCCACAGCGATGCTGTCCCATGTTTATTCTAATGCTTCCCACAGTTGTGTCAAGTTGGCTGGATGTCCTTTGGGTGGTGGACCATTCTTGATACACAGCAGTGTTGCAGTTCTTGACATAAACCGGTGCGCCTGGCACCTACTACCATTCCCCATTCAAAGGCACTTGAATATTTTGTCTTGCCATTTACCCTCTGAAGGGCACACATACACAATACATGTCTCAATTGTCTCAAGTCTTACAAATCCTTTTTTAACCTGTCTTCTCCCCTTTATCGACACTGATTGAAAAGTTGTCTGGACTACGAGGGACCTCCGCCGACGACTCAATCTGCACCCATCGCATCATTGCCCATAACAAACAGGGTAGGCATAGGTATTAAGGGTGTGCAACATTTATTTTCTGTTAAATAAATAAAAAAAATTAGCAAAGAGTTTTTAGCTAAGATCTTTATCGAAAACGTGTTGTGATTGGAGCTCTGGATTTTCTACACTGCATTTTTTAAACAAAAATAGCAGAGATGTGCTTTAGAAATAGCAACTTGGATTAAATATGACGATGTTTGCCTTTCCGTGTTTTGTATAGCCTACTACTGAATATGGTGCAAATGTATGCTCAGATATGTCAACTTCATGTGAAGAAGCACAATGATTTTCGGCACCTGAACAGGTAAAATTATTTGTCCGCTGGGCATTTCATGAGTCGAATTTATCCCATTTTCTATCAGACATATGAGGATGAATATTACATGTAAGGATATCTATTGAATTTTGAAAAAAATAAAATAAATACAGATACATAAATGATTAGGTGATGACTACTGATATGATACATTTCTGAAACTATATGTAAAATATATGGATCTGCATAATTATAAAGGCTTAGATATGTCAGCATGTTGACACATACCCTTTCCAGAGTTAAAATATTAGACAAATATGTAAGCGGGTGCACACGCATCAGATGTGTGTCTTGAAAATATCTCACCCCAGATATCTCCCTGGACTCATATGGTTTTGCAACTCCGGGAGAAGAGGAATAGCAGAGCGGCATGCACAACTGCGTATGGGCTCATCTGGAAAAGAGAGGCTATGTGTAGCTAAAAAAGAAAATTCATAGCAACCCATCATGTGTTGGCTAAATAGTAAGCCCAATGTTGCAGTAATGTATCATCACCAGCCAATGTGATCAAACTATCGCACGCTTTCTCTCCTATCAAACACCCACCAGTTATTTTGGCTGAAGACAGAGGGCCTACTAGCAATTTGTAGTTGCATGCATATTAACCCATCATTTTCTTAGCTAAATAAGGGCCTTTAAATATTTACCTGTTAAGACAGGAAAATAATATGAAATGGCAGTGTGCATTAGAGGCCATTGTGGGTCCCATATGGACCCAATATGCATAAATGTATACAAAATATATAGAGACCGGTTCAGAACGGATCCAAGGACAACTAAGACCCATTCCATATATACCTGATCGGATTCAGACTGGTCCGATCCAAGTGAGGGAAGCAGCAGAAAGTACATTTTTAAGCTACTTTATTAACTGGAGCTGATAAAGCGTGATGGGAGATGAGGTAGAGAGAGGTAACACTTTTTGCTGCGATTACAGCTATAAGTCGCTTGGGGTATGTCTATATCAGTTTTGCACATCGAGAGACTGACATTTTTTCCCATTCCTCCTTGCAAAACAGCTCGAGCTCAGTGAGGTTGGATGGAGAGCATTTGTGAACAGCAGTTTTCAGTTCTTTCCACAGATTCTTGATTGGATTAAGGTCTGGACTTTGACTTGGCCATTCGAACACCTGGATATGTTTATATTTGAACCATTCCATTGTAGATTTTGCTTTATGTTTTGGATCATTGTCTTGTTGGAAGACAAATCTCCGTCCCAGTCTCAGGTCTTTTGTAGACTCCATCAGGTTTTCTTCCAGAATGGTCCTGTATTTGGCTCCATCCATCTTCCCATCAATTTTAACCATCTTCCCTGTCCCTGCTGAAGAAAAGCAGGCCCAAACCATGATGCTGCCGCCACCATGTTTGACAGTGGGGATGGTGTGTTCAGGGTGATGAGCTGTGTTGCTTTTACGCTAAACATAACGTTTTGCATTGTTGCCAAAAAGTTCAATTTTGGTTTCATCTGACCAGAGCACCTTCTTCCACATGTTTGGTGTGTCTCCCAGGTGGCTTGTGGCAAACTTTAAACAACACTTTTTATGGATATCTTTAAGAAATGGCTTTCTTCTTGCCACTCTTCCATAAAGGCCAGATTTGTGCCATATACAACTGATTGTTGTCCTATGGACAGAGTCTCTCACCTCAGCTGTAGATCTCTGCAGTTCATCCAGAGTGATCATGGGCCTCTTGGCTGCATCTCTGATCAGTCTTCTCCTTGTATGAGCTGAAAGTTTAGAGGGACGGCCAGGTCTTGGTAGATTTGCAGATACTCCTTCCATTTCAATATTATCGCTTGCACAGTGCTCCTTGGGATGTTTAAAGCTTGGGAAATCATTTTGTATCCAAATTCGGCTTTAAACTTCTTCACAACAGTATCTCGGACCTGCCTGGTGTGTTCCTTGTTCTTCATGATGCTCTCTGCGCTTTTAACGGACCTCTGAGACTATCACAGTGCAGGAACATTTATACGGAGACTTGATTACACACAGGTGGATTGTATTTATCATCATTAGTCATTTAGGTCAACATTGGATCATTCAGAGATCCTCACTGAACTTCTGGAGAGTTTGCTGCACTGAAAGTAAAGGGGCTGAATAATTTTGCACGCCCAATTTTTCAGTTTTTGATTTGTTAAAAAAGTTACAAATATCCAATAAATGTCGTTCCACTTCATAATTGTGTCCCACTTGTTGTTGATTCTTCACAAAAAAATACAGTTTTATATCTTTATGTTTGAAGCCTGAAATGTGGCAAAAGGTCGCAAAGTTGAAGGGGGCCGAATACTTTCGCAAGGCACTGTATATGGATGTTCAAAACACCATGCACAATATAGCTGCCTGAAAATGATTTTAAAAAATATAGCTTTCTGAAAGTAATAAGAGAGAGAGAAGCTTATTTAAGGTTGTACAGAAATTTGTAAACAGGCTTTGACAAACATACAGAATGTTTCAACGTGAAAGGTGACACTGATTGGTCAGTCAAAAGTCTGCAGAAGACTACCAGACAATGTTTTTTAGCAAGCGGACGTTTATCGGACATCATGGCTGAAGCTTTGTGACAAATACAATAGATAGTTTACCAATCACATAAATTAAACAGGCAGGGTACCCATAGCCACGTGAAGTAGGGGTGCTGAGGGTGCGGCAGCACTAAAAAATAAGAATAAAAAAAATATATAAACACTTTTGTTTTTTTAATCAATATTTTTCCACAAAAGTAGTGCACTGGGCCTATACTAGTATTAGTGGACCAATATAGACATTTGTAGTGGAGGCCAAAAAAATGACATAGGTGCAAAGTCATGGGCAAAGACACAAAACATCCACATCAAATTAAACGTTTTTCTTGATCAAATAACATGAAAAACAACCACTTTTTGTGAAGTATTAATGTCCTATCATTACAAACCACTTAATTACTATATTGTACATAGGCTGGTCATCTAGGTTTGTACCTGTAGACTTTCCATTACCATGTAGAAAAACAATAGACAATACAGTAATTGAGACATCAAGTGGTTTGTGGTGATGTGGCTCAGTTGGTAGAGCATGGCGCTTGCAATGCTTGGGTTGTGGGCACGCCCGGCCCACTCATTAGGCGTCCGCCTATGGTGGCAGATTGACGAGGGCGGCATTTTCTGAGCTAAACTGACCAAGACACACCTCTAACAACAACACATAAAACCTCACACAATTCTGTCCCAAAACAATGACAATTTCTCAACCAGTGGCATAAGGGCTTTTTAGGTGAGCGTAGATTCCGCCCTGTGATAAGCAGTGTCCACTTTGTCAAAGGAAGTGGAAGATAAAATGTATGACAATGTAATGAGATGGACACATCAAATAGCCTAACCTAAATGGTGCCCAATCAACAACAAAAAATGTGCTGTCATGTTCCCACTGTGGAAACGCATTGCAAATAGGCTCACGATAACTCCTGATTGAGTTGGGTATCAACATCCGAAAAATAAGTATTTTCAACTTTCAGAACCAAAATTGAACCTAACTTAAACGTCTGGAAAATATGTTTTTTTACACGTCTTTTCAACATCATTTTGCTTACTGGGGATATTTTTGTTTTGCGGGGCAGGATTTTTTTAATTATGGAGGCAGAACAGCAAGGACCAGCACTGGTTGTGGGTTCAATTCCCACCAGGGACCAATACGAAAAAGGAATGAACAGACCATTTCAGTTTTCACATAAAAATAAGTTCCATTTGTAAAGTATTTTAAGAAACTGGAAAGCATATATCATGCAAGTATTTTTATATTCCACAAGTATTATCAGATTAACTGTTTTGTACAGATAATTATCAGTCATGTACAAATGCTGTTAAACAGTCAAATACATGTAGTTTTTTTAAAGTCACACTGGGCCTTTATTAGTCCTGTATTAGAAACCAATATATATATCTGTAGGGCGTCCAAATTGTTTATGCATCCCCCAGTCGGGAAAAAAATCGCAGCATCCCCACCCCCAAACTTCATGCAGCAATGAGGGTACCCAACTAAAGGTAGTTAGCGCCTATTGTTTTTTTTTTCTTTTGCGCCTATTGATGAATGCATCTACTTCCTGGGAAATTTTATGAAGAGCCCTGACGCTTGCTGTAAACATGAACACGCAACGCTTCCTGTACAGTTTTTTAAACATAAGGAACATATCTTTCATATCAGGCAGAAATAATTTTCACACAAAAAAATTCGAGTTCGACTACCATTATGAAAGCGGAATAATTAGCTTGCACCAAACACCTGTGTGTAAGCAAACTCGAGAAGTGTCGTTTGGTCAAATGGAGGCACCCATAGCTGTATGGAACTGTGCAAAACTGCTACAGTAAGTGTATTTTGCGTGATGTATTGTTGTCTCTACCTTCTTGCCCTTTGTTCTGTTGTTTGTGCCATGTTGTGCTGCTGCCATGCTGTGTTATGTCTTGCTGCCATGCTATGTTGTTGTCTTAGTTCTCTCTTTATTGTGGTGTCTCTCTTGTCCTGATGTGTGTTGTCCTATATTTTTATTTTATTATTTTTATTCCCAGCCCCGTCCCCGCAGGAGGCTTTTTGCCTTTTGGTAGGCCATCATTGTAAATAAGAATGTGTATTTAATTAACTGACCTGTCTAGTTAAATCAATAAAACATATTTTAAGGCTTCTTTCTCGTTGATGAAAGTGCCACATACTGTATGCTTCGAAAGGCGTATCGCAAGCGATGATGATTGACGTTTCAAAACATTAAAACACAGCTTCGGGATTGTAGTTCACATGAGCCAGTCATGGGAGAAACGAATCGCTGAAACTGTAGGGAGAAGGCAGAATACCGCCTGTTGATCACTCGCCCATTGACATTTGCTCAGGCTTTTATTTTCATTAGCCTACATCTCGGGGCTGAGTGCTGTGTAAATAAAGTATTTTCCAAAGAGTCCCTATATAAATTCTGGAGAGTGGGGACTCAAGTCAATACTTATCAATGGGGTTAGATCATTTTCTTATGGAAGAAAATCATCATTTATTGTGCGCCATGATGGCAATGGCCATTCCTATATATTTTGTTGCACAGGCAACATGTTCTCATATGTAATCTAAAAAATAATCAAACAAAGTATAAATAGTAATGGTAGAATAATAATTCCGGCACATACCCACTGCTTTGATGACAAACCCTTTGGGTGACCTCAGCGCTCTGCGCATCCAAGCTTCCCTCAACACCTCCAGGTTATTGGCATTCCCATGGACGAACAGGACCAAATTCTCCATCCATCCGTGGAAATAAACTTCAGTTACCGCTTTCACAAGTCTTTTGTTCCAAAAACTGCGCAGATTTTGCGCTTTGAAATCCGTAAAAATCTCCTGACCACTCGCACTGTTCACGTTGTATTTCCCTCCACCGGTGATTATCGAGCTCTCCTCTTCCTTGCAGAAGACCAGCGCGAGCGAGGCGGTCGACAGTTGGACGATCCGCTGTTGTTGTGACATTTTTGTTATCGCCGATTCGCTCGATTCTAGGAAAAATATCATGCTACAGACGTCATCACACAACGAAGCACGTATTTCCCACCCTAAATACCCTTGGAACGCTAGAATTTGTAAAACATTCCGACAGTGTCTGTCGGAGCTGTGCCAAGTGATCTGAGCAGAGCGCAGACTGTGGTAGTTTCTCCTGCTTCCAAGGTAACCAGTGGTGAATCTGGCAGAGGAGGCGGAGGGATCAGCTAGTTGTGACAGGGCCAATAAAAGTAGTCTTAGGTTGGCTATTGAAGTGCAATTAAACTGGAACTTGACAGACAGGTGCGAATCTCGATTTTTACCTATATACTGTCTATGGCTTTTACGCATTGGCATAATAATAATGCGCATATTATGTAGGCTAAGGCTGTCCTTATACAAGATAGCACTCTAAACCCAAACCTCTTACAATGTAATTATTTAAGACATGTTACACAATAGCACATTAATGTCTAATAAGAGCTGGTATCAAAATCATATTCTGGATGACATTGAAATTGGGCCTACCAAGGGGTTTTTCTGAAGTCAATAATATTCAACAGTTCTTAGTCATTTAATTGTGTAGGCTCCATAATAATATCATGAATGCAAGACTTTATGCAAGAAGAGATATGTACAAATGCCCTTGCTCGCAGAACACACAACACAGATCTTGTTTGTTCAGAATACATCAGTAGCCAGGGTAAGGTTTGGCAACAGACCAGCTCCAATGCTTCCTTGTAAAACACTTGGTTCCTGTTCAAGGTTTTTCTTATAAATGGTTGCTACATCAGAAAAAACATGGGATAGCTCAGAGCCAGGCTTGAAAGCAACTTTTGTTGAAGGCTAGGTCCTCTACATAAGAATAAACTCACTAGACTGCTGCTCGGGGTTACTTGCTTCCAACAGACAAATAATTTGATTCCGATAAGAACATTTTTGCAAAATGGTGCCATAGTTCTTTAGTTTTGCTACATGGAACGTACATGCAATGCCACAGGTTACAAGAACAACTAACTCAGTGGCTCTAATAAAAGTTTGGTAACCACTGCCCTATATAGATACTGTAGCTACAATGAGAACCATTCCCTCCCAAATGCTTTTACTACAGACACCCCCATTAGGCCAGGCTTAGGCCAGGCTCCAACTTTAAGCAGGCCCAGTCAGAGCCACAGATATTATATCAGTCTTAGAGAGCCCCTAAGGTCTGTCTATAGTTTCAGGGGCACTCAGAGCCCTGTAGAAGTAAAGGGGCCACCCTGACTAGCGGTGGTATTAAGCTCAGTGCTGGAACAGGATATTGTGTTTCCTCTGTACATGAAAAGGATACATCACCCAAGCTACACTTGATGAATTATGTGCTGTGTTTTACCCGCGGAAGAGGAAGGGGATGTGAGGGGAGGGGAGAGGAGTGCAGTTACAAGGCAAAGGCATATGGGGTTGGCAGAGATATATTTTGTGGTGGCCTATACCAGAAAACGAATGCCTACATTTGCTAACGCTTTATTTTACTGTCTGTTGTTCACCTAGTTTCCAGCATTCGACAACTTCTTTATTACCTGAAAATATAGACACTCCATATCATTCCTTCTGCAGCCTTGGGGGCAGTGTGGTCGCTTGGTTCCTTGATCTGATCTACGCTATATAGGCTATTCATCAAAGTAGCGTATTTTGCATTAATAACCAAATATAATCTCAGCGACTGTTCAAACAGTACATTTTTTGCAGTTTTACTTTAGTGCCTTATTGCAAACAGAATGCCATTGTTTTGCGAGGCATTGGAGAACCTCCCTGGTCTTTGTGGTTGAATCTGTTTGAAATTCACTTCACTGCTCGACTGGGGGACCTTACAATTATCTGTATGTGTGGGGTACAGAGATGAGGTAGTCATGTTAAACACTATTATTGCACACAGTGTGAGTCCACGCAACTTATTATGACACTTGTTAAGCACATTTTTACTCCTGAACTTATTTAAGCTTGCCATAACAAAGGGATTGAATACTTATTGACTCAAGACATTTCAGCTTTTCATTTTAAATGTATTTGTAAACATTTCAAAAACATAATTCAACTTTGACATTATGGGGTATTGTGTCACTCGCCAACAAACAATCTCAATTTAATCAATTTTAAATTCAGGCTGTAACAACATGTGGAAAAAGTCAAGGGGTGTGAATACTTTCTGAAGGCACTGTAGTTGGCAGACTGTGGGTAACTTTGTGAGAAGGTAACAATGGTAGTTGGGAGCCCCTCCAGACTAGTATTTAGAATGTGAGGGGCCTTTGCCCCTAGATGTTTAGTCTACTGGTGGAACTGATTACCACAACGCATACTTCAGCAAGTTACTATAATTATATGAAATTCTGCACTCCTCTCCCATGATTTCATTTTGTCTGCATGCGTGTTTGTGTGTTTGTGTGTGTGTGTGTGTGTGCGTGCGCGCGCGTGCGTGCGTGTGTGCACACGTGTAGCTTTGAAACAATTTCACCTGAGGCAGTATCAGATGTCTCTTTAGGTTTGTGTATGTCAGATATCCCTGATTTTATTATACTGTATGTTTCCAATCAGATATATCAATGAAGTGAATGTTTAAACAAGACGACTGAATTTGCCCCTGCATGCCAATACATCGGTTACTACTACAGCAGCTCTGGCTTTGGGACAGATTCGGACTAAACCCCAGAAATACTTTCCCGAATTCCCTATTCTCCCTGGCCAACAATAGCATGATTCATTCTAAAACCACTGTAGGACTCAACACATATGGAACACCCTCCCACAAAACCATAGCCATACTGAGACACTCAAGTGCGAGCCAAGCCAAAATGGTACCCAGTGCATTCAAATTGGCCATAGCCTACTACACTACTTTAGTCCAGAGTAAAGTAGTGCATTACATCGGAAATGGGGAGTCTACTGTCAGCCTATTGTTGATTGGAATCCTTTATTCCAAATCTCTCCAAGCTGTTTGGGTTGTCTCAGGAATCAGGATGTTACCATAGTGACCCAGCCCTTGTCAGGGGCAGTAGAGTTGGAATCAGCCATAGAAGAGAAGGGGTCAGGCCAAATGAGGTCAGGGTGATCATTAGAATGTCTGGTGTGAGCAATTCATTCTCCTGCCTTCCAATACTGCTGTCAAAGACCAGAATAGTTATCTGGATATGTCTGTCTGAGGGGCTTGAGTTTTTCCTGGTCAGCTCCCTTGGTCAGGAAAGACTCCTGGCCCTATACTCGGTCTTTCCATTCCTAACCAGTCAGAACAGAGATTCATAATGTCTTTAATACATCTATGTACACCAAAGAAGAAAAAAACCCGCAACATGCAACAATTTCTAAGATTTTACTGAGTTACAGTTCATATAAGGAAATCAGTCAATTTAAATAAATCTATAGATTAAGGCCTAATGAATATCACACGACTGGGAATACAGACATGCATCTGACGGTCACAGATACCTTAAAAAAAAGGAAGTGAATCAGAAAACCAGTCAGTATCAGGTGTAACCACCATTTGCCTCATGCAGCGCGACACATATATTTCACATAGTTTGGTTCAGGCTGTTGATTGTGGCCTGTGGAATGTTGTCCCACTCCCCTTCAATGGCTGTGCATAGTTGCTGGATATTGGCAGGAACTGGAACACGCTTTCATACACGTCGATCCAGAGCATCCCACACATGCTCAAATAGGTGACATGTCTGGTGAGGATGCAGGCCAAGGATAAACTGAGACATTTTCAGCTTCCAGTAATTGTGTACAGATCCTTGCGACATGCGGCATTATCATGCTGAAACATGGCACGACAATGATCCTCAGGATCTCTCATCACAATTGTGTTCTCTATCCATAGCTTATACCATAGCCCATACCATAACCTCATTGCCACCATGTTGCACTCTGGTCACAACTTTGATATCACTGAACCACTTGCCATATGACCGATACAGTTGAAACCGGGATTCATCCGTGAAGGGCCCACTTCTCCAGTGCCAGTGGCCATCGAAGGTGAGCATTTGCCCACTGAAGTCGGTTATAAACGTTAAACAGCAGTCAGATTAAGACCCTGGTGATGACGACGAGCACGCAGATAAGCTTCCCTGAGACGGTTTCTGACATTTTGAGCAGAAAGTCTTTGGTTATGCAAACTGATTGGCACAGACGTCTCACAAGTCCTCAACTGGCAGCTTCATTAAATAGTATCCGCAAAACACCAGTCTCAACATCAACAGTGAAGAGACAACTCAGGGATGCTGGCCTTCTAGGCAGAGTTCCCCTATCCAGTCTCTGTGTTCTTTTGCCCATCTTAATCTTTTCTTTTTAATGGCCAGTCTGAGATATGGCTTTTTCTTTGCAACTCTGCCTAGAAGACCAGTATCCCATAGTCGCCTCTTCACTGTTGATGATTGTTTCTCAAACTAGACACTCTAATGTACTTGTCCTCTTGCTCAGTTGTGCACCGGGGCCTCCCACTCCTCTTTGTTCTGGTTAGAGACAGTTTGCGCTGTTCTTTGAAGGGAGTAGTACACAGCATTGTACAAGATCTTCAGTTTCTTGGTAATTTCTCACATGGAATTGCCTTTATTTCTCAGAAAAATAATAGACTGGCGAGTTTCAGAAGAAGTTATTTGTTTCTGGCCATTTTGAGTCTGTAATCAAACCCACAAATGCTGATGCTCCACATACTCAACTAGTTTAAAGAAGGCCAGTTTTTTGCTTCTTAATAAGAACAACAGTTTTCAGCTGTGCTAACATAATTGGAAAAGGGTTTTCTAATAATCAATTAGCCTTTTAAAATTATAAACTTGGATTAGCTAATATAACGTGCCATTGGAATACAGAAGTGATGGTTGCTGAAAATGGGCCTTTGTATGCCTATGTAGATATGCCATTAAAAATCTGCCGTTTCCAGCTACAATAGTTGTTAACAACATTAACAATGTCTACACTGTATTTCTGATCAATTTGATGTTATTTTAATGGACAGAAAATGTGTTTTTCTTTCAAAAACAAGGACATTTCTAAGTGACCACAAACATTTGAACATTAGTGTACATGTTGAGACTGACTGCCTGTGGATAAAATGACCTGTAATTCATTGTCTTTACAGCGTGGAAGCAATACTGGGAGGCTGGTGGGGGATCAATAATGTTGACAGTTTATTGTTTAATGTAATAAAGAACGTCACCACATACATCATGTAGGGTAGAAATCAAACATGATTGAATGGATTAATATGTACAGTTGAAGTCGGAAGTTTACATACACCTTAGCCAAATACATTTAAACTCAGTTTTTCACAATTCCTGACATTTAATCCTAGTAAAAATTCTCTGTCTTAGGTCAGTTAGGATCACCACTTTATTTAAAAATGTGAAATGTCAGAATAATAGTAGAGAGAATGATTTATTTCAGCTTTTTATTTCTTTACATAAAAGTTTACATACACTCAATTAGTATTTGGTAGCATTGCCTTTTAAATTGTTTAACTTGGGTCAAACATTTCGGGTAGCCTTCCACAAGCTTCCCACAATAAGTTGGGTGAATTTTGGCCCATTCCTCCTGACAGAGCTGGTGTAACTGAGTCAGGATTGTTGGCCTCCTTGCTCACACATGCTTTTTCAGTTCTGCCCACAAATGTTCTGTGGGATTGAGGTCAGGGCTTTGTGATGGCCACCCCAATACCTGGACTTTGTTGTCCTTAAGCCATTTTGCCACAACCTTGGAAGTATGCTTGGGGTCATTGTCCATTTGGAAGATCCATTTGCGACCAAGCTTTAACTTCCTGACTGATGTCTTGAGATGTTGCTTCAATATATCCATGTAATTTTCCTACCTCATGATGCCATCTATTTTGTGAAGTGCACCAGTCCCTCCTGCAGCAGAGCACCCACACAACATGATGCTGCCACCCCCGTGCTTCACGGTTGGGTGGTGTTCTTTGGCTTACGAGCGTCCCCCTTTTTCCTCCAAACATAATGATGGTCATTATGGCCAAACTGTATTATTTTTGTTTCATCAGACCAGAGGAGATTTCTCAAAAAAGTATGATATTTGTCCCCATGTGCAGTTGCAAACCACAGTCTGGCTTTTTTATGGCGGTTTTGGAGCAGTGGCTTCTTCCTTTCTGAGTGGTCTTTCAGGTTATGTCGATATAGGACTCGTTTTACTGTGGATATACAGTCGTGGCCAAAAGTTTTGAGAATGACACATATTCATTTCCACAAAGTTTGCTGCTTCAGTGTCTTTAGATATTTTTGTCAGATGTTACTATGGAAAACTTAAGTATAATTACAAGTATAATTACAAGTATTTCATGTGTCAAAGGCTTTTATTTGCAATTACATGAAGTTGATGCAAAGAGTCAATATTTGCAGTGTTGACCCTTCTTTTTCAAGACCTCCGCCCTGGCATGCTTTCAATTAACTCCTGGGCCACATCCTGACTGATGGCAGCCCATTCTTGCATAATCAATGCTAGTATTTTTGTTTGTCCACCCGCCTCTTGAGGTTTGACCACAAGTTCTCAATGGGATTAAGGTCTGGGGAGTTTCTTGGCCATGGACCCAAAATATTGATGTTTTGTTCCCCAAGCCACTTAGTTATCACGTTTGACTTATGGCAAGGTGCTCATTCATGCTGGAAAAGGCATTGTTCGTCACCAAACTGTTCCTGGATGGTTGGGAGAAGTTGCTCGCTGAGGATGTGTTGGTACCATTCTTTATTCATGGCTGTGTTCTTAGGGAAAATTGTGAGTGAGCCCACTCCCTTGGCTGAGAAGCAACCCCACACATGAATGGTCTCAGGATGCTTTACTGTTGGCATGACACAGGACTGATGGTAGCGCTCACCTTGTCTTCTCCGAACAAGCTTATTTCCTGATGCCCCAAACAATCGGAAAGGGGATTCATCAGAGAAAATGACTTTACCCCAGTCCTCAGCAATTCCTTTACCTTTTGCAGAATATCAGTCTGTCACTGATGTTTTTCCTGGAGAGAAGTGGCTTCTTTGCTGCCCTTCTTGACACCAGGCCATCCTCCAAAAGTCTTTGCCTCACTGTGCGTGCAGATGCACTCACACTTGCCTGCTGCCATTCCTGAGCAAGCTCTGTACTGGTGGTGTCTCCTGACCCTGACTCCTGACCCCTGACCCCTCCTGTCTCAGCCTCCAGTATTTATGCTGCAGTAGTTTGTGTCAGGGGGCTAGGGTCAGTTTGTTATATCTGGAGTACTTCTCCTGTCCTATCCGGTGTCCTGTGTGAATTTAAGTAGCTCTCTCTAATTCTCTCTTTCTTTCTCTCTCTCGGAGGACCTGAGACTACCTGACATGATGACTCCTTGCTGTCCCCAGTCCACCTGGCTGTGCTGCTGCTCCAGTTTCAACTGTTCTGCCTGTGATTATTATTATTTGACCATGCTAGTCATTTATGAACATTTGAACATCTTGGCCATGTTCTGTTATAATCTGCACCCGGCACAGCCAGAAGAGGACTGGCCACCCCACATAGCCTGGTTCCTCTCTAGGTTTCTTCCTAGGTTTTAGCATTTCTAGGGAGTTTTTCCTAGCCACCGTGCTTCTACACCTGCATTGCTTGCTGTTTGGGGTTTTAGGCTAGGTTTCTGTACAGCACCTTTAGATATCAGCTGATGTACGAAGGGCTATATAAACAAATTTGATTTGGTGTCCCGATCCTGCAGCTGAATCAACTTTTGGAGACGGTCCTGGCACTTGCTGGACTTTCTTGGGCGCCCTGAAGCCTTCTTCAAAACAATTGAACCCCTCTCCTTGAAGTTCTTAATGATCCGATAAATGGTTGATTTAGGTGCAATCTTACTGGCAGCAATATCCTTGCCTGTGAAGCCCTTTTTGTGCAAAGCAATGACGACGGCATGTGTTTCCTTGCAGGAAACCATGGTTGACAGAGGAAGAACAATGATTCCAAGCACCACCTTTCTTTTGAAGCTTCGAGTCTGTTATTCAAACTCAATCAGCATGACAGAGTGATCTCTAGCCTTGTCCTCGTCAACACTCACACCTGTGTTAACGAGAAAATCACTGACATGATGTCAGCTGGTCCTTTTGTGGCAGGGCTGAAATGCAGTGGAAATGTTTTTGGGGGATTCAGTTCATTCACATGGCAAAGAGGGACTTTGCAATTAATTGCAATTCATCCGACCACTCTTCATAACATTCTGGAGTATATGCAAATTGCCATCATCCAAACTGAGGCAACAGACTTTGTGAAAATTAATATTTGTGTCATTCTGAAAACCTTTGGCCACTACTGTAGATAATTTTGTACCTGTTTCCTCCAGCATCTTCACAAGGGTCTTTGCTGTTGTTCTGGGATTGATTTGCACTTTTTGCACCAAAGTACGTTAATCTCTAGGAGACAGAACGCGTCTCCTTCCTGAGCAGTATGACGGCTGTGTGGTCCCATGTTGTTAATACATGTGTACTATTGTTTGTACAGATGAACGTGGTACCTTCAGGTGTTTGGAAATTGCTCCAAAGGATGAACCAGACATTTTTTCCCTGCGGTCTTGGCTGATTTCTTTTGATTATCCCATGATGTCAAGCAAAGAGGCACTGAGTTTGAAGGTAGGCCTTGATATACATCCACAGGTACACCTCCAATAGACTCAAATGATGTCAATTAGCCTATCAGAAGCTTCTAAAGCCATGACATAATGTTCTGGAATTTTCCAAGATGTTTAAAGGCACAGTCAACTTAGTGTATGCAAACTTCTGACCCACTGGAATTGTTATACAGTGAATTAGAAGTTAAATAATCTGTCTGTAAACAATTGTTGGAAAAATTACTTGTGTCATGCACAAAGTAGATGTCCTAACCAACTTGCCAAAACTATAGTTTGTTAACAAGAAATTTGTGGAGTGGTTGAAAAATGAGTTTTAATGACTCCAAACTAAGTGTATGTAAACTTCCGACTTCAACTGTACATTTACACGTTGAATTGCCCCTCAAATAGTATTGAAAAGTATTTCACGTTCACTTCATACCAAGGTTGTTTCATTAAGCCTTCACATTTTCACCAGGCTTGTTCAATTAGAATATTGTTTTCCCATATTTCATAGTGTTTTGGTTTTTGTATGATGTATCAGCCTGAGAGGAGAGATGATATGTCTCCCAACGCCAAGTTGCCAACTCAGGCACTCTCTAATTCCTATTTTATTATGACAGGCTACTCCCCCAGCCCACTCCCTCTGCTATTAACATCAAAGCAGCCTGGACCTGGTTCCTGTTCAAGCCTAATGGTGTGTATTGATGTTTATAAGACAGAAACAAGCGAATGCCCGGGTGCTTTAGTGGATAAATCAACATGCATGCATGCACACACACACACACACACACACACACACACACACACACACACACACACACACACACACACACACACACACACACACACACACACACACACACACAGGGTGCAGACAGCCACCGACTAAGGTACTGAGAGCCGGCTCGGTCTTGATTGCTGAAGTCAGATCCTAAATTGGGTCGTCTTGTTTTAATAACTTGTGGATGGGAGGAGAATGTTTCCAAAACAGCACTTAACTCTCAGAGCATTATGTGAAAGTGCTCCCTGCTTTTAGATTTTCCAGGGGGGTTTTTACACATCAAAGAAAATACATGGGGATATATGGCCCATTGAGCAAATCAATCTCACTGAAAAATCAGCCTAAAACTTAATAAGAAGTCGTGCATTTTTATTTTCTTAGATCCATGATGTGTGTTGAGGGATGTGTATGTGTCTGTCAAAAGTTTGGACACACCTACTCATTCCAGGGTTTTTCTTTCTTTTTTCTTTTTTTCATGACTACCTCATGAAGCTGGTTGAGAGAATTCCATGAGTGTGCAAAGCTGTTATCAAGGCAAAGGGTGGCTACTTTGAAGAATCTCAAATATAAAATATATTTAGATTTGTTTAACACCTTTTTTGGTTACTACACGATTCCGTATGTGTTATTTCATATTTTTGATCTCTTCACTATTATTCTACAATGTAGAAAATAGTAAAAAAATAAGAAAAACCCTTGAATGAGAATGTGTGTCCAAACTTTTGACTGGTACTGTACGTGGGAAAGGAACGTTCAGGAAGGTCCATACTGAGCAGGAAGCAGTAGCCAGGCATTCTCTCAGAGAACTGTTGAGTTGACAACTGGCAATCTACTCAGTCATTCACACAAAGAAGGTCCATAGCACCTTCTGACTCCTATGCACACAGCTCACAGTCTTATGGGAGGTGTTCACAGCTGCACTTCGAACCTGTATGAGATGGGTGGGCTTCCTTTCTCTCATTGCCATCAACACCACTGTGCACTGAAACCATCCAAATGGACAGAAACCACCAATGTGGAGCTCACACCACAAGTGCATTAAGTCAGGTGGTGTAGACAATAAAATGTGATTTCACAACATCCATTGTTATCACGTGGCCATCTGGAATTCTGTGTACTTGTGCTTCACTCTAGTCAAGAGGGTTTGAATGATACACTGACTATTTGAATTAGTGACAAAGCATAACCGGGCATGATGTGGAATCACAGTGCATATGGTAACATTCACATGTGGTTCTTCTGCCAATGTATATTTATAGGAAATGGTTTACAAATATACATCCCTCCCATCCTTCTCAGTATGACTGAAACATGAAGACTTTGGAGTGATTGGCTAACTACACAAACATGAGTTGTGATTCAGCCCTGTGTAGATCTGTTCTCCATCACCTGTCACCAAGTTAACATAGGGCCTAATGCAGAAGCTTAACTACATTACAGCCCAGGTCTAAATGACCAGAGCTTTGAACTGAACAACTAAAGCCTGAAAACTGCTGTGGCAGAGCGACATCAAACATGCAGTTCATTAGGGGACAAAAACACACACATCCGGACACACGCATGCACACACACTGGCAAAGAAGAGAACCCTCCCACTGTTCCTAGTGACCCCTGCACCAAGGTGACTTGAAGCATGCAGGAAATACCTCACTGTGACTTCCTGGACGGGGGGGGGGGGTTCATTTGTGAATGACTCATTGTAACAACTGGTACGAATGGAAATGTGGAGGGCTGTGTATTTTTCTGCTTTTGTTCTCATAAATGTTGCTTGCTGGATGTGTTGACCTGCATGCACCACCACGACAAAGCCAACTATGGAGATGTTTGTTTTTTCAAATTGCAGGCTGGTACCGGTAACCGCTGGCTCTAACTGTATATGATTATCCTATTGAGTGACACGCTTTCCTTCAGGGCAGCTTACAGGAGGGCAATTAAGCTAAAATTGTCTTTTAACCCATTTTTGTAAACGCCAAGCGTAGATGAATGCTAAGATTTATGTGCATATTGTCTGTGAAATCTGAAACATGCTATTAAATGTGATATTAGTGTGTGGAGTTTGACTTTTTGAATATCCTTTCAATTTTTTTGCAAGGAGATTAGAACATGCAGAGAGTTGTGGATGAGACGTTGCTACCTGACTGCCTATATTTATGTTTTGGAAAGGGTCAATAACTTTACAGTTTTACTTTAGTCAATTATATTGTAAATTACAATGTTTTATAGCAATGGGTTAAGTAGATGGATGCACGCACACACTAAATAAAGCCACTCCTGTATATACAGTTTGTTAGTTGGGTACAGTGCCTTGCAAAAGTACTCATCCCCCTTGGTGTTGTTCCTATTTTGTTGCATTACAACCTGTAATTTAAATGGGTTTTTATTTGGATTTCATGCAATGGACATATACAAAATATTCCAAATTGGTGAAGTGAAATGATAAAAATTGGAAAAGTGGTGCGTGCTTATGTATTCACCCCCTTTGCTATGAAGCCCCTAAATATGATCTGGTGCAACCAATTACCTTCAGAACTCACATCATTTGTTAGATTGCACACAGGTGGACTTTATTTAAGTATCACATGATCTCAGTATATACAGTTGAAGTCGGAAGTTTATATACACCTTCGCCAAATACATTTAAACTTAGTTTTTCACAATTCCTGACATTTAATCCTAGTAAAAAGTCCCTGTATTGGGTCAGTTAGGATCACCACTTTATTTTAAGAATGTGAAATGTCAGAATAATAGTAGAAAGAATGCTTTATTCAGCTTTTATTTCTTTCATCGCATTCCCAGTGGGTCAGAAGTTTACATGCACTCAATTAGTATTCGGTAGCATTGCCTTTAAATTGTTTAACTTGGGTCAAACATTTTGGGTAGCCTTCCACAAGCTAATAGTTATGCACGCTCAATTTCAGTTTTTTTCTCTTATTTCTTGTTTGTTACACAAAAAATATTTTACATCTTCAAAGTGGTAGGCATGTTGTGTAAATTAAATGATACAAACACCCCCCCCCCCAAAAAAAGGCAACAAAATAGGAAAAATGCCAAGGGGGGTGAATGCTTTCTCAAGCCACTGTACACCCCTAGAGACAATGTTGACAAAAACAGCTGAGAAACTTTCTCCCACTGTAACCCCGCCTACCAGCAATCCAGGGGTCCCAGATCGGACAAAAAGGGCCTGAACACCCTACATAAGGGCCCGTGTGTGTGTGTACACAGGGGGCCGAGGCTGTGGATAGGCCTAGGAGAGGACAAGGAGGATAAAATCAATAGGACCACTCATGTATCAATTAACTAAAGTATCAAACAGCACTGAAGTGGGCAGTTTGCCTGACTACGGTGGACAGTCTTCTGTTGAAATTCAAGTAGAGAGAGGGTGATGGAGAGCTGGACAGAGGGAGAGGGTGATGGAGAGCTGGACAGAGGGAGAGGGTGATGGAGAGCTGGACAGAGGGAGAGGGTGATGGAGAGATGGACAGAGGGAGAGGGTGATGGAGAGGTGGACAGAGGGAGAGGGTGAGAGAGAGAATCCACAACAGTGCATTACATTAGTTCCCACTAGACTAGAGGAAACATGCTTGTGAATATACAGTGCCTTGCGAAAGTATTCGGCCCCCTTGAACTTTGCGACCTTTTGCCACATTTCAGGCTTCAAACATAAAGATATAAAACTGCATTTTCTTGTGAAGAATCAACAACCAGTGGGACACAATCATGAAGTGGAACGACATTTATTGGATATTTCAAACTTTTTTAACAAATCAAAAACTGAAAAATTGGGCGTGCAAAATTATTCAGCCCCTTTACTTTCAGTGCAGCAAACTCTCTCCAGAAGTTCAGTGAGGATCTCTGAATGATCCAATGTTGACCTAAATGACTAATGATGATAAATACAATCCACCTGTGTGTAATCAAGTCTCCGTATAAATGCACCTGCACTGTGATAGTCTCAGAGGTCCGTTAAAAGCGCAGAGAGCATCATGAAGAACAAGGAACACACCAGGCAGGTCCGAGATACTGTTGTGAAGACGTTTAAAGCCGGATTTGGATACAAAAAGATTTCCCAAGCTTTCAACATCCCAAGGAGCACTGTGCAAGCGATAATATTGAAATGGAAGGAGTATCAGACCACTGCAAATTTACCAAGACCTGGCCGTCCCTCTAAACTTTCAGCTCATACAAGGAGAAGACTGATCAGAGATGCAGCCAAGAGGCCCATGATCACTCTGGATGAACTGCAGAGATCTACAGCTGAGGTGGGAGACTCTGTCCATAGGACAACAATCAGTCGTATATTGCATAAATCCGGCCTTTATGGAAGAGTGGCAAGAAGAAAGCCATTTCTTAAAGATAGCCATAAAAAGTGTTGTTTAAAGTTTGCCACGAGCCACCTGGGAGACACACCAAACATGTGGAAGAAGGTGCTCTGGTCAGAAACCAAAATTGAACTTTTTGGCAACAATGCAAAACGTTATGTTTGGCGTAAAAGCAACACAGCTCATCACCCTGAACACACCATACCCACTGTCAAACATGGTGGTGGCAGCATCATGGTTTGGGCCTGCTTTTCTTCAGCAGGGACAGGGAAGATGGTTAAAATTGATGGGAAGATGGATGGAGCCAAATACAGGACCATTCTGGAAGAAAACCTGATGTATCCAGGTGTTAGAATGGCCAAGTCAAAGTCCAGACCTGAATCCAATCGAGAATCTGTGGAAAGAACTGAAAACTGCTGTTCACAAATGCTCTCCATCCAACCTCACTGAGCTCGAGCTGTTTTGCAAGGAGGAATGGGAAAAAATGTCAGTCTCTCGATGTGCAAAACTGATAGAGACCTACCCCAAGCGACTTACAGCTGTAATCGCAGCAAAAGGTGGTGCTACAAAGTATTAACTTAAGGGGGCTGAATAATTTTGCACACCCAATTTTTCAGTTTTTGATTTGTTAAAAAAGTTTGAAATATCCAATAAATGTCGTTCCACTTCGTGATTGTGTCCCACTTGTTGTTGATTCTTCACAATAAAATACAGTTTTATATCTTTATGTTTGAAGCCTGAAATGTGGCAAAAGGTCGCAAAGTTCAAGGGGGCCGAATACATTCGCAAGGCACTGTATACTGTACATATGGCGTGAAATTGAACTATACAGGGTAGGGCTGTTTAAAAGCAATCTTCTGAGGCACACCAAACCAATTGTGTTCCTCCTAATCTCGTATGCCAGATTTAAGACAAGTTTCTGACTCGGCAAGATTACATTTACATTTACATTTAAGTCATTTAGCAGACGCTCTTATCCAGAGCGACTTACAAATTGGTGAATTCACCTTCTGACATCCAGTGGAACAGCCACTTTACAATAGTGCATCTAAATCATTAAGGGGGGGGTGGTGAGAAGGATTACTTATCCTATCCTAGGTATTCCTTGAAGAGGTGGGGTTTCAGGTGTCTCCGGAAGGTGGTGATTGACTCCGCTGTCCTGGCGTCGTGAGGGAGTTTGTTCCACCATTGGGGGGCCAGAGCAGCGAACAGTTTTGACTGGGCTGAGCGGGAACTGTACTTCCTCAGTGGTAGGGAGGCGAGCAGGCCAGAGGTGGATGAACGCAGTGCCCTTGTTTGGGTGTAGGGCCTGATCAGAGCCTGGAGGTACTGCGGTGCCGTTCCCCTCACAGCTCCGTAGGCAAGCACCATGGTCTTGTAGCGGATGCGAGCTTCAACTGGAAGCCAGTGGAGAGAGCGGAGGAGCGGGGTGACGTGAGAGAACTTGGGAAGGTTGAACACCAGACGGGCTGCGGCGTTCTGGATGAGTTGTAGGGGTTTAATGGCACAGGCAGGGAGCCCAGCCAACAGCGAGTTGCAGTAATCCAGACGGGAGATGACAAGTGCCTGGATTAGGACCTGCGCCGCTTCCTGTGTGAGGCAGGGTCGTACTCTGCGGATGTTGTAGAGCATGAACCTACAGGAACGGGCCACCGCCATGATGTTGGTTGAGAACGACAGGGTGTTGTCCAGGATCACGCCAAGGTTCTTAGCGCTCTGGGAGGAGGACACAATGGAGTTGTCAACCGTGATGGCGAGATCATGGAACGGGCAGTCCTTCCCCGGGAGGAAGAGCAGCTCCGTCTTGCCGAGGTTCAGCTTGAGGTGGTGATCCGTCATCCACACTGATATGTCTGCCAGACATGCAGAGATGCGATTCGCCACCTGGTCATCAGAAGGGGGAAAGGAGAAGATTAATTGTGTGTCGTCTGCATAGCAATGATAGGAGAGACCATGTGAGGTTATGACAGAGCCAAGTGACTTGGTGTATAGCGAGAATAGGAGAGGGCCTAGAACAGAGCCCTGGGGGACACCAGTGGTGAGAGCGCGTGGCGAGGAGACAGATTCTCGCCACGCCACCTGGTAGGAGCGACCTGTCAGGTAGGACGCAATCCAAGCGAGGGCCGCGCCGGAGATGCCCAACTCGGAGAGGGTGGAGAGGAGGATCTGATGGTTCACAGTATCGAAGGCAGCCGATAGGTCTAGAAGGATGAGAGCAGAGGAGAGAGAGTTAGCTTTAGCAGTGCGGAGCGCCTCCGTGATGCAGAGAAGAGCAGTCTCAGTTGAATGACTAGTCTTGAAACCTGACTGATTTGGATCAAGAAGGTCATTCTGAGAGAGATAGCGGGAGAGCTGGCCAAGGACGGCACGTTCAAGAGTTTTGGAGAGAAAAGAAAGAAGGGATACTGGTCTGTAGTTGTTGACATCGGAGGGATCGAGTGTAGGTTTCTTCAGAAGGGGTGCAACTCTCGCTCTCTTGAAGACGGAAGGGACGTAGCCAGCGGTCAGGGATGAGTTGATGAGCGAGGTGAGGTAAGGGAGAAGGTCCCCGGAAATGGTCTGGAGGAGAGAGGAGGGGATAGGGTCGAGCGGGCAGGTTGTTGGGCGGCCGGCCGTCACAAGAAGCGAGATTTCATCTGGGGAGAGAGGGGAGAAAGAGGTCAGAGCACAGGGTAGGGCAGTGTGAGCAGAACCAGCGGTGTCGTTTGACTTAGCAAACGAGGATCGGATGTCGTCGACCTTCTTTTCAAAATGGTTGACGAAGTCATCTGCAGAGAGGGAGGAGGGGGGAGGGGGAGGAGGATTCAGGAGGGAGGAGAAGGTGGCAAAGAGCTTCCTAGGGTTAGAGGCAGATGCTTGGAATTTAGAGTGGTAGAAAGTGGCTTTAGCAGCAGAGACAGAGGAGGAAAATGTAGAGAGGAGGGAGTGAAAGGATGCCAGGTCCGCAGGGAGGCGAGTTTTCCTCCATTTCCGCTCGGCTGCCCGGAGCTCTGTTCTGTGAGCTCGCAATGAGTCATCGAGCCACGGAGCGGGAGGGGAGGACCGAGCCGGCCTGGAGGATAGGGGACATAGAGAGTCAAAGGATGCAGAAAGGGAAGAGAGGAGGGTTGAGGAGGCAGAGTCAGGAGAAAGGTTGGAGAAGGTATGAGCAGAGGGAAGAGATGAAAGGATGGAAGAGGAAAGAGTAGCGGGGAGAGAGAGCGAAGGTTGGGACGGCGCGATACCATCCGAGTAGGGGCAGTGTGGGAAGTGTTGGATGAGAGCGAGAGGGAAAAGGATACAAGGTAGTGGTCGGAGACTTGGAGGGGAGTTGCAGTGAGGTTAGTGGAAGAACAGCATCTAGTAAAGATGAGGTCGAGCGTATTGCCTGCCTTGTGAGTAGGGGGAAGGTGAGAGGGTGAGGTCAAAGAGGAGAGGAGTGGAAAGAAGGAGGCAGAGAGGAATGAGTCAAAGGTAGACGTGGGGAGGTTAAAGTCGCCCAGGACTGTGAGAGGTGAGCCGTCCTCAGGAAAGGAGCTTATCAAGGCATCAAGCTCATTGATGAACTCTCCGAGGGAACCTGGAGGGCGATAAATGATAAGAATGTTAAGCTTGAAAGGGCTGGTAACTGTGACAGCATGGAATTCAAAGGAGGCGATAGATAGATGGGTAAGGGGAGAGAGAGAGAATGACCACTTGGGAGAGATGAGGATCCCGGTGCCACCACCCCGCTGACCAGAGGCTCTCGGGGTGTGCGAGAACACGTGGGCGGACGAAGAGAGAGCAGTAGGAGTAGCAGTGTTATCTGTGGTGATCCATGTTTCCGTCAGTGCCAGGAAGTCGAGGGACTGGAGGGAGGCATAGGCTGAGATGAACTCTGCCTTGTTGGCCGCAGATCGGCAGTTCCAGAGGCTACCGGAGACCAGGAACTCCACGTGGGTCGTGCGCGCTGGGACCACCAGATTAGGGTGGCCGCGGCCACGCGGTGTGGAGCGTTTGTATGGTCTGTGCAGAGAGGAGAGAACAGGGATAGATAGACACATAGTTAACAGGGTACAGAAGAGGCTACGCTAATGCAAAGGAGATTGGAATGACAAGTGGACTACACGTCTCGAATGTTCAGAAAGTTAAGCTTACGTAGCAAGAATCTTATTGACTAAAATGATTGAAATGAAACAGTACTGCTGGAGTAGGCTAGCTGGTAGTGGCTGCGATGTTGACACTACACTAATCAAGTCGTTCCGTCGAGTGTAATAGTTTCTACAGTGCTGCTATTCGGGGGCTAGCTGGCTAGCTAGCAAGGTTGATTGCGTTCCGTTACTTTAAAAGAACGACAATAGCTGGCTGGCTAACCTAGAAAATCGCTCTAGGCTACACAATTGTCTTAGATACAAAGACGGCTATGTAGCTAGCTAGCTACGATCAAACAAAACAAACCGTTGTACTGTAATAGTTACTACAGTGCTGCTATTCGGGGGCTAGCTGGCTAGCTACGTTAGAAGAACGACAATAGCTGGCCAGCTAACCTAGAAAATCGCTCTAGACTACACAATTGTCTTAGATACAAAGACGGCTATGTAGCTGGCTAGCTACGATCAAACAAATCAAACCGTTGTACTGTAATGAAGTGAAATGAAAATGTGATACTACCTGTGGAAACGCGGAATGTTGACCGGGTAGTTGGAGTTCAATTCGGTAGAGGTTGGCTAGCTGTTGGCTAGCTAGCTAGCAGCATTTCCTACGTTAAGGACGACAAATAGCTGGCTAGCTAACCTCGGTAAATTAAGATAATCACTCTAAGTCTACACACTCTAAACTGCACAATTATCTTGGATACGAAGACAACTATGTAGCTAGCTGACACTACGCTAATCAAGTCGTTCAGTTGAGTGTAATAGTTTCTACAGTGCTAGTGGACAGTGGATGTTAGCTAGCTGCTTAGCTAGCTGCTGGGCAGATACGTTAGGACGACGAAATACGATAATTATGCAATTGTCGTTGATACAAAGACGGCTATGTAGCTGGCTAAGAAGAAATCGCTAAGATTAGACAAATCAAACCGTTGTACTATAACGAAATGTGATGAAAAGTTATAAAAAGTTATACTACCTGCGGACCGAAGTGTAGATGCGGCCGCTCGCTCCAACCGGAACCGGAACTCCCTAACCCACATATCATAACTACTGGGACTTGCAGGAAATGAAGACAACAACCCAAAGCAAACAGACAGGAAGTTGGGGCGAGTTCTGAAAAGCAGACACATCAGGCCACTAAAGGCTGTGAGGGAAGTTGGGGGAACAGGCTGTGTCATGATAATCACGACACTGAACTTTCGACACACAGACAATGGGAAGCTTTGGTAGTTAAGAGAGATCAAGTGTTGAGTAAGGGAAACAACTCCTACAACTGTTGAATGATTGTGTCTCTTCTTGAGATGGGGGAGGTGTTGATGGTGATGGTAGACAGGGGACGTATTTGACTCCCAGACAGACACATGAGAGAATGAGGAGAGAACGGCCCCACTGCCACAGGACAATGGACTGCCATCAGACCATACAACTCTACACAGCTACACTACAAGAGGATGGCCATCAACCCCTATAGATAGTTACTATACACATCTATAGGAACGCAGACTGAGCTGAACAGAGGAGACAGAGAGGGTAATGATAAGCAGATCAGCGATCAACACCTGCAAGTAAGAGGTCTAACTTTTTAAAAGCACGTTCTGACTATATCCAACCATTAATGAAACCAGCGTAACACCATAACCAGATCAAGGGAGAAAGAATTGCAACTTGATCAGTTACTTTCCAAAACTCTCCCTTTATAAACACAACCCGACCCCACCCTAAAAACACCAACCCTGTCTAGATTTGTGTGTGTGTGTGTGAGAGAGACCATTTGATTCACTGGGTTAAAGAGGAGAGGAGGCCACAAAGGCCCTGTCTCAGTCTGGTAGTGAGGTTACCTAAATCAATCTGGCAGTGGTCTGATTTCACAACACACACAGACAGACAAACTAAGGATTTAGGATAGTCATACTGCAGTTCCTCTGACTGTTCCCCAGGAAATGACATATAGAGAGCTGTTGACTAAATGTCAACAAAATGTAAAGTCAGAAGTTCATACAAACTGGTCTTTCTTCTTGTGACCCACCATGTAAGAAATACAACTATTTCTAGCCATGATTCAGTCTTGATCTGTGACTCAAAAGGAGTCAGCTGCAACTTACCACCAGTGATCCCTTCCCACTGTTACAAAACTATGTTACTAACCTGCTGATTTTGCTGCACTCGTTAGGTCTAAGAGTCTTATGCCTAGCAAACGATGTACAACGTTTGTTGGTTAACTTACATGGTCTGTAACCTGATTTGATGTGTGCCTAAATGTGGGATGTAAGCATGTGTTGAAGGTGTTGAAAATATGTTTACAGGAGACAGCCATCTTACCTTAGGTCCAGGGCTGGCTGCTTCTCGACCTCTTGGTCAGCTAGTACAAACAGTTTATTATTTGTTCAGATGGTAACAAAACATAAATATATATTTATATATAAATACACCGGCATGCCCAAAATAAAGAGAAAAAACAACAAAAGGCCTCATGGCCACCAAACAAAACCAGCAGCCTCACGGCTATGCCCGCTGGGACGCTGAATGAAGATCACCACCTATGTGTCAATAAAGGCCTGGCTCAGTGGCTAGACCCGGTTGCTGCTGCCACCTGGGGATGGAGTGTGTAAGTGCATCATGGTAGTGTGTTTGTCTATGTCAAAACACTAACACACCCCCCCATATCATAACACCACCATTAGGGAAACACCGGGTAAAATCCCTTATACAATGAGCTTTTACAGTACAAATATACTTTTTTAAAATATTGACCATCTGAAAAGGTTTTCTGAATGCGTAAATATGAGACAAAAGTGAACCATTGACCCCTGAAATGTAAAATACCTGAGGAGTTTGAGGTGACCTTTTGTGAAAGGTAGACAGAGAAGTTTAGAAATGTCACATTGGCTTCCAAGTGAGCTGACTTCTGGCCACAACCTTTGATCTGTACCCTCTTTAATGTCACCTCTAGTTCATTTTCTCTGAAGCAAACTCACCCATATTCATAGGGAGTAAGAGGCACATAATGTGAACGAGAACAAATTCAATACACAGAGACAATGGTTTGTTTTATCACCTTTAGGGAACATACAATCATTTGTCTTTGAGTTATGTTTTGGAGTGTGGAAGGAAAGAAGACCTTCCTTCCCATCCATTATTATTCCATATGTGTGTGTGTGTGTGTGTGTGTGTGTGTGTGTGTGTGTGTGTGTGTGTGTGCACGCAGTGGAGGGTTAACACAGTTTACCCATTTTTTTGCAGAAAACTGCATTGCAGTATAGTGAGCGTTTAGTTTTTCCACCACCACCACCAATTTTCTTACCACTACAACATTGTTTGTGTGATGGGAGTGGTGTGAAGCTGCCGGGGACAAAAACTGACTAGCAACAATACATCACCAGGAGGAACACACACCAAAACAATGCAGACTTCAGATGTGTTGAAACCGTTAAAAGAACATACAAGGTGGTTGTCATTCTATTATATCTTTCTAAATTCTACTTCCAGTAACACAGACTTTTACACATAAGAATATTTTGAATAAATTGCTCTCCAATAAGCATTTTCCATAGCTTTCATTGCAGGGGCGGTAGGGTAGCCTAGTGGTTAGAGCGTTGGACTAGTAACCGAAAGGTTGCAAGTTTGAATCCCCGAGCTGACAAGGTACAAATCTGTCTTTCTGCCCCTGAACAGGCAGTTAACCCACTGTTCCTAGGCCGTCATTGAAAATAACAATTTGTTCTTAACTGACTTGCCTAGTAAATTTGTATTTATTTAAAAAAATAATAATAAGCATTTCAATATCAATGTTAACCAAAATATACTGTACACATTTTATTTTACATACAAAACGGCTCTAAAATACAGGACAAAAAAGCAAATCAGACAAAATGTTAAAATGGACTCCTTTAATTCTGCACAGGACAGCCATACAGTACATTTTCAATAGAAAAATTATATGCTTTGGGCTCATGTCTCAAGTTAGGCTCTCATCCAGAAATGCATACATACACCATCACACCTGGTGCCCAACCATTGAGGAACAGAATCATAACTCCTCACACAGTTCTACAACAACCCCAGAACAGAAAACATCACTTCTAGAACATCCATAATTCTACAACAGAACTCCAGTAGTATTCTCATGTTGTTTTAGTCTAGAATCACAACCATTCTATCTGTGGTCAAAAGGCAGAATGAGACCTAGGGCTCCAGTTCCTTTGATGTTAGTTGAGACATTCAGCTTATGGTTTGGCTTTGCATTTACTTCACTTTCAATAAACAAACAACTCAATGCTAAACAATCCCACCCTGGATATATGTAACATAGACCACACGACTGACTGACTACCATGGTCTCACAACTCCTGGGATCAAACAAGCTTGCTACTGGAAGAGGCCTCAAGAGACTGAGGTTTCTCATAAGGAGATGCATGCAATACTACTGTCGTATTCATTGGGGACTAAACTGGCCAAAATGGGGAGGTACTATCTGAACATGTCCAATAAGAATCCGTTACTTTGTTAGTGTTCCCTAATGAATACAACCCATGTCTCAAAACAGTGGCAGTCAGTCTAGTCAGTTACATAGATTAGTAGGATGAGGAAATACAAAATGATCAATTACTTTTATTGATCAGCTGTCGGGGAGAAGAGGAGGAACATGTTATAGTCATTCTGTTGACTCATCAAAAACATCTTCTTCAAGGTCCTCATCCCTCCTCTAAATATCATTTGTTTATTTATTTTAAATATATATTTTTTTATGAATTCACTTGAACATAAATAACACCATTATTGCTAATTAGAATGATCTGATATAAGGTACTACTCACACATACTGGCATCAATGTTGTGTTACTATTTGGGTAGGGCTATGAACGAGTAAACCAATGCAGACTAAAACAAAACATTTAAATTATCATGAGCAATTGAGGCAGCTACAAAAATGAAAAATGTATACTGTAAGCAAAGAAGCACTTCTCAATGAAATGAACACAATTTTTAACAAAAATAGTTATTAATAGTTTCACAATTAGAACGCATCATAATAACCCGAGAATCAAACTAACGGATTTCAAACCAATGAAATTAACATTTTATTTTCAGGTGGAAACAGTGAGGTCACTTAAAAACATTAGAACTAATTAAGTGAACGCTTATGTCCCAAATGCCACCCTATTCCCTACATAGTGCACTACTTTTGACCAGAGCCCAATGTGTCCTGTTCAAAAGTAGTGCACTATATAGGGAATAGGGTGCCCTTTGGGATTCACAACACAATGCCAATCTATTTATGGCCATGAGAGAGAAAACAACTACATAGTGCATATGTACAGGATTTGTAAGAAGTGTGTCTGATTACACAACTCATTCTTTCATTCGTCTGAACCATTAGTTGTTTGGGATTTTTGGTCAGCTGAGGCTTCTGAGGGAACCTCCTGGAGAAACAAGACAGGAATTCTTCAGTTCATTTCAACATACAAAAATAGAACAATGTTTGGCGGTATTCTGCAAACTAATGAGCTCTTTTAGGCATATGTGTCACGTTATAACTGTACTGCTTATGAATGCATTATGTAACATATACCCTTTTCATACATAGGACGTCACTACAGTAACGCAGAAATTGAGCACCTTTCAGACAACTTTTTATTTTTAATTTTTAAGTGCCGTACCAGAAGTGTCTGTACCTTTTCAGCCAGTAGAATTCTGCTCGGTATTGGTTCCCTGACAACAATAAACGTTGCTGATTGATGGGTTGTTGTGTTGTTTTTCTGCTGTTTCTTTATAGCAAGGTAGATAGATGCGTTTTCTTTAGAATAAATGTATTGGTAAGCCATTGTATTGTACAAAATTCAAAGTACTTTTTTTAGGAGGGAGGAGTCTGTGTGCAGGCAGGCTGCGCGCAGGCAGCTCAAGGTCATTTGATTGACAGATCTGTTTGCCTAGTGATGGACGTTAGTCCCGCTATAGAAGCAGCCGTTAGAGACAAGTTAATTGCATGTTCAGTGGCGCTTCTTAACTATCTCCAGAGAAGGTTTTGTGGCGGCATTTAAAAATTCATTGTGCACCTTTTCAGACAAACAAACATGCCGTAGCCGAGGCGCTTTCAAGGCGCCACTTTCCATTTGTCTGAAAGGGGCAATAGTGAAACTTTGACGGTTGTACGACAAGTACATTTCTTTCTTATCACAGTTGGTTTGGGCTGATTATTAAACATAACTTAAAGTTTCATGCAAATCTCCCATTAACAACTAACTCAATCCACCAGCAATTGTAAGGTGCTTTCTTCTAGACCTAATGGAAATCCATGAATATCGCCATTTAAAACCAACTCATGTCTACCAATAAATCAATTCTACCTTTTTGAGGACTCCCTGAAGTTCCTTAATGGTGTTGCCCAGGTTGTTGAGTGTCTTGCTGAGCTGGTCGTGGTAGACAGTCTTCTCTTCCACCGTAGCTCTGAAGTTGTTCTCCGTCTGGCCCAGAGTTCCCTTCACCTCCTCCAGATCTTTAGACAGGGCTCGGTTAGCTGATACCAGCTGGAGGATTTGCTTGGTGTCCTCGGCTGGAACACAACAACGCACACATACAAGTTTAGACACTCAGGAATACATTCTATTAAATTAGACTTTTTTCCAGTTGAAGTTCATTCACCAATTGCAGGTATTATAAATACATAGGATATTTTTTTCCTCCCACAAGGTGCAATTCTAATGCCATCAGGCCGTAGAATTAAGATAACATTGCGTCAAAGCCATCTGAGCTTAAAAGACCTTTGAAGACCTAAAAAAGCCAGTCTGAGTTTAACAATAATCAGAAAATATAAGTAGTGGCTCCCTTGGAGCGAGGCACAGAATGATGCCCCGGATAGTAAGTAGAGGGAGCTCGTAGTGGCCTGAGTAAATCTGTTGAGGTGACTTGTCTCTTACCCATCTTGGAGTCCTGCACCATGAGTTTCTGCTCAATCTCCTCCCTGGCCTTCTCACTCTTGTCCAGTTTCTGCATGATGCTGCCCACGTCCACCATGGCTCCATTATACACTATTAGACTGCTGCCGCCTCCAGACTCACTAGCCTCCACTGGCGCTGCCTGGCCACGAGACACAAGCATGGGCAGCAAGGCACGGTTACCTGAGGAGGGAGGAGAGAGGTGGTGATCGAGGAGGAAAGGCAGGGGGAGGAAGAGAGAGAGAGCAGAGAGAGTCAGACTCAAAAATAAACCACACTATGTCAGTTCTAACTAGGATGTTGGATATTCACAGAAAGCATTGGTGAAGGAATGGATCATTCACCTTAGTGAAGCTTAGTGAAGCTTAAAAAAATGCTTTGAGACAAGTCAAAAAGAGAAAATGAATAACCCATTCCAGTGTCAGGTCTCCTTCCCTCACCTAGCAGGTTGTCTAGCAGGGGTTCACTGAAGGAAGGAGCAGACTCATCTTTAGCTGCATCCGTCAGTTTACGGTAGTAACACGACTCTCTCACCACCGGCTTGTTCAACAACTTCTTTACCTGCAAATTAATCAACATTATGAAAAGAACAAATGAACAATCACATATATTGTGATGAATATAAAAATAGCAGGGCAGGCATGTGTAACCTTGAGCTCAAGCCACAGTGTATGTGTGTGTATATACCTAGGCTCTGGACAGATGTAACCCCAGAGTGTGTGTGTGTGTGTGTATGTATATACCTGGGCTCTAGACAGATGTAACCCCAGTGTGTGTGTGTGTGTGTGTGTGTGTGTGTATATACCTAGGCTCTAGACAGATGTAACCCTGGTGTGTGTGTGTGTGTGTGTGTGTGTGTGTGTGTGTGTGTGTGTGTGTGTGTGTGTGTGTGTGTGTGTGTGTGTGTGTGTGTGTGTGTGTGTGTGTGTATATATATACCTGGGCTCTGGACCGATGTAACCACAGTGTGTGCGTGTGTGTATATACCTGGGTTCTAGACAGATGTAACCACAGTGTGTGTGTGTGTGTGTGTATATATATACCTGGGCTCTGGACCAATGTAACCAGTGTGTGTGTGTATATACCTGGGCTCTAGACAGATGTAACCCCAGTGTGTGTGTGTATATACCTGGGCTCTGGACAGATGTAACCCCAGTGTGTGTGTGTGTGTGTGTGTGTGTGTATATACCTGAGCTCTAGACAGATGTAACCCCAGTGTGTGTGTGTATATACCTGGGCTCTAGACAGATGTAACCCCAGTGTGTGTGTGTGTGTGTGTGTGTATATACCTAGGCTCTAGACAGATGTAACCCTGGTGTGTGTGTGTGTGTGTGTATATATATACCTGGGCTCTGGACCGATGTAACCACAGTGTGTGCGTGTGTGTATATACCTGGGTTCTAGACAGATGTAACCACAGTGTGTGTGTGTGTGTATATATATACCTGGGCTCTGGACCAATGTAACCAGTGTGTGTGTGTATATACCTGGGCTCTAGACAGATGTAACCACAGTGTGTGTGTGTGTATATACCTGGGCTCTAGACAGATGTAACCCCAGTGTGTGTGTGTGTGTGTGTGTGTATATATATACACCTGGGCTCTGGACCGATGTAACCACAGTGTGTGTGTGTATATATACCTGGGCTCTGGACCAATGTAACCAGTGTGTGTGTGTGTGTATACCTGGGCTCTAGACAGATGTAACCACAGTGTGTGTGTGTGTGTGTGTGTGTGTGTATATATATACCTGGGCTCTGGACCGATGTAACCAGTGTGTGTGTGTGTGTATACCTGGGCTCCGGACAGATGAAACCCCAGTGTGTGTGTGTGTGTGTGTGTATATACCTGGGCTCTAGACAGATGTAACCCCAGTGTGTGTGTGTGTGTGTGTGTATATACCTGGGCTCTAGACAGATGTAACCCAAGTGTGTGTGTGTGTATACCTGGGCTCGAGTCAGATGTAACCCCAGTGTGTGTGTATGTGTGTGTGTGTATATACCTGGGCTCTAGACAGATGTAACCCCAGTGTGTGTGTGTGTGTGTATATACCTGGGCTCTAGACAGATGTAACCCAAGTGTGTACATGATGTCCTCCAGGTCTTTCTCCAGCAGGTAGCCACAGTGGCTCTGGTCAAAGTAGACAAAGGCCATAAGCAGGTCCTTGTTGTAGGTCACCATCTGCTTCTTCTCCTTGTCTTTAGAGGACCGCTCTTTGGACTTCCTGTCGTCTCTGCTGCTGCGGTCGTCTCTCCTGTCCCTGCCGTTAGAGTCCTCATCGTCTTTATCTGAGAAAGAATCGTCAGAAGTCCGTCAGTCAGATTTGTACTGGTGAAATTGTGTGAAACGTACAGGGAATAATTTCTTAACACTTCTAGGGTTTGTTATAGAGATCCTCTTGAGCATGCTTTTTAGTCCAGAACTAGCGCTAATTTGTGTCCTGGACACAGGCCCATAATGAATCAGGACAGGGGCATTGCATGTACCATCTTCGTCATCGTCATCAGCATCTTCGGCCTCCAGAGGGTCGTACTCCTCAGCATTAGTGTTGCTGCTCTCATCCTCCTCCTCCTTCTCTTCCGCATCTATAGAATCCTCCTTCAGCACTTTCTCCTCCTCCTTCTCACCCTCCTCCTGGGTTTGGAAAATACATGGCACAGGCACAACTTAGAACTAGCAGGCTGTTTGAAAAACCGAGCACTTCCTTTACATCATGGAGCAAACTTTTTATGTACAGTGCCTTCAGAAAATACTTTTTCCACAATTTGTTGTGTTACAGCCTGATTAAAAATGGTGTCCCTGGTCTACACAAAATACCCCATAATGTCAGTGGAATTATGTTTTTCAAAATAACAAAATACAGATGTCTTGAGCTGAAATGTCGAGTCCATACATATTCAAACCCTTTGTTATGGCACACCTAAATAAGTTCAGGAGTTCAAATGTGCTAAACAAACCACATCATAAGTTGCATGGACTCACTCTGTGTGAAATTAATGTTTAACATGATTTTATTAGTAACTACCCCATCTCTGTAAACCACACTTTAAATTATCTTTAAGGTCTCTCAGTCGAGCAGTGAATTTCAAACACAGATTCAATCAAAGACCAGGGAGGTTTTCCAATGCCTCGCAAATAAGGGCACCTTATTGGTCATAAACATTTTACAAAAGCAGACATCGAATATCTCTTTGAACACGATGAAGTTATTAATTACACTTTGGATGGTGTATAAATACAGCCAGTCACTACAAAGATACAGGCATCTTTCCTAACTCAGTTGCCGGAAGGAAGGAAACCTCTCAGGGATTTCACCATGAGGCCATTGGTGACTAAAACAGCTGCAGAGTTTAATGGCTGTGATAGGAGAAAACTGAGGATGGATCAAGTGAAAAAAAGGAAGCCTGTACAGAAACTGTGGCAAAGCAATTTATTTTTTTGTCCTGAATACAAAATCTTATGGTTGGGGTAAATCCAATACAACACATTACCGAGTACCACGCCCCATATTTTCAAGCATAGTGGAGGCTGCATCATGTTATGGGTATGCTTTTAATCGTTAAGGACTGGGGAGTTTTTCATGATACAAAAGAACCAGAATGGAGCCAAGCACAAGGAAAATCCTAGAGGAAAACCTGGTTCAGTCTGCTTCCCACCAGACACTGGGATATTAACAAGGCCAAATCTACACTGGATTTGCTTACCAAGAAGACTGTGAATGTGCCCGTGTGGCTGAGTTACAGTTTTGACTTAAATCTGCTTGAAAATCTATGGCAAGACCTGAAAATGGTTGTTTAGCAATGAATAAAAGGGAAAATGTTGCACAATCCAGGTGTGGAAAGCTCTTAAGAGACTTACCCAGAAAGACACAGCTGTAATCAAACATGTCTAAACATGTTTTCACTTTGTCATTATGGGGTATTGTGTGTAGATGGGTGAGGAAAAATGTAATGAATTCAGGCTGTAACAATAAAATGGGGAATAAGTCAAGGAAGGGGTATGAATTACCTTCTGAAAGCACTGTAAATACAATTCTCTCAAGAGCCATGAACCTCCCACCTACTTTTTCTCAATATAAATACAATTCACTCTTGAGAGCTAAGAACCACCTACCTTCTTCTCCGGTTCCTCCTCTTTTGCCTTCTTTGTCACCGGCTCTCCGTTCTCCTCTTCTTTCACTTTCTTCACATCTGATTTCTTCTCTGCCTCCTTCTTTTCTGCCTCCTTCTTGACTTTATCCTTCTTGTCTTTCTTGTCATCCTTGCAAGGCACAGAGGCCAGGGCCTTGAAAATCCTGTAGCCAAAGTCTCTCTGTAGCATCTCGTTAAACAGCTCCGCAAACAGAGAAACCTGGAGAGAAGAGGAGACAGAGACACGATACCTTTTGCTGCAAATCTTATTAAGGACGTCACTGGGCTACCTTCTGGCAGACGGAAACAGTACAGGTGCATCAGTACCAAGACCGAGACTAAAAAACAGCTTTGATTACCATGCCATCAGTTGAACAGCCATCCCTAGCCATATATCAGGTGATGCACACACACACAAACCTAATAATCAAATTAGAGGTTGACCGATGAATCGGAATGGCCGATTAATTAAGGCCGATTTCAAATTTTCAATAACAATCAGAAATCTGATTTTTTTTTTTTTTACACCTTATTTTAACTTGGCAAGTCAGTTAAGAAAACATTCTTATTTTCAATGACGGTGGGTTAACTGCCTTGTTCAGGGGCAGAACGACAGATTTTTACCTTGTCAGCTTTGTTTTTGCAACCTTCCGGTTACCAGTCCACCCACCTGCCTTACAATCACTAGTTAACTACACATGGTTGATGATATTACTAATTTATCTAGCGTGTCCTGCGTTGCATATAATCGATGCGGTGCCTGTTAATTTCTCATCGAATCACAGCCTACTTCGCCAAACGGGTGATGATTTAGCACTGTCGTTGCACCAAACCTAACCATAAACATCAATGCCTTTCTTTAAAATCAATACACAAGTATATATTTTTAAACCTGCATATTTAGTTAATATTGACTGCTAACATGAATTTCTTATATTTAGGGAAATTGTGTCACTTCTCTTGCGTTCCGTGCAAGCAGTCAGGGTATATGCAGCAGTTTGGGCCGCCTAGCTCGTTGCAAACTGTGTGAAGTCCATTTATTCCTAACAATGACCGTAATTAATTTGCCAGAATTGTACATAATTATGACATAACATTGAAGGTTGTACAATGTAACAGTAATATTTAGACTTAGGGATGCAACCCGTTTGATAAAATACGGAACTGTTCCGTATTTCACTGAAAGAATAAAAGTTTTGTTTTTGAAATGACAGTTTCCGGATTTGACCATATTAAAGACCCAAGGCTCGTATTTCTGTGTGTTATTATGTTATAATTAAGTCTATGATTTGATAGAGCAGTCTGACTAAGCGATGGTAGGCAGCAGCAGGCTCGTAAGCATTCATTCAAACAGCACTTACGTGCGTTTGCCAGCAGCTCTTCGCAATGGTTCAAGCATTGAGCTGTTTATGACTTCAAGCCTATCAACTCCCGAGATTAGGCTGGTGTAACCGATGTGAAATGGCTAGCTAGTTAGCTAGCGCGCTAATAGCGTTTCAATCGGTGACGTCACTCGCTCTGAGACTTGGAGTAGTTGTTCCCCTTGCTCTGCCAGGGCTGTGGCTTTTGTGGAGCGATGGGTAACGATGCTTCGAGGGTGGCTGTTGTCGATGTGTTCCTGGTTCGAGCCCGGGTAGGGGCGAGGAGAGGGACAGAAGCTATACTGTTACACTGGCAATACTAAAGTGCCTATAAGAACATCCAATAGTCAAAGGTAAAGGAAATACAAATGGTAGAGAGAGAAATAGTCCTATAATTCCTATAATAACTACACCCTAAAACTTCTTACCTGGGAATATTGAAGACTCATGTTAAAAGGAACCACCAGCTTTCATGTGTTCTCATGTTCTGAGCAAGGAACTTAAACTTTAGCTTTATTACATGGCACATATTGCACTTTTACGTACTTCTTCAACACTGTGTTTTTGTATTATTTAAACGAAATTGAACGTTTCATTATTTATTTGAGGCTAAATTGATTTCATTGATGTATTGTATTAAGTTAAAATAAGTGTTCATTCAGAATTGTTGTAATTGTCATTATTACAAATAAAACATTTATTTATTATTATAATCAAAATCGGCCGATTAATCGGTATCGGCTTTTTTGGGCCTCCAATAATCGGTATCAGCGTTGAAAAATCATAATCGGTCGACCTCGAACTCAAACACACACTCTGTACTTTGTATTTTAGTTACACTGTTTGTACACACCACATATTTATTTATATACTGGATTCTTGACATAGCTCACGAATATATCTACTGCTGTACATATCATTGTTAGCATATATTGTGTACATTCTTCCGGTGTACATACGTATACACTCAGTGGCCAGTTGATCAGGTACACCCATCTAATACCGGGTCGGACACCCCTTTACTCCCAAAATTAGTGATCACGCGCTCCTTAGCAGATGTAAGACCTTTAAACATGTCAACATTCAAGGCCGCAGGACCAGAGGGATTACCAGGACGTGTACTCAGAGCATGCAAAGACCAACTGGCAAGTGTCTTCACTGACCTGGCAGTGTGGTGCCAGGACAACCTCCTCTCCCTCAATGTGAGCAAGACAAAGGAGCTGATCGTGGACTACAGGAAAAGGAGGGCTGAACAGGCCTCCATTAACATAGACGGGGCTGAAGTGGAGCGGGTCGAGAGTTTCATGTTCCTTGGTGTCTATATCACCAGCAAACTATCATGTTCCAAACAGACCAAGGCAGTCGTGAAGAGGGCCGAACAACACCTTTATCCCCGCAGGAGACTGAAAAGATTTGGCATGGGTCCCCAGATACTCCAAAAGATCTACAGCTGCACCATCGAGAGCATCCTGACCGGTTGCATCACTGGCTGGTATGGCAACTGCTTGGCATCAGACCGTAAGGAGCTACAGAGGGTAATGCGTATGGCCCAGTACATCACTGGGGCCAAGCTTCCTGTCATTCAGATCCTAAATACTAGGTGGTGTCAGAGGAAGACCCCAAAAATGGTCAAAGACTCCAGTCATCCAAGTCGTAGACTGATGTCTCTGCTATCGCACGGCAAGCGGTACCGGAGCGCCAAGTCTAGGTCCAAAAGGCCCCTTTAACAGCTTTTACCCCCAAGCCATAAGACGGCTGAACAATTAATCAAATGGCTACCCAGACTATTTACATTGACACCTACCTACCCCCCCCCCCCCCACACTCGCTGTTTATTATCTATGCATAGTTACTTTACCCCGACCTACATGTACAAATGACTAACCGGTACCCCCTGTATATAGCCTCATTATTGTTATTTTTTTAGTTTTGTTTATTTAGTAAATATTTTAACTCTATTTCTTGAACTGAGTTGTTGGTTAAGTTAAGTAAGCATTTCACAGTAAGGTCTACTACACCTGTTGAATTCGGCGGATGTGACAAATACAATTTGATTTGAGAACAGCCTGAATTCTGTGGGAATGGATTCTACAAGGTGTGGCGTTCAAACGTTGCTCAATTGGCATCAAGGGACCTAACGTGTGCTAGGAAAACATTCCCTACGCCATTACACCACAAGGACCAACGAGTGGTGCTTTCCGAGATGCCGTTCTTGATAGTGTTAACTAAAGGGGAAAACTCTAGAAAGTTGAATGAAGTTCAATCTCGTGCATCTCTGGAGAGGCTGATATTTCTTCTGTGCGGCAGTCCGAGGGGAGCTGTGCACCTGCGCATGAACGCAGCTTGGAGGGAACAGAATCGTTGACTGGATGTTTTTTGTTTGAAGTACCATTCTCTTTAAACCCGAGACAATGTCGTGCGTGAAAATCCCAGGAGGCAGACAGTTTCTGAGATACTGAAATGGTGAGACTCGGTCACTCGTTTTGTCTATTCTAACCAATCAAACAGTAACTGAATGCCTCAATGCCTGCTTTATATAGCAAGCCACAGCCAGTGACTCAATGTCTGTAGGAGCAAACCATTTTCGTGAAGGGGTGTAAAATTCAGTGTATGACTGGGAGATACCAATACTCAGTGCAGCTGCTGCTAATACGTGGGTCTGTACGAGTGTTCACTGAGTGTCCTGAGACTTTGTGTGTGTGTCCTGAATGTCCTCTGAAAGTGTGAGTGTTTGTGTGTCTGTTGTCTCACCTCGAAGGAGTGTTCCTTGTTGTCCTCCACCCTGTAGTCCAGTAGCACGCTCAGAGACATGACGCTGCAGTCAAATTTGCCGTTCTTGGCCGCCCAGTTGGGGTGAACTATGATAGTGGGCTCGTCTGGCAGGACGTAGCGCTTCTCTCTGCGCTGGCGCTCCAACTCCTCCTGCTTCTTCCTCTCTTCCTCCTGATGGACAGACAGTCAGAGAGAAATGGGATGAAGAGATGGGATAATCAGAAACAAGAAATCAGTGGACCCATTCAAGTAAGCCATCCCTGGTGATGTTGTTTGTCATCGTGCTAATTGTAGCTAAATGCACTAAAAGCATACCTCTGTCCAGCTTTTGTGTTAGTACAGTAGACACAAGTGTCCTAGCAGAAGTGTCCTAGCAGTAAGTGTCTTAGTCGTAAGTACCCTAGCCTCCTGTACTGTACCTCTCTGTCTTCCTCCATGTGTTGAGGCTCCTCCTCCTCAGGGACCTGGCTCTCTGGTTTCTCAGGCTCCTTGGCCTCCTCTACCTGCTCCTCCACTTTCAACTGCTTGGTGAGGCGTGCGATCAGCTGGGACTTTAACCCCTTAGAGCTCAGGGAGCGTGACTCTAGCTCTTTGCGCAGGTCATTCACCTACAGGAGAGGCGGTCAGTTCATCATTTATAACTATTTTGTTACACATTTAGGATGGACTGGATATACAATGTGATTCAAAATAGGAAACTATTTTTTTTTTAATGTATTTTGTGCTGAACAAATGGATTGCTTTTTTTTGTACCACTTTACTACACATCAATACAGGAATGCTGGAATGAGACACACAATACATAACAAAATATAAGTGCACAAGTAAACTACCAAAATGCAAGCCCTGCTGAGGTGCTACAGACAAGAACGCATTGACACGACTTGTGATCAGGGCTCTAAAGTGTGACAATTTTGGTCGAGCCTAGATATTTTGCTGTGTGTCCTGACATTTTATTTTGGGAGCACCAGTGCGACCCCCACAAAAATCTAAATAAATCACCCAGAGAACAATTGTAGTGCTAGGTTTAACTGTGCAATTCTTTCCCGAATGCCCTAGAGAAAAAGGTGCACGCAGATTCTTTCAATCCAAAGTCTACATGTAAAGAATGTATCAGTGATGTGTATTTCTTGCAACTTTCTGAAGACGTAACGGCATGGGAATGCCCGTGTCTACCACTTAGTTTTTTACCTTTATTTAACTAGGCAAGTCAGTTGAAGAACAAATTCTTATTTATATGATGGCCGACACCATTTCTAAATGGCTTTCCCATAAAACTTTCCAAATTAAATGTTAACGGCAAAATAAACTTAACCTGACGTTACCTGGCATAATGATATGATGATTTGTATCAATTGGCTATAACGTTATGCCTGGTCCAGGGGTCGAATTAGCTGTCAGAAACCTGCATTTTCATAACCATTTAACCTGAGTGTTATATTGAAAGTCAACAGTGGTGTTTTGCTTCAATGGAGTGATAAGGGCCGTGCGACTATAGTTTCTCTTCACACAAAATACATTAGTGTAACACATTCGGCAGAACATCGTTTATCAGAAGACAACAGAAGCACAACGCTATTTGGCTAGCAGCCACACAAGTAAATTAGCTTACAATGAAAAAGCAAGGTATTTGTTTTGCAAAAACGATGCATGGCCATCATATTTCTAATGTTTATCATAAAAAGAATGTACCCAGCTACATTTCCGAATGTTTCGCTTGAAGTCAATCTTGCTACCGGAGAAAAACTATACAGAAGGAAAGCACCGGAGAAAAGTAGCCCACACAGCAGTCAGAGTGCAAAGATATTTCATCTGAATTGAGAAGTGCGACTGAAGCACAAAATTAGTAATTTTACATACTGATTTGGAGCAAACGCTGACTTAAGCCGAGAAGTATTTTAGATCTGCGTTTTATCTTTCCTTTTCTGCGACCCCTGAAGGGCCAATATGTTTAAATAATTTTACCATTATGTTATTGGGCTCATTTCTGAAGGTGGAAATTATATTTTAGATTCTTTCAGTATAATTTTCTAGTAGAATGTCCTTTAAAAAGCCAGAACTGAGCTTCTCCGTCCTTCTAAATAAAATTATCCAGGCGGACCCTGAATCCTCCCCTATCCCAGACCATTTCACCCCCTGCAATTTTTTGGTTAGGATTGTTGTTAAGTTGCACAGTTCCAGATGATGCCATGTATAGATGTGGGGAACCACAAAACAGCTAATAGCATGTCAGAAGAACATTATCCTGACTCGCTAGCAATGCTAAGGTTGTGGGTTCAAATCCTGCATCACATACACATACTAAAAATGTAGGCTATGCACTCACTGTACTCTAAATAAAAGTATATCTGCTAAGTGGCTTTAAAAGTCAAAGTAACCTACTTTGTACTGAGTAAAATTCAGTCATTTCTCAGGTATAGGCTATTCAACTATCAACTATCGAAATACTACCTTCATTGTTTTCGGATCAAGCTTAGTCCAGTGTGTCGGGGTGGTCACCTCCTTCGAATCTTCTTCATCCTTCTCCTCTTCCTCCTTTGAGAAAGAAATGTCCAAGAGAGATAGAGAAAGAAAAAGAAAGAGGGACAGAAAACCATTAAAACAGTCGTTCTCCTGTCGTTTTAAATAGTGAAAAAACAAAAGGTGATCCTTCACATCATGTGTCTGATAGTTTCTCTGGTCCTAGTGAGTTGCTCTGGGATGATAAAGTAGTCCTCTGCTACAGCAAGGTGGGTAGTAGGTAACACAGGGACGCCCTCTATCTCTTTAATATAAAACCTTTATCACGGAAAACCAATACCCCGCCCCCCATCCCCAGCGGCCAATCAATCACGTTCTGTGGAACACAAAAAGGTAAATCAATGACAGTGGGTTCCAAAGGGGGTGTGGTCTGTATCTGTGTAGTGGTAGGTACATCAGGTTCAACTCAAAGCTTGTGTTGCCAAACTCGGTGTGTATGCCAAATGTCTGTATGTGGGTTCCCTAGCTAGCCATCCCAGTCTGGCAGAGATTCTGATTTGGATAGTTCAGGATTCTGCATTCTTTAGGTTCTAGAAGATCATAGAAAACCATCTGCCCAAACAACTGCCCTGGAACAAACTAAGTTATAGATACAGTCCAATCAAAACAGGAACAGACAGAACTTAGGGAAGGGGGTTTTCTCTCTTTTCAAGTTCAGCAGATATTGAATTGAAGAAAAAAAAATATTTAAAAAAATCTAAAACAAAATCTAGAACACATGCCAATGCAACTGGCTCTGCAGGTTCCAGCATTCTCTTTTAGAATCCTCAGTGGACCAAAGCAAATAATCAAATAATGTAATTTTATCCTCCCCTCATACAAGCAGCCAAAATTGCAAGCGGGTTAATTTTTGATTCATTGTGATTTTGGCACAAGCGAATAAAGCCAATTAAAATTAGGCTATATCAAGTTTAGTACCCAATTATGAGTCTTTTATTAAGCTGGAAGCTGATTGGCCAGTCGCGGCATTGTCATTCAGATAAGACCTAGTCTCCGTCTGCTGAGTGTGAGGGCAGGTGGGGGTGTTGGCGAGGGGACAGTGGGGGTAGTACCAGGTAGCAGGATGGTAGGAGAGGGGGGGACCAGTGAGAGGAACTGAACCTAAAGGGGACCAGGTAGTTCAATATCCTGCCTGCGATGATGGTGATATCTGGTTTGCCCTCTGTGTGTGTTTAGATTTGTATAACATAATGTACTGTGTGTATCTGGGGTGGTTATGTCTAGTGAATATCCTGTGGCTGTGTTCTTCCTGTGAGAAGCGGGGGAAATGAGAAGAGGGATTAGCGGTTCAGTGCCTGTTCTCCGTCAGCCTCCTTCCGCTCCGCGGACAGCTTCTCAGCCAGCTGCTCCCGAAGTCCCCGCGACAGCCCTTCCCACTCTGAGCGGGTAGGAAGACAATGCCAAACATCCGGAAGAAACAAAACCACTGTCTCCACATGTGCGGGCACTGTCCGCCCCTTGTGAGTCTCCTCAGGGCGATGATAGCGAATCTCTGCAAAACGATACCTGTCGCAAAGGAAGAAGGCGCATTGGAAAGAAACATTGGGGTCAGGGACAACTCTCAAAAACAGGGCTAGGGCTAGCCTAGGCTACATTACCCCCCAATGACTTTTGAACTTGTTACAGTATACACCCAACACACAACATTAGCATGGAACCCAGTCTGCAGCTCTCCATTGGTTGTCCATTGGTTTTCAGGGAAAACAGCGGCCATTTTTTGTTTTGACAAAACATCAAGCCTGGTAACACCCAAACCCATCTCAACCCTTGCCTTCAGTCAATCAAAGCTCAGTATTTCTGTGTTTGTGTAGCTTATGACCTCGCGGACGGGAGAGTTTGTGAGAGAAGACACAGAATCAGAGGACAGGACAGTGAAAGCAAGAAGTTAAATATGTAAGATATTTAACAGAATGAAAAGAAAACATTTAAAACACGAAAAGTAATGGTGGTGTCTTCTGGTCCGGGAGACTGCGCTTCGAGCCACAAAAATCAATGCATTCATTCATCCACAACATAGATATATAAAGATAGATAGAAGCAGGACGGCGTCATATGATAGCCAAAGACATTGGAAAACAAAAAATAATTAAGAGGCAAATCAAATGACAGAATCAGTCATTAATGTCCAAAAACCAAAAAAAAGCTATATATTAATCGTTGGGAGTTAACAAAACCATGCATCATGGATTGTCGCCTTTCCAATTTTTATAATACTACCACTGGCATAGTTATAGACAGAGAAAAGACAGTGATAGAAAAGAGAGAAAGGAGGTTGAGAAAAGAGCGGGACTTACCACTGAGTGCAGAGACTCAGGTCTATGCCTGTGAGGGCCTTACAACAGCGTATGGCTGTCTTTATGAGCACGGCCGGGTCCTTCTCAGGCTCCGCTCCATCCAGGGAGGGGGACCAGTGGCCCCCAATGGCCATGGCCTCGTCCTTACCCCGCATCCCCACCAGGAACTGAGCGACAGAGAGAGACCGAAAGAGAGACAAACAAGAGGTCAAAAGCAAGCCTAAGCCATGCTACTCTATAACTTAGACATACTGTACACCAGGCTTGGGAAAAAAACCTGATTGGTTGACACCTAACTGACCTTGATGAGGCGGGCGGGGTGCTGGAAGGAGTCTCTGAGTTCTTGAGGGTCCTCAGCCAGAGCACAGGACTTATGGTAGAGCTCTTCTAGACTGGGGTTGGCCAGCAACATCACCTATTCAATGCATTACAACAGACAGGACAGGTGAGGGTCTGTGTGGAATACCTTAGCGCTGTATGTGGTATTAGTAGTGTATGCATCACAACATAGCGCTGTACAGCTGTATGTACATGCGCATGCAACCTGTCTGTGTGTATACCTTACCTTAGCACTGTATGTGTGGTTGGCATCGGGAGGGTCTAGCACCGCAGTGTTCTTGACCAGAGAGTCCACCTCCTTGTGCATGATGTGGAAGTTACAGTAGTTGCCGAACTGGAAGGGCCGTTGCAGGGGGAAGCCATCCACCCAGGTAAACACAGCATCAAAGAAGTCACTGGGGATGTACAGGCTCTGATAGCGTCTCCTCAGCTCCATCATGTCACAGTTAGAACTGGAGGGGAGTGAAAATAGTACAGTTCTACCAAATGTAGTCACTACAAACGGTTCTAGCAAAGCACCTAGAACCTGCTTCAATGCAGCCACATAGCTTTGTTTTATCAATTACAAAACATCTTCAATACAACCTCAATTTACCTCCTCACATGCACTTCTTTATAACAATTAGAAACAACAGGGACACACGAGGAGCAGCAACTGTAAGAAAGGCCCCGAGAGGTTCCAAATTGGTACCGAAACCCGGGAATATATACAGTTCACCTAGTCCTCCACTACACACACACACTTGTTTTTTTTACCCCTTTTTCTCCCAAATTTCGTGATATCCAAATTGGTAGCTACAGTCTTGTCCCATCGCTGCAACTCCAGTACGGATCCGGGAGAGGTGAATATCACGAGCCATGTGTCCTCCGAAACATGATCCTGCCAAAACGCACTGCTTCTCGACACACTGCTTGCAAAACCCGGAAGCCAGCCGCACCAATATGTTGGAGGAAACGCCGTACTACTGGCTACCGTGTCAGCGTGCATGCACCCGGCCCGCCACAGCAGTCGCCAGAGCGAGAAGGGACAAGGACATCCCTGCCGGCCAAACCCTCTCCTAACGATGCTGGGCCAATTATGTGCTGTGTCATGGGTCTCCCGGTCACGGCCGAATGTGACACAGCCCAGGATCGAATTCGAATCTGTAGAGATGCCTCTAGCACTTAGACCAATGCGGGAGGCCCCTACACACACACACAGTTCTACAGTCAATTGCACCCCTGAGTAGTGACAAAAACCTGACCCTAGGCAACACAGTGACTAGGGTCAGAGCCCTATACTACGAATCAGGTTTGAGGAGGTACCCGGTTAACTTTGGTCAATCTCGAGCTCAACTCGGGATAACCAGTGCCACGTTCATTTCTATGGCAACGAACGCTTCAAAACTAACCTGCTCCGAGGCAGGCTAACTCCATTTATGTGTATGAGCACCGAGTTGAGGACAAATTAAATCAGATTTCCTCCGTTTTGCAAAGATTGCAGCATCCTCCCCTTCATTTGAGGAAGTGTTCATTTTTTATGTGTTAAAAAAATTGTAATGTTAAAATACCTATCACATTACACATTTAATAATGACAGAATGCATTTGAAACTTCAAGCACAGTAAAACTTTTGTAAGGAGGAAGCCTGTGCTGGAATGTGAAGCTAACTGAAGCTGGCTAGCTTTAGAAAACCCTGAGTAGATCTAGCTTCCTTCGTAGTATAGCCCTCTGGTTTCAATTGACTCTTTTGGCAAAGAGAAATCACGTCACTGTCTATGAAGGGGAAAAAAACAAATTCATGGGACCCTCCCCCAAAATGAAAGGAAGACAAGCCAGAACATCACAATTGAAAACCAAAGTTTGCAGGCAAAACCTTTTCAGTGGTTTTAGTTAAGGTAGTTGATGCAAACTAGCCACTTGAGAAATGCACTCTTTAAAGATGACCTCTGTGATCTCCATCTTGCTTGCTACTATTTAGCATTTTATTCAATAGGATAAACTAGTGATGTAGGCAGTGGTGTAGTTCCTCTATGCCAAGAGTCCATCATTTAAATCAGACCCTAGTCACTGTGTTGCCAATGGTCGGGTTTTCGAGATTACACCCAGATATAGTAGCAATGAAAATCTGAACTTGACCAATCATTATAATGATTGGTTGACCCACCCGTCCAGGCTGAACTTGGAGAACTGGACGGTGTAGCGAGGCACCACCCTGCGAGGGCGGCGAGGGGAGCGATCACGTCTCGGAGAACGGTCTCTGGAGCGTTTACGTATGGGAGAGCGCTCTCTGGACCTCCTGCGCTCACGGTCTCTTTCACGACTGCGTTCATCCTTGGTCCTGAGGATGAGTTCAGGGCGGTCGATACGGTTGGGGAAGCGGGGGGAGGGGTCCAGACGCCGGACGGGCTGAGGCATCATCCTCACTGGGGGCTGAAGCAGACCACCTGAGAACACATCTAGAAGAAAGGGGGAACACGCAAAGCGAGAAAGAGACACAGACAGACAAATACATAAACATAGGCAGATATATTACAAATCAAATAATTTCTTTATTTTCTGCAAAAGTCCCAACTAAATCTAAAAGCATCAGAAAAAGACAAATGGACATCATAGTGCCCCCTACCTTTGGGTGGTGGCTGTGATAGCAGGGGCGGAGGGGGGTTATGGAGGAGCGGGGCCAAGGAGGCGGCGGAGAGCTGGGCCTGGAGCAGGGGAGGAGGGGGACCCTGAGCCTGTACATTGAAATTGGTGGGGGGAGGCAGAGACTGGAGCATGTTGGGACCCGGCTTCATCATATTAGGGCCTGGAGGCTGGCTCTGGAGTGGGGTATGGGAGAAGAGAGGTTAGCATTACCCCAGGGCTGTCCCATGAGGTATCTTATCAGAGTAAGTGATTTATTTTGATTTCTTGTCCCATATATGAGTGTAAGTTAAAGAAATGTGCTTCATGGATATCATTATGCAAAGAGGACATACATCAAATTAGGTTTGTGTCGCTGCCAACAGGTAACCATGTGCTAAAGCAAAACAGAACTAGAGGAGTGAGGTTTGGAAGGTGTCCATTTCTTCCAGCCAAAATGGTTTTTTTTTGGCAGGTGCAGTTGTTTCAATCAGGTACAGTGAGGTACAATCGGGTACAGGTTCTGTCAACAAACGAGAAAACTACTGCCAAAGTAGCATATATTCGGTCTGCATTATCTGCAAAGACAGGACAGGTTCCATGAAAAAAAAATGACAAAAAGGTGAAGTTATAAAACTCTGCAAAACAATGGAATGATAGCTGTATGACTTTCTGTTTGATGTATGGAGAACTTTCCAGTTCTGATAGTAGTTCCTAAAACTAAACTGTTTGTGAGGTGAAAAGGTGAATCATAACATTGAAAAGGGGTTAGAGAAGTGAAGAAAAAGTGTCAAAAGTGCGTTCTGAACGATATCCTAGAAATCCTAGTATTTGTTGATTTAATTTCTTTAATGTCTGTAAAAATGTAAGCGAAAAACGCAAAAAACATTACCATCAATGGGACTCGCATGGTTAGCCTAAATCAACAATGAAAGGAAATCTTATGGATTGCACCTTCAAAATTGCAAATTTCTCAGAGATAAAATGTATTCAATGAATTTTATGTGCTTTTATAGATCAGTAAACCATCTGGGTCTGAAACACAAATAAATGCTCAGCGTGAAGAAGGAAAAGAGAGAAGACAGAAAGTTGAGGAGAGAGAATAGAAGAGAGGAGGGAGAAGCACAGATTGTGTGAAAGAAGCAGGAATATATATATAAAGAAAAAAGAAAGAGAATAAGAGGGCCATAGAGGTGTGTGTGGGAGTGGGGTGGGCAGGGTGAGGAGGGTTACATTTTGTCTGTTGTCCATGCCGACGGAGTGCATGTCTGAGTAGCGCTGCTGCATCCCCTGGTCAGCATAGAAGCTGCTCAGCTGTGGGGGACCTGGAGGTAAGGACTGCTGCTGAAGCTAGGAGAGGAGGGGTGGAGATCAGAGTGGTTAATGACAGACACACACAGGGCTGGGTTCCAATCTGATCACTCCCAAACTTCACCTCTGCACTGAGGGTGAATATGGCAATGGCTCCATCTATACTGCTTGAAGGCTACAAGTAGGCTACATGTAGGCTTACATTACATTTAAATCAGAGAGTGAGTCAAGCAGGGCAGACAGGAAGAGCGAGCCAGTGATCAGATTGGATTCAAACCCTGGAAGCATTCAAATTGAGGTGGAAGGTGTCACTGGCTTATGCCTCGATCAGAATGACAGTTACATTTAAAAATATATATACAGTGGGGCAAAAAAAGTATTTAGTCAGCCACCAATTGTGCAAGTTCTCCCACTTAAAAAGATGAGAGGCCTGTAATTTTCATCATAGGTACACTTCAACTATGACAGACAAAATGAGAAAAAAAATCCAGAAAATCACATTGTAGGATTTTTAATGAATTTATTTATTATAAATTCTGCAGTTGTAACCTTTTTCATTATGTAAGCCAAGATATTTTGTGGCTACGTGTGCAACAAAAGTTTAACATTCACCTTTCGCTACTATACTGAACAAAAATATAAACGCAACATGTAAAGTGTTAGTCAAATTTTGTGCACAAACTTGTTTAAATTCCTGTTAGTGAGTATTTCTCCTTTGCCAAGACAATTCATCCACCTGAGAGGTGTGGCATATAAAGAAGCATGATCATTACACAGGTGCACCAGACGGCGTGTATGGCGTTGTGTGGGCAAGCAGTTTGCTGATGCCAACGTTGTGAACAGAGTTCCCCATGGCAGCGGAGGGGGTTATGGCATGGGCAGACTTAAGCTAGGCCCATTGTTGTGCCATTCATCCGTCACCATCACCTCATGTTTCAGCATGATAATGCACGGCCCCATGTCGAAAGGGTCTGTACACAATTGTACACAATGCACCACACAGAACGCACTGCAAATGCTTCTGCAACCCAATGCTGCAAGGCAAATTCAGAGTTCCATTGGAAATTAATATACTTCTGGTGTACCAAAACAAAATGCCGCTGTCGGTCTGATCAAGGCGTAAGGCTTTGGTTTTAGCTGTTGACAGGGTCACCATGATCATTTTCAGTAGGGAGACAAAAGTTATTCAGTTTTACTTCAGGACTGTCTCCTGAATGTGTCCCAGTTGTGTGTAGGGGCTAGGTGAGGCTCACCGATTGGTTGGCCAGCTGAGGTAAGGTCTGAATGCGCTGGGCGTTCCATTTGAAAGGCATGTTGGGGTTGTACACGGCCTCCACTAGGACCCTGTCACCCACCTGGGGGGTCTTCCCCTTCACCGCACTGTGGAGACATCACCCATTATTTACACACTTGAAAACCCATGGAAAAAAAGACAATTGGTCCGATGTCTTCTATGGCCCGATCCTAAACGGACTCCTAAACTCCATGCACTTGTGTAGATCTGAGAGGACTTGGTCAAGAGTCTGAACACTCACCTGAGCTGAAAGAAGACGTCCTCATCCACAAAGCCGAATGTGTCATGCAGCTTGTTGACAACGCCGGTGAAGACGCGCTGTTTCTGGGGCTGGCTCTGCTGCTGGCTCTGCTGCTGGTGGCTGGAGCGAGGCGTGGGGTAGGACACGGTGATCTGGGCTGTCTGCTGGGGGTTGGACAGAGAGAGGCTGGTGGGGAGAGCCACGGGGGGCTGGGGAGGAGGAAAGTTATAGGTCAGTGTCCAGGGACAACTTCATCCTACTCCTACCTTCTGTATAAGTCCTAAATGGATGAATTGTATGAAGTCCCACTAAATTCTAAATCTGTGTATCTAATAATGGAACTGTTTGAAGTGTCTACTGTATATCGAGCCTATCATGTTATTTGTGATTTAATTGAATCAAATGTCCCTTAGCTGTTCTCTTCATTTATTACAAGGTGTTGATTATTACACTCATTGTGGCCATACACGTCCTGTTATTGTATTTGGCTATGAAGAAGGTTAAAACATTTAACCTGGATTTTAAAACTGAAAAGTGATAAGGTGGGTATGCCTACCGGGAATTTGTTTTCACCACTCCAGTTCTTTCAACATCCGCGCCGATGGCAGAAAAAGAGACACGGCCATGTTAGACTATTATGATGCCGTCACAATTCTTTCCCCAATTTTCATGACAAAATGGCATCTTTTTTAAGCATATTATATTTGACTAAATAATTCTACTCAAGACAAGATGACTTAAGTGGCAATACTTTTTCTGAAAGGTGCATTAAATTTACAAGAGAGACAAGTTTGTTCCTAATTAGCCTACCTGTGAAAGCAGTGCTTGCTGGGGCTGGGGGAGCTGTGGAGAGAATGATAGATAGAGACAGATAGAGAGAAAGAGAACAGTTACTACTGTGCGTATATAGAATAGAGTACATTCCACACCCCAGCACCAAGCATGAAGTGCCTTGTGATTTGAATTATTTGACTGTGCTGCGACTGCGAGCCGCTGCTGCTTACCCCATATAAGTCTGTATGCTGTTGATGTTGCTAAAGAGACAGGGTACACAAACACGCAGAAATGGCAATAAGTCTTTCATTGGGTCAACTATACATTTGTTGATTGATAGATATCATGAGTATGGCTTTTCTCAAATCAAGGCGATTCAAAGTTGTCTGTGCGAGTTGCAAACATCAATAATTTACCCCGTATGAGTCTGTATGTTGTTGATGTTGCTGAAGAGACGGGATACACACACGCAGAAATTGCAATAAGTATTTCATTGAGTAAATAATACATTTGTTGATTGATACATATGAGTATAGCCTTTCTCAAATCAAGGCGATGAAGAGTTGTCTGTGTGAGTTGCACATCAATAATTTACCCCGTATGAGTCTGTATGTTGTTGATGTTGCTGAAGAGACGGGGTACACACACAAATGCAGAAATTGCAATAAGTCTTTCATTGAATAAACATTACATTGTTTGATTGACACATATCAAGTGACCAGCTTTAGTGAGGTATTTTTTAAGATGTGTTGAACATCAATAATTTGCACACAAAAAAAAAATCTTAGAGAATGCAGCACAGGAGGCTGCAGAGGCGAGGACGGCTCATAATGATGTCTGGAACAATGCAAACGGAATGGCATCAAACACCTGGAAACCATGTCTGATGTACAGTTGAAGTAGGAAGTTTACTTGTTTACTAGTTTAGTTGGAGTCATTAAAACTTGTTTTTCAACCACTCCACAAATTTCTTGTTAACAAACTATAGTTTTGGCAAGTCAGTTAGGACATCTACTTTGTGTATGACACAAGTCATTTTTCTAACAATTGTTTACAGACAGATTATTTCACCTATAATTCACTGCATCACAATTCCAGTGGGTCAGAAGTTTACATACACTAAGTTGACTGTGCCTTTAAACAGCTTGGAAAATTCCAGAAAATTGTCATGGCTTTAGAAGCTTCTGATAGGCTAATTGACATTATTTGAGTCAATTGGAGGTCTACCTGTGGATGTATTTCAAGGCCTACCTTCAAACTCAGTGCCTCTTTGCTTGACATCATGGGAAAATCAAAAGAAATCAGCCAAGACTTCAGAAAAATAATTGTAGACCTCCACAAGTCTGGTTCAACCTTTGGAGCAATTTCCAAATGCCTGAAGGTACCATGTTAATCTGTACAATAGTACGCAAGTACAAACACCATGGGACCACACAGCCGTCACACCGCTCAGGAAGGAGACGCGTTCTGTGCGTAAAGTGCAAATCAATCCCAGAACAGCAGCAAAGGACATTGTGAAGATACTGGAGGAAACAGGTACAAATGTATCTATATCCACAGTAAAACAAGTCTTATAATTGACATAACCTGAAAAGCCGCGCAGCAAGGAAGAAGTCACTGCTCCAAAACTGCCATAAAAAAGCCAGACTATGTTTGCAACTGCACATGGGGACAAATATTGTACTTTTTGGAGAAATGTCCTCTGATCTGATGAAACAAAAATAGAACTGTTTGGCCATAATGACCATTGTTATGTTAGGAGGAAAAATAGGGAGGCTTGCAAGCCGAAGGAACACCACCCAACCGTGAAGCACAGGGATGGCAGCATCATGTTGTGTGGGTGCTCTGCTGCATGAGGGACTGGTGCACTTCACAAAATAGATGGCACTATGAGGTAGGAAAATAATATGGATATATTGAAGCAAAGTCTCAAGACATCAGTCAGGAAGTTAAAACTTAGTCGCAAATAGGTCTTCCAAACGGACAATGACCCCAAGCATACTTCCAAAGTTGTGGCAAAATGGCTTAAGGACAACAAAGTCAAGGTATTGGGGTGGCCATCACAAAGCCCTGACCTCAACCCTATAGAAAATTTGTAGGCAGAACTGAAAAAGCATGTGCGAACAAGGAGGCCTACAAACCTGACTCAGTTACACCAGCTCTGTCAGGAGGAATGGGCCAAAATTCACCCAACTTATTACGGGAAGCTTGTGGAAGGCTACCCGAAGTGTTTGACCCAAGTTAAACAATTTAAAGGCAATGCTACCAAATACTAATTGAGTGTATGTAAACTTCTGACCCACTGGGAATGTGATGAAAGAAATAAAAGCTGAAATAAATCACTCTACTATTATTCTGACATTTCACACTCTTAAAATAAAGTGGTGAACCTAATTTACCTAAGACAGGACATTTTTACTAGGATTAAATGTCAGGAATTGTGAAAACTGAGTTAATGTATTTGGTGTATGTAAACTTCCATATCTAAACTTCCGAATTCAACTGTATTTGATATCATTCCACTGATTCCTCTCCAGTCATTACCACAAGCCCGTCCTTCCCAATTAAGGTGCCACCGACCTCCTGTGGAATGTAGTATAAGACAACTACTACATAGGTCAAAGAGAACAAGAGGGAAAACTATGCTGCAGAGTCTAGCCTCTAAAAAATCTGATTTGACAAACACTGATGCCATTTTCTTTTATCTAAGTGAAACCCATTTGTCAATGAAATCCTGTGACTAAGTGAGTGAGAGGTCTAACTGACGTGATATGAACCGGCTGCTCTGGGTTAGAACACTGTGTTCTTAAAGTGGGTTAAAGTTCTGGAACTCTGCCCAGTTCGACAGTTTTGCTGACAAGCTCTAATTCGTTTACAAACCAAGCAGCAAAAACATGTATCAAACCCCCAACAACAGAGCACTACTCCAGATAAGACCCAGTGGCATTCTCTCTTTTTTTTTTACCCCCTTTTCTCCCCAATTTCGTGGTATCCAATTGTTGTAGTAGCTACCATCTTGTCTCATCGCTACAACTCCCGTACGGGCTCGGGAGAGACGAAGGTTGAAAGTCATGCGTCCTCCGATACACAACCCAACCAGCCGTACTGCTTCTTAACACAGCGCGCAACCAACCCGGAAGCCAGCCGCACCAATGTGTCGGAGGGTACACCGTGCACCTGGCAACCTTGGTTAGCGCGCACTGCGCCCGGCCCGCCACAGGAGTCACTGGTGCGCGATGAGACAAGGACATCCCTACCGACCAAGCCCTCGCTAACCCGGACGACGCTAGGCCAATTGTGCGTCGCCCCACGGACCTCACGGTCGCGGCCGGTTACGACAGAGCCTGGGCGCGAACCCAGTGCCCTTAACTACTGCGCCACCCGGGAGGCCCCCAGTGGCATTCTCAAAGCCTTTATAACCACAGAATATTTTGTATAACTAATAAGGAAAGATATGTGCTCATCAGGAGAAATTGAAGACATTACGAATTCCAGATTGATCGTCATATGAACAAACATTATATGACATACTAAACATCTTCTCCAATCATAGCCATCAGGGGCAAAACTCAAAACACATAAGGTCAATAGCTTCTAAGTGAAATTTCATCCTATTCAACCTAGAACAGGGTATTTCACTTGGTGTAATGGCCATGTGTCTCACCTGATGGGGTACATTGTAGAGCTGCTGAGGAGGCGGCTGCTGAGGAGGAGGCTGTTGTTGTTGCTGCTGCTGCTGTTGTTGTTGCTGCTGCTGTTGTTGTTGCTGCTGCTGCTGCTGCTGTTGCTGCTGCTGCTGCTGCTGATACTGCTGCAAGGCCGAGTTGATTTGAGACTAAAACAATAAGTGAGATGAGACAGAAAGAAAAAGTTAAAATGACTTGATGTTGCTTTGAAGGGAAGACCATTTACTAAACGTTGAGTATGAAGTCACTAACTCACAGCGATGAGAAAAACAAATGTTATTTTCCTCAGACTTTCACTCAGAATCTAAAGAATATGTTGTTCACACTGATCTGTCTCATGGTGTGGGCGTGTTCATCAGTTGATCACCCACAAATCAGAACATGAGAACAGGTTTTCCAACATCACAGCTCCTTCAAGTCTTGTGAGGTTTGGCCACTTACCAATCTCTGTACCTTGGTGGTTCCCAAACCAGTTTGTCTGACCAAAATAATGTTCCCTAGCTCACGTTATTCTTTGTTTCCCAGTACCTTTTGCTTTTCTAGTTAGAGCCTAATGTTAGCTAGCTAATATTGAACCTGGTTGGTTAGCTCTTAGCACTGTGACATTGTTGGCACTTTGTTCATTGTTGTTTAACTAGCTAACGTTAGCTGGCTGTCTGGCTCATTTGCTAACATTATGTGGCTTGTGTACAACACCTGCTGAATATGGCCGGTGCCAGTAAACGTCTGCAAAAAAGCGTAATTAAATTGTTGCCAGCAGAGCTGGTTAGGCTGTTTTCATGTTATCCAGAGGTAAACAAATCATCGGCCAGTGCGTCAAGTGTGCACTCCAAGAGCGAAACAAGATGGGTTGGGCTAAAGCTGAAGAGGGTGTGAACGATGCTGAATGGGTGTAGACAAAGAAGAGCTAGATACCAAAACATTCAAAGGTGATTTTCTCAAAAGTGAGTTTACAAATTCAGCAACTTTCAAAGCAGAATTACTTTCCCATTGTTCCTCAAATGCAGTGTATAATAAACCATTTTGTAGTCTCTACTTTTATCCAATGTAAAAAAACACAATTTCACATTTTGCTACATAAGACCGAATCCAGGTGGTGAGTCACAAATATTATCATATTCTGTTAAAGAACATTTAGCTGCATTGTGCCTAGCAGAACACTGCCCAGCTGACCCTTGCGTAGCTCACCTGTTGCAGTGCTGCAGCGGCGGCAGCTGCGGCTTGCTGCTGCAGGGCTGCAGTCTGTTGGGATAGTTGGTAGTTGGAGGCGGACGACTGGGAGTTGAGGGAAGCTGCAGACATGGCCGATTGCTGGGAGTACATAGAGGGAGACGCACCCAGGAGAGATGGCTGCTGCACACCGAGAGCTGCAGGGGAGAGATGGATGTGGGAATAGAAGAATGCATAAAGAGTGGTGTTGGGATGTATGGCAAGTGAGAGGAATGGAGTGATAGACCGTCAGAACGAGAAACAGAAAACAAATGACGGGAGAGAGAGAAAGAAAAAAGTATAGTACTTTGAATATCCAGAGGACTAATCTGAACCCCCTCCATCACAAACTTTGCCAAAGAGATCAGTGAGATTCAGTTTCCTTCAAGCACTGTACACTCAACCCAGGGTTACCGTTATCCGGTAATAGCAAGCCTTTGTCCCAAAAAATAATAATAGAAAAAACGATAAATAAAATTGGCACCAGCCAATTTGCGAAATAATGCTTTTTGGCCTATTTATTGATGGAAATACCAGTCAATGTAAATACATGTGAGTGGTCATGCTTATCAGTCTATAGGTACGTTTGCATAATTTAGTAATATAATTGCGCACAGTATATTCTTTATGCATCTTATTTATCACACGCGTAGGCCTACAGCAAACATATACAGAGCCCTTGAACAGAAAATCAGTCAGCAGCAAAAGCTTCTGCTACAGCATCTCAAACAGCAAACATAGGCAACGGAAGTCAGGCTTCATCAGCGCATCACACACCACTTTGCAATGAGCTGGAGGCAGTATCATTTTGAAAACATATACTTAATTGTTTGAAACCTGAACATTTTAATACATATTATCAGGCATGTCTTACCAGCTTCAAAATGTGTAGCCTAGACAACTTTAGTTCATTGTTCAGTAGCCAAATTATTTTCTCTGTCACATGAAACCACTTGCACGAGCGGTGTCCTTTTGATAATGGTGTTTTCCTGCTAATTGCATTATGGAACGAACATTAGTGCGTAGTCTAATGCCTTGTGCGCATTGCTGCGCTTATAATGTTAAGAACATTACACATTTTAAGATAAACGTTCTGATCTATTGCATCACTCATTGCTTAGATGTGGATGTCAATTAAGGCAGCCCCCCACACCTCTCTGATTTAGAGGGGTTGGGTTAAATGCAGAAGACACATTTCAGTTGAATGCATTCAGTTGTACAACTGACTAGGTATCCCCCTTTCCATTTTTTTTTTAAATTTTAATTTCTTTAATGTAGCCTAGGTCTACTGGTTGTATGAATTTGAAATCCATCGTCCCACAACTGTCCCAAAGTCTGGAATAGGCCATTTCTTTCTCCACCAGCTGACCAAAAAAATGTGTCAACTTTTTTACTATGAGGGATAGTAGATTGACATGGAATAACTGTCCACATTTACTAGCCTAACATCTTAAAAGTGCACATCAGAATTTCGTAGGAAAGACCGCACATCGTCCTCAACATTCATGCTCTGTTAATCCTTATGTGTCTAAGCTGGGGGTTCGGTCTACTAAGATAACATACGGAATTCTTCAGATAGCTAAATGATCCTTGGGGCGACAGGGTAGCCTAGTGGTTAGAGTGTTGGACTAGTAACCGGAAGGTTGCAAGTTCAAATCTGTCGTTCTGCTCCTGAACAGGCAGTTAACCCACAGTTCCTAGGCCGTCATTGAAAGTAAGAATTTGTTCTTAACTGACTTGCCTAGTTAAATAAGGCTAAAAAAAATACAAAAATCCTTGGTATGACTACGTGACATAGAATATTAGGACCCCTTAAGGTATATATATATATTTTTTTTTTTAATCTAAAATTTGATGAAACAGCATTTACCTTACTGCTATTATCCCATAGAAACACATTGAATAACAGCTTCATACATGGATAAATATAGAGTAAAACAAAATAATTCAAAAAATGAAGTTATGAAAGATTGACATGTTTTAACCCCCTATTTTAGGCACAAAACTATCTCCATATATACTGTACTTCCATTAATTTTTTAAGCTGGTACCGGGCTACTTTCAGACAAGTCTTGTGAGGCTTGTGGGTGTCCTAGAGCAAAACAACCAACCTGTTCGTGAGATACTCACCTTTCCTTAGAGGGGGCATATTAGTGTGTAGCCCAAACTGTTCGGACACTACTGACAGAAGTTGGCACATTGGCTGTATCGACTTCAGACAAGTCCTGTGACATTTCTGGGGGTCGTAGAGCAAAACGGAGAACACCATTGTGTTCGTGGGAGTCATCTTTAGTTTGTAGGTCAAACCGTTCTGACGTTTTCCTGAGAAGACCAATTTTCGGAATGTCTCATGATCTGACAAACACTGCTCTAGCTCTGCCACCTTCACCGCAGATGCGGAAGGGCGACATTGGCAGATGCTGTGGGTTGAGACGCAGCCCATGCCAAAAAAACTGATGGATTTTGATTGGAAATGTTTTGTGTTAATTAATGTAGACTCAAGGGGGTGAATATGAATTACCATAATCTAAATGTGATTTCTTCTGGATGGACACCCTAATCACAAATATCTTGTAAATGAAAATACTGCCGGTCAAATGTCCAGCGTCACATTTTCCTATCTGAAACCCTGCCTCAACCTCACATTAATTGTATCCCACAGATGAGTACAGATTATAGAAGGAAAGGCAGTCATCCTGAAAAATGTCATACTCACAGTGTAGGCTGTTGAGGTCCATGGACTGTCCTGAATGGCTGGGCTGGGACACCCCCGTGGCAGTGAACTGAGCCGCCCACGGTGGGTTCTTCTGTCCCCCAAACTGGGCCATGAGTCACGGCTCGAACTTAAGTGTATTGACGGAACTGATTTAGGTTTATATCCTGTCAAAACAACAACCGGAAACGGGCCTTTTTGTATAAGGATTCTTCATTTGACATTTACCTTGCTTGCATTGACCACAAACACAGGCAGCTAGCAACAAAAACAAACAATACAGGAGGAAATTGTTACAGATTTACTTACAGCTAATACAATACCGAGCTAGCTAAATCATATCAGCTAACGTTAGCTTGGCTAATATATCGATAAGTTACCACCTTGGCTAAAACAACAACAATGTTGGCCCTCTTGACAGCTGCCTCTACTAGGCGGGATAGTGAGACGAGCAACAACAGAATTAATGGGCAGGTTAGCAAAACTGCTGGAAAATGTCACTTAGTTGGCCAGCTAGCTATCCCTTGATCATGACTCAGTTTTATTACATTACACATAAGAGTCATTGGACGAATTCGTCTTCTGTATGGGACCTTTTGTTAATAATTAGAAAGCCTTAGAATTAGAAAAATTAATGAATGTGGCATACTATTTAGTTAGCCACTTCAACTCTGATGCCCTCTGGTGGCATTTTCTAAACTTCGCATAATATTCTATACTTCAGAACTAAGTCTGACAAACACAAGTTTAGCACTGTTAGAAAGGTGGAAAACAATGTGTTTACTACAGAGCCTGAGATACAACAGATTCCCAGTTTGTCCACGAGACAGCAGTAGATCACATGATGTCTCTTGGCCACTTTAAAATCAAATCAAATTTTATTTGTCACATACACATGGTTAGCAAATGTTAATGCGAGTGTAGCGAAATGCATGTCATGTGCTTCTAGTTCCGACCATGCAGTAAAATCAGTTGAGTCACTGTGCTAGAAAGGTTGAATGGATTTCCAAGCCTGACATATTAAAATGACCATAGCAATCAGGCCTTTCAAGTTATCAAGGTGAGAAAACATATTTTCATCATTCACGTTTCCTATTGTAAATGGGTGAGAAATCAACGGTGCATGTGGAGGATGCATACAATATAATGTGGATGGAGAAGAAAATGCATTGTTTTACAATGAGTGTGTATCCTTTCCTACTAAATGTTTGCACTAATTAGTGACTTGACCTACATTGCACACTATGAATATGCCCATTGCGCATGATTTATGGCCTTTATTAGAGGGGGGTCTACAAAAGCTGTAGCTTTCAAATGATTTTTACTTTCTATTTTCTGAACAAACATTTTTTGGTAGGTACCTGTACCGTGCTCAAAACTACCGAGAGTTTTACAGGCCATCTAGCTAATGCACATGCTAGACAATTACAGATATCTACCTGGTTAGCCTATAACTATAAATAGCCATAGGCTAACTAACAACATTTGCTGGGTTACCTTGCAAACGGAGATAAATAGCTAAATAGCTACCTAGTTTGCTATGATGATAGCTAGCTTTGATGATGACTCGTGGGTTTTGCTATCAAAGCAGAGACGAGTAGCTAACGTTAGCTATAACGAGGCCTAAGCAAGGCAACACACGACGCAGCTCTATAAAAGACCGAAGGACAGCAAGGTTGATAGGCATTCCAATTTTGCGACAATAATTGATTTATGCAGTAAGGGAGCATCCAAAATGTTTATTAGATTAACAGATAGAGGAAAAAATATTGGCCTCACGCCTTTACCTCTATCCTCTGTTCATTCGCCGGCGGAGATGGATCAAAAACTGTCGCCGCGCATGCGTAGATCAGGGGGCGCGCACGCGCGCTACGTACTTTTCTTTGACGACAAAATAACAAGGTCGGTCAGGCAATCTGTGTAATCTTCAGAAAGTATTAATATCCCTTGATTTATTCCATATTTTGCTGTGTTACGGCCTGAATTCAAATTTGATAAAAACATTTTTTAAATTCTCGACCATCTACACAAATACCCAATAATACAGTTACAGGCAGTTAACCCACTGTTCCTAGGCCGTCATTGAAAATAAAAATTTGTTCTTATCTGACTTGCCTAGTTTAAATAAAGGTAAAATTTAAAAAAAAATAATGACCAGGTGAAAACGTTTGTAGAAATGTTTGCAAATTTATTGATAATTAAATACAGAAATATCTCATTTACATAAGCATTCACACCCCCAAGCCAACAAATGTCAGTCACTTTTGGCAGCGATTACAGCCGTGACTCATTCTGGGTATGTCTAACATCTTTGCACATCTGGATTGTACAATATTTCCACATTTTTTTTTCATAATCTGTCAAGTTGGTTGTTGATTATTGTTAGACAGCCATTTTCAAGTCTTGCCATAAATAAATAAATACAGTGAAGAGGGGAAGAGGTAGTTGTTTGGACTAAAATATAGATGGGCTATGTACAGGTGCAGTAATCTGTGAGCTACTCTGGTGACCAGCGAGCTGAGATAAGGGGTGACTTTACCTAGCAGGGTCTTGTAGATGACCTGGAGCCAGTGGGCTTGGCGACGAGTATGAAGCGAGGGCCAGCCAATGTGAGCATACAGGTCGCAGTGGTGGGTGGGTAGTATATGGGGCTTTGGTGACAAAACGGATGGCACTGTGATAGACTGCATCCAATTTATTGAGTAGGGTATTGGAGGATATTTTGTAAATGACATCGCCGAAGTCGAGGATCGGTGGGATGGTCAGTTTTACGAGGGTATGTTTGGCAGCATGAGTGAAGGATGCTTTGTTGCGAAATAGGAAGCCAATTCTAGATTTAACTTTGGATTAAAGATGTTTGTTGTGAGTCTGAAAGGAGAGTTTACAGTCTAACCAGACACCTAGGTATTTGTAGTTGTCCACATATTCTAAGCCAGAACCGTCCAGAGTAGTGATGCTGGACGGGAGGGCAGGTGCAGGCAGCGATCGGTTGAAGAGCATGCATTTAGTTTTACTTGTATTTAAGAGCAGTTGGAGGCCACGGAAGGAGAGTTGTATGGTATTGAAGCTCGTGTGGAGGGTTGTTAACACAGTGTCCAAAGAAGGGCTAGAAGTATACAGAATGGTGTTGTCAGCGGAGAGGTGGATCAGAGACTCACCAGCAGCAAGAGCGACATCATTGATGTATACAGAGAAGAGAGTCGGCCCAAGAATTGAACCCTGTGGCACCCCCATAGTGACTGCCAGAGGCCCGTACAACAGGCCCTCCGATTTGACACACTGAACTCTGTCAGATAAGTAGTTGGTGAACCAGGCGGGGCAATCATTTGAGAAACCAAGGCTATCGAGTCTGCCGATGAGGTTACAATGAGTGAGTCTGCCGATTTACTGAGTTACAGTTCATATAAGGAAATCAGTCAATTCAAATAAATTAATTAGACCCTAATTTATGGATTTCACATTACTGGGAATACAGATATGCATCTGTTGATTACAGATAACTTATTATTTTAAAGTAGGGGTGTGGATCAGAAAACCAGTCAGTATCTGGTGTGTTCACCATTTGCCTCATGCAGCGCGAAATCTCCTTTGCATAGAGTTGCTCAGGCTGTTGATTATGGCTTGTAGAATGTTGTCCCACTGCTCTTCAATGGCTGTGCAAAGTTACTAGATATTGGCGGTAACTGGAACACGCTGTCGTACATGTCGATCCAGAGCATCCCAAATATGCTCAATAGGTGACATGTCTGGTGAGTATGCAGGTCATGGAAGAACTGGCACATTTTCAGCTTCTGGGAATTGTGTACAGATCCTTGCGACGAAGGGCCGTGCACTATCATGCTGAAACATGAGGTGATGGTGGTGGATGAATGGCACGACTATGGGCCTCAGGATCTCGTTACAGTGTCTCTGTGCATTCAAATTGAAATTGATAATAAATCAATCGTGTTCGTTGTCCCTAGCTTATGCCTGCCCATATCATAACCCCACCTCCACCATAAGGCACTCTGTTCACAACGCTGACATAAGCAAACTGCTCACCCACACATAGCCATTACCTGCCATCTGCCCAGTACAGTTGAAACCGGGACTCATTCGTGAAGAGCACACTTCTCCCCCGTGCCAGTGGCCATCGAAGGTGAGCATTAGTCCACTGAAGTCGGTTACGACGCCAACCTGCAGGCAGGTAAAGACCCCGGTGAGGAAGATGAGCATGCAGCTGAGCTTCCCTGAGACAGCTTCCGGCAGTTTGTGTAGCTGTCCGCGTAGCCGTATGTGGAGGTCCTGGGCTGGCGTGGTTACACGTGGTCGGTGTTTGTGAGGCTGGTTGGACGTACTGCCAAATTCTCTAAAACGACATTGGAGGCAGCTTATGGTTGATAAATTAACATGACATTTTCTGGCTACAGCTCTGGTGGACATCCCTGAAGTCAGCATGCCAATTGCACGTTCCCTCAAAAACTGTGGCATTGTGATATGTGACACAACTGAACATTTTAGTTGCCTTTTATTGTCCCCAGCACAAAGTGCACCTGTGTAATGATCATGCTGTTTAATCAGCTTCTTTATATGCCACACCTATTCAGGTGGATGGATTCTCTTGGCTCACTAACAGGGATGTAAATAAATTTGTGCCCAAAATTTTAGACAAATACGTTTTTTTGTGCGCAGGGGAAATATCTGGGATCTTTTATGCCTGATGAAGACCTAAGGGTCGAAACGTTGTTATAAATAAATATCACCTGGGAGCATGAGCAGCAGTGTGCAGCGTTTTCCATTAATTTGCCATCTTTTATTTCAACTCATGAAATATGGGACCAACACTTTACATGTTTTGTTTATATACAGTGGGGCAAGAAAGTATTTAGTCAGCCATTAATGTTGTGTTGGGCCCAAACATAACACTTTGTATTCAGGACATTTTTTGCACTTTAGTGCATGTTTTGGAATCTTTATTCTGTACAAGCTTCCTTCTTTTCACTCTGTCATTTATGTTATTATTGTGGATTAACTACAATGTTGATCCATCCTCAGTTATGTCCTATCACTGCCATTAAATTATATAACTGCTTTAAAGTCACCATTGGCTTCATGGTGAAATGACTGAGCGGTTTCCTTCCTCTCCGGCAACTAAATTAGGAAGGATGCCTTCATCACTTTGTAGTGACCGGGTGTATTGATACACCATCCAAAGTGTAAATAATAATTTACCATGCTCAAGGGGATATTTATTGTCTGTTTTTTTTTACCCATCTACCAATAGGTGCCCTTCTTTGTGAGACATTTGAAAACCTCCCTTGTCTTAGTGGTTGAATCTTTGTTTGAAATTCACTGCTTGACTGAGAGACCTTACAGATACTTGTATGTGTGGGTTACAGAGATGAGGTAGTCATTCAAATGTCATGTTAAACACTATTGCACACAGTAAGTCCATGCAACTTATTATGTGACTTGTTAAGCACATTTTTACTCCTGAACTTATTGCTATAACAAAGGGGTGTAACACTTTCTAAAAACATAATTCCACTTTGACATTATAGGGTATTTTGTTTAGTCCAGTGACACAATCTATATTTTAATTCATTTTAAATTCAGGCTGTAATACAACAAAATGTGGAAAAATTCAAGGGGTGTGAATTCTTTCTAACTACTGAAATGGGGTCAGGTCTATGTACAGGTGTAGTGTATTTTACGGTCATGATACATGTAGGGAGTTATTACCAGTAACAAGGCTCATCTTCGACCAATGGCTAAATAGTCTAAAGACGAGCAATAAGTGAGACCCACACTGGGGGAAAGCTTGAAGTATCATTGCTGCTCTGTTAAATTTGGAGAAAATATTAAATACTGTGTGAGAAATAATAAATATATTATAATTATATGGAAAATATTTCAGTGTACAAAACATCTGCTCTTTCCATGACATAGACTGACCAGGTGAAAGGTATGATCCGTTATTGATGTCACTACCACTTCAACCAGTGGAGATGAAGGGAGGAAGACAGGTTAAAGGATTTTTAAGTGTTGAGACATTTAAGACATGGATTGTATATTTGTGTCAATCAGAGGGTGAATGGGGAAAAACAAAATATTCAAGTGCCTTTGAATGTGGTATGGTAGTAGGTGCCAGGCGCATGGGTTTGAGAGTATCAAGAACTGCAACGCTGCTGGGTTTTTCACGCTCAAAAGTTTCCCGTCTGTATCAAGAATGGTCCACCACCCAAAGGACATCCAGGCTGTGTAAGAGGCGGCAGGTAGCCTAGTGGTTAGAGCGTTGGACTAGTTGGACAAGATCGAATCCCCGAGCCGATAAGGTAAAAATCTGTTGTTCTGCCCCTGAACAAGGCAGTTAACCCACTGTTCCTAGGCCGTCATTGAAAATAAGAATTTGTTCTTAACTGACTTGCCTAGTAAAATAAAAACATGTCAGAGAGCCATTTTGATTAGTACCCGTGCAGCTTCAGTTCTCCTCTGTGTGGGTTCATGACCTTCTAGGTGCATCTTGTGTGTGTTCTGTCAGTATCCCTCACTGTCCCTTTAAAAGCCATGAGGCAGTAGGGCACCAGTGTTATATTGCTCTACATGCACCTTAACACTATCTACACTGTGGAATAATAATAGGAATTCACAGGAATATGTATTACATGTAACAAGGTTTGCAGCTTGGAAGTATAGAGGTGGGAAAAAATAGATGCTGACCATTTCCCCACCATCACCACCTTGGTGCTCATGTTCCTAGTAACCATTGTCACTCTCCTTTTCCACCCAACCTAAATGCTTCAGCAGATTAGAATAATCTCAACCAGTACCATATGCTTGCCTGTTAAAGCACCAGCATCTCATGACCAAAAATAACTTCTAGACATCAGGACTGCGATTACTCACCATGGACTAGCAGAATCCTTTTTCTTCTTTCACGACTCTGACGAGCCCGAGGCGGAAGATATACGACTCCCTCGGGGAACAGGCCCTGACCCCAGGGCTGGCGGTCTAAGGGCTGGCAGTCTATGTATTTTTGTAAACAACAGCTGGTGCACGATATCGAAGGAAGTCTCGAGCCATTGCTCGCCTGAGGTAGAGTTTCTCATGATAAGCTGCAGACCACATTACCTGCCGAGAGAGATTTTGTCTATATGCTTTGTAGCTGTTTACATACCACCACAATCAGAGGCTGGCACCAACATGTAATTGAATGAGCTGTATTCCACAATAAGCAAACAAGAAAATGCTCACCCAGAGGCGGCTCTCCTAGTAGCCGGGGACTTTAACGCAGGGAAACTTAAATCAGTTTTACCTAACTTCCTAATTTCCCAAATTCTTCAGAATTTCTAACATGTTAAATGTGCAACCAGAGAGAAAAGAACTCTGGACCACCTTTACTCCACACACAGAGATGCATACAAAGCTCTCCCTCACCCTCCATTTGGCAAATTACAAGCAAAAATTAAAGCAGGAAGCACCAGTGACTAGATCAATAAAAAAGTTGTCAGATGAAGCAGATGCTAAGCTACTGGACTGTTTGCTAGCACAGACTGGAACATGTTCCGAGATTCCTCCAATGGCATTGAGGAGTACACCACATCTGTCATTGGCTTCATCAATAAGTGCATCGATGATATCGTCCCCACAGTGACCGTATGTACATACCCCAACCAGAAACCATGGATTACAGGCAGCATCTGCACTGAGCTAAAGGCTAGGAGCGGGACTCTAACCCAGAAGCTTTAAGAAATTCCACCATGCCCTCCGACGAACCATCAAACAGGCAAACCATCAATACACGACTATGATCCCGTACCACACCGGCTGTGACGCTTATCGGATATGACAGGGCCTGCAAACCATTACAGACAACAAAGGTAAGCACAGCCGAGAGCTGCCCAGTGACACGGGTCTACCGGACAAGCTAAAGTACTTCTATGCTCACTTCAAGGCAAATAACACTGAAAACATGCATGAGAGCACCAGCTGTACAGGAAGACTGTGTGATCACACTCTCCTCAGACGATGTGAGTAAGACCTTTAGACACGTCAACATTCACACGGCCGCAGGGCCAGACGGATTACCAGGACGTGTACAGCGAGAATGCGCTGACCAACTAGCAAGTGTCTTCACTGACATTTTCAACCTCTCCCTCTCCCTGTTTCCGATGACAGAACAGTGGTAAGCCTGATCCCTGACAACAATGAGACAGCCTATAGGCAGGAGGTCAGATACCTGGTCGTGTGGTGCCAGGACAACAACCTCTCCCTCAATGTGAGCAAGACAAAGGAGCTGATTGTGGACTACAGGAAAAGGAGGGCAGAACGGGCCCCCATTAATATCAACGGGGCTGCAGTGGAGCGGGTCAAGAGCTTCAAGTTCCTTGGTGTCCACATCACCAACAAACTAACATGACAGTCATGAAGCGGGCATGACGAAGCCTATTCTCCCTCAGGAGACTGAAAAGATTTGGCATGGGTACTCAGATCCTCAAAAGGTTCTACAGCTGCACCAGAGAGCATCCTGGCTGGTTGCATCACTGCCTGGCAACTGCTCAGCCTCCGACCGCAAGGCACTACAGAGGGTAGTGCGAACGGCCCAGTACATCACTGGGGCCAAGCTTCCTGCCATCCAGGACCTCTATACCAGGCAGTATCATAGGAAGGTCCTGAAAATTGTCCAAGACTCCAGCCACCCTATTCATAGACTGTTCTCTCTGCTACCACACGGCGAGCGGTACCGGAGTGCCAAGTCTAGGTCCAAGAGGCTTTTTCCCGCCTCATGAGTCTCTCAGTCACGGCCGACTGGGACACAGCCCGGGATCGAACCTGGGTCTGTAGTGACGCCTCAAGGACTGTGATGCAGTGCCTTAGACCGCTGCACCACTCAGGAGGCCTAGCGGTGCCTTTTCTGTCCCTAGAAAATATAAGTTATTATTTAGTGTAAAATGTGGATTGCAAAAGGCTTTAAATATAATCTCAGGTGTCCTTTACACCAAATATGGATCTTGAAAGGGAATTTAATGCATTTTAAACACTTTTGTCAGTGGGTGTAAGAGTTTTTGCCATGTCCCAAGGTGTTATCAAGGTGTTATCAAGTCTCAAAATAATAACGTTTAACATTTTTCTTAATTATTTTAAAGTATCAATATTTTTTTTCTTCATGATTATTGTATTTATTATTATTTTAAGATTTTCTGTGTGTCCCCGATACCACTTTCCACCCTGTTAGTTTGTTGTAATTCTCTATTTAAGAAATCAACCCCTTCCTACAATATTCAGGAAGTGTCATAATTTCTTATGGGTAAAAAAAAGAAGTGTGAAGCTAAATAAATAAACACTAAGTGTATCTATTTGTCCATGTTTCATGTTGTTAGTCTGTATGTTCCACTCATAAATTACACTGTTAGGCTAAATTATATAGAAAAAAAATTATACGGCAGTTCAATCTTTCCACCCTGTTAGGTTTCACCTTGGTAGGATTATGCACCTAACAAATTGGAAAATGCACCCCAATGTTTACGTGCCTGAGCGTGATCAATATGTTTTTCTGAAAGTCAAACATGTCCTTTTTCTGAGAGAACGCATATATTTGTGGCAGGGAGAGGTGAGGGGAGTGGTAATTGAAGGGAGATACCTTGCAGCCCGCTGGCTCCACCCCCGAGCCTTATATGGACATCCTGCCCCAACGAGGTGAGCCTGTGGGTCATTAAGCCAGGGAATGCTTGGGGATAAAAGAGGATGCGGCAGAGAATGGAGAGGGAAGCGAGTGAAATGGCTGTGTGGTTACCCCACTATGTACCGAACCGGTTTGGCAGTGGACCTGAGTTTTATGATTACCCCTGCAGAAGTGGATTGTGGACTGTGAAATGGTTGGTGAATTCCCCCCTTTCCGCAGTGTGCAAAACTCCCAAATAAACTCCCCATTTGCATTCTAGTTGTGCTCCTTGTGTGTGTTTGGTTATTGAACTTGGTGACATGGAAACCCCACACCCTTGAACCTGCTACAATATACAAACATTTTTCCAAAAGATTTGAGGTCCAAATGGCACCGCATTGTAGGAATAACCCGGCTGGTGTTTCTGCTGGTCCTGGCATGGTTTGGACACCTGTTCAGAAATTTACATTTACATTTAAGTCATTTAGCAGACGCTCTTATCCAGAGCGACTTACAAATTGGTGAATTCACCTTCTGACATCCAGAACCACCCCACCTCAGACAGAACACGAATGTGCACTGTCAAAGGACACTGATAATGAAGTTGACTTCATAGCTTTTATTGGTAAGGTTATCAATACGACTCAGGTTGTGGAAAGCAGAAATGCCATGTTGAAGGTTCTTGTGGAGACGGCAAAAGAGATATTGGGGGTATGAGATGTTAATGTTGAAATGGTTGTTGACATGCTGAACAATCCTAAGGGTGGAGTGTTTCAGCATGATATGGATCAGGGGAGTTGGGGAGTTTTTTGGGGGGAGGGGAAGGGTGTGATAGAAGTTAAGGTATTTATTTGGATTTATTTTAATGGTAATACTGAATTGGTCAGATCATGATTGATCATATATTCCAGCGCAAGCGATTGTTTGCAGACCGCTATGATATCGGAGAATTCCTTTTAGAGCATGTACTTCCATTTTGTTTTTGCTAGATTCGTGGGAATGACAACTTCCAGTTCTTCAGTGCGGTGAACTACATTTTTTAAATTCAGAAGCAAGGTTAGTCCTACAAAATTACGGCCAATTACTGTGCACTGAAAATATTTATGTAGAATCAATAACAGTAATTTTCTCGCCACACTAATAGACAACAGCGCACAGAACACTTCTAGGTATTTTGAAATTGCAATGATGGATATTATTCTCTCATCATGAACATTGCACTAGGGTAAGCAGTGTCTACCTGGTTTGCATGACATCTATACAACAGACAGTTTATCTATAGGCATGGGGGCCGACAGTTTTATGTCTCCAAACTTGCGTTCCAACTCGGTGAAAACGTTTGCGTTGACATGATCCACTTCATCTTCCACCTAGAGAAACAAAACAAAAAGAACAGCTATAACAGACATAAAAGCTTAATACTGTTCCCCTCCTTTATCCTCATTCTGCCCCTCTATGGGTTTCCCCCTCCTTCTCACTTTCCTCTTCTCCTCCTCTCTGCCTCTCACCTGTTCCACGTCATCCACCTCCGGGATATAGAACTGCAGCATGTTCTGGATGCCTTTCTTCAGGGTGACAGTGGAGCTGGGGCATCCGGTGCACGAGCCAACCGGCTTCAGCTTTACCGTGCTATTCTCAAAGCCCTTAAAGATTATATCACTGCCATCCTCCATCACTGTGGGTCTGTGTGAAACGGGAGGGTATATTTGTTGAGTTTATTTGTCACTGAACAACATAACAAGTAATATTACAATTGTTATTAAAAACTAGGAGGGGGATGAAGAAGAGAGGTTTAAGAGGGGGGAGGGGATGGGAGAATATGTACCAAGCTGTCCTTGAAGATGACATCACTATAGTCTTTATTTCATATCAACATAATTTCTATAATTTGTTTGTGTAACAACTTCAGTCCCCAAACAATCTGCCTGAGGGTGCTCTACAGAGATAGGTGGAATGGGGTGGGATTAAAAGTGCATGCTCTGTAATGATTATGACCGAAAACACTAGATTCACTTCCGGTCACGTTTCAGGCTCCTGGCAGAGGCAACAAGGTTTCTGTTTAAAATGTCCTGGGTAAAGTTCATGATGCGGTTAACCTTAAAGGTCGACAGCGAAATTACGTTGCCACGAGCAGCACCGCAGATATTGAGATGAGCAAGAAGCAAGACTTCGCTCTCACAGACAGTATCACTTCACGCTGTTGACAGCATGACCCACTATGCTGTTTACGTTCTTCATCTATGTTTATAGTTGCTGAATCTACCTTTAACAAGGGCCCCAGGACCAGTGGAAGGAAAATAGCCCGATAACATTAAAGATCCACCACCATATTTTAGGTTAGGTATGTTTTTTTCTATTGCATATGCATCTTTCTTTCAACACCAAATCCACCACTGGTGTCCGTGGCCAAATAGCTCTAATTTCATGTCATCTGACCAAAGCACCAGTTCCAATCCAGTGCCGTTTAACTCCAGGTGTTTACATTGGTTGGATGACATGAAAATAGAGCTCCCTGGCTGCGCACACCAGTTGGGGGTTTTGCATCGAAAGAAAGATGCATATGGTGGTGGATCTCTGATGTTATGGGGTTATTTTCTTCCACTAGTCCTGGGGCCTTTTGTTTTTTTATTTAGTATATAAATATATATATATTTTTATCCCCAATTTCGTGACAACGATCTTGTCTCATCGCTGCAACTCCCCAACGGGCTCGGGAGAGGTTGAGTCATGCGCCCTCAGAAACACGACCCGCCAAACCGCGCTTCTTAACACCAGCCCACTTAACCCGGAAGCCAGCTGCACCATTGTGTTGGAGGAAACACTGAGTGGCGCAGCGGTATAAGGCACTGCATCTCAGTGCGAGATGCGTTACTACAGACCCTGTTTCGATCCCGGGCTGTATCACAACCGTCCGTGATCTGAGTCCCATAGGGCGGCGCACAATTGGCCCAGCATCGTCCGGGTTAGGGGAGGGTTTGGCCGGGGTAACCCGTCATTGTAAATAAGAATTTGTTCTTAACCGACTTGCTTAGTTAAATAAAGGTTAAATAAAAAATAAACTGACGCTGGGCCAATTGTACACTGCCCTATGGGACTCCCGGTCGCAAACTGCGATGCAGTGCCTTAGAACACTGCGCCACTCGGGAAGCCCCTGGGGCCCTTAAGGTCAACGGCATCATGAAGTTTACCCAGTACCAGGACATTTTAGCCAAAAACCTGGTTGCCGCTACCATTAGGCTGAAACTTGTCCTCAAGTGGATCTTCCAGCAAAATAATAACCCCAAGCACATCAAAATCCACAAAAATGTTTAATTGACCACAACATCAACAGTTTGCAATGGCCAGCCTAGTAAAAACCTGTGGTTTGAATTGAAGAGAGCAGTCCATAAGTGCAGATGAATGATATCAAGGATCTTGAAAGATTCTATATGGAGGAATAATCAAAGATCCTTCAATTATTATTGTTTTCTCTTTCTCTGAGTAGTTGTATCAGTACAAAATAATATCCCATTTTTTTGCATACAACATAGACAATATTTTAATTATTTATTTTATACTGTCATTTTTGCTCATCTATATCAACGGTGTCAATCATTTCAGACCCCACTGTACATCATACTAATAGTATATGGGGATTTTACTTGATCCGTGTATCTAGAAGCTCGTTAATCATTGAAACAATTTCATCACCTTCAAAGTGACCTAAGACAGGAACAGCATGTTGAAAGTCTTAAATTCATAATACAAAAAAACAAACATTTTCATTAGATGTATGCAATTTTTCAAGATGACAATAAAGTACAGATTGACCCTCAACACCCATATGAAGAAGAGTTTTGTTCCTGTCATACTCACTGCTCTCATCGTGGGTCACCCCCGTGCTCATGGGGTCTCCACTTAATGATGGCATCCATGGCATGGTGCTTAATGTCTGTCCACTCCACATCGTCATCTGTCTGACAAAGGCAACACAAAACATGCAAAGGCCTGTTAGTAAATGAACATGGCCCCATACCCCACCTTTCTCCCAAATTCTGCACTTGCACACTTTCTTGCATGGATTTAGCAATGGTGAAAACTCACTCTTGCCAATGCTTATACCAATCCTATGTTTTCAAATCAATGACAAGGATTGTGCAAGTGCACAATTTGGGAGAATGTTGAAAATTTGGACATGGCCCATGAATTGAATCAGAAAATGTAAGTTAAATTGTATTTGTGACATGATCCATTCAGTCATGGTCTAATTGCACACCATATCCCAGAGCAAATGGATAGTGTTGGTAAATGAGGGTTTAAACTTTAGTGTATTTATTGGGTACCTTGGTCACTGTGATGAAGTCAGGGCCATAGAACACACCTTTCACTCCTTCCATTTCAAACAAACAGGTTTCTGTGAAAACCAAGGGGGGTCAACAAACAGTGGAGAAGCACATTGCACGTTGCAATAGATTTTTTACTTGAGGCATACACAGAACTGTAACTTAGGTTAATCAGTACAGTAAACCTCTAAGAAATATGTTCCTAGAGCACAAATGATTATCTTCGGTTCGAGTTCTCCTACAGCAGTTCATGTACAAATGTCACTGGTTCTCCCACACTCTGAAAAGCAAACAAGCTGATGTTTAGAGAACAAGTTTATTCACACTGTCTGGTTTTGTCATGGTTACTGCTCATTGTTCATATTTCCAATATGGGAAAGATGCACTGAGTACAACCCAGGGAATAACACATTAAAGCAATTCTACTTGTTTCCAACGTGATCCCCAATGGAATAAACACCATATAGACAAAACCAGAAAACAACAGTAATCCCTACAGTATAAAAACAACCTGGTATTACACAGCATAGAATAAATACATTTCAAATAAGAGATAGTCAACCTATCCTATTCCCATCATTTGTTATCCCAGACTCTCAAAACATTATACATCAATAAATCTATATTGCTATCAATACAACTGTAACCGCAATCATTTGAGCATATAGCTAACTGCCAAAATAAAGGAAACATCAACATAAAGTGTCTTAATATAGGGAGTTAGGCCACCACAGGCCTTGACATAGATTCTACAAGTGTCTGGAACTCTATTGGAGGCATGTGACACCATTCTTCCACGAGAAATTCCCTCATTTGGTGTTTTGTTGATGGTGGTGGTAGAAAACGCTTTCTCAGGCACCGCTCCAGAATCTCCCATAACTGTTCAATTTGGTTGAGATCTGGTGACAGACACACACACACCCTTTAATCCCACTATGCACCATTGAGACCCTTCTTTCAAAGGCACTGAGATCTCTTCTTCTAGCCATGGTAACCAAAATGATGGGCAACTGGGCATTGTTATACATGACCCTAAGCATGATGGGATGTTAATTTCTTAATTAACTCGGGAACCAGGGTGCGATGACACAAAAGCATAAAAAAGGCAAGTACATACCTACGTCTCCTGAGTACAAACCTTTGTCCAATATTTTTTTTCTCCTGAATACAAACCAAGAAAAATTACCTATAAATCTACTTGTGCTCTTGAGAACATCAGTCAGCAGTAGTGAGTGCTCTGAAGTCGAGCCAGACCAGGATGAAGTACCTACAGCTACAGGTGTGGTAGACACTTCCAGTGTTTGCCATGGGAGTCCTGTCACAAATGATTTCGGTCAGGTTGGAGTGAGATTTAAGGAAAAAGTGGATTCCTGCTTTTTGGCCAAACCGTACATTGATTCAGGCACGGTAAAGGACAAGCTGCGAGCGGTTACATCTTTGAAAGTTTAGAGAAGTGGAATTGTTGAGATTTGTTCTGCATCCTCTGCCCAGAGGCAGCGGGCGCAGTGCATCACACATCTCGTGGCTCAACCTGTGTCGTGCTCAAAGGGGTGACTGGTGGGTAACATAGAGGTGGATCAAATGAAAAAGAATATCCCTGGTGTTTGTGACACCCACCTTTTGGTAAGATGTAGACCCAGTGGCAATGCAACTGAGAATACCCTGTCTGTCTTGTTGAACTTTAACAGAGTTTCTACCTGATAAGGTTAGGTTATATTTGCTATTCTGTGAGGGCCTATGTTCCAAACACGCTACGGTGCTTTAGGTGTCAAGGATTCAGACATGTTGCAGCAGTGTGTAGAAAGGATATCCCACAATGCGAGAAATGTGCAGAAGGGCATAGTCAATGGGAGTGTAAAGTTGGGTTACAAAAAGCACTGTGTCAAATGCGGGGGCGCCCATGCAGTTGGAGATCAGAAGTGCCCTGTGAGAGAGAGACTGGTTGAGTGGGGCAGAAAGTTTCCTATGAGGCAGTGAAGAGACTAGAGGACAGCCCAAAGGTGAGAGAATCAACTGGGAGTTCCCCAGTGAGTAGGTCTGAAGAAAGACTCAGAGAGGATGAGTTTTTCAGTAAGGTTGGATATCTTGCAATTATAGCAAAGGTGATCAACTGCACTGCACTGATGGACTGCAAATCACAGAACATAGATGTGGTAGTCGCATCGGCAGAAAGATATTTGGGTGAGAGATTGTGGTGCAGAAGATCTACAAGGAGTTTTGAGAAAAGGGGTTAGATGGTGGTGCAATTTAAGAGTTTCCCCTCCCACTTTTTTGGGGGGGACCAAAATGTGCAATCTGCACTCCTACGTGAGAAAGGCAGAAATATGTAACACAGCGTCTAGTCTGCCACGAAGAACTCCGGAACCACACCTGTGTGGAAGCACCTGCTTTCAATATACTTTGCATCCAAAATGTACGCAAGTGTTTCCTTTATTTTGGCAGTTACCTGTAGTTCCACTTGTAGGCCTACTCTGTATATACTACAGAAAACATGACAACTGTAGCCTTTGGATGTGGTTATTCTAGTTAGTAAATGTGATCAGAAAGGACGGTTTCTCACCTGCGAACTGTGTGGGTACTGTCAGAAGCAGACGTTTTCGGAAGTTCTGGCCAATGTGTATTGTGTGTGGAACTGGTTTCTCGTTATAATTGTAAACCTTTAACAGACAGTTATGTCAGGTCATGTATTTAGATGGTCGGACATTCATTCAACAGAGTGGGTTTATCCTTACAAACCCAATCTGTTGGATGACTGTCCGATGGTCTTGAAACATTAACTTGAGACTGTCAAAAAGCAAAGAAACGACAAAGCAGCTAACGTTAGCTACCTATGGTTGTGCAGTGACACTGACTAAGCTAGGGAATGCCTCAATGACCAGACTGCAGAACAAAACTGAATGTTTTTTAGCTACCAAGCTAACGTCGTTAGCTACGTCACTCAATCAAGTTGCTGATGACGGGTTTAACGTTAGCTACATAATCGAAGAAGACCCAGGCAAACAGAGTTCTTGTTATACTTCTTGGCCCATCGTGATTGTTGGCTGAACTTTATCATTAATACATTTAGGGAAATTTCAGCTGCGCAACATGAGGATGGGATGAGGCTAGGACCTGGTTTGACATCGACGATGTGGCAGTTAGGGTTTAGCTACTGAGCTGAAATCACAGCAAGACTTTCATTAAGTTGGTATACCCAAGTAGAACTCTTAATTTCATAGAAAATGTTTAAACTCAAACCTAAAATGTGTATTTCGTGACCGAATCAACTGTAGAACACTCGATTTTAAGCGGGCCGCCATTATTTTATTTGTTTTGAAAATGAGGACTCCAGACAGCTGGCTTGACATATCCTGTTTAAAATTGATTCCAATTGCTCCACTGTTCATTAATCGTACGTTTACTAAGTAAATATTCATAGTCATTACAATAAATAAACATGAATTCAACCTATATAGCTAGCTAGATACATTTATAGAAAGTACGAATATTGGCATCTGAACAGCCAGCTACTATTGAGATGAATTAACTTTTGGTTCTGCAGACTATGCAATGATAAACATAAATCAGAATTCTTGCATGGAATGTATTGGGATTTTGTTGCTGCTACTAAAGCAAAATATAGGTATTTTATGTAAATGATCACTGAAGTGGGAATATGTGTGATAAGCTTCATAAATAATAATCTCTAAATTTGGTATGCATTTTGTCAAATTTGCCACCATAGTTTCCGGAATTTGCAACAAGATGTTAAACACAGGAATGACAAGACATTGCATTCAATGCAGAACTTCGACAGCCCATTTACTACAAAGCTACAGTTCTCTCTCTCTCTCTCTCTCTCTCTCTCTCTCTCTCTCTCTCTCTCTCTCTCTCTCTCTCTCTCTCTCTCTCTCTCTCTCTCTCTACTTTCACAAGTTGTGTTGGCCAATTATTTCAACTCAATCTCATAATTTACCATAGCATAAAGTTTGATTTCTGGACAACTTTAATAACACATATTTTTAAACTAATCTGAAAGTTATAGTTTAAAGTGCAGTAAAGGAATCTAAGAAACGTATAGTTGGCTAGAGTTCCACACTGCCCCTGGGGAACTAGAGTTTGACCGCTATGCAGTCTACAATGTGTGCTATGTAATTTAAAACAAACAGGGAGATAGCGTCGAGAGGGCCCACCCCATGTTTCCTCACGTCTGTCCTCTGACAGGACAAGGTGGTACTCCCTTCCAAAAGGAGTGGCAATATTGGTTAGAACTTTAGTTTCCTCTGCTGCTCTCAAATGGCAGGAATGTTGCCTGGGTGGTGGAAGGTACACAGACAAACTGGTACTACGTCAATCTGCTGGATATACTTGAATGATCTAGTTTGGTAACAGGACATACTTATTGGGATTCTACAGTTACGATGAGGCGTCAGGTTTATGGGTGACTGACTCTGCTGTGGGGGAATCTAGAGACAGAAATCTTCAAAGTGCCAGAAAGGCAGACCGTGTCTGGACCCAGGTCGTCACTACTGTACTTCTGCTGCTGCTCTCACTAAACTACCAAGACATGGTCCTCTGGAGTCTACTCCCCATCTCCCTCTCCTTGGTGTCTCTCATTGGCACATGGGTGACGTAAGTTATATTTATATTTTCTTCTAATGTTTTATAAGATAATAATAACATGTTCTTGAGTTTATTGACTTAGATTTCTCTTCAGCCTGGTCTCACAGACTAGATGTAATTTAGTAAACGTGAATCCGGGACACTCAAATTAGTATTTTATGTTACACTGAGTGTACAAAACATGAACTTTTTCCATGACATAGACTTACCAGGTGAATTCAGGTGAGAGCTATGATCTTTTATTGATGTCACTTGTTAAATCCACTTCAATCAGTGTAGATGAAGGGGAGGAAACAGGTGACATGAACTGTATATCAAATCAAGTCAAACTTTATTTGTTACATGTGCCGAATACAACAAGTGCAGACTTTAGCCCTTAACCAACAGTACAGTTCAAGAAGAGTTAAGAAAATATTTACCAAGTAGACTAAAATAAAAAGTAATAAGAAAAAAGTAACACAATAAGAAAAACAATAATGAGGCTATATACAAGGGGCACCGGTGTTGAGTCAGTGTGTGGGGTACAGGTTAGTTGAGGTAATCTGTACATGTAGGTGGGGGTGAAGTAACTATGCATAGGTAACAAACAAACAGCGAGTAGCAGCAGTGTACAAAAGGGAGGGGGAGGGTCAATGTAAATTGTCTGCTGGCGATGTTATTAATTGTTCAGCAGTCTTATGGCTTGGGGGTAGAAGGTCTTGAGGAGCCTCTTGGTCCTAGACTTGGTGCTCTGGCACCGCTTGCCATCCAGAGGCAGAGAAAACAGTCTATAACTTGGGTGACTGGAGTCTCTGACAATTTCATGGGCTTTTCTCTGACACCACCTATTATATAGGTCCTTGATGGCAGGAAGCTTGGCCCCAGTGATGTACTGGGCCGTTTGCACTACCCTCTGTAGTGCCTTACGGTCAGATGCCGAGCAGTTGCCATACCAGGCGGTGATGCAAGCAGTCAGGATGCTCTCGATGGTGCAGCTGTAGAACCTTTTTGAGGATCTGGGGACCCATGCCAAATCTTTTCAGTTTCCTGAGGGGGAAAAGGTTTTGTTGTGCCCTCTTCATGACCGTCTTGGTATGTTTGGACCATGATAGTTTGTTGGTGATGTGGACACCAAGGAACTTGAAACTCTCGACCCGCTCCACTACAGCCCCGTCGATGTTAATGGGGGCCTGTTCGGCCCGCCTTTTCCTGTAGTCCACAATCATCTCCCATGTCTTGCTCACATTGACTGAGAGGTTTTTGTCCTGGCACCATGCAGTCGTGGGTGAACAGGGAGTACAGGAGGGGACTAAGTACACATCCCCGAGGGGCCCCAGTGTTAAGGATCAGCGTGGCAGATGTGTTGATACCTACCCTCACCAGCTGGGGGCGGCCCATCAGGAAGTCCAGGATCCAGTTGCAGAGGGAGGTGTTTAGTCCCAGGATCCTTAGCTTAGTGATGAGCTTTGAGGATACTATGGTGTTGAGTGCTGAGCTGTAGTCAATGAATAGCATTCTCGCATAGGTGTTCCTTTTGCCCAGTTGGGAAAGGGCAGTGTGGAGTGCAATAGAGATTGCATCATCTGTGGATCTGTTTGGGCGGTATGCAAATTGGAGTGGGTCTAGGGTTTCTGAGATAATGGTGTTGTTGTGAGCCATTACCAGCCTTTCAAAGCACCTCATGGCTACAGACATGAGTGCTATGGGTCTGTAGTCATTAATGCAGGTTGCCTTAGTGTTCTTGGGCACAGGGACATGTTGAAAATGTCATCGGCTACGTAGAGCGTGATCACACATTTGTCCGGAACAGCTGATGCTCTCAGGCATGCCTCATTGTCGCTTGCCCCGAAGCGAGCATAGAAGTGATTTAGCTCGTCTGGTAGGCTCGTGTCATTGGCCAGCTCACGGCTGTGCTTCCCTTTGTAGTCTGTAATAGTTTGCAAGCCCTGCCATATAAGACGAGAGTCGGAGCCGGTGTAGTACGATTCAATCTTAGCCCTGTTTTGACGCTTTGCCTGTTTGATGGTTCGTCGGAGGGCATAGCAGGATTTCTTATAAGCTTCCGGGTTAGAGTCACACACCTTGAAAGCGGCAGCTCTACCCTTTACCTCAGTGCGAATGTTGCCTGTAATCCATGGCTTCTGGTTGGGGTATGCATGTACAGTTACTGTGGGGACTACGTCATCGATGCACTTATTGATGAAGCCAGTGACTGATGTGGTGTACTCCTACGCCATCGGAAGAATCCCAGAACATATTCCAGTCTGTGATAGCAAAACAGTCCTGTTGTTTAGCATCTGCTTCATCTGACCGAGTCACTGGTGCTTCCTGCTTTAATTTTTGCTTGGAATCAGGAGGATAGAATTATGGTCAGATTTGCTAAATGGAGGGCGAGGGAGAGCTTTGTACGTGTGTGTGTGGAGTAAAGGTGGTTTAGAGTTTTTTTCCCACTGGTTGCACATTTAACATGCTGATAGAAATTGGGTAAAACTGATTTAAGGGTCCCTGCATTAAAGACCCCAGCCACTAGGAGCGCCGCCTCTGGATCAGTTGTGGCAGCTTTGCGTGATGTATTGTTGTCTTTACCGTCTTGCCCTTTGTGGTGTTGTCTGTGCCCAATAATGTTTGTAACCTGTTTTGTACTGCTACCATGTTGTACTGCTACCATGTTGTGCTGCTGCCATGTTGTGCCCATCCCCCGTCCCCGCAGGAGGCCTTTTGGTTGGCCATCATTGTAAATTAGCATTAGTTCTTAACTGACTTGCCTAGTTAAATAAAGGTTAAATAAATAAAATGTTGCTTAGTGGCTAGGGCTGACCTTGAACAAAACTTTCCAGAAAGAAAGTCCCATGCTGATACTAAATATTTTTATTTGGTTGAGTTATCGTTTAAAATACCTGTAGAGCCAGAGCCACCACCCCGCCTCACAACGTGCAAAATATAAACCAATTGTTTCACTGATTCATACATTGTGAGACATTTTATTTAACCTTCATACTAATAATATTCTAATGACCTCCAACTGTGTACTCTTGCTTAGTCACACTCATCAGTTCCTGGTTACCCATTGTACCTCTCAAGATTATCAGTGTTTTATTATGCGAGCGTACTGTATATCATATTGTAAGTTGAGGGTGTGAGTACAAGTGGATGGATGACTTTTCTGTAGGAGCAAAGCCTAGATGGAGACGGATAACTATTTAGCAGCTTTAAAGGTCAAACCACATTGAACACCATCAGCAACCACACTAGAACTGACTGTCACTTTCTGTTTCAATAAAGCATATAAAGCATACAATTAATGCATTGGCCAATAAGAAAACAGGTAATTAGTTACTAGGTAAAGAATTAGGTAAACAGTTATTTCCTAAAAGACCGATTCACCACATGTACTGTAAGCAATGTGTATAAAGGCCAAAGGGAACAGGTTATTTAAGTTTGACAAAATATAAATGCTCATAAAAATAAAAACATATGTTTTATTTCACCTTTATTTAACCAGGTAGGCTAGTTGAAGTTCTCATTTACAACTGCGACCTGGCCAAGATAAAGCATAGCAGTGTGAACAGACAACAACACAGTTACACATGGAGTAAACAATTAACAAGTCAATAACACAGTAGAAAAAAAAGAGTCTATATACATTGTGTGCAAAAGGCATGAGGAGGTAGGCGAAAAAATACAATTTTGCAGATTAACACTGGAGTGATAAATGATCAGATGGTCATGTGCAGGTAGAGATACTGGTGTGCAAAATAGCAGAAAAGTAAATAAATATAAACAATATGGGGATGAGGTAGGTAAATTGGGTGGGCTATTTATCGATAGACTATGTACAGCTGCAGCGATCGGTTAGCTGCTCAGAAGCAGATGTTTGAAGATGGTGAGGGAAATAAGTCTCCAACTTCAGTGATTTTTGCAATTCGTTCCAGTCACAGGCAGCAGAGAACTGGAAGGAAAGGCGCCCAAATGAGGTGTTGGCTTTAGGGATGATCAGTGAGATGCACGTGCTACGGGTGGGTGTTGCCATCGTGACCAGTGAACTGAGATAAGGCGGAGCTTTATGAGCTTTAAATAATTATGCTCATAAAATAATTATTACAATATTAGTACAATATTATACATTGAAAAAACATACGCCCTAACATAGATAATTAGGCACTTCAATCATATCAAATGGGTATGTTTGTGTTGTTGTTTCAGGTATGGCCTGGCTTACAGCTATGACCATGTGTGTTCCCTCAACAACTGGTACGTTGTTCTCTGTCTGTGAGAATTCCTACAGACCATTGTGAATGGTTATCTCAGCCAATTCTATGTCAATGAAATACATTGCTTTAATGTAACACAAGCATATTTATAAAGCAGTATTGTTCAACACAAGTCCTGGAGATTGACAGGGTGTCCAGTCTCTTCGTTTTATCCCTGCACCAACACACCTGATTAAATTAATCCACTAATCATCAACTTGCTTAGTTGAATCGGGTGTGTTGCTGCTATTGGGTTGGAACAACCGCCTGCACACCCTGTAGCCCTCCAAGACCAAGGGTGAAAACCACTGCATACTGTATACACACTATACATAAAAGGAAGGTCTGCAACCATGATTATTTCCCCTTTGTCTTCAGGGCCCCCGGGAACCCCTGCGGAAACAATACAACTATGGCATGTTGTCAAGTTCCCACCATAAGGTAACCATAGACCACTATACCAAGGCTGGGGTCAACTAACAGAATTTAATCTCAGTGAAGAAAGTGAAGAAAATCATTGAAATTACAGTAAAAAATTAATACAAATACTTACTGAACATACATTTTTTGAAACAGACTTTCATTTTTAAGTTGATCAATTTAAATTGAATTTAACATTGAATTAGAATTTGAACTTTAACTCTGTTCCATTCACATCAGAACACTTAGTCAGCTTTTTAACAGACATTCCTAGAATGTTTTCTGTCACTGGGGAATTGGAGTATTGTTTGACATAATTGTTTCTTACACATGCTTTGGCCTTGTTGCAGCACGAGTGGAACAAGCTCACCAGAAAACTCTTTGTTCACAGCCACCATCAATGCTGCTTCATTTCTGTGTAAGATTACCTCTGTGACTGTGCAGATTACCCACTCTATACATACACGAGTCAACCTGGATCTCTATGCACTATGCAGATGTCTATACTGACACAAAGATGAGAGTGCGCGAGTATGTGCTCATAATGTTGTAATGTAATGGGAGAATCATGAGGCGTCATACGGGTTAGGGTTGGGTTTGGCCAGCCAGGAAGTCCTTCTCCAATCGCGCTCTAGCAACTCCCGTGGCGGGCTGGGCGAATGCGCGCTGACACGGTCGCCAAGAGTACGATGTTTTCTCCGACACATTGATGTGGCTGGCTACCGGGTTAAATGGGCAGTGTGTCAAGAAGCAGTGTGGCTTGGCGGGTTTGTGTGTCAGGGACACACGGCTCTCGACCATCGCCTCTCCCGAGTCCGTACGGGAGTTGCAGCAATGGGACAAGACTGTAACTACCAATTGGATACCACAAAATTGAGGAGAAAAAGTGGTGAACGTACCAAAAAATGACAATAAATATAAAAGGGTTTGGTGTGTCATATTTAGGGCCCTGTGTTTTGGATAATCATGTCACATGACCTGGATTTTAACCTTTTAAATAAAGCTTTTTCATCAAACTGTCCCATTTTCTTTTTTATATCAGATGGTCCAGCACCATCCTCAGACAATTGTTTATATTTTTTGTTGAATTCTTGTTTCTGGAAAGGCTTAAAATGAAGGTTCAAATCCAGGTCATATGACATGATTAACCAAAGCACAGGGCCCTCGTCATATTTCATATCTAATGTGTTGCTTGTCCTGCTAGAGAATTTTTTTTTCCAGAAAGAAAAGTTATTACGAGTTGATTGTCATTGTTGTGTTATTGAATAATAATCATATAATCACATCGTTTTAGATCAGATTGAATGTTGCACCGATTGTATAAACATGTAATAAACATCTTATGAACATTTGGTCAAATATACTGTTATAGATGCATTATAATATCAATATTTTTACTCTCTCCTCCTTAGTTATGGTGTTCTGTATCTTCCACCATGCTCACATCTTGGAGAGGAACAGTGTCCACTCCATGCTCAGTAGAATCGCCCTGGTGTTTGGTGGAGTGGCAGCCGTCGGGGCCTTCGTGGCTGGGAACTGCAATGTTAGTACTTCATGTATTACAAACAGTAAATATAATATATGCCATTTAGTAGACACTTTTATCCAAAGTAACTTACAGGCGACTTAGGCCTCTGCGGCTGGCTACACTGTACATAACGACGCAGAGAAGAAAAATAATAATAATGGAGCTATATACAGGGAGGACCAAAACCAGTTCAAGTTGCAGGGGTACGAGGTATTTGAAGTAGATATGTACAGTTATCATCTATCCTAAGTGACTAATTATCAGGATAGATGATAATAATAAGAATAAAATAAAGAACAGAGTACAGCAGCACATGATGAGTGCAAAAGTGTGTGTGTGTGTTTGGTGTCGGTATGTGTGTGTGTTTGTCAGTGGAGGCTGGTGGGAGGAGCTATAGGAGGATGGGCTCATTGTAGTGGTTGGAATGAGTATGTGAGTGAGTGTGTATGTGAATGTGTGGGGGTTTTATGTGAGAGTGGTAGTGTGTGTGTGTGTATATGTACACCACCCTGTTCACAAAAATGGTTTGCTCCTACAGACAGTGAGTCACGTATAAAGCAGGCAGACAAACATTGAGGCATTCAGTTACAGTTCGATTGAATGTTGGAATGGGCAAAACGAGTGACCTAAGCGACATTCAGCATGGTATGATCGTCGATGCCAGGCTCGCCAATTCCAGTATCTCAGAAACGGCTGGCCTTCTGGGCTTTTCAGGCACGACAGTGTCTAGGGTTTACAGAGAACTGTGGGACAAATGAAAAACATCCAGTCGCCGGCAGTCCTGTGGGCGAAAGGAGCTTGTTGATAAGAGGTCGAAAGAGAATGGCAAGAATCGTTCAAGCTAACAGGCGGGTCATAACCAGGCAAATAACGGCGCAATACAACTGGTGTGCAGAACGGCATCTCGGAATGCACAACTCATCGGTCCTTGTCACGGATGGGCTATTGCAGCAGACGACCACACCAGATTCAACTCCTATCAGCTGTCAACACCCCAATTGTGTTTGTACATTTCCTCAGACAATTGAGCAAGTGTGAAGAGACCACAGAAGAAGCTCCAGTGGGTACACCAACACTGGACAATTGTGGAAAAACATTGCCTGGTCCGACGAATCCCAGTTCAGGTTGCGTCATGCTGATGGCAGAGTCAGGATTTGGGGAAAGCAGCATGAGTCTGTGGACCCATCTTGCCTGGTGTCAACGGTATAGACTGGTGGCCGTTGTGTAATGATGTGGGGAATGTTGTTCTGGCACCCGTTAGGGCTCTTGATACCAATAGAGCAACGTTTCCATGCCCCGAAGAATTCAGGCTGTCCTGGGGGCAAAGGGGGTCCGACCCGGTACTAAATGGATGCACCTAATAAACTGGACACTGAGTGTATAGTCTTGTGAGTGTGCATAGAGTCAGTGCAAGATAGGGTCAGTGCAGATCATCCGGGTAACCACTTAATTAACTGTTAACTGGCTTGTGGGTAGAAGCTGTCTTGGAGCCTATTGTTCCGAGAGCCGTTGCTCCGGTACCATTTGCCGGACGGTAGCAGAGTGAACAGTCTATGGCCTGGGTGGTTGGAGTCTTTGGCAATTTTTCGGGCTTTCCTCTGACACCGCCTGACAGTATAGAGGTTGTGGATGGCAGGGAGTTCGGCCCCAGTGATGTACTGGGCTGTCGGCACCAGTGCCACCCTCTATAGCACTTTGCGGTCGAGGGAGGTGCATTTGCCATACCAAGTGGTGATGCAGCCAGTTCCCATGGTCAGACGTTGCATGCATCAACCAATGGTTGTGTGCCATGTCATCGACTGTGTCATCGTCTGACAGATTGAGGGGATTCGATTAATCTGGCTCGGGCACCCGGGTAGGCGTGTTTTGCACCATTCGTTTTGGAACCGGGCTAACTCCCGGGTGTGAGCCAGGTGCCACATTCAAAGCCCGAGGCGAAGTTGGCTCAAAACAAAAGTGATGTAATAATGAGTAGGATTCTGTGTTTTCACATGCAAAATTGAAAAAACGCTTAATCTGCCCAAATTCAAACATACATCTCCTATTTTCCATAAAATATACAGTATGTTTCTGGACAATACACCATGCTGCCTGGCTGACAACATGACAGAGTGGCATAGATTACTGAGAAGGGAGCTCCTCCCTCACCGCTTTTGCAGGCCATAGACTGGTGTGTGCCCTGCGGCTCAGCATAATCCAATCCGCCCATTGCTAGAATTTATGATGTGGTTAGCTGATACTTAAGATAACTATCCAGGCATTGTAAGATCTGGCATGCATCAGCAACACCTGGGCAGAGGAACACACCAAAAGTCTGTATAGGCCAAAAAATGGGAGATGTCGTGACCTGTGCCCTTAAGGTCGTACTGCCTTAGTTAGCGACCGGGAATCATACATACACCTATTAAGTTGAACGGTACAACCTTTCCGTTTGTCTCTAGAGCTGCCACAAAGACACATTCAGAACAGAGAGGAAAAGGCAAAGCGAGAGGGTTTACTCCGCCCAAAATCTGTCCACGTTAAGCAGATCAGTAATTATACTAAACAAAAATATAAACGTAACATGCAATAATGTATTTTACTGAGTTACAGTTCATATAAGGAAATCAGTCCATTTAAATAAATTCATTAGGCCCTAATCTATGGATTTCACATGACTGGGCAAGGGCGCAGCCATGGGTGGGCCAGGGAGGGCATAGACCCACCCACCTGGGAGCCAGGCCCAGCCGATCAGAATGAGTTTTTCTCCACAAAGGGCTTTATTACAGAGAGAAATATGCCCCAGCATCCAGAAGGTGAAGATGCCGGATGTGGAGGTTCTGGGCTGACATGGTTACACATAATCTGCGGTTGTGAGGCCAGTTGGACGTACTGACAAATTCTTTAAAATGACGTTGGAGTGGCTTATGATAGAAAAATGAACATTCAATTCTCGGGCAACAGCTCTGGTGGACATTCCTGCAGTCAGCATGCCAATTACATGCGTCCTCAAAACTTGAGACTTCTGTGGTAATTGTCTTGTGTGACAAAACTGCACATTTTAGAGTGGCCTTTTATTGCCCCCCCCCCCCCCCCCCCAGCAGAAGGTGCACCTGTGTAATGATCATGCAGTTTAATCAGCTTCTTGATATGCCACACCTGTCAAGTGGATTGATTATTTTGGCAAAGAAGAAATGCTCACGAACAGGGATGTAAAGACATTTGTGGTCCAAATTTGAAAGAAATAAGCTTTTTGTGCATATGGAACATTTCTGGGATCTTTTATTTCAGCTCATAAAACATTGGACCAACGCTTTACATGTTACGTTTATATTTTTGTTCAGTATATTAAGCAAGTAAGGAATTTTTGTATAGGGGCAATGAGTGTCAAATTTAGTCAAGATAAAAATGTGTTGCTATTTTCATACGTGAGGCTTATTTGATCTAATACAAGTTTCATTATGCTTAGGTTGTTACTAGTGTACTGATATAAGTGTGATGCACGTGACATCCTAGCAACTTTGAGAAAAAACACTTATCGGAGTTGTCCCTGTTGAAATTCAGGACGGTCTATGATATTCATGAGGCTAGCATAGCATCTCACTTTCCATTGAATATAGGCGGTTGACATCAACACCTCTCACCAAATATTACAAAAAGTATTAAAATAACGAGATGTATCCACCAATCCAAAGAGAGGAAGAGGCAGGAGCTTGACAGCAGAGGTTCCTAGAATGTTCTCTGTAACACAAACATATCCATCATTGAGGAATTGGAGTCTTGTGTTGCATAATGGTTTCTTAGAAGTGCTTTGGCTTTGTCATTTGCAGCTAGAATAGTTAAAAGGAACCTTGTCTTAGGCCTCTCCTCTATCCAAGGTACCTAATACTAACTGTAACCTGTCCTCTCTCCTCCAGCCTGAGTACCTAACACTGGCCCATTACCTGGGGGCTGCGGTAAGCTTCCTGTGTATCTGTTTCTACAGCCTGCTCCTCACGGTGCTCACAGGGAAGTGTGTTCTGACCCGGATGGAGTGGTTCCTCTACCCAGCACGGGTCATGTCTACTGCGGTCCAAATCATTGTCACTATTGGCTGTATCCTTTCACTTGCTCTGATGAACACTATAAGCCTTACCCCTGAACCCTGACCGTATAACCCCTGAACCTATTAAATTATGCTCGGTGTGCATACACTCGGGAGAATTATAGAGACGACACAATGCAAGAGTAAATATGTAAGAATAGGAGTGTCCTCTTCCATACGTCTTCAACTTTGCAAATGCTCACAGGCCCAGAAAGGCACAGGACGTTCTAGGTAGTAGTGGTATTTGATAACAACAAGATACCGTCCAGAACATTGACAGTGAGGTTGCCTATCTGTGTGTTTTGTCTGTTTACTGATGAGTAATGTTTGAACATCTTTGACGTTCCTTTGAACATATGCATAGGGTTACTATTAACAACTACAGTTCTCCCTCCTTGACCTCTGACCACAACAGATGCAATCTTGTTTGTACAGGAGGAATACATGTACAAGCACTCAGCGGCCGTGTTTGAGTGGATACTGAGCGTCAACCTGGAGCTGTTTGAGCTCAGCTTCGCTGTTGAATTCTGTTTCTTCTCCTCCTCCATGTTGTGTACACTGCTGGGGAAGAAAGATGAGGAGAAGCCTATCCTTCTGGCCTGAGAAGATGAGATGCTACTGGGCTGGGGGACCTACTGTAAGAGACACTTGGGTCATGTGATGCATGAAATGGAAGAAAACGTTCCAAAATGGAGAGACCAGCTGGACTTGTCCATTTAAGTGTCAGTTAAAAAAAAATGTCACATTGTGCCCTAATGAAATAACCCAGTAGTGTACAAACTTTTCTATGTTGTGACTGATCTAAAGCTTGTGGAATTGGACCAACCAAGTAAAGGGAACAATTGTTTGTAACTGGTTCTGGCTGCGACCAAAAAATGAATCAGCTGAATCGTCCACGACCCACCGTTTGGGGAAACACTGACCTAGTGGCATCAAAGATGGGGATCAAACATAACCTTTGATCTCATTCTCAGACTAAGTCTTATTATTGAGGATGGTTTTTAATTTTTTTAATCAGGACTGAAATCATTTTTCTTATGCAAGCCCCAGATGAGTTATTCGGGTCACAACAAATCTAAGTATTTCTGAAAGCTTTGGAAAAGTAAAACTGTCCATCCTACAACTTTCATAGCCACTGATGGACCAATACCAGGACACCTTAGCATTTGAGTAGTAGTCACTGTAAGTACTAAAATCATTATTTCTATTCTCATGTTCTGAATTGATCAAGGTGAAATTTCCTATTTTATGGGCCATGGAGAATTGTGAATGATGTTATTCTTTCAATGTTTTGTCTATATGTCTAAAACGTCAAGTCTTCGGGGCATTACTATGCCAGGCAACAACAGAAAAAAGTTGTATAAAAAATGTAACTGTCTGCAAAGTGAAGTATTGAGGTGTACTGTTGTGATGGAATCTGAGGCCAGTAATCTCTCGACAGCTTTAACATTCAAATGATGATCAAGTCATTTGGTTATTGGTGTGGAGATTAGAAGCCAGTGATGATTCTAAACCTTTGTGATAGAACAGGTGATGTAATGTGAAGGAGGCAGGAAATTCAGGCAGGTGTCTGTCTTTTGTGATAGATCATTCTGGTAAGCTTTTTGATGGCAGAACAGCTGGTTGTACAAGTTTTACTGCATACATTGCAGATGAGAGAAGAACCAGAACAAAAGCAATCCTTCATCCAGAAACAATCTAACTGAAAATGTTATGAACAGAACAAATTTCTTAGCAAGGCATAATACTTTGTATTTGTTCCTTTCTTCTTATGTATCGGTCTCATTTTCTACTGCTTTTCTACAGTGTTCCTATTCAGGCATTTGTGCAATGATGATTCAGACTTGTTTACAACAACAGTATATCATGGACTATATAGTTACATCTTAACAAAGTGGTACATAAATAAATAAATATATAACGAAATAGTGACAAACTGATGTTTACCAAGGGTAGAAATAAATAAAAGCATTTAGCCTAATTCAGTATGAAAATATCAACTTGGAAGGTTTCCTTAAAAGGCTCTTAATTTTTGGAGGCATTTCTTTTGCCAAACGTAATTGAGTAATAAAACGTGTGTAAGATCAAATGTAATCATTGTTGTATTTATGATTCCTCTGCAGAACTGTCCCATGATCCATCACACACTTTATGACAAGATCTAGTCGTCACATCCCTTAAGCTGTCATATCAGTGACGTGAAAACTTCTTTGACAAGTTCAACCGCATGGTTTCCGCATCAACACACCTCACTCCAGGATCTGTCGTGTTTATGTAATGCTCCAAAGGGGACAGTGTGTAGGCAGTTCGTTGCGTGTGTGTGTGTGTGTGTGAGAATGTAGGCAGGAGTCAGTGAAAAACATGTAATGTCAACATATCTAAGGGGAGTCTGACTTAGCTATTCCCGGGGTATACTGTACAGAGTTGGGGTCAACCCTGATACTGTATATGAGTTGTGTCCACAAAAGCATCCCCCTTGCCTCACTCATATGTGGGAAGATGTGGAAACAAGTAGTGCTGACTCTTTACGCTTGCTCTATTGTCTGAGGAAATGTACAAACACAATGAATGTCAAAAACGTGCATACCTCTGGAACACAAGTATTAAGTGTTCTTAGAACACAGGCATGACTCATATCAGTGGTGTTCGGTACAGTAGGTGTTGTCCCATCGTTATATAATTACTATGGCATTGTGGGGTGTTAACAGTTATTGGCTCCCAGGTGGTATTTGCGTGGGGATAGGTGTGTACTGTAGGTGCACAGGTATCTCTGGTGGAGTTTGAACCGGAGATGTTTGGGAAACCTAGTCATTGTGTTGTTGACTCTCAATGTGGACTGATAGCTGTCTGAATTTTAGGGTCTTGGATGAATGAATGTCTGTTGGGTGTGTGCACTGGCTGAGGAATGTACAAAACAAGAAGTACTTGAAATTAATTAGCCTACTTTATGTACAAAGGGTGCATGGATTATAAAAATATATATAAATAGGTTTTTATTGTCACTTCCCCCAGATAGGTGCAGTGAAATGTGTTGTTCTACAGAGTCAGCCATAGTAGTACGGGTCCATTGGGGCAAATTAGGGTTAAGTGCCTTGCTCAAGGGCACATTGGCCGATTATTCACCTTATTGGATCAGGTATTCGAACCAGCGACGAACACTCCAACCGCTAGGTAAGCAATATGGCAAGGTGAAGCTACTATATCCAATCCTTTGAGATCTACATACATTGTAGGGAACGATCTGGATTTCAACATAGAGCAAAAGTAGATACTGGGTGCATTTCAGATACAGATTCTGAGCATTTTATTGGGAGATTATATGATGTTCATACAATATGTTTCCTGGGATTGTTATTAAACACTTCTACAGGCTTTGTACAGATCTGATTATCTATTCAGACCAGAGCGGTATACTATGTTTGAATCAAGTTCTACCTCGGGTTTTCTAAAGCTAGCAGGCTACCATCTTCACATTCCAGCCCAGGCTTCATCTGTAGAGACCCCAGCGCTGCTAAAATCAATGACAACTACGTGCCGTTTAAGGGATTGTTAAATAAATGTTATAACTATTTGGTTTTAAATAATATCACCTCTTGAAGAGCATAGTAGTCAGGACTACACATTTCCGATTATTCCACATTTAGCTCTATCATCAGTTGCACGGCAAGTAACTGCATGCTTTTCATGATCAGTAAACATCCATTGATCCTCATCCTGATAAAGTTAGTCGGACTACTGTCGGACTACTGTCATCACCACTAGATGCCAAGCAAATATAGCATTGCCATCTAGTTTATCCCCTGAAAGTTAACTTGTCTAACTTGCCATATGCATGTGATCTGTTATCATGTTTGTCAACATGAATCGTGATTAAACACTCTCAATGTTGAAAAGGGGATAAAATAATGTTAGCAAACTTCTCTAGTAGGCCTACGTTGGGTGGAGAAAAAAATACATGAGCACTACTTAACTTACCAATATGTTTAGCCAACTGTACAACGTTTCTACCGGTAGCTTGCATTGCAAACATTATGCATATAAGCTACCGTACATCGGCAAATGCGACATTCTGCTGGCACGTTTTGGCGGATCTTGGAGTCTCGTTGTCCTCCAGCAGGCAACTCGAACGCTCTCCACTTTATAACGACCACGAAGCGTACACCAGCAGGTTTAGGAGCGCGGGCATGTCGCAAGTGGCTTGACGAACGCTGAACTGTTCATTGCCACAATGCTGACACATCAACCTATGGGCGACTCCGTGCCACATAAAGACAAGTGCTCTTGAAAATTCCGCAGACTATGCTGTGAAATGTTGAAGTGCCGTCTTTATTTTATTACTTATCGTTCATGCCTACTGTTAACTCTCTGGCATGCTTATCTATGCACAAGCACATTTCTTCACACCCATATTAAGAAAATTAATGTTTTATGTCATACACTAGCTTTACTGTGTCAAGTTTAAAATGCATTCGGTCATTAAATGTGTAACGTGATAGGTAATTTAACATTACAAATGTTTAAAACACACAAATATACAACTTTTGAATCAGCCGTTTTACTCAAATGAATGGGATGATGAAGCAATCTTTGCAAGAGGGAGGGGTTCTGATTTAATTTATCCTGAACTTGCAGCTCTGAAGTATTTGTTCAATTATTCATGCAACTGTGGACACAAATTCCTTTAGGCTTTGGCTAAAGATATAGCAAACAGGGTTGCCCATGGGCAACTATGGAGTATGGAGGCAGACTGTATTGCCACCCCTATTTGCTATATATTTAGCCAAAGCCTAAAGCCTAGGGTTGCCCATGGGCAACTATGGAGAATGGAGGCAGACTGTATTGCCACCCCTATTTGCTATATCTTTAGCCAAAGCCTAAAGCCTAGGGTTGCCCATGGGCAACTATGGATAATGGAGGCAGACTGTATTGCCACCACTATTTGCTATATCTTTAGCCAAAGCCTAAAGGAATTTGTGTCCACAGGGGTGGAAGGAAGCTAATGTAATTCCCCTGCATACAAAAAATTAAAGCATCCTTTGCTGGCTCTAACAGCCGCCCAATCAGTTTGAGAATTGTTAGTAACTGATGGAGAGAATTGTGTTTGACCAAATACAACACCATTTTTCAGAGAAAACGTTAACTACTGACTTTCAGCATGCATAAATAAAGAAGGGTACTCAACGTGTACTGCGCTGACTCAGGTGACTGATGATTGGTTAAAATAAATGGATACCCTTACAAAAAAAGATTGCAGTCAGAGTGCAGTATGCTGCAAATACTGCGTCCAAAAGAACAGTATTTTTTACTAAAGTAATTTTGCAGTATAACTGCAGTTATTCTGCAATTACTGCATCCAAAATACCACAGTAGACTGCAGTTTCAAAATGGCAATATTTTTTGTAAGGTGATACTGTAGTTGGAGCTGCATTGTTAGATTTCAGTGTAGTCTGATGTCATTGATCATAAATTGTTATTGAAAAAACTGCCATCACATGGTTGGAGTTATTTATCCAATATAACCCAGTGTTCTTCAATGGGAGCTTCTCTAACATAAGATATGTACAGTGTGCTGTGCTGTTAATGTTTTATATTTTATTTACAAATGATTTGCCACTGGTCTTACACGAAGCTAGAATTAATATGTATATGGATGATTCCACACTTTTGTCAGCACCCTAAGCCAGTGAGCTCACTGAAATTCAAAATAATATGTTAAGTCAGTATCAGAGTGGGTGATTAATAACAAACTGGTCTTAAGTACATCTAAAACTAAAAGCATTGTATTTGGTTCAAAACATTCTCGAAGACCTAAACCAGAGTTTTGCATAATGGGTGTAACCATTGAACAAATTGAGGAAGCTAAACTCATTGGTATAACATTGGAAGATCAATTATCATGGTCACGGTACATTGACAAAGTTGTTGTAAAGATGTCTGTTATAACAAATCAACTGTACTAGTTGTTCAGGTTCTGCTCTGGTCTTGTCCCAACTTGATTACTGTCCAGTAATATGGTCAAGTGCAGCAAAGAAAGACCGAGCAAAGCTGCAGCTGTCTCAAAACAGAGCAGCACGTCTTGCCCTTAACTGCACATACAGAACATCAACAACATGCATGCCAGTTGTTCCTGGTTGAGAGATTAACTGCTTATCTTCTAGTTTTTTTTATAAATATTAGTCATAAATTCTAGATTGTATGCATTATCAAATAACATACAGCTGACACTCATACTTGCCCCACAAAACAAGCCACCAGGGGTCTCTTCAGAGTAAGTCCAAAACAAATTCACGGGAATGCAGTGTTAAACAGAGCCATAATCACATAGAACTCCCATCTCCAATTACTCAAGCAAACAGAAAAAGTACCTTTACATAAAAAATAAAAACATCATGGCACAATAGGGACTGTGACATGACATACAAACACAATCTACACAGTATTTAGTAGTATTGTTTGTCTATTGTATTTATAATTTGTGTGACTGTTCTTGTATTTTAGTGTATTAGTGGTTGCTACTTGTTGTGTTTTATGTTTTTGTGTGGACCCCAAGAAACGTAGCTGCTTTTTTTTTTAAACCAATAATCAGACACTTAATTCAGGATCAATCGGGGTTAGTTCTAAAGGATTCATTACCATAAAAATGTACCTGTCTAAAAGGTGAGCCACTTTCGTGGTACCGGTTATCCCGAGTTGAACTCAGTTGACCAAAGTTGCCTAACTAACTGCTCAAACCACATATCAGTGCATTCAGAAAGTATTCAGACCCCTTGACTTTTCCAGTTACATTACAGCCTTATTCTAAAATTGATTAAATAAATAGTATTCCTCATCTACACACAATACCCCATAATGACAAAGTGAAAACAAGTTTATACATTTTTGCAAATGCATTAAAAATAAAAACATAAATACCTTATTTACATAAGTATGCTATGAGAATCGAAATTGAGCTCAGGTGCATCCTGTTTCCTTTGATCATCCTTGAGATGTTTCAACATCTTGAGTGGACTCCACCTGTGGTAAAATCTATTGATTGGACATGATTTTGAAAGGCACACACCTGTCTATATAAGGTCCCACAGTTGACAGTACATCAGAGCAAAAACCAAGGCATGAGATCAAAGGAATTGTCAGTTAAGCTCCGAGACAGGATTGTGTCGAGGCACAGATCTGGGGAAGGGGAGCAAAACATTTCTGCAGCATTGGTCACAAAGAAAACAGTGGCCTCCATTCTTAAATGGAATGTTTGGAAACACCAACACTCTTCCTAGAGCTGGTCACCTGGCCAAACTAAGCAATTGGGGGAGAATGGTCTCGGTCAGGGAGATGACAAAAAACCTGATGGTCACTCTGACCGAGCTCTAGAGTTCCTCCGTGGAGATGGGAGAACCTTCCAGGAGGACAACCATCTCTGCAGCACTCCACCAATCAGGCCTTTATGGTAGTGGCCAGACAGAAGTTGCTCCTCAGTAAAAGGCATGACAGCCCACTTGGAGTTTGCCAAAAGGCACCTAAAGGACTCTCAGACCATGACAAACAAGATTCTCTGGTCTTATGAAACCAAGATTGAACTCTTTGGCCTGAATGCCAAGCATCACATCTAGAAGAAACCTAACACCATCCCTACGGTGAAGCATGGGTGGCAGAATAATGCTGTGGGGATGTTTTTCAGCGGCAGAGATTGGGAGAGTATTCAAGATTGAGGGAAGATGAACAGAGTGAAGTAGAGATTATTGATGCGCGCTCAGGACCTCAGACTGGGGCAAAGGTTCACCTTACAACAGGACAACGACCCTAAGCACGCAGGAGTGGCTTCGGGACAAATCTCTAAATGTCTGAGTGGCCCAGCCAGAACCTGGACTTAAACCTGATCCAACATCTCTGGAGACCTGAAAAATAGCTGTGCAGCGACACTCCCCATCCAACCTGAGAGCTTGAGAGGATCTGCAGAGAAGAATGAGAGAAACTCCCCAAATACAGGTGTGCCAAGCTTGTAGCATCATACCCAAGACTCAAATCTGTAATTGCTCCCAGGGGTGCTTCAACAAAGTAGAGTAAAGCGTCTGAATACTTATGTACATTTTTTTGTATTACTTTGAATACATTATAATTTTTTTTCTAAAAACCTGTCATAACTTTTGTCATTATGGTGTATTGTGTGTAGATTGAGAAAAAACAACAAATTTAATACATTTTAGAATAAGGCTGTAACTTTATAAAATGTGGAAAAGTCAAGGGGTCTGAATACTTTTCAAATGCACTGTATGCGGTATAGGGCTCTGATCTATGTATAATCTGTATATTGAACGCACCCCCATGACACTATAATAAGTGATGCTAAACAGACGACACAGAAAAGGAGACCGTGTGGTTCTGGTTTTAATGCAAAGCACTTAACCTTTACTTGAAAGAAGGTAATATACATCCTGGAATTACAGATAATAAAGATACATCATAAGCTAAATCATTTCACGATGGATATATATCCTTTTTTCTCCACTCGCACAGGCCCCAGAGTAGTGCGAAATGTTCTACAGTTTGTTAGGAAGAAAACGGTAAGAAGCAGACCTAAAACTTGTCCAGGCATCTTTACTTAGTATGATACACTGTAAAAAATGTTCTATATTATTAAGCAGTAGTCCAAGTCGTTAACCTCCTCAAAAACAAAAAAAATTGTAAGGAACTCGAGTTTCTTTTTCATGGTTGTCCTCCAACTATGTAGTTCAACTGCAATGCATATATCATAAATGCATGTAAGGGAAACAAAAGTTCAAAATAGTTCTACAAGCAAAGGATCCACAATCCCAGCATGGCTGAAACTATATGTGGCCGATCTTCTGTTACCGCTACTATTCTTTTACACAAAAACAAATTAAGGTACCGTTGTCTTTTCTGCAACAGGTGCATCTGCAATCCCTTCTCATGCCAAACACCTCCAACTAAAGAAGGTTAAAACGCTGGTTGCCCTTTAAAATCTGCTGAATGAATGAATCTCGTCTACTTTTCTATCCTGGGTGGTTGGTGAGAAACACTTTTCATAACAGGGAATGATCATAAACTCTGCATGAGAAAAGGAAAAGGTTTTACAGCTAAGAAAGTTGTCTGTCTTTTAATCAAGCCATAAACGACAGATCTTCTCCTCAGTTACGTTAGTAGGGGGAAAGCCACTGGTATTATTAGTCACATATACTCCAATTCTAAAATTAACTAATTTAACGATCTTCTAGCTCAAATCCCAACAGCTTCAGCTGACGCTGTCCTTTCTTTCTTTCCTCTTCTTCCCGACAAGACCCCGAGGTTAGCCAGCCGGTCCACCGGGTGTCAGGGAGGCGGCTCTAATTTGATATACGTTTCAACAATTCTCTCGTCTGAAAAAAGGAAGGACACTAACAGCAGTTGACAACTGAAAAGTATTAATGGGTTGATGATGCAGGGAGTTGATAGTTGAGCTGAGATTGGGGGTAGGTGTTGATCAGACTGAGTACATGTTCTTGGTGGTGGAACCACTCTTGCTAGACGTGTCGTCATGTGACTGGTAGCCAATCAGGAGCTTGATGGGGATACTCAGGCGCTCTTTATACTGTTGTCTGGAGAGAGATGAGTGAGATAATATTGAATAGGTTCTCAGTACAGTCTTACATGCATTGTCTCTACTTAGTGGGCAACTAGAAACAGAGCAGTACTGTTAGTCTCAGAACCGATGGCATTTCTGCCAACTACACACTTTTTGCACTGCCGGGTTAACTTAAAAGAAAACCTTTTCACCTGAAAAGTTTCACACATGAATAACATACATATGATTATCTGAACTTGTTCAATTCACATAATATACAGAATTTGCTTATGTGCCAAATGAAATGTGTAATTGGTGGATAAAAGAGTGTGTGCGCACGAGAGACTCAATTGGGTTTTCTCAACTCCTCACGTTCTTTCCTCACCTCCTTTGGAAAAAGGTCAATGGTAAGCGAGGAAACGTAGAAACCAATGCGCGCGTATGAAATTAAGCAAATTCCGTTTACAAGGGTGCAATCCCAAAATATATGTGTAAAGTGGTAAAAAGAAATTAGCTAGTTGTGCTAGACATTTTTTGATAAAACAATAAGCAGCATATTGTTTTTAATCAATGTGTGCACGCTTTTCTCCTTCTAGAAAACTGTGGTTTCAAAGGGTGTGTGGCAGATTTCAAAATTCTTTGATACACCTGAGCATCCTCTACTGGAGAAAGGCATTCGAGGAAGAAAATCCTCTTCACTTATTAACAAAGTGAACACTTATCGGTTTCCAAGTCACAGAGGAGTGGAGGAAAGGACAGACTTTTGCCCAATTGACAAAAGGCCAGAGATGACCTACCCTATTGTCACGATGGCTTCCTTGTTCTGACAGTTTCCGGTCCAGATGGATATTTTATCTCCCTTGGGTCGGATGTTGACCACCGCTCCACACACATCTTCACTGGCCTCATCAAACGACTCACCGATTAAACACAACAGCTACAACACACACACAGTACATGATATTATGGAATCAATAAAATGTTTTTACGTGTTAAGTTGCCCTCTAGCAATCCATTCCATACATTAGATTATTTGACAATACTTTGGAAGTATAGTCATGGACAGTTCCAGCAGGGTTGTGTTCATTAGGTACCATATGGAAGAAAATTGACTGACTGGACCATCCAAAAATATTTTTGTGTGTCCTAATGAACTATTCCAAACTCAGAGCCGTATTCATCAGGGCACACAACGGGAAACATTTAGCAATGAAAATTAGCTTTCAGTTCAGGTAGTCCATCCTTGTTTCAGTCCCATTTTCTTCCATTTGGTGTCTAAGAACAGGACCCAGGTTTAAGAATAATGATGCTGACCGTCTCCATCCAGTAGCGGTCGAGGTCAATTTGTCTCTGCTGTTTGCTGAGGGTCATCAGCCACCTCCCACCCAGCTTGTTCTTGTCATCCTCCCACATTGGCTTCACCCCATCCTGAAACACACAGAGAGCAGTAGGGGAACGTTAGGTAACTTGACCCCAATCTACATTCTGAGCAGGGTTTCCATTAGCCGGCAAATTTTGAGACATGTCTTACCTTGCCTTAATGTAGCCTATAAGCAAAATCAGAGTTAGAGATCATAAAAGGAAATCAGACGAATGAAATAAATTCATTAGGCCCTAATCTATGGATTTCAAATGACTGGGAATACAGATAAGCATCCGTTGTTCATAGATACCTTTAAAAAAGGTAGGGACATGGTTCAGAAAACCAGTCAGTATCTGGTGTGACCATTTGCCCCGTGTCCGACTCATCTCGATTGCATAGGGCTGATCAGGCTGTTGATTGTGGCCTGTGGAATGTTGTCCCACTCGCCAATGGCGGTGCGAAGTTGCTGGATATTGGCAGGAACTGGAACACGCTGTCGTACACGTCGATCCAAGCATCCCAAACATGCTCAATGGGTGACATGTCTGGTGGAGTATGCAGGCCATGGAAGAACGGGGCCATTTTCAGCAACCAGAAATTGTGTACAGACCCTTGCGACATGGGGCCATGCATTATCATGCTGAAACATGAGGAGATGATGGCGGCTGAATGGCACGACAATGGGCCTCAGGATCTCGTCACAGTTTCTCTGTGCATTCAAATTGCCATCGATAAAATGCAATTGTTTGCTATCCGTAGCTTATGCCCGCCCGCCCGCCCATACCATAACCCCATCGCCACCATGGGGCGCTCTGTTCACAACGTTGACATCAGCAAACCGCTCGTCCACACGACACCATACATGCTGTCTGGCAAATGTCTGGTACAATTGAAACTGGGATTCATCCGTAAAGAGCACACTTCTCCAGCATGCCAGTGGTCATCGAAGGTGAGCATTTGCCCACTGAAGACTTATGACGCCAAACTGCAGTCAGGTCAAAACCCTGGTGAGGACAACGAGCAAGCAGATGAGCATCCCTGAGACGATTTCTGACAGTTTGAGCAGCAATTCTTCAGTTGACTCAATTTGAGACGTCTGTGGCATTGTGTTGTGACAAAACTGCACATTTAAGAGTGGCCTTTCAATGTCCCTAGCATAAGGTGCACGTGTGTAATGATCATGCTGTTTAAATCAGCTTCTTGATATGCCACACCTGTCAGGTGGATGGATTATTTTGGCAAAGGGGAAATTCTCACTTACAGTGATGTAAATACATTATGTGCACCAAATTTGAGCGAAATAAGATTTTTGTGCATATGGAAAATTTTTGGGATCTTTTATTTCAGCTCATGTACCATGAGACCAACACTTTACATGTTGCGTTTATACTTTTGTTCATTGTGTATTATCATTCGAAATGGATGTAAAAAAACAACACTTTCCTTCATGTCCGCGCAGCAGGCCAGGTACTTCTATGCGTGCTCAGGCACACACACTCCCTCAACATTATCAGGACAGAGAAACCAGGCATGCTCATTGCTCACATGGAGCACTCCAAATAAAAGACAACGGAAAAAAAAAATTGCATTAATGATGGTTATGAAATAAACCAAAACTTGTTTCTCACAAGTGTAGCCGGTTGTGAACTCCGCAAATAACGTTTCCACTGAGAATGAGAACGGCAAATGACTAATACACGCATTAAAATAAATGTAACCAAAATGGGGATTAATAGTGCATTTACTACTAGTGACATATAAAATGGGTAATTTTTAAAATATTTTTTAATCATCTAAGTGCAAACAATTCACACAATGAATGCACAAGTATTGGCAGGAGCCATTCTGGAGAGGCTCGTCTATATCTTGGCCACACGCCCCTCCACTTCTTGTCTCAATTTTTAATTATACTCAAGACACATTCTCTTCACACATATTTTAGATGCTTTTCACTGACAGCCCAGCTCAATAAGCAACTAGGCCTATTGCCACGCGCACTGCCCAAACGACAGGCTTCCCGCATAGGCCTACGAGCTTGTGATTTGAAAGAATACACAGCAATTTTTTTACAAGAAGCTAATGATCCTCGATTCCTCTGTGGCTAAGTTCTGATTTCTGGTGAAGTATGTGGAATGAATTTTTAAATGATTCTGTATAGACAGGAGAAATTAAATAATTTTGGCAAATGTATTTCCATTTTCTTCCCGATTAGACCCACCACTATGCCATTTCTCTCCTGTTCTACTGGTTTTCATAGCAACTTTCTTTCATTGTCCAGAAGCCAAAGGCACAATCCTAGTCACATTAGCAACACATCTTAGTTGTTGCATCTTTAGACCCCCCCCCCCTTAGAACGTCTCTGTCACAAATGGAACCACTATCAGGTGCGCTGTTTACAATGGCGTTTTCCCAGGTGTGCTGTTTTGCCAAATTGTATTTTGGGAAATGTTTGAAAATAACGTTTTATTGGCTGCTTCATTACATGAGTTGCATGTTCTGGTTAAGATGCATTACCATAATCTAAATTTGAATTGTCATTCTGATCACCATGGGTAGACGCCCTAATGGGTTATGCACCCAACGCATATGGGTCCAGTACATTTCTCAAAATGGCCTGTAAATTAAAATCTTCCCGGACATATTGTCCGGCGCCACATTTTCTTAATGGAAACCCTGATCCTGGGCCCTTATTCATAGTGTCTTAAAGTAGAAGTGCCGATCCAGGATCAGTTTTGCCTATCAGATCATAATAAGATTTTAATGGATAGGAGAAACCTGATCCTAGATCATCACTCCTACTCTGAGATGGTTTATGCATACGGACCCTGATGTTTTCATTTAACAGAACAGCGACAAGTTCTCTGAAGGGATACAGTTTGTTTCAGAAGTGAACTTACCTTAAATAAGCAGTAGTCACAGCCGAAGCCCAACTTGCTGGGCTGCTGTATGTGGTTATATAATCTACAACACAAAACCAAGAGGCACACTTAAACAAAGGCCCATATGCAACAATATTAGACACCACGATTATAAATATCAATGTCCTGTTCCATGTTATTCTCAATCATTTCTATTTGGAGACAACTAATGACTCATTTGGGCTCCTGAGTGGCGCGCCGGTTTAAAGGCACTGCATCTCAGTGCTAGAGGCGTCACTACAGAGCCTGGTTCGATTCCATGCTGTAACACAACCGGCCGTGATTGGGAGTCCCACAGGGCGGCGCACAATTGGCCCAGGGACGTCCGGGTTAGGATTTGGCCGGGGTAGGCCGTCATTGTAAAAATAAAAAACAAAGTTCTTAACTGACTTGCCTAGTTAAATAAAGGTTATATATATATATATATATATATATATATATATATATATATATATATATATATATATATATATATATATATATATATATATATATATATATATATATATATATATATAAGAAATGAGGCACAGATAGCAATGCAATGCATAGAACTGCCAGTCCTTTACTCCACATAGACACTTGTATCAACTCTGTACAACGCACTCTGTCATGGTTACATCATAGCGTGGAGAGGAGAAAGAGGATAAGGAGAAGAGACAGAGGACGAGTACTCACGCCCAGAAGTCTTCCACTGTGTCAAACTTTGCGATGAGACGAAGGTTCTCTGTCCAGCTTTTGCTCTTGTCGTTTTTGAAATACCACAGGGCCCATCTGAGGAGAGAAGACTCAGTCAGAGATTCCCTATCGTGCTCCCCAGTACCCACAGACAGAACAGGTTGGACGTTTACTGTCATGAATCAGCAGTCATGACAGAGACCTGATTGCAGTAAAATTCCATGTGAATGTTGAGTAACCGTGATCTCCTCTTGTGCACTCTGGACATGCGTTGGTAGTACCTAACTCGTTAATGACCATCAGGTCGCTAATGACCTGGTACTCAGTGCTCAATTGTCCCTCAAACCACTCTGACAATGCAACTGCATTCAAAAACTCAACCTCACCAAGATTGAGCAATTTGAAGAAAATAGTTCAACAACTGTTTGAAACTTAGAGGAAAATATGGCGTTGTAGATGTTGTTTCAAAGCCTAACATCGAAATGGACAGCTTTCTAAGATTGATTCATTAAAAACGCATATTAGAGTTTATGCATACACATAGCTGACATTTATACAGTGCATTCGGAAAGTATTCATACCCATTTACTTTTTCTACATTGTTACGTTGCAACCTTGTTCTAAAATTGATTAAATTATATATTTGTCTTATCAATCTACACATAATACACCATAATAACAAAGCAAAAAATGTTTTTTTAGAAACTCAGCAATTCAGTTTTTAGAAATTAAAAATTAACTGGACGTAGCCATTCCTCTAGTGCAGTGGTCCCCAAACATTTTATAGTCCCGTACCCCTTCAAACATTCAACCTCCAGCTGCGTACCCCCTCAAGCATCAGGGTCAGCGTACTCTCAAATGTTGTTTTTTGCCATCATTGTAAGCCTGCCACACACACACTGTACACAATACATTCATTAAACATACGAAAGAGTGTGAGTTTGTCACAACCCGGCTCATGGGAAGTGACAAAGAGCTCTTATAGGGCCAGGGCACAAAATATAATAATAATCAATAATTTTGCTCTTTACTTAGCCATCTTATATACAAAACCTTATTTCTTCATAAAACATGGTGAATAACTCACCACAGGTTAATTAGAAGGGTGTGCTTGAAAGGATGCACATAACTCTGCAATGTTGGGTTGTATTGGAGAGTCTCAGTCTTAAATCATTTTCCACACAGTCTGTGCCTGTGTTTAGTTATCATGCTAGTGAGGGCCAAGAATCTACTCTCACATAGGTATGTGGTTGCAAAGGGCATCAGTGTCTTAACAGCACGATTTGCCAAGGCAGGATACTCTGACTGAAGGCCAATCCAGAAATCTGGCAGTGGCTTCTGATTAAATTCTATTTTCACAGAATCGCTTGTTGCAATTTCGATGAGCCTCTCTTGTTCAGATATCGGTAAGTGGACTGGAGGCAGAACATGAAAAGTTGAACTTCTTTGGGATAGGGGGCAGCATTTTCACTTTTGGATGAATAGCATGCCCAGAGTGAACTGCCTCCTACTCAGTCCCAGATGCTAATATATGCATATTATTATTAGTATTGGATAGAAGACACTGAAGTTTCTAAAACTGTTTGAATGATGTCTGTGAGTATAACAGAACTCATATGGCAAGCAAAAAAAAAAAAAATCCAAACAGGAAGTGGGAAATCTGAGGTTTGTAGTTTTTGAACTCACCCTTATCGAATACACAGTGGGATATGGGTTATTTTGCACTACCTAAGGCTTCCACTAGATGTCAACCGTCTTCAGAACGTTGTTTCAGGCTTCTCATGTGAAGGGGGGCCGGATGGGAGCTGTTTGACTAAGGGGTCTGCCTGCAGCCTTGTTCTCAGTCACGAGCTTTCACATGAGAGGTAGCTCTCGTTCCATTGCTTTTCTAAAGACAATGGAATTCTCCGGTTGGAACATTATTGAACTTTTATGATAAAAACATCCTAAAGATTGATTCTATACTTAGTTTGACAAGTTTCTTCGACCTGTAACAAAACTTTTTGAACTATTCGTCCAACTGGACCAGATCGCGCTTTTGGAAACGCCCTAACAAAAGAAGCCATTGGACATAAATGTACATAAATAATGGACATTATCAAACAAAACAAGCATTTATTGTGGAACTGTGAGTGCCTTCTGATGAAGATCATCAAAGGTAAGTGAATATTTATAATGCTATTTATGAATAATGTTGACTCCCCAATATGGCGGATATTTCTCTGGCTGGTTTGGGCTCTGAGCGCCGCTCTCAGATTATGCTTTATCTGTAAAGTTTTTTTTGAATTCTGACACAGCGGTTGCATTAAGGAGAAGGTTATCTAAAGTTTCATGCATAACACTTGAATTTTCATAAACATTTATAATGAGTATTTCTGTGAATTCATGTGGCTCTCTGCAATATCACTTCATGTTTTGGAATTACTGAACGTAACACGCCAATGTAAAATAAGATTTTTAGATATAAATATGAACTTTACCAAACAAAACATACATGTATTGTGTAACATGAAGTCCTTTGAGCGTCATCTGATGAAGATCAAAGGTTAGTGATTAATTTTCTCTCTATTTGTGCTTTTTGTGACTCCTCTCTTTGGCTGGAAAAATGGCTGGGTTTTTCTGTGAGTTGGTGGTAACCTGACAATCGTTTGTGGAGCTTTCGCTGTAAAGCATTTTTGAAATCAGACAGTGGCTGGATTAATGAGAATTGTATCTTTAAAAATGTGCCTAATACTTGTACGTTTGAGAAATTTGATTTATGAGAAGATTTCTGTTGATTTGTATTTGGCGCCCTGCAATTTCATTGGCGAGTAACTGACTGGCCTAGTTAAATTGATTTTATTGATGTATGATATTAAGTTAAAATAAGTGTTAATTCAGTATTGTTTTAATTGTCATTATTACATTTTTAAAATACATTTTTTACTTTAATTGCCGATTCATCGGTATTGGCTTTTTTGGGGGGTTTCTCCAATAATCGGTACCGGCGCTGAAAAATCATAAATCGGTCGATCTCTACTCTGAATAGTTGAAATAGAATCGTTCACAGGCCATGCCTAGAGTGCCAACCATTCCGGTTGAGGAAATCTCCCGGCGTGCCTGGGGGGGGGGGCACTGCTGACGCAGAGGGAAGGGCCATAGTAGTTGAGTGATTTCCGCTAGCCAGTGTTTCTCTGTCCAATGTGGTGTTATTAGTATGAGAGAGAGAGACCCTTCTCCTGCACTTTGGCTAAAGGTGGGCGAAATCAGGGCCAGTGGGGGGGGGGGGAATGCTTCCAGAATGACCCGTGGCCACTTGGGCGCCAACGTGTCCAAAACGTTAATGCTAGGGACACTGCAAGGAGTTCCGGGCAGTTTGTGTGAGCAGAACATTAATGGGGTCCCCACACCCCTCTGACCGTTCTGCCCTTGTGGGTTGCACCCCAACCTGAGAGAGACGCGTTCGTCGTGACTAAAACAGTGCACATCTTGGCACCCTGTGACAAAAACGTTGGGTGTCTCCAGGAATGCAGTGCTACCATGCAATCTATAGAATGTGTACACAGTGATGGTTATAACGTAATGAGCTCAGACCTAGAGAAGAGATCCAGCATTGAAACCCTCTCATATTCAAGCATCCTAATGGGATGACTAGTAAAGCTGATGCCATCAAACCTAGCAGCCTCAGGCATGTTTTGAAGGAAACCAGGTTCCCTCTGTGAAACAGTACTAGGCAATTCTGGAATGTTCTTATACAGGGTTAAACCTAGAAAAGAGATCTCTGACCGTGTCAGCGTGCATGCACCTTTCAGGGGATCTTAAAAGGTTAAGTGGGGTCGACCTGGGTGTGGCGAGGCACAGGGCTGTGTCTTCCTGGGCAGACAGAGCTGGAGGGCTTCACCCTTCCTCATTTTCTCCTTGCACTGTTTCTGCATCATCTCGACTGTGGGACCGAAAAGGCATGCCCAATCCCTTCCATGCCAACACAGGCTAACACCGACACACCTTGGACAGGGTTCTCGGCGGAGAAAGGTGTACTCCAGTCACAGGTAACCTCCTCCAGACATTCTGGGAAGACTGGTACTAATTGCCCATTCGGCTTTGGGTATCCTCTTACCCTCGTAGCGGGATGTGGTGGTTTCCGCTACTGCATTAGACCAGGAAATCACCGGTTTATCTGAGAGTTCACACACATCCTGCAGGTCCACACGAGAGCTGGTGGGGATGGTGCCCTGCCTGCGTGTTCAGTTTCGGATTCCCCAGCAGGAGGTTTGGTGGCCTGAGGAGATGGAGTCTGTTTCCGTCAGATGATTCCAAAAGGAAACTGCCGGGAAAACCCTATGTTGTCTCCAATCAGGAAGCCCGGCAGGGAGGTCGCAAGGTTGTTGCTGGAGTCCTCCAAAAGCGGGGCAATGTCTTCGAGCTGGTCGCCCCAGCCAGCTAGCAGTCGCTTCTGGATACCCTGTGGGGATATCCATGGCCTCCGATGAGCCATCGGGGATGCCAGACCCCATGTTAGGGTCCTGTTGACTCAGGCTAGCTTGGTGTGCTAGCCTGCGACAGAAGCTCTTCACGGTGAAGGGGGCACAATGTGGACAGGAGCCAGGGTAGGCTAACACTTTTTGGGCATGTTGCAGCCCAAGGCAAGCAGAGCACACAGTGTCTTTGGCCGATATCTTGTTTCCACAGGAGCAGAGTCATCTCCTCGTTTGGGGTGGGTGATGCTTTTCTCGCCATAGCTGGAATGCTATGTTTTTAGCTGTCAGAAAATGATTAGCGTGGTAGGCTAGTCTGATAACCCACTAATCACTAGGGATCTCCGACAGTGGCACTCAGTGAAAAGAAAAGATAGCTTGGTGTAGCTAGTAAAAAAAGAGAAAATGGTCATAGTAAAAGGACAAAAGCTAGCTAGCTAACGACCAGTCACTGTTTGGATACAGCTAACGTGGTCGTGAACGAGTTCGCTGTGTTGCAGCTGTAGCCGTTCCTCTCTCTAACTATGGTTAAGGAAATTGCCACCACCGCACAGTCACGAGAATAGCCCCCGGTGAGTGAGTTGTAAGCTCAACTGTGAACAGTTAAGCTAATTTTGGAAAATACAGTCATGTCCAGGTAAGCTTTCTGATGAAAAGCAAGATGAGGTGTGAATGACTCAAGACGCTGTGTCTGACCTTTTCTAGGGTAGGAGGGACATCCTTCCCCAACGCACACGTCTCGACATCCAGCCCTAGTGGTTAGAGCATTGCGCCAGTAACCGGAAGGTTGCTGGATCGAATCCCCGAGCTGATAAGGTAAAAATCTGTCATTCTGCCCCTGAGCAAGGCAGTTAACCAACTGTTCCCCGAAGACGTGGACGTCGATTAAGGCAGCCTGCCGCACCTCTCTGATTCAGAGGGGTTGGGTTAAATGTAGAACACACATTTCAGCACAATACATTGTTGGACAACTGACTAGGTATCCCCCTTTCCCAATCATGGCTGGCATAGTGTAATAAAGGCTTCTGACGAATAGGCTGGGGTCATGTCCAATAAGTTAAACACTGAAAAGAATACTAGAAAGAGAACAGAGCTTAAGCTTTTTAAAGCGACTTTCTCAAATCATCAATAATGTTGAGAAACAAGACGATGTGTGCCATGACTCGTCTGGTGAACCAGGATGAGGTCACAGACAGACGCGTAAACAAACACTAATGTGTCACTTGAGGTAAAGTCTGTGGACTTATGGACGAGTAGGAATTACCTACACTAGGTAATTCCTACTGTAGTATTACAGTGTGTGTGTGTGTTGCGTGACTCCAGACTTCCTATCCCTGGTATCACCCTGAAAAACATAATAAACAGGAGGAAGAGATTTCACAAGGCAGTGTTTGGCCTTGTTTTTTCTCTGGTGCAGACACCCCAAAGTAACATTCAGAGAGCTGTAAAGTAACAACACCAAAACCAATAGAATTTGAAATCCACTGGACTAAGATCACATTTTCAAACAGGACAAAAGACCAGAACCATGGAGTTTTAAAGCATCATACTAGTCCAGAATCAGTGGCTAGCGAGGAACAGCTTCCACCTGAGAGGCAGGGACAGAACAGACGGAAAGGTCTAGAGAGTGTCTATCCTGAGGCTGTGCTCTATGTCAGCAGTTCTACCCAGCCTGCTGTACTGCCTACAGTAGTCTATGGCCTAGGGCCCTATTGAATAGACAGCCACTGGATGGGATGTGCTAGAAGAGACAAAAGTGGTGGTATCACAATGTCACATCTGTAGAGTGCAAGTATGATAAGCTTTGTTCTTCATCTAGGTTTAGGCTTAAAGCGAGCTGTGAGAATGTAAAGGGAAATATGGGAAAAACATTTTGGGAAGCACCAAAGCTTTTTATTGGCATTGTGAGCATGACCCTAGTATCCCAACTGGGTTGTGTTCATTTGAGCACACAATAACGTTTGTTAAGATGTTTTGTAACTGAAATCAAAACTTAATTTGACAAGCCCAGCTGTCCTTTTCCTTCTGTGTGGTGCCAATGCCTAATGAATAAACACAACCCTGGTGTCAACTATGAGCAGCAAGTGTGTTGTAACCAGCAGCCAGCTATCAAAAAAGTAGAACTATTGTACCAAACAAGCACTGCTTCAAGCTGAAACATCTACAGGACCCACTTAGAGTGCATTCGTTAAGTATTCAGACCCCTTGACCTTTTCCACATTTAAAAAAATTATCATCAATATACACTCAATAGCGCATAATGATTTTTACAAATGTTTGCAAATGTGTGTATATATATATATATATATATACACACATATAAAATAAATGAAATATTAAATTGGCTGTGTGCTTCGGGTCATTGTCCTGTTGGAAGGTGAACCTTCTCCCCAGTCTGAGGTCCTGAGCGCTGTGGAGCAGGTTTTCATCAAGGACCTCTCTATACTTTCCTCTGTTCATCTTTCCCTCAAGCCTGACTAGACTCCCAGTCCCTGCCGCTGAAAAACATCCCCACAGCATGATCATGCCATCACCATGCTTTACCGTAGGTAGGCCAGGTTTCCTCCAGATGTGACGCTTGGCATTCAGGCCAAAAACCATCTTGGTTTCATCAGACCAGAGAATCTTGTTTCTCATGGTCTGAGAGTCCTTTAGGTGCCTTTTGGCAAACTCCAAGAGTAGCTTCCGTCTGGCCACTCTACCATAAAGGCCTGATTGATGGTGTGCTGCAGTGATGGATGTCCTTCTGGAAGGTTCTCCCATCTCCCCAGAGGAACTCTGGAGCTCTGTCAGAGGGACCATCGGGTTCTTGGTTACCTCCCGAACCAAGGCACTTCTCTCTCGCTTGTTCAGTTTGGCCGGGCAACCAGCTCTAGGAAGAGTCTCGGAGTTTCCAAACTTCTTCCATTTAAGAATGATGGAGGGCACTGTGTTCTTGGGGACCTTTTTAGTACCCTTCCCCAGATCTGTGCCTCAACACAATCCTGTCTCAGAGCACTAGGCTCAATTTATTCGACCTCATGGCTTGGTTTTTGCTCTGACAGGCACTATCGACTGTGGGACCTTATATAGACAGATGTGTGCTTTTCCAAAATAATGTCCAAATAATTGCATTTTACCACAGGCAGACTCCAATCAAGTTGTAGAAACATCTCAAGGATGATCAATTTCTAAAAATGTGTTGTCGTTTGGTCAGTATGGGGTATTGTGTGTAGGTTGATGAGGAAAAACATTTATTTAATCCATTTTGAAATAAGGCTGTAAGGTAACGAAATGTGGAAAAGGATAAAGGTTCTGAATACTTTCCGAATTACCTGTAAGTCATGTATGGTTAACACAGCTACTGTACACCATCTGGGTCAGAGAGAAAGTCTCAGCTACTTGCTGTAGTGTGCCACGGGATACAGTGGCAGACTATGCAGTTTCTCTGCGTATTAACCTATGGTGAATAATATGGCAATCACTAACAGAGTAGATTCAATTAGGACACATTCTATCTCTTCTAGTTCTATCTGTTATGCTATATAAACCTGTTATTCTGCAAAGTAATAAGCTTATGTTTCGGGCTACCTTTGTCACTGATTGTTGCATGTGCCGATTACCACAAGAATTTGTCTCCCTGGAAAAGGCACTAATTGTAATGCCTAAACAGTGACATACAGACGAGAGGTCGACCGATTAATCGGAATGGACGATTAATTAGGGCCGATTTCAAGTTTTCATAACAATCGGAAATCTGTATTGTTGGACACCGATTTTGCATTTTTTTTCTCTCTTTCTTACACCTTTATTTAATCTTTATTTAACTAGGCAAGTCAGTTAAGAACACATTCTGGTGGGTTAACTGCCTTGTTCAGGGGCAGAACGACAGATTTTCACCTTGTCAGCTCGAGGGGGATCTAATCTTGCAACCTGACAGTTAACTAGTCCAACTTAATAACGACCTGCCTCTCTCGTCGCACTCCACATGGAGCTTGTTACGCAAATGCAGTAAGCCAAGGTAAGTTGCTAGCTAGTTAAACTTATCTTATAAAAAACAATCAATCATAATCACTAGTTAACTACACCTGGTTGATGATATTACTAGATATTATCTAGCGTGTCCTGCGGTGCATATAATCTGACTGAGCATACAAGCATCTAAGTATCTGACTGAGCGGAGGTAGGCAGAAGCAGGCGCGTAAACATTCATTCAAACAGCACTTTGGGACGTTTTGCAGGTCTTCGTTGTGCGTCAAGCATTGCACTGTTTATGACTTCAAGCCTATCAACTCCCGAGATGAGGCTGGTGTAACCGAAGTGAAATGGCTAGCTAGTTAGCGCGCGCTAATAGCGTTTCAAACCTCACTCGCTCGGAGCCTTGGGGTGGTTGTTTCCCTTGCTCTGCATGGGTAACGCTGCTTCGAGGGTGGCTGTTGTCGTTGTGTTTCTGGTTCGAGCCCAGGAAGGAGAGAGGAAAGGGACGGAAGCTATACTGTTACACTGGCAATACTAAAGTGCCTATAAGAACATCCAATAGTCAAAGGTTAATGAAATACAAATAGTATAGAGAAATAGTCCTATAATAACTACAACCTAAAACTTCTTACCTGGGAATATTGAAGACTCATGTTAAAAGGAACCACCAGCTTTCATATGTTCTCATGTTCTGAGCAAGTAACTTAAACGTTAGCTTTCTTACATAGCACGTGTTGCACTTTTACTTTCTTCTCCAACACTTTTTTGCATTATTTCAACCAAATTGAACACGTTTCATTATTTATTTGAGGCTAAATTGATTTTATTGATGTATTATATTAAGTTAAAATAAGTGTTCATTCAGTATTGTTGTAATTGTCATTATTACAAATAAATAATACATTTTAAAAAATGTGCTTTTTTGGTCCTCCAATAATTGGTATCAGCGTTGAAAAATCATAATCGGTCGACCTCTAATACAGACAGAAGCACACACGCACGCACGCACACTGGTGTCCATACTTATTTTGCAAGGGGTGTTTGATGTACTGCTGAGAACCAGCAACCACAGGTGGTGCAGTGAGGATAACTTCAGGTTGGGGCTCTTCTGTTTCAGGTGCATTCTGGATGGGATGACACCAAAAACATGAATCAATACAATATAAACTGTTCGCAGGAAACCTGCCAATAGTAATATCCTTAGACCCATCCTGTCAATAGTTCTAAACATTTACAATCATAACAAAATCAAGGATAATCATGTATATTAACTACTTCTGATACTAGATCAATACTAAATGTGCAGGTATTCCATCCATGTCTGACTAGAATATAAAATTTTGTTTCAAGCCAAACCTAGAATTTTAGATCCATGTCTGCCATTTCTACTACTGAATGATGCATACAATGATTCAACATGCCTACTGAATATCTACCAACATCTCTGTTGGAGCGGTGAAGATCTAGACTTTCACTATTGAAAGATCAAGAACAAGCTCCGACTGACACACTGCCCTAATTTGAGTGAGGAGACATTGGGTAGCTAGTCTGCTCAATGGCCTTACTGAAGAGCTCAGTGACTTTCAATGTGGCACCATCATAGGATGCCATCTTTCCAACAATTCAGTTCGTTAAATTTCCACCCTGGTCAACTGTAAGTCCTGCAATGCACAATGACGCTGTAGGTGTGATGGAGGCATAAGATCATCATGATCATCAAGAATCTAAGTGTGCGTTCTCTAATTCTCTCCTTCTCTCTCTCGGAGGACCTGAGCCCTAGGACCATGCCCCAGGACTACCTGACATGATGACTCCTTGCTGTCCCCAGTCCACCTGGCCGTGCTGCTGCTCCAGTTTCAACTGACCTGAGCCCTAGGACCATGCCCCAGGACTACTTGACATGATGACTCCTTGCTGTCCCCAGTCCACCTGGCCGTGCTGCTGCTCCAGTTTCAACTGTTCTGCCTTATTATTATTCGACCATGCTGGTCATTTATGAACATTTGAACATCTTGGCCATGTTCTGTTATAATCTCTACCCGGCACAGCCAGAAGAGGACTGGCCACCCCACATAGCCTGGTTCCTCTCTAGGTTTCTTCCTAGGTTTTGGCTTTTCTAGGGAGTTTTTCCTAGCCACCGTGCTTCTACACCTGCATTGCTTGCTGTTTGGGGTTTTAGGCTGGGTTTCTGTACAGCACTTTGAGATATCAGCTGATGTACGAAGGGCTATATAAATAAATTTGATTTGATTTGATCATGCGCAATGTCATGTATAGGCTGGAGTGGTGTAAAGCTCCGCCGCCATTTCCACTGCTCCAGAGTACAATGTGTTCTCTGGAGTGATGAATTACGCGTCACCATCTGGCAGTCCGACGGACTAATCTGGGTTTGGCGGATGCAAGGATAATGCTACCTGTCCGAATTCATAGTGCCAACTGTAAAATTTGGTGGGAGAAGAACAATGTTCTGGGGCTGTTTTTTTCATCGTTCAGGCTAGGCCCTGTAGTTCCAGTGATGGGAAATCTTAACGCTACAGCGTTCAATGACATTGTAAACGATTCTGTGCTTCCAACTTTGTGGCAACAGTTTGGGGAAGGCCCTTTCCCATTTCAGCATCACAATGCCCCTGTGCAGGTAAATACAGAAATGTTTTGTTGAGATTGGTGTTGAAGAACTTGACTGGCCTGCACAAAGCCCTGACCTCAAACCCGTCTAACACCTTTGAGATGAATTGGAACGCCGACTGCGAGCCAGGCCTAATAGTCCAACATCAGCATCTCACCAATGCTCTTGTGGCTGAATGGAAGAAAGTCTTGGCAGACATTTTCAAACATCTAGTGGAAAGTCTTCCTGGAAGAGGCGAGACTTGTAGCAAAGGAGGGTGGGAGAAGAGGCTTATGGCAGCAAGGTGGGGGACTTCATATTAATGCCCATGATTTTGGAATGAGATGATCGATGAACAAGTGTCCACACACGTTTGGTCTTGTAGTGTACTTCATTTGACTGGGAGGCTCACTCACTAATGTTATCTGGCTAAACCCCTTTCAAACACTAATGTTGGCATCTAGCTACCTAATTAATTAATGTCAGAGTATGTCGTATAGCTAACGTTAGTTTACATAGCTAACTAGGTAACGTTAGCCAATTCAAATTAGGAACACCATTTAGCTAACGTTAGCCACCTAGCCTAGAAAGGAAGCTAATAATTAGCCAACTAGTTAGCTACGGATATTCGAATAGTTAATGATAGATCCGTTGCAAATTCATTATGATTGGCCCCAGAACAGGTAGTTACATTTGGAAAAATCGTTCCGATTCAAATGGTCTCGGTAGCCCCATGGCCCCAGAGCAGGTAGTTACATTTGGAAAATTCCTTCCGATTCAAAATGGTCTAGGTAGCCCTATAGCAACTAGTTAGCAACTTAATGTAAAACTTAGCTAGCACAGGCAGCACGGACACACGTGTCCAGATGTCACCAGTTGATTTGTGTAAATAAAACCGATCACAAATATGATTAATATATTTGAAAGGGCAAAATTAAAATGATAGGTGGTATGATATATCAAATTATATTGAATTTAAGATCCAAGTGTGAACCACCGATGTCCAGTCCCTCCTTAAGACCAATGCCACCCCCTAAATCCATCGCTAACGTTAGCATCCATTGCTGAGCATGTTGGAACCAGACACCCGAGGTTTCAGCTTCCGAAGCCAAATATTCAATTGAAACCGGGTATATTTAACTGTCATAAGATTAAACTTGATATAAAAACATGATTGGTTTATTTTTTGTCTTATGTGTCGTGTGGTACCACGAAATGTCCATATACCTCAATCTCGCTTACCGGCTCCGAAGTCGCCATCTTGCCTGTCAAAATTAACCTGTCCGTTCCGCGCTAGTGCGTCACGAACCACTAAAAAAATCTACGGAAACCGAGTAAGCCCACTATATCTGAGGGTATACTTTCCGCGCGCAGGACTTGTATCACTATTTATGGCCAATTATAACAACTATTTCAATCTCCATTACAGACTGATAGGTAAATATGTCACTATGTGACAAGGAAATGTGTTGACTTCTGTTCACAAAAGAAAATTCCTGACATTTCGAGTAGGCCTACACGTATATCAGGAGTATTGCTATAGGTTGTGTCTGAAGAAAGATTATCTATTATATTGACCAGATTGATATTCAAGTGGCGGCTCTAACTAACAATGAAAATAAATGTCTTAAAACATGGAAGGCAGTTGGCAGGCTTAATTATACCAGATATTTTATAGAAAGGAGATGGGAATCCCGATGGACAAGAGTGGAAAAACGTATAACGCAGCAAACTGTCGACCAATCGTGTTCACGTCGTCAAACTGCTTCACGCGGTTGATAAACTAATCGCAGGCAATTCCTTCTCAAAGTCAGGGTGAGTCTTGAAACGTGCCTATATTCCTCGAAAGTAGATAATGTCACGATTCCAAAGCTGTACAATGTTACAGATAGCAAGTTAATAATCTCACATCTTGGAAAATAATTATATTGTTCTTCTTGTTGACGAAATTCATGCTAATGTTGGATTTTTGAGCAAGCGCCCAATTCACTCCTTAGAGGAGAGCTCGCCTTGTCCCAAAATAGCCCAGAATGCACCGCGCGGTCTGTTGACGTAGCATGAGCAACGTCCACAATGGTTGTTAATACGACTCCAATTAAGTATCCTATCTCCTTAAAAATATCTCTGATTATAGCTCACTGTCGGGAGCGGGCCGCTCTCGGAAGGGGGCAAGATCAGGTGGGATCACTCTAGCCAATGAGAGGGCAGATACGCGGAGCAACTAAGGAAGTCCAGAGAGGACATGAATAAACTACAATAAATCCCTAATTATGTCGAGATTACAATTTATTTATCTCGTGATCATGATGTAACAAAAGTTTTTTTTTTTGGGCCTCCCGAGTGGCGCAGCGGTCTAAGGCACTGCATTGCAGTGCAAGAGGTGTCACTGTAGACCCAGGTTCGATCCAGGGCTGTATCACAACTGGCCTTCATCGGGAGTCCCATATGGAGGCGCACAAATGACCCATAGGGGGAGCAGCATGACCATTGAGAGGATGTGGGGACCAAAGTGAAGTAAAAAAACAAACAATACAAATTGTAGTTAAATTGTAATAATATACATATTAACAACTGCAACAGTGATGCATGCATGTTGTTGATTCAGAATCTTGAATTTCATGATTTCTTTCAGTTTTTGCAATGATGCCCCTGTACTACCCGTGTCTGAGGGATTGAAGCAGGAAGAAAATGGCATTGCTTGGGTGGCTGGGGTCCCCGATAATCTTCTTGGCCTTCCTTCGACACCTGGTGTTGTATGTGTCCTGTAGGGCAGGCAGTGTGCACCCAATGGTGTGTTTAGTTGCATGTATAACCCTCTGAAGATCATTGCGGTCCGTGTGAAACACCAGGACAGTATGCTCTCGATGGTGCTCCTGTAGGACACTGTGAGGGCCCTCAGGGATAGGCCGAATTTCTTCAGCATCCTGAGGTTGAAGAATCGCTGTCGTGCCTTCTTCACTATGGTGTCCATGTGGTTAGGCCATTTCAGCTTCTCTGAGATGTGCATGCCGAAGAATTTGAAGTTATTGACTGTCTCCACGGCGGCCCCGTTGATGAGGATGGGGGTGGTCCAGCCTGGTTCCTCCTAAAGTCCACAATCAGCTCTTTTGTTTTGCTAACGTTGAGGGAGAGGTTGTTTACCTGGCACCACACCGCAATTGTGCCTACTTCCCCCCTGTAGGCTATCTCGTCGTTGTTGGTAATTAGGCCTACTACTGTCATGCCGTCAGCGAACTTGGTGATGGAGTTGAAACTGTATAGCACTATGTGACATCTACTGATGTAAAAAGGCTTCATAAATACATTTAATTTGATTTGATCGGTGTGAGGCCACGCAGTCGTGGGTACATGGAATACAGGAGGAGACTGAGGACGCACCCTTGTGGGCCCGTGTTGAGAATTAGTGTTGAGGACATAATGTTGCCTACCCGTCAGGAAGTCCAGGACGAGTTGCATAGGGAGGAGTTCAGTCCCAGGACCGTGAGCTTTGTAATGAGCTTATAGGGCATTAACAGCATCCTCACATATGCATTCCTTTTGTCCAGGTGTGTAAGGGCAATGTGCAGTGCAATGGCGATTGTGTCGTCCGTGGATCTGTCAGGGCGGTAGACAAATTTGCGAGGATCGAGTGTGTCGTGGAGGGAGGAGATGATATGGTCTTTGACTAGCCTCTTGTAGCACTTTATGATAACAGAAGTGAGTGCTACAGGTCAGTAATCATTCAGTTCAGTTACTTTATTTTTTTGGGGCATGAGGATGATAATGTTGTACTGTAAGTGGATGATAGCGTTGTACTGTAAGTAGCCATGTGTTAGTCTATAAGCCTGGGCCTTCTTATCAAAGCTCCAGAAAAAAAGGCAAACTGAGGAATTACAAATTACAAACAAACTGCACGTGTTATAGTATGTGTCTAGTCAGTGAGACAATTTTTATAGCTGGATGAATGGAGGAGTTGTCCTTCAGCACCACAACATTTTGCCCACCATTTGTGGCTGAAATGACAAATAGACTATAGCCTACCTGAAATGTTGGATCAATCACCACCTTCCGGAGACACCTGAAACCCCACCTCTTTAAGGAATACCTAGGATAGGATAAAGTAATCCTTCTCACCCCCCCTTAAATGATTTAGATGCACTATTGTAAAGTGGCTGTTCCACTGGATGTCATAAGGTGAATTCACCAATTTGTAAGTCGCTCTGGATAAGAGCGTCTGCCAAATGACTTAAATGTAAATGTAAATTTAGAAACCTCGACATGTGATTCACTTCACCTGCTTTACTATTTGTATTTTTCTGTGCAACTTGTTAATTGTTGTTTGTGACTGTGTTTTTGCTGCTATTGACAGGACAACCTCCCTGTTAAAAATATTAAAATCAACTTATTGGTAGTCTGGTAAACTTTCATTGGTAGTCTGCAACCACAGACCTCAATGTTAACTTTTCTTGCACTGAACATTCCACATTCAATCCATTTAAAATAGAAGCGCAACCACACTTTTACATGTCTTTAAAATTAGATTGGAGACAAAATTGGAAGACATCTATAATTGACAGACATAATGCAATTTTTGCCTGGGTTAATCCCTGAACAAAATAAAAATGGATGTGGTGATCCACTGTGGACTCTGCCTCCTCAGCTAAACTTTCAGTGTCAATCTATCATCAGTAAGTCCACTCCTATTTTAGAGAGTTTATCTTGAGATCTCGACAAAACAAGGGATTTTTAAAATGTATTAATATGTCATCTCTGGACTTCTGTACTATGACTCCGATATAAAGCGTTTTTTCTCAAATTTGCCTACTTATATCAGTACACTCGCAACATTCTTAGCATTACGAAACATATATGTGATCAAATAAGCCACAGGTAGAAAATAAGCCATATAATTTTTTGTTAAACCAAATTTGACACTCTCATTAACTTCCATACAACAACTCCTAGCTTGGTGAGCAAAACAAAACAAAAACGTCACCTGCTAGAGAAAGATTTTGGGCCCGGTTATCCCTCTCGCTTTGCCTCTTCCTCTCTGTTCTGAATGAGTTTAATTCACATTTCAAAATGGGCCAATGTGACACAGTAGACAGACAGAACACGCACACGTGCACACACACACACACACACACACACACACACACACACACACACACACACACACACACACACACACACACACACACACACACACACACACACACACACACACACACACACACACACACACACACACACACACACACACACACACACACACACACACAATGTTGTATTAGAGCTTGTACAGTTTGAAGTAGCTTATTGTCAATAAAGCAAAAACAGACAGACAAGTCCAAAATATAAATACATCTTTATTTCAAAATCACCAGACGGCAGCCTTTGACAGGAATGATAAATTTAGTATTTTTTTAAAAGTCTGTCAAATTGATATACACAGTTAAATACAGTCATTTTGGAAATCAGTTTCAAAATAGCAAGACTGCTCGTTATCTACAAACCATGAATAGTACAGTAAAAACAGTCCGTTTCACATGATGTGTATTTTATATAGTTTTATTCCAATACAAACCTTGAGTTTTAAATGCTGGTGCTAGTTTTTCCTTCTTGATGTAAGTTACATTTTTCAAGTCACACATAAAGGAAGATCCGAGAAATCTTCAAGTGAAGCAATTACAAAAGTTTACAGGATCATATTTTTTCTTACAAACTGTCTTATGTAAAGGTGTAAACATTTTAAAGTGACTGTTTTCTACCACATCAGTAACTTGCAACGGCCTACATTCAATATAATGTAATAGACTATATATGTACTGTATATACCTTTCTACTTGTATAAAATGTATTCAATCTATGTGTCAACATACTTATCTCGGAGGAAAGGTCTAAGTCTATGGTTTGACTTTGTGAATCTGTTAAAGACACTATTGGAAGACAGCGTTTTTTAGGAGACTGTGTCCGCCCGAGTTGGGTTGAAGCCTGGGTAATGCCCTAGTTGGGTTGAAGCCTGGGTAATGCCCTAGTTGGGTTGAAGCCTGGGTAATGCCCTAGTTGGGTTGAAGCCTGGGTAATGCCCTAGTTGGGTTGAAGCCTGGGTAATGCCCTAGTTGGGTTGAAGCCTGGGTAATGCCCTAGTTGTGTTGAAGCCTCGGTAATGCCCTAGTTGGGTTGAAGCCTGGGTAATGCCCTAGTTGGGTTGAAGCCTGGGTAATGCCCTAGTTGGGTTGAAGCCTGGGTAATGCCCTAGTTGGGTTGAAGCCTGGGTAATGCCCTAGTTGGGTTGAAGCCTGGGTAATGCCCTAGTTGGGTTGAAGCCTGGGTAGTGCCCTAGTTGGGTTGAAAAATGCCCTAGTTGGGTTGAAGCCTGGGTAATGCCCTAGTTGGGTTGAAGCCTGGGTAATGCCCTAGTTGGGTTGAAGCCTGGGTAATGCCCTAGTTGGGTTGAAGCCTGGGTAATGCCCTAGTTGGGTTGAAGCCTGGGTAATGCCCTAGATGGGTTGAAGACTGGGTAAATTAACAACCTCACTCACACCTGAGAAACAAAGATAAAAACAACAGAAAAAAAGATGACAAAAACCAAACAATCAAACATTTCCAGCTCTGTGTATTAGTAAAATGAAAGCACCAGTGAAATCTTTTTTCTGCGTTGAGCTGATTTATATTCATCTTATGTTAAGACAGATCAATGCAACAGATGCCTAATCGATTACATTAGTAGTAGTGCTTGATTTGGACTGCACTAGGTGTCGGTACCCCTTTTGGGTGCCGGTACTGTTGATATGTATTTTGTAGGAGCTCCACAATACTTTTGAGCTAATAGTCTATAAGAGGAACAGGAGCTCAAGCTGTAGAACATTTGAGGTGGCAGTATTCAGCTCCGGTTCGCTCCTACCCCAGCAAAGCACTGAGTATTAGTGAATGGGCTTATTATTACATGGTTATGATTGACTAATGTGAGCATGAATTAATACTCAAAATGGTTGCCCCTATCAGAAGAAGGTTTATAATCTGTAGAGGTCTACAGTCTGACTCAATACGTGATAAGCCTACAATTTATGACGATGCAACGATCTGAGGAGACGCAACGATCTGAGGAGTGTGTTATTTTGTCAGCAGCGTCTCCCAAAAATTGAAGAGGAGGAAATGAGAAACAACAAAGGGGTTTGATTGGTTTGGTATCCACTTGTATAATGTATTTATACCCAGCATATAGAAAAACATAACTGTCCATCAATGCCCGAGTCAGTTAAAAAGAGGGTACAGATCTTGTTAGCACCAGTAACAAATATACAGTAATATAGTCACAATTTCAACAGGTTTTATGTGGTCTTTTTAGCTATGTCTGTATAAAAACATGTCCTATTTAAAACACTCTAGAAGTCCAGACAGTGAACAAACATGATTATCCAGATTCATATAAATCAAGTGCGGTTGACAATAATAAGCACCATAATCTGACACAATCTTTATATGCAGCATTTCATAATTGCTTAGTAAGCTTGGTTTTGTGTGAGACAGATATGTAATTTATCATTCTACAACAACAATAAACAACAACAAATACACACAGAACTACTGAATAAAGAAGAGAAGAGGTTTCACACGAGCTGTCTGATATATCTCTCGATCTATACATATTGGAACAGGACCTTTTTCAAGTTATGAAAAATAAAAAAGTGCTTTTTCAATATGTCATCATATATGTACACTGAAAAAAAAAGATTAAATCTATCCAGACAAAAACAAAAACGAAGGTAGTACTGTTCCTTCATGAACACTAATAGAGGAACTGGGAAGTACTGTTCCTTCATGACCACTAATAGAGGAACGGGGAAGTACTGTTCCGTCATGACCACTAATAGAGGAACGGGGAAGTACTGTTCCTTCATGACCACTAATAGAGGAACGGGGAAGTACTGTTCCGTCATGACCACTAATAGAGGAACGGGGAAGTACTGTTCCTTCATGACCACTAATAGAGGAACGGGGAAGTACTGTTCCTTCATGACCACTAATAGAGGAACGGGGAAGTACTGTTCCTTCATGACCACTAATAGAGGAACGGGGAAGTACTGTTCCTTCATGACCACTAACAGAGGAACGGGGAAGTACTGTTCCTTCATGACCACTAATAGAGGAACGGGGAAGTACTGTTCCTTCATGACCACTAATAGAGGAACGGGGAAGTACTGTTCCTTCATGACCACTAATAGAGGAACGGGGAAGTACTGTTCCTTCATGACCACTAATAGAGGAACGGGGAAGTACTGTTCCTTCATGACCACTAATAGAGGAACGGGGAAGTACTGTTCCTTCATGACCACTAATAGAGGAACGGGGAAGAACTGTTCCTTCATGACCACTAATAGAGGAACGGGGAAGTACTGTTCCTTCATGACCACTAATAGAGGAACAGGGAAGGGAAGGAAAAGCACCATGCTACATGTGTTCATTATTTTCACATAAAACTACATACTGTGTAATATGTGGTCTGTTTATCAAAAGTTGCTGCTACAAATGGCACCATTATATAAATCAATCATTGATAAAACTCATCTTGTGAAAAGAGCACTCTTGGTTGAAACAAAGACCTCAGAGACTTAACATGAGTGTTTACTAGTGTAAAATGCTGGTTGACAGTAAAATTGCAGTAAATAGCCTTGCACCAAAAAAAGTACAAAAATAATCAGAATAAATAATCACATCTTGTTTGTTCTTCTTAATCAATTCCTATATAAAACCAGTTTAAAAAATTGGTTCTGAGCACCATCTCTTTACATGAAAAACCAGATCAAAATGTTTTATCATCAAATACCAAAACTCACAGTTAAAACCCCACAAATGATAGTCTTCCTCATCACTTTGAAAGCAGAGACAAAGAGAAATAAAAATAAACAGACATACATTAGAAAAAGTAACACAATGAAATAACACATAACGAGACTAGAAGTGTAATGTTGATTGAGGTAAGGCAGTAGCACAGGGTGATGTGTGTTCAAATGTATTTGTTGTATGTGTCTGTGTGTGTACATAACAGTATCATCTCATGTCCAGCGGTTGTAAGGGCCCGTGACCTGTGTCAGAGCATAAGGGGAAACAGTGACCACCCCATCCCGCGGGACAGTCACCGCCTTCCGGGTAGGAACTGTCAACACACCCTTCTTCTCCTCCGGGCCCCCCTCCTCTACCTCCTCCTCAGGCTCCACACTCTCACTGCCGGCCCCATTCCCCCTCTTCCCCTTGACCGGGCTAACCTCTTCCAGGTCTAGGCCCATCCTCAGCCTCTCAGCCTCCTCCTCTCTCTCCCGCTCCCTCCGGGCCTTCTTGGCCTCCCACATGTGCAGGCCGTGGTCGGGCTCATTGAGGGACTTGTGCTGGTAGAAGACCAGGGAGATGCGGGTGGGGTGGCTGCGGTCGGGCCGGAGGATGGGTGTGGTGGCATGGAGCTCTCGGCGGGCACATTCGATCAGGATGGAACCGTGGGAGGGAGCCACCGCCACCCCGCCGATATCACTGTCCAGGAAGTTGTGCTCGCTGTCCGACCACACCTCTTCCTGTTCCTGTTTGACCTCTTTTGGATTGGGAAAGAGAGGGGAAGGGGCCTGATGAGGAGGATGGGGGGCACTGTGAGGAATAACATGACCTACATGACCTCTAACCCCGTCCTTGACTCCCAGCTCCGCCTTCGCCCTGAGGAGCCCATTGAGTCTGCTGTGGAGGCCCTCTGGGTGGGTGTGGGTGGAGGAGGAGGGAGGAGGAGTGCTGTGGCTGTGAGGGGGTCTGAGGAGAGGGGAGCAGTGCACCTTGTTGGGCTCCGTTTTAAAAATCCTGGGGGAGTAGTCGCCACCCCGGGGCATTCCTGGGGGGGTCCGACATGTGTCAGGGTCCACCAGCTGCTTTCTGCTGAGTCCTGGGGAGTAACCATTCACAGCCACAGCCTCTTCCATTGTCTTGTAATGGAATGGGGAACCATTGCTCTGGGTCCTTGGTGTCCCTCTGTACTGGGGGGCAGGCAGGCCGGGGCGATGGGGGGAAAGAGACTCCATCCCTGGTGTTGATCTTCCAGGAAGAGTGGGGTAGGTGGGGGTGCTGTGGTTGTAAGCGCTAGGGGAGTTAGAGTCTGGTACATACGCACCCACATTTCCTGGTCTGTAAGAGCTGAAGGACTGAGGCTCTCTTTTGAACAAGGGGGACTGATCTGCTGAAGAAGCACTTTTCAAACCTGTCAAGTTAAACATACAAACCGGGATTAATGATGAGTATTTACATACCACATTTTTTAAGCTTTTTCTTGTACATGATTTTGTAGCAACAATCAATTAACCAATTAATCAATTAATGCACCCACCCTATCCACCCACTCAATCACCCATCTATCAATCAATTGATAAATCAATGAACCAACCAACCAATTGACTAATCATCCAACCAATCAACCAATCAATCAATCAATCAATCAATCAACCAGAGATCTCTACCTTTGTTGGCAGTCTTGACCTTGCCCGGGGTTAGTGGACTCTGTCCAGGCTTCCTGTCCTGAGCTGTTGCTTGTTTGTCAGCCTGGGCCTTCAGCTTGGCCTCCTGCTTCCTCTTACGGGCTGATTTCACCGGCTCAGCCAGCAGACGCACCTGGTGATGATATAAACATGGTCATTAAGGAGAGCTTTTAGTAGATGCTTTTATCAAGTGTCTTGAAGTAAACACGCAAATCTGACTCATGCAAGAATCAAACCCAAAACTCTCCTATTGACATGTCCTTGACACCAACTCATTTCAATACCAAAAGGCGCATTTGTGACCAACCCTCACCCTGAAGGGCAACTGGATGTGCAGGTTGATTAGTAAAATCAGGTGTGGTAGAGCAGGACTGGAACAAAAGCCTGCGCACCCAGTAACTCTATAAGAGGAGGGTTGGCCACCCTATCTTATAGCCTCTTGGTTCTCCTGGTCGCTACAGGGGGTACGAACCGATTTAGGGTGAAGTTTCCCCTAGATGCTGATCTCTTCTGTCAGTTTCACATTTTCCCCACTAATAAGGTGAGGACTAGGGGAGAAGCAGCTGCATATAGATCTTTACCCAGGGGAGACTTAAACCTGGAGTGTTGGAACCTACCTCTCTGGGGAAGGCTGAGAGCACCTGCAGGGCCCCAGTCTGGATCTTGGCCCACTGGCCATTGGCACTGCCAAACTCATCCCTCTGTGAGATCTTATAAAGGGGCAGGACGTGGAGCTGTTCGTCCTCAGGGACATTACGCACCGCACGGTTGTCCTCCTTGGTTAAAGTGCAAACCTGCAGGAGGGTGAGACATTTTACGCAAATGGAAAAGACTAACACAGTATCTCCCAGATTTCCGGGATAAAATGCCTATCTTGGTGGAAGTGAAAACAGGTATTTTTGGTATTTTATTAGGATCCCCATTAGCTGTTGAAAAAGCAGCAGCTCCTCTTCCTGGGGTCCACACAAAACATGAAACATAATACAGAATGACATAATACAGAACATCATTAGACAAGGACAGAACGACATACATTTAAAAAAAAGCACACGTAGCCTACATCTCAGGGCTTACAGACAAACTATCAAATAGGGGAGAGGCGTTGTGTCGCGAGGTGATATGATAGCTGATATTGATTTTTGTTTCAACTATGGAAACATGTTAATGATTTGATATTGACATTTGTCTAAGATATGTTCATTAATATATTAAAAACATATATGTGTATATATACTGTATATATTTACAAAATAATATATGGGGGATTGGAAATTATGCTGGCACGCAATCAGAAGCGAGTGTCTTATGTATCTGTGTCTGTGGTTCTCTCTATGTGTGACAGTGAGTGTGTGTGCTTGGGTGTGTGTGCGTGTGCGTGCGTGTGTGTACGTGTGCGCGATTGAGCGAGCGTGCGTATGTATCTGTGTCTATTTCTCTGTGTGTTTGAAAGTGAATGTGTGTGCACCTGTGTGTGTGTCCATTGACAAACAGTCATGTGAGGGGCGTACCACAGTGCTGCCATTGTTCATGTTGTGTGTGTCTTTGTGAGCGTGGGCACAGAAATCCACACACGCCGTGACCCCGGAGAAAGGTCGGCCCGCCCTCCGACCCAGCCTGCAGTCCTGGCCCGCCTGCTCCTGATCCACCTGGTTTTGGAAAGCCTCCGGGGCCAGTCTCTGGTAGACAGGACCCAGGTCTGTAGCCAGGTTCTGCAGCCGATTCTCCAGCTTCTCCTCCTGAACAACCCACAGACAGACGACACACAGATCAGAGGAAGAGTGGGACAAAAAGGGACAGGAACAGATGAGGGAAAAGGTGTGAGGAAATAAAGGAGAGGCCCCTGTAGAATCTGGGAGTGTTTAAGATAATACCAGTAATGTTTATGTCACTATCCTCCATGTCACGCTTTGACTGTCACATCAATCTGAGGCCACTCGGAGTCTATTAGCCACTTTAACATGCCAAGAAAACTATTCATAGAGGAATATCTATTCTAAACCATTGATTGTAAAGCTATAACAAGGCTTAGATTAGTAAAGCAAAAAGCTAGGGTTTAGGCATATTGGGAAGTGGCTAGGGTTCTTTTCAGACCAGGCTCTCAAATCTAATTCAGGGATGTCAGACTCAATTCCTAGAGAGTCAGATTGGCTGCTGGTTTTTTGCTCTTTCCCTTAAGCTAGCTCTGATTTAGACCAGGAAAACCAGGTATGTGGACTCTCTAGCTAATCAATTACCTTAAATGAGCATATAAGTGCAAGGGAGGAACGAAGACCTGCTGACACTGTGGCTGGCCCTAGAAGATTAGAGTTTGACACAGTTTGACTGGAGTCCTGGTCCTCACCTCCTGTGGCATATCTCCCAGCAGGCGGTACTTTCGGGGGATCTTGCTGCGGGCGAACTTGCAGCCGTTGAAGTACATACTCCAGGAGCAGCCAAAGGAGAATGAGGCGCCACAAGTGTCTGGGTCCAAACCCTGGCACGCACACGTCCGACTGGAGAGACAGAAAGAGGGAGAGAGATGTGGAGAGGGGGAAGAAGATCCATTTAGATCCTGGCACATTAGTGCAACTGAAGAGAGAGAGTGAGAGAGACAGGTCACTAAATGCTAGAAAGGAAAGAACTAACTCCTTGGTTCTATGAATGTAAATGTGTATGTGTAAGCCTGTTATTGAATAATACGCATAGGTCTGTTGTTTCAGTAACTCACTCCTCGTTGAGGGCACAGCGTCGACTGGTGGGGGAGCCGTATTTACAGAGGGTCTGAGTGAGTTCTTGGTACAGACTGTCAGCCACGCCCCGGGGGATGCCCTCCCATGCCAGGATGAGGATCACCACCACGGCACTCTCACAGCGGTGCCCTGCCCGGTGTCTCACCAGACACAGCAGCTTCTCCTCCTCACTGCCCCGACGGATCACCTGGGGGAGAGAGAAGGTTTACTACACAGACATGCAGATGTGTATACGCACACACAGCCATATACGCACCTATACACATACACACGCAGCAGTGTACACACAAGCACGCTGGCACTCATGCACGCACGCACACACACAAACACACACACACACACACACAGGAGGTACTTACCCACTTGGCGATGGGACAACCCTGGGAACTGCGTCCTTCTTTCCCAGTGTACACCACCACCTCCAGCCTTACTGCCTTCCCTTTCTCTCCATACCTTTGAACATACACAGCAATAACATACAGAGCCGGATTATTGCAGGGGCTTACTGAGGATGAAGCCCCTGGGTCCAGGCCAATAGGGGGCACAGGCCAAGAGGCAGCAAAAAAAATATATATATATTTACATACAGTATATGTTCCTTTTTTTATATTATAATTTTTTATCCAACCACAGCCCACTTCCAATGTTAAAAATACACCAGAGAGCATCCTTTACCCATAGAGGATCAACAGTTTATAAAAAAATAACTATGGATTATGTTTTGTCACAAGCACATATAGTTATTTGCCAAAAAGGAAACACAAACATAAATTGTTTGGGCTGCATGCGTGCCAAATAGACTACAGCTTGTTGCGTTGTGGCCATAGACATATAATCCATAGAAGGGTTTTGTAATCCTGTACCCTGGCAATTTGACTGTTAAAAGTCATAGGTACACTAGCAATGGATCCCAATCCTGACTTGAATTGGAGCAGCCATCTGTGGAATATATTTATATGCTTGGTTGCGGCTGTCAGTTTCCTTTTGCAGATTTCAAAATACAAACGTGAGAAAAATATACAGTTTGGAAAGCAAATGCCTACTGCTGAAAAGAGAAGATGAATCTGTCTGTAGAACCAAGATAAATATTTTTTCTCAACAAATCCTAATTTGTAGCTAACAGCAGCACTGTTTTTCAAAGTAGCTCATCTTAAAATAGGCTGTTGCCACAAGTAGCCCATTGGCCATCACCACGAGTAGCCTATGGGTTCATCTTCATCCTTACATGCTGACCAGACCGGACATGTTGCGTGCGCGAGCATCGCAAAATAAATTTAGAAATCCATGTTATTCAATTATTGCACCCACACTGCTCGCGCGCGCCAAAGTATTTCTGCGATGCCAAGGGTTAAAATAGAACTCCTTTCTATTTCTGATGCAGAAGGTGCTGAAAGTCCTGCCTCTCCCATCTCCTCATTGGTCTATAGAAGCAGGTACTTACGTGCCATTGGTTATACCCACGTGGGTGATTGAAAGACGAAATGTTTTGCCGGTTGTCGTGGTAAAAGTGTAGATGCCAATCACCATATAAGTTCAAAGACGAAAAAGCCTGGAAGGAGGAGAGATGACTAGAAACGATTCGGTTGGCCGTTTTATGTGTGGATTAATTGTCGGAGTAGAAGACCTTGTGCATTTCAGGTAAAATAACAACTCAATGTTTATATCCCAGGACAAATTAGCTAGCAACAGCAAACTAGCTAAATAGGACAAATTAGCTAACAAGTGTAAGCTAACTAGCTAAATTGCCATACATGTTTAATGCTTTTCGACCTGCACCAGGCTGGCCAAAACATCATTGCTCTAGAGGAGATCTGCATGGAGGAATGGGCCAAAATACCAGCAACAGTGTGTGAAAACCTTGTGAAGACTTATAGAAAATGTTTGACCTCTGTCATTGCCAACAAAGGGTATATAACAAAGTATTTAGATAAACGTTTGTTATTGACCAAATACTTATTTTCCACCATAATTTGCAAATAAATTCATTAAAAATCCTACAATGGGATTTTTTTTCTCATTTTGTCTGTCATAGTTGAAGTGTACCTATGATCAAAATTACAGGCCTCTCTCATCTTTTTAAGTGGGAGAACTTGCACAATTGGTGGCTGACTAAATACTTTTTTGCACCACTGTATGTCACGATTGTTATAATGATTGGACCAAGGTGCAGCATGTGTAGAATTCCACATGTTTAATAATTAATAAACTCACCAAACAAAACAGAAGAAAAAACGAAACGTGACGTTCTGGGCTGCTCACAGGCAGCTCCACAAAAACAAGATCCCACAAAACACAAAGGGGAAATGGCTGCCTAAATAAGATCCCCAATCAGAGACAACGATAAACAGTTGTCTCTGATTGGGAACTAAACCAGGCCAACAAATAAAATATAAATCACCTAGTCACACCCTGACCTAACCAACATAGAGAATGAAAAGCTTTCTATGGTCAGGGCGTGACAATATAAAAAATATAAAAAGCCCCGGGGCCTATGACTTCTTAATACGGACCTGATAACGTACACATCACATCTTCATGACATTTCACACTTCCCATCTTAGAACACAAACACTATCCTTTCAGCAATGACATACTGTATCAAGCATTTCTCCCTTTATCTGTGACCACCACCACCAACATCTTTCAATGAATGCCAATACAACAACAAATCACACTTTGAGAACTTCATCAAAATACAATGGGACAGTAGGACTACATCACTAGCCAAAATGCAGCAATAGTGTTTGGAATAACTGTCAAAACAGTTAAAAACCAGGCACTGAGGCCATTCAGCAGTGAGACCATAGAGCAGAGAGACTGGAGTGTGTGGTTGTTGTAGAAGTTGTCATTTCTCCTCATGTTCCCCTTGACTTGGCCCTAGGGGTTCCCTGTTCTAACACGCAGGGTGTGTTTTTGTATTTGTGAATGTATGTGTGTACAAGTGTGTGTTTTGCCAGCGGGGTTCTGCTTTCCTTCGAATACAGGCTCTATAATTTATGAGTTATAATATGATTGTAAGCCTCACCTCATTCCATGAACACCAAGAACCCTTTGGGAAACCAGGCCTTTGGCAGGGCAAATGGATCATACAGTAGGCTAATAAGAGTATGTACCATACTTTTAGAAATATACACAGCTACAGAGTAGTGGTAGTGGTACATATTAGCCTAGCTCTATGAGCCTACTGGTAAGACAACCAATGAGGCACTGAGCCACTCTTGTTTCATATTAACTCTTACCTTAGCAGTGTTATACAGCCAATAGATTTGTCATGAAAACAGAAGTGGATTAGCACCTCACAGGTTTGCCGTCCCAATGGAAATATACATGTATAAAGTAAAATGGCTAGGCAGCAACAAACACTTGTTTTCCCCCCAAGCTTGGTTGTGGAATGGAATAAAATAACTGATGCAGTTTGGCTTGTTACCTGTTCTCCATCATCTCTCTGACGGCTGACACACTGGGTCCAGCACCAAGATGAGTGTAGTACGGACCCTCCTCCTTCTCTATGATTTGCTCTGTGGAGAGAGAGTCGTTTTTAGAACGCAGCTTCAGCTTATTTCCCAGAAAGCAAATGCTATGTACATGGATGTGACAAATACAGACCCAGTCAACCAGTCATGTTGTGGCATGCAGAGAAAATCATATTCATAATCATCATAATCCTCATCATTATTATGTCCACCACCACTACCATCATCATCAAGGTGACTCACCCATGCAGCCACAGGAGGGGATCTCAGAGAGTTTCTTAGAGGGGGTGTTGAGCAGGTTCTTAGTGGGCGTGTCCAGGAATATGAGGGGCGATTCCAGGAAGCTGTTTACGTTGTGTTTGGTTGGCGTCAACTCCTCTGATAGGTCCAAAGCGCCATCAGTTGACGTGGACAAGATGGTGACCGGACCAGACCTCTCCACCTTGTAATACCCCTGCCGTTGACCCCCAGAGGAGTAGCCGTTGGGTAAACTATGGTTCAACCCAGTTCTGTGGTTGTTAGAGTCTAAACTGGTGAAACTGGGGTTGGTGGAGCTAGCCTTTAGGTTAGCACCGTGCTGCTGCCAAACGTAGGGCTGCGATACCTGAGAATACAATCGTCTTTCACACTCATGTCCCTGTCCAACTCCTTGTCCTTGTAAAGGGTCCAGGTGACCGTTCAGAGGACCATTGTGGTGACCGTTCAAATGCGACCACTGTTGGTTGTCATGACCATAACCGTGACCACGATTGACGGCTCCAGAGGTTTTGTGGTATTTGACCCCACTGTGGCTGTTGCTGTAGTAAAAGAGCTGCCGTTGTTCCTCCTGAGCCTCAGCCAGGTATCTCTTTAGATCCATTTGAATCTGAGGAAGGAACAGGCTCCTCTTGTGGCTGAGCGACAATGTCTTCGGCTGGGGCAGAACCTTCTGGACCCTGGCTCTGTGGGGGGTCTTGCCATTGGGTGTCCTTTTGGACATGGGGATCTTGTTGTTGGGGTTGTAGCCCTCCTCTTCAACCCCTTCCATCCCCTTCTTCTTCCTAGGTTTGGAAGGTGTGGAACTTGGTTTCCTCACAGGGATTTTCTTGTTGTTGGGTGGTGCATGCTGGGAATTGTAGTTGTACTTGATGGCCGAGACTGGCGTTCCTCTGGGAGGGTTGTTCTCAGAGTGCTGGGAGGGTTGGAAACCCTGCTGCTTGTGACGTGATTGGATGATGAATGCCAACTCGGCCAGTTGAGCCGCCACCTCTTCCTCATCCCTGTTCCTCCCGCTCTTACCCACCGTCCTCTCTGTTGTTTCCTTACTATTCCTCTCCATGTCTTTCCGCTCTCTGAAAGTGCCTTCGGACCTGTTATGGTGAGAACCAAGGTCTTGGTCTGCTCTCCTGTACAGGTGTTGTCCTGCTCTCTCCGTGCTGTCGTAGGGAAGTCTGCCACAGTCCGAGCTGGCTTCTAGCAGGTCCTGTAGGGACAGCTTGCCAGTGGCTGCGGGACTACGGGAATGACACTGGATGACAAGACTCTGTCTGGCCACCGGGGACCTGATGACTGAGGTCTGGTGCAGAGGGGAGCGTATGACTGAGGTCTGGTGCAGAGGGGAGCTGATGACTAGAACTTTGTTGGGGAGGAAACCTGTTGGGGGTTTGACATCCTGGAGAGAGGTGTTTCTACTGGATAAGTGCTTGGAAGATGTGGTGGGGTTTTGACCATGTGCGTCCATTCTAAAGGGTTCTGGGGGGTTTTGGGGGATAGATGCCAGTAAGGTTAGCGCCTCGATAGCAATAGCTTGGTCATTGCTAATATTCCTCTCTTGCACCAACGACTGGATGCTTGGCAGAGAGAGATCTGGAGAGGGTTGCTCTCGTTTGACAATAATGTCAAGAGCTTTCCGTGGACTGATGGGAGTGCTTCTCAGGAGTAGGTCTACCTTAAAGTCCTCCGGCTCTGTTTTTAACGAGTGTAGCACCGGGGAACGGGAACTAAACAGCTTGTCCTCCAGCCCCTTCCTATCTGTGATAGAGAAACACACAACTGCTGCTAGTGTGGACAGAGCGTCCACATAGACATCGTCATCATTGCCCCCTAGTAGGGTGGAGGACTGCTCCGTAGACCACACCCACGACTCCTCCAACTTTATCTTCTTCAGAGGAACGGTCATGGTGTCATCCGGAAGTGCATCATTGGGCTCAGAGCTGCCTTTGGGGTATGTGGTTTTTGTAGTCCTTTGGGACTCTAATTGTCTTGTAGTCTTTTGGGAATCTGGTGACACTGGAGCACCGTTGGTTTTATACAGGTTTTCGTCAGCACTATTGTGAAAAGATGAAGAGTAGTGGTGTTGCAGAAGAAGTGCATCGTTGGTGTCCTCCAGACCTCGCTCTCTCTTGATAAGTACTGCTGGTCGGCCATCTAGGATTGGGGTGAGAGTGTGGGCGTGGGGAGGGTGTGTGTGAGGGTGTGTCTGGGGGTGTGTGGGAGGTATGTGACACTCCTCCTCTGCCGTATAGGTTTCCTTTACCATCTGGACAGGGCTTCTGCCATTTATTGTGACGCCCTCTGGAACCACCTGAGAGAGAGAGCGAGAGAGAGAGTTGCCACAAGAAAAGGGCAACCAGTTAAGAATAAACACAATTGTAAATACAACCCACATGTATGTTTATATATTTTCCCTATTGTACTTCATTTGCGCATCGTTACAACACTGTACATAGCCATAATGTGACATTCGAAATGTATCGATTCCTTTTAAACTTTTGTGAGTGTAATGTTTATTGTTCACTTTTGTTCATGATCTATTTGACTTACTTTGGCAATGTGAACACATGTTTCCCATGCCAATAAAGCCCTTTGAATTGAATTTAGAGAGAGAGAAAGCGAGAAAGAAAGCGAGAGAGACACACGGAGAAAGATAGATTTGAATCTGTAATTTCCACTTGAAAATGTCAGACTTATATCAACCCCTACAAACACTTCCGTTAATTATAATCCTCATAATAATTCAAATGTCCTGTTGCTGTAGGATTATATTCCTGCTGTGAGAAACTGGTTGAATTAAGATAGCAGATCTGTACCTTACTGCTTTGTGTGTGTGTGTGTGTGTGTGTGTGTGTGTGTGTGTGTGTGTGTGTGTGTGTGTGTGTGTGTGTGTGTGTGTGTGTGTGTGTGTGTGTGTGTGTGTGTGCGTGTGCGTGTGCGTGTGTGTGTGTGTTGATACAGTAGTGTACATACCATAATACTGTCATGGAGCAAGGCCAAATCTTTTTCTATATTAATAGGAGCTTGCAACACCTTCCATAATTAAAGATAATGTCGTTGGCATATCCAATCTGATTAAAACAATATGACAGAGATAAAAACACCACAGTGTCAAGACTCCACCCACTAAATTCTGTGTGTGCCTGTTTTATGTATAGTTAATTAACTGTTCTAATTACAGGGAGCCTGGAGGTGGGTGGGTGTCAGCTACTTGTTTACCTTGTCTGAACTGTCATTAAACTCACTGTTTAACCACTCTTTATAGACTACACTACCCAGCATGCACTCTCTGTTTTAAAGCCCCCAGGCCTACAGTACCCAACATGTCCTGTGAGAAAGGACAGCCACCAGCTGTCTAGTCTTGGTCACATCCTTCTTCTAGGCCACTACTAACACAACTGACTCAACCCTAGTTCAATTAGTTGAATTAGGTGTGTTAGTACAGGGCTGGAACAAAAATGTGGACTGGAGTTGAGAAACACTGCTGTAGTACAGAATTAACTGGGCTAATAAGACACATGAGGGTTTGTGTTACTGCTGTTACTGGCACAGAGACAGTTCTATCTCACAGAGGACCAGTGCAGCTCACCTCATCATCACATCTCAGTTGCTGGGTAAAACAAGACGTGTCTATCTAATGGAGAAAGGACGCCCTTACGTGACAGACAAAGGGTAGGCAGGTAGTATGAAGTGTGAACATACTTTTACAGTGTTGGTGGTACTCTAAAAACTTACAAACCCTACAATAACCCTATAAATAGTCTGAGCTGCTACTGTAGGTCACTGATATTAAATTAGATTAGCAAGGGGGACATTGCTTACAACAACAACAACAGTAGAAAGACAACATACAACATAAAATCATCACCATAAGCATACTGTAAGAAGAATGCACTTTACATTGATCAGAGCATAGTAACTGTGAACTTAAAACACTGTCTACACTTTCTCTAACCCACACACCAAACAGAAAACTCAGTCTGTGTATCAATTACGGGGTGAAGCCCTCTTCTCTCCTTCCACTAGAGATGAGAATTATACACAATAATACCCTCCCAATACACTGTAGTAAAACCCCAACTCTATTTACAGTCATGTAGTATTCAGAACACCCCTCCTCTCCTCCTCTCCTGGTCTCGTGACCCTCCCTTACCACTAAGAGCTGCTACTGATAGCGGGAGAGGAGGCTGAGGCAACATCTTGACTGCTGCTGAAATCATAAGAGAGAGAGACATCACAGAGAATGTGGAAATGAGCTACTATTGAGAAAGAGAGAGAGAGTATGAGAAAAGGGAGCGAGAGGGAGAGAAGGAGAGACAGATGAAGAAAGAGGAGACAGTAGGAGAGAGAGAATTGATGGAGAGAAATAGGGAGAGGAAAGAGAGAGAGAAAGAAAGGGTTAAAGGCAGTGTGTCACTCACGTTAACCTGCTTTTCATAGCAAAGCAGTAGTGGCTGGGTTCCAGCAGTATGCCAGCAGTGTGTATGTATCATAACATTTCATATAACAGTACATTAATATATTTTTTGACATATACTGTAGATATGGATGTCTGTAGTTTTTTTGTAAGATATACAGTACCAGTCACAAGTTTGGACACAACTACTCATTCAAGGGATTTTCTTTATTTTTGCTATTTTATACATTGTAGAATAATAGTGAAGACATCAAAACTATGAAAAAACACATATGTTATCATGTAGTAACCAAAAAACACTTGGTCTGCGCATGCTCTAAGTACACGTCATGGTAATCTGTCTAATCCGTTAAACAAATCAAAATATATTTTATATTTTAGATTCTTCAAAGTAGCCACCCTTTCCTGAATGACAGCTTGCACAAATCTTCACTCCTGTCCTAGCAACAAGACTGCTCTCTGACTCCTAACAACCCTCTCAGAGGAGAAGGGTTTCCAAGGAGGTTTCAACCGAGGGACTATCCATTCCTAACAAACACACACACAGACACACACAGACACACACACACACACACACACACACACACACACACACACACACACACACACACACACACACACACACACACACACACACACACACACACACACACACACACACACACACAGCTCCACATAGGGACGCAAGCAACACTGAAGCATGCATGAGAGCGCCAGCTGTTCCGGACGAGTGTGATTACACTCTCTGTAGCCCATGTGAGCAAGACCTTTAAACAGGTCAACATTCACAAGGCCACGAGGCCAGACGGATTATCATGACGTGTACTTAGAGCATGCACAGACCAAGTGTCTTCACTAACATTTCCAACCTCTACCTGACCGAATATGTAATACCTACAGTTGAAGTCGGAAGTTTACATACACCTTAGCCAAATACATTTAAACTCAGGAATTGTGAAAAAACGGAGTTTAAATGTACTTGGCTAAGGTGTATGTAAACTTCCGACTTCAAAAGTTCAACTGTTTAGCAACTGTATATACTAGGTTGTGTCAGAGGATACCCAAAAAATTGTCAAAGACTCCAGTTACCCAAGTCATAGACTATTCTCTCTGCTACCGCACGGCAAGCGGTACCGGAGTGCCAAGTCTAGTTCCAAAAGGCTCCTTAACAGCTTCTACCCCCTGCTGAACAATGAATCAAATGGCAAACCAGACTAATTACAAATGACCTCAACAAACCTGTACCCCCGAACATAGACTCGGTACCGGTACCCCCTGTATATAGCCGTGGTATTGTTGTTCTTGTGTTACTTTTAAAAAAATAATGTTTTTTTAAACTTATTTAGTAAATATTTTCTCAACTCTATTTCTTGAACTGAATTGTTGGTTAAGGGCATGTAAGTAAGCATTTCATGGTAAGGTCTACACCTGTTGTATTTGGCGCATGTGACAAATAACATTTTATTTTATTTTACTTCTGAAAAGAAGTGACATCATAAGAATACAGTAGGCATTTTCACATCCTCATTGAATGTCACAGACAGCAAACAAGTGGTTCTACTGTCAATCCTTTCAGAACATTCTCTTAAAATAATGCATTAAAAAGGCGTATTTAAAAGTATTTGAAAAGTCATTCCTGATAAAGTAGCTCTTAGGCTGCTTTCAGCACTGATAATCCTCAAAAACATCCACAGAGTTCAAAGCCAGACCAACCACAGGCTGCAGACAGTCTTACGACAACTATCCCACGGTGTGCTGAACTTAAGATAAGACATAAAAAAGCATGCTTCCTTCCTGGGCTGAGTGTGTGAGTGTGTTTCTCTGAAGTTCTGTGCATCGTATTCGTTTCATTCATAGAGCGTAATGCCACCTTCCTCTCTGAACTCAACTTCACAGAGTCAGACACACACTGACTAAACAGAGCAGTGCACAAATACATTAACTCCTACAAACACTGCAGCTACTAATAATACTCTTTCTTGCAGCCAGTCAGGCTAAAAACAGAATCAAACAGACTCACGCAAACACAGTAGCACAAAAAGAAAACATTGCATAATGTACTATCACGACTGCTACTACCGCAGCTAAAACTACCACAGCACAACCTACAAACACTTTTCTCCACTTTTCAATGAAAAGTTACTACTACTACTTCTGTCCTAGCAACAAGACTACGACTGCTCTCTGACTCCTAACAACCCTCTCAGAGGAGAAGGGTTTCCAAGGAGGTTTCAACCGAGGGACTATCCATCCATTCCTAACAAACACACAAACACACACATCAATGCACACACACATGTGCGCACACACACACACAGCTCCACATAGGGATTACCCATACCTAGCATCCCCAAACAGAGAGACAAGAGGCATCTGCATCTCACCAAAATATATAATGATATGCCTTACACCATATACTACTACTACTACTACTACTACTACTACTGCTAATACTACTTCTACTACTACTACTACAACTATTACTGCTACTACTACAACTACTACTACTACAACTACTACTACTACTACAGTAGCCTGGCGGGTAGGAGCGTTGGGCCAGTGACCGAAAGGTTGCTGGATTGAATCCCTGAGCTGACAAGGCAAAAATCTGTCGTACTCCCCCTGAGCAAGGCAGTTAACCCACAATTCCCCGGGCGCTGATGACGTGGATGTCGATTAAGGCACCCCCCCCCCCCCCCCGGCACCTCTCTGATTCAGAGGGGTTGGGTTAAATGTGGAAGACACATTTCAGTTGAATGCATTCAGTTGTACTACTGACGAGGTATTTCCCTCTACTAGAACCAGACAGTAATGCTAGTCTAACTACTGTTAACTCTCCTCTCTCACACAAACAAAACAATAGACAGACAGAAAGAGAAGGACGCAGACGGATCCTTGTCCCACCGCGGCTAAAAAAGACATGCAGAGAAAAAAAGAGAAGGGTGGTTGTTACCGTGGAAACGGGTTTCTTTAACGCTCCTTTGGCCACGTCCTTGCACGCCACCTGGAAAACACAACCCCCCCCCCCCCCCACACACACACACACACACACACACACACACACACACACACACACACACACACACACACACACACACATCGTTAGTAATTTAGAAGTTACACAGTCCAACAGGAATAGTAATAATAACAATCAACTATTTGTATCAAACCTTTTATACATAGTTTGTATTCTAATAGTAGTATACTGAAACTGCTTCCAAATACACACACATGCAAACACACAGGACACAAAACACTGAAAAATAGTAGAGCTAGTTATCATAATAATACATTCTACCGTAAAGTATCTTTCATATACTACATTGTTTATATCCTGATATCCTGAAACTGTTTCCAAATCCACACACAGCCCAGCAGCACAGCAGACAGGGTTAGTCTCCAGCTAGAATGCTGTACTGTATTAATATGCGTCTGGAGCTAGACAATAGCCTCCAGGGCTACTAAAGGCTCCGGGCAGCTTTACCTTGTCTGTCCTCAGAGGCAGAACCTCCAGTTTGGGTAGTATTATATTCCTACAAGGTACCGGTAGCCATCTTGCTTTGCTTTGCTCCCCTCAGCTCTAGATAGAAGAATAGCAGGCTACTATAACAGCCGTCTCTGAGAGGAGGGCGAGCTGAGCTCTCCACTACCATCGCCAGAGCAGAGAGAGGCTGCCTGCCTGTCTGCCTGTGAGACACTGTTTTAGAGAACTGCCGTTGCCGCAGACACAAACACAGACATACACACACACTCACGTAAACACACACACACGGCATGCCTCTCGCAGACACAGACTGAGCCCCGCCAGCCAATGGGGTGAGGGCGTCAGCGGCTTGTAAATGATCTCCCATGCCTAGTCCCTCCTAAACAAAGGAGCTCCTATGTGGGCTTTTACTCTAGCCCCTACGAACGGGGGACACACACAAACTGTGGACTGGACAACGTAGACGCACCAGACTGGAGCTGAGCTGAGGAAGAAGAGATAGATGTGTCCACTGAGCTGTGTCTGTCTGAGATATTAACACTTTAAATGCCACGCACAAAATGGGTGTGGGAAACAACATGTTATTTTTAAAATATGTTTATTAATGGCGTATTCAACATTATGGAAAAGTTGATTAACAAAATTAGACCTAACACATGTATTATATTGTTTTCTATTGTATTCTATTCATACAGAAGTAGACAAGCTCAGAGTTAGACAGAAAATACAATTACTCTGAGATGATATTGCATGAGAGACAACAAGAACATATGACTGAATTCAAATCACTGGTTTAATTATTTAGCATCTTAATGGATCCTGACTGTAATGCAAAGCACACACTCCTGTCTGTCTGGCATCAGTCATAGCTCCAATGATTCCTCCAAGTCACCTCAGAGTTCAAACTACAAACACTTGTCCTAGCCTCTATAGTCACTTACGCTAGCTTTTTATGAACTCTGTGTCATAACGCTGTGAGCAAACGTCAATCTTAAAATATATATATATATTAAAAGTATCAGTTTTATAACAAGATGGGAGTTGCAGAGTATTTTTATTATCTAAGCTGTGATTTGGGGCTGTGATTTCCCTAAGCTGTGAATTCTCCAACTAACTCAATGTACACAAACCGTAACAGAATTCGCCCTAAGCCATGCCACACTTTCCAGGCTTGTGTTCATTAGGCACGAAACGGAAGAAAATGGACTGAAACAAGGACGGACTACCTGCACTTTTACAATAAACCCAAATGTACGTTTTCTGTTGCAAAATGTTTTCAGACGTTTTCCGTTTCGTACCCTAATGAACACAACCCAGCATTGTGAAACACCAAAACACAGTCAGGTGGTCGACTACTGCTGCATGAGTGTAGCACCAGCCCACAGTGGTTCTGCTCCAGTAACTCTCTATTCCCTGGCATACAGAAGTAGTGGCACGAGTTGTGTGTGTTTGGGGTGGAGAAGAAACACACCCCTGACTCTGACGAGTAGACACCCAGCCCTTCTCTCTCTCTCACTCTCCCTCTCTTTCTCTCTCTCTCTCGTTCCCTCTGTAATTTCTATCTATATCTCTCCCAGATCCTCCCCTTTTCTATCCTCTAGCCTCTCTTTCACTCTCTCCCAGCAACTTCTCTTCCTTTCCCCACTCTTTCTCAGCCTCTTCTCAGAGAGAACTCCCTCTTCTCTCTCCCCTCTCTAAAGATGACCATGTGGTGTCGGCAAGGCGGAGGTCATACCAGGACAAGGGAACAAACTCAGGCAGGCTCCCTGTGTGTGTGTGTGTGTGGTGTAGCTCAGATACTACGACAACAGCTTATCAGTGTATTCATAACAACCGCTAGCAACAGGCAGCATACCAACCCCAAACAAACACATACGGACATCTCTTGTGAGGATAAACCACTGAATTAAAAGGACATCATAGTAAGCACAACTAAAATGTGGCAGTGTGTTTTATTTTACTAGGCAAGTCAGTTAAGAACAAATTCTTATTTTCAATGACGGCCTAAGAACAGTGGGTTAACTGCCTGTTTAGGGGCAGAACGACAGATTTGTACATTGTCAGCTTGGGGATTTGAACTTGCAACCTTCCGTTTACTAGTCTAACGCTCTAACCACTAGGCTACCCTGCCGCCCCAGTGTTTAACAGACGACTGTTCTAATTTTATTAAGAATCCTTATTCTAACTTGACAGTATTCAATTACATTAAAATCTCAGTGCAGAGGAAAAAATATATTTTAGAATTCCATTCAACTACAAGGTGTAATTGAGGCAGGTTAGAACAGGTGTAACACTCCACAGAAAAGGAAAGTTCAGATGCAGACAAGGCTAAAGTGAAGTCTGTACTAAAACAGCTAGTGCCAGTGCTAGATGGAGGGAGAGAGAGAGAGAGAAAGAGAGAGAGAGAGAGAGAAAGAGAGAGAGCATGTGACTAATTTTAGCTGTCTATGGTAGTTGGACAGGTTTGTCTCTTTTGGGCAAGTGTCTAACCGACTGTGCATGTTCTAAACAGGTCAGGTTGGCTTTCCAGTCACCTTTAATATGAATCACCACACCTTTCAACCACAATCTGGTAACATACTGAGCCTGTAAGACCACCGAAACTCGCAAGGAGTTTGTTGACTAGATTAAACAGTCTAGGACACTGATTTCCCATAAAATAATCACACTTATCTGCCACACAAAATGCCTCACCAAAACTCTCCCCCAGCATGCCTCACATACAGCAACTAATTTGTATAACATTGTGTGACAGACTGATAGACTTTCGAATGTGTAAAACATTACAATAACACACTTAAGAAAGGGTTGCAGCCTGCAGGACACATGGTCAGTAATTTGGATAGTCCTCTACATACTTTACTTGGAAGTTTTATTCAATTACATTTTTCCTTGGATCTTACCAGATCTATTTGGCAAAACCTTCTGATAACAACAGCCCAAAAATGCCAGTCAGATAATCTGCAATGCTCATCTGTGTTGAACTAAAGGTCTGCACGGGACTGATTTCTTCATCCCGCTCCAGCCCTGCTCCCACTGATTTTAATACAGCGCCCGCCTGCTCCTGTTGACTTCTTGTCCGACTCCCACCTGCTCCCGCAAGAACTGGTCTAACCCACCGCAAGAACTGGTCTCCAACCCACCGCAATAACTGGTCTCTAACCCACCGCAAGCACTGGTCTAACCCACCGCAATAACTGGTCTCCAACCCACCGCAATAACTGGTCTCCAACCCACCGTAAGAACTGGTCTCCAACCCACCGCAAGAACTGGTCTCCAACCCACCGCAATAACTGGTCTCCAACCCACCGCAATAACTGGTCTCCAACCCACCGTAAGAACTGGTCTCCAACCCACCGCAAGAACTGGTCTCCAACCCACCGCAAGAACTGGTCTCCAACCCACCGCAATAACTGGTCTAACCCACCGTAAGAACTGGTCTCCAACCCACCGCAAGAACTGGTCTCCAACCCACCGCAAGAACTGGTCTCCAACCCACTGCAAGAACTGGTCTCCAACCCACCTGCAAGAACTGGTCTCCAACCCACCACAATAACTGGTCTAACCCACCGCAAGAACTGGTCTCCAACCCACCGCAAGGACTTGTCTCCAACCCACCGCATGAACTGGTCTCCAACCCACCGCAAGAACTGGTCTCCAACCCACCGCAAGAACTGGTCTCCAACCCACCGCAAGAACTGGTCTCCAACCCACCGCAAGAACTGGTCTCCAACCCACCGCAAGAACTGGTCTCCAACCCACCGCAAGAACTGGTCTCCAACCCACCGTAAGAACTGGTCTCCAACCCACCCCAATAACTGGTCTAACCCACCGCAAGAACTGGTCTCCAACCCACCGCAAGAACTGGTCTCCAACCCACCGCAAGGACTGGTCTCCAACCCACCGCAAGAACTGGTCTCCAACCCACCCCAATAACTGGTCTAACCCACCGCAATAACTGGTCCCGAACCCGGCCGCAAGAACTGGTCCCGAACCCGGCCGCAAGAACTGGTCTCGAACCCACCGCAAGAACTGGTCCAGAACCCGGCCGCAAGAACTGGTCTCGAACCCACCGCAAGAACTGGTCCAGAACCCGGCCGCAAGAACTGGTCTCGAACCCACCGCAAGAATTGGTCCCGAACCCGGCTTTAAGAACTGGTCTCGAACCCACCACAAGAACTGGTCCCGAACCCAGCCGCAAGAACTGTTCCCGAACCCGGCCGCAATAACTGGTCTCAAACCCACCACAAGAACTGGTCCCGAACCCGGCCGCAAAAACTGTTCCCGAACCCAGCCCCAAGAACTGTTCCCGAACTCGGCCGCAAGAACTGTTCCCGAACCCAGCCGCAAGAACTGTTCCCGAACTCGGCCGCAAGAACTGTTCCCGAACCCAGCCGCAAGAACTGTTCCCGAACCCGGCCGCAAGAACTGTTCCCGAACCCAGCCGCAAGAACTGTTCCCGAACCCACCACAAGAACTGTTCCCGAACCCAGCCGCAAGAACTGTTCCCGAACCCAGCCGCAAGAACTGTTCCCGAACCCGGCCGCAAGAACTGGTCTTTAACCCACCACAAGAACTGGTCCCGAACCCGGCCGCAAGAACTGGTCCCGAACCCACCGCAAGAACTGGTCTCGAACCCGACCGCAGTCCAGAAATATTATTTTAGGTATATGTGACACAGCTCGCTTTGCTGCCCCGGGTATTAGCAATTTTGCCACCATAGGCAAGATCAAAATGTGCAAAAATAGCCTAAGAAATAGGTTAACCTGTTAAACTCTTTAGCATTCTCTAAGCGACACATACTGTATATTCTGAACTACCTTCATTAGATATATTTAGATTTCATACTATAAGTCCTACAAACACAAATTGTCCCCATCTTGAGGAATAAGAGATATGAAAGTCTAGGTTTGAAATCAAATATGTATTGTGCAACGTGCCATGCCTTCATTTTTCGTTTCACAGGAATGATGTACATACGAGGAGAAAGATGAAGTCGTAACCTTTTCACTGATGCAATTAGATCTCATGTCTGATTCCCAGTTAGTCCATGATGTGACTTGGCCACTTGAAACCAAAAGTGTCTGGTTTGATCTGGTTTGGGTAGTACCTCACTGTGCGAAAATGTCTGAACGGATTCTCAAGCCTGACATCATAAAATGACCCGAGCGATTAGGCCTTTCAAGTTCTAAAACGTATTTTTCCCCATTTGAAATGAGTGAGATAGATCAGCGGCACATATGGAGGATGCATTCAAGATAATATCAGGGCGGCTGGTAGCCTAGTGGTTAAGAGCGTTGGGCCAGGAATCAAAAGGTCACTGGTTTGAATCTCAGAGACAACTCAGTGAAAAATATGTTGATGTGCCCTTGAGCAATGCACTTAACCCTATTTGCTCCTGTAAGCTTCTCTGGATGAGAGGGTATTGTAAATATAACATTAAATGTTGATGGAAAAGAAATGCATTATGATGACCCTACATACAACATTTTTGCACTTTCTGTGACTTGCCCTACATCGCATACTCTATAAATATGACTGTAGGGGGGGGGGGGGACATTCTTATGACTTCCCCAGCAAAAAGACAAGTGCTGTCGCTTTAGAATTATATGTACTTTGTATTTTGTATTACTTTGTATTTTCTGACTGAAATTGACAGAGTGGGTACCACTTAAGCTCCAAAACAACAGCTCAGAGTTTCAAGTATGTATCAAGTCGCCACCCAGGACTTTTACCTGCGACATACAGTTAAATAAACTAAAGGGAAAAATGGGTACATATTGAAGATGGCCATTCTTCTCCCCAAAACCTTTTCACGTGTCAATTTTCAAAGGATAAATCTAAGAACATTAACAACTTCATAGTTAAGAACATTATAACAATATGGAAAAAAATTAAACATATTCTACAAGAAACAATATCACTCCCTAAAAACACAACTCTATGGAACAATCATTCAATAGCTTTTCAGAATTCACTGATAAATTGGTTCACATGGAAAACTAAAGGTAAATGACTTGGTAATAGGAAATGTAAAAAGTTCCATGACAGAATTCAAAATACATTTTGGACCGGCTAATGTAGCTATTTTCAAATTAATTTAAAAGTTTCATATCACAAAATCTGTATTTGAAATATTTTGGGACATCAGAGCAATCTTGAGAGAATGCTATTTGAGTCAGAAAAGGATATTCATATGATAGGTAAATTACAGGAAATGAAAATGTACACTTAATCCAGTTTAAACTAATGTATAGAATTTACTCTACAAAATTCACAAATTTGACAGCACAACCGCAGTCATGTCTTAAGTGTAAAACTGACAATGACTCAATAATCCAGGCCTTCTGGGAATGCTATAAAGTCCAAAAGTTATGGGCGGAGTTAGAAAGTGTAAATTGACCTTTAATCTGTCTGTCTGCATATTTCAAGACATGACATATCGGTGAAGCGAGATACCCGATGGGTTGAACGTCAATCATCTTGAAAAAACATATACTTAAAAACTAGAAATCAACCAATCCTCCATTCTGCCAAAGTTGGTGCCTCTCCTTGTTCGGGCAGCGTTCGGCGGTCGATGTCACCGGCTTTCTAGCCTCCACCGATATACATTTCTTTTTCCATTTGTTTTGTCTGTATTGTACACACCTGGTTCCCATTATGTTTGAATTATTTCCCTATTTAACCCTCTGGAGCCATCATGGTTTTGTGCGTGTTTAATGTTGTCAGTTGTCTTGTTTATGTGATTCTGGATTTTCATTCTCCTTGTTGGAAGATTATTTTTGAGTAAAGTTACTACTATTACTCATCTCTGTGTCCTGCGCCTGACTCCGTATTACCCACAACACCTAGACTCTGACAGAGGACTCCTGAATCGAGGCAAAAATAAGAATCTCTGCATTAACTTTCTAATGTTAGCTAAATGTAGTAATGAATAAATTGCCAAAATGTCTTTAAATTCACAAGTCTGTGAACTGTTTTGTGCCAAGTTTTATATTGTCATAATACCTGTTAGCAAAGGTGTCAGCTAGAGATGACGTGCAGGAGCTTGCAGGGATTTGTACTTTTGCATGATTTTACTTTGATGCTAATTAGCATTTTTAGAATCTGAGAGTAAATAGAGCCAATTATATATTGATAAAAGTCACTTTGTCTGAGAGAGATTTACATGGTTATCAAAACGTCACACCAGGGTAAACCTACACAAAACACAGCCCTTATTTTAACTGTTTCTAAAATCCCCTGTGGGAAAATTAATGGTGGAAAAATAATTGAAACCATTTCCCTGTTTGACCACTAGGTTTTATGGGTATTATGACATGGGTATTAGGACTCTATTGGGCTACATCAGCCAATAGGGTAGACGTAGTTTGAAAGGCAAATTAAAATAGGAGACCAGACACTTACTTGACCTGAGCAACATTTTACATAACTTTTAGGAGTGGGATGATTTGCAGATAAATGTGTTATCAATATTTTTTTGTGTGAATGTCAGAACCTAAACTATAGCCTATCATACAGTATTTAGGAAATTCATTGAATTGCTTCTCTGCCCATGCTTGCATAGCCTACAGGCTTTTTAATTGAGACCACGCATAGGCACATTTCTGGCTGTTAAACAGCCATCACTGGCACAGCTGCCTACATACAGACTTGAAATCATTGGCCACTTTAATAAATGGAACACTAGTCACTTTAATAATGCCACTTTAATAATATTTACATACCTTGCATTACTCATCTCGTATGTATATACTGTATTCTTTAACTATCTATTGCATCTTAGCCTATGCCGCTCTGACATTGCTCATCCATATATTTATATTTAAATATTCTTATTCCATTCCTTGTGTGTATTAGGTATTTGTTGTAGAATTGTTAGATTACTTGTTAGATATTGCTGCACTGTCAGAACTAGAAACACAAGAATTTCGCTACACTCGCAATAACATCTGCTAACCATGTGTATGTGACCAATACAATTGTATTTTATTTGATTTCATCTCACATGCTCACCAAGTTTAGGTAGGCTACTCTACTTGAAGCAGCATGATCCTATGTTAGTTTGTGATAGCCCGACAAAGAGTTGCTTTTAATACAATAGATAACACATTCAAAACAGAAAGACAACCGTTCAAAATAATCTGCGGGACAACAAAATATTTAGATCCCAAAGTTATGTCAGACCGCCTGCTCTCGCCCGTAGCATGAAAATGAAACATGCAGACTGAGCCACCTCTCAGGTCCTGCGGGAATGAAACCACAACACATAGCCTAATACTTCCTCAGACATTCACCGATAGTTTGTATTTTATACCTTTATTTAACTAGGCAAGTCAGTTAAGAACAAATTCTTATTTTCAATAACAACAGTGGGTTAACTGCCTTGTTCAGGGGTAGAACAACATATTTTTACCTTGTCAGCTCAGGGATTCGATCTTGCAACCTTCTGATTACTAGTCCAAAACTCTAACCACCAGGCTACCTGCACCACAAAGATCTACACAGTCAAAGTGTAATGTAGCCTACAGTTGAAGATTGATTTCTGAAAGTCTAAATCCTATGAGTGGAAGGACCACTTTAACTACTATAAGTCCTGCACCCTTCCAATACCCCTTTCTCTCCCCGCCACCCCTCTACAGCACCCCTAACTCCTGCTCCATACTACAGTTACCCCTTCTCCCTACTCCTGCACCTCTCCTGCCATTACCTACCCCCTCCACTGGACCCCTAATAGCCTGCTCTTAAAATGTCCCATATGTTTATATTTTAACAAGTTGTCCAGCTCTCGTTAGGCACAAGTAGTCCTGGCATTAATCATCCTCCAAACTCTCAGCACCTGGCGAGGTAAAGTAGTCCCTCTGCTGCTAAACTTTAATGTGTCTTGATGACATCTGGAAACCAATTCCACAGGACAGATCGGATTTATGGCAAAACGTTGTTACTGCCAAAAGCTGACAATTGCAGTGCACTGCCAATAGACCGCCATTACTGCCAATAGTAATGTCAATGTAATATACTGTTAATGTCTCTCATTTGCTAGGTATAACACAAGGTAGATGCCAAGAACCATTCATTTCCTACTTCCTAGCTCCCGTCCCTTGTTTGCAACTCTCTCGTCTCTCTCTACTTCTTGGCCTATGTCTTTCCCTTCTCTCTTGCCTCACTCCTCCTATGTCTCCTCTCTTACTCTCTCTCCTCTCTTACTCTCTCTCTCCCTCTCCAACTCTCTCTCTCCCTCTCCTCTCCTCTCCTCTCTCTCTCCTCTCTTACTCTCTCTCTCCTCTCTTACTCTCTCTCTCTCTCTCTCTCTCTCTCCTCTCCTCTCTCTCTCCTCTCTTACTCTCTCTCTCCTCTCTTACTCTCTCTCTCTCTCTCTCCAACTCTCTCTCTCCCTCTCCTCTCCTCTCCTCTCTCTCTCCTCTCTTACTCTCTCTCTCTCCAACTCTCTCTCTCTCCTCTCTCTCTCCTCTCTTACTCTCTCTCTCTCTCTCCAACTCTCTCTCTCCCTCTCCTCTCCTCTCCTCTCTCTCTCCTCTCTTACTCTCTCTCTCCTCTCTTACTCTCTCTCTCTCTCTCTCCTCTCTCTCTCCTCTCTTACTCTCTCTCTCCTCTCTTACTCTCTCTCTCTCTCTCTCTCTCTCTCTCTCTCTCTCTCTCTCTCTCTCTCTCTCTCTCTCTCTCTCCTCTCTCCTCTCCTCTCCCTCCTCTCCTCTCCTCTCCTCTCCTCTCCTCTCCTCTCCTCTCCTCTCCTCTTGTCATATCACTGAAAGACATGCTCAAGTGTCCAATGGACATTTGACTTTGTAGTGGCGGTGGAAAAAGCTGCCCGTTCTTCCAGAGCTGACTAGGAGCACGTGGTGACAACCTTGGGAAAACATGACTCCATGCCTGGACCTATCCCCATCACCGACACTAAACTCACACTCTGTAAATGAAAGCTATACAAATACACACATACACACACAAACACGCGCACGGAAACACACACAACCCACACCCTAAAACTGTATATTAACTCCTACAAACCAGGTGTGAGGAAAAGCGAGGGCCTTAATTCTCCATGAAAGGCACAGTGGGGCAGTAAAGCCATGTAGAGGCCGAACACAGACGACAATGGCTCATGCAGGACACCCATGGGACGGATCATACTACACTGTACTACACAATAGTAACTACAGCGTTCAAATTAAACACTACAGTGGGAAAAATAACTAGGTCTAGTCACAATCAAACTCTCTGTGTTTCTGCCTCTGTCTAATAATAACCTTGTCTCTCTCTCAGATTGGTTGGCTCAGTAGGTTAGTTGTATGTAACTCATGTCACCGTACACACATTTGGAAAGTATTCAGACCTCTTGACTTTTTCCCTACTTTGTTATGTTACAGCCTTATTCTAAAATATATTAAATTAGTTTTTTCCCTCGTCAATCTACACAAAATACTACATAATGACAAATCAAAAACTGATGTTTAGACATTTTTGCAAATTAATAATAAAAAATAAATAAATAAATATCCCCTTTACATAAGTATTCAGACCATTTACTCAGTACTATGTTGAAGCACCTTTGGCAGTGATTACAGTACGAGTCTTCTTGGGTGTGACGCTGCAAGTTTGGCACACCTGTATTTGGGGAGTTTCTCCCATTTTTCTCAGGTTGGATGGGGAGTGTTGCTGCAGAGCTATTTTCTGGTCTCTCCAGAGATGTTCTACCAGGTTCAAGTCTGGGCTCTGGCTGGGCCACTCAAGGACATTCAGAGACTTGTCCTGTTGTCTTGGCTGTGTGCTTAGGGTCGTTGTCCTGTTGGAAGGTGAGTGAGAGATTTACCAACAACTATGAGACAGTCTACAGGGAGGAGGTGAGGGCTCTGGAAGTGTGGTGTCAGGAAAATAACCTCTCACTCAACATCAACAAAACAAAGGAGATGATCCTTTGCCCCAATCTGAGGTCGTGAGCACTCTGGATCAGGTTTTCATCAAGGATCTCTCTGTACATTGCTCCGTTCATCTTTCCCTCAATCTTTACTAGTCTCGCAGTCTCTGCCACTGAAAAACATTCCCACAGCATGATGCTGCCACCACCATGCTTCACCGTAGGGATGGTGTCAGGTTTCTTCCAGATGTGACACTTGGCATTCAGGCCAGAGAGTTCAATCTTGGTTTCATCAGACCAGAGAATCTTGTTTCTCATGGTCTGAGAGTCCTTTAGGTGCCTTTTGGCAAACTCCAAGTGGGCTGTCATGTGCCTTTTACTGAGGAGTGACTTCTGTCTGGTCACTCTACCATAAAGGCCTGATTAGTGGAGTGATGCAAAGATGGTTGTCCTTCTCCATCTCCACAGAGGAACTCTGGAGCGCTGTCAGTGACCATTGGGTTCTTGGTCACCTTCCTTCAACCTCATGACTTGGTTTTTGCTCTGACATGCAGTGTCAATTGTGGGACCTTACATAGAGCATTGTGTGCCTTTCCAAATCATGTCCAATCAATTGAATTTACCACAGGTGGACTCCAATTGAGTTGTAAAAATATCTCAAGGATGATCAATGGAAACAGGATGTATCTGAGCTCAATTCTGAGTCTCATAGCAAGGGTCTGAATAATTTTTGAATGCGCTGTATAATACACACACTACTGCAGACATATTTGAGAAAAACTCACTGAAAAGCCTGTGAAATTTGTGAAAAGCTAATTTTGTGAAAAGCGCCACTAACTGGTGGATTGATTAATTGGTTGATTTGTAGCAAAGCTGGACATGTCTTAGTCTCTCCTCTCTAACTCTCTAGTCTGTATCAGAGACTCTGGCTGGGTGATAGATTAGCTCACATGGAGCTCACCTTGAGATGAGAGAAGCAATATGAGTGCGCCATCATTCACTGTCAACTTAGATGCAAGCACACACATACTCTAGCGAACTCCAAGATACATGCACACACACACACACACACACACACACACACACACACACACACACACACACACACACACACACACACACACACACACACACACACACACACACACACACACACACACACACACACACACACACACACACACGATGACATACACACAACCACATACACCACAGATATACGAGAACTTCATAAGAAATCGATGTCCACACACACACAAACACTGCCTGTGTGTGTACTGGGGCCCAACCTCCTCTCACAGGAAGCAGCTCGCCTCAAGTGTGTGTAAATTTAGTCAGGGAGAGGCCTCAGTGGTGGCAATCCCACATACACACACACATATGCACGCAAACACGCAGGCACACAAGCATTACCGCACTGCTGCATGTGAAGCTACGGCTACTCTCTACAAAGAGGAGAGAAAGAGGGAGTGACAGGAGATAAGAGATCAGATATGGGAAAGAGGGAGTGACAGGAGATAAGAGATCAGACATGGGAAAGAGGGAGTGACAGGAGATAAGAGATCAGACATGGGAAAGAGGGAGTGACAGGAGATAAGAGATCAGACATGGGAAAGAGGGAGTGACAGGAGTTAAGAGATCAGACATGGGAAAGAGGGAGTGACAGGAGATAAGAGATCAGACATGGGAAAGAGGGAGTGACAGGAGATAAGAGATCAGACATGGGAAAGAGGGAGTGACAGGAGATAAGAGATCAGACATGGGAAAGAGGGAGTGACAGGAGATAAGAGATCAGACATGGGAAAGAGGGAGAATCGAGATGTAACAGGAGAGGTAGATAGATCACGCCTTTTGTTTTATTTCACTAACAAACATGTAACTCAATAATGAACCTCACAAGGGTAAAAATACCACGTTCATTAATGGGTATAAAGCAACTGAAAATAAGGGAAGAGAGATTTACATATTCTTAACTTTGTCTGCGAGTTTGATGCTTGAATGGTCCCTGTCTGTTTGTCCCAGTGGCTATTGTCTGAATCAAAGTGGAATGGTATTTTGGGGAAAAGTGAGCATTTTTAATTTCTATTCCCCGAGACAAATCAGGTGGCACGGCTTCAAAGCTTCTCCAGGACTAAGAACATTTGCACAGAACCGCTCAGAACACAGCCACATAAACTCGTGCACGGACGCACACACGCATGGACGCAGGCACACACACACACACACACAGACATGAAGTGGCCAGGACTTCTGAGGGAATCCAAGATTATCTTACAAACTGACTTAGCTCACAGGTTTGGGCTTATTCCAAATGACTTCCAGTTCATAGCAGAGGAAAACTGTTCTGAGCCACAATCAAACAAGTTGCCAAGTATTAAATGAAAACCAAATGAGGGAAATATAGAGAGGAAATTGATTTCATTTGATGATGACTATCATAATGTGTATGATTACAGTACATTACACTTGAATCACTCTATGGTTCAAGTGTTCCAAACTATTATCTCACAGTTCGAAGGCTTGTTCACCCTGCCTTCACACATTGCCTACACAGAAAATTGGCCAGTGTTGCCTAGTGTTGACTTTTCAGTGAAACATTTATAGTGTTGATTCACGTGTTACATTAACTCTGTAAGTGTTAAATTAGCACTCATTGGTGTAAAAGAACCCCAGTGTTGGTGTTAATAACCAGTAATAAACCATAACCACGACCATCATTATCATTATCATATTTCCCAGCATGTTCATTTGCAGGTTGATTTTGAAAATATATTTTTTCAATATCTATGTTTTTGCTACTCAAATATAAGTAACATACGTTTTGTTAAACTAATCCAATGTGTTACTTTGACTTATTGCACCCGTTACAGAAATGGTTCCAGTTTAGATGCTTTAGGTAGTCTCATATCTTCATCATTCCAATCCGGCAGTCATTTTGAATGCAAGTTGCTGGTGAATAAAAATGTCAAATGTTGGATATCTCCACGCTGGATGGATTCCAATAGGAATTATATATCGATTTGCAAGCCTGCATAATGTGACTTGCGGGCCTGATGTTGCCTGTAAACCATGAGATTCAGGCTGATGTATTAGGGTAAAACTATGCCCTTGAAATAAGGCCTTGTGAAATACACTCCATGACCAAAAGTATGTGGACACCTGTTCGTCGAACATCTCATTCCAAAATGATTGCCATTAATATGAAATTGGTCCCCCCTTTGCTGCTATAACAGCCTCCACTCTTCTAGGAAGGCTTTCCACTAGATGTTGGAACTTGCTTCCAGCCACAAGGTGGACTTGCTTCCAGCCACAAGAACATTAGTGAGGTCGGGCACTGATGTGGGGCGATTAGGCCTGGCTCGCAGTCTGCATTCCAATTCATCCCAAAGGTGTTTGCTGGGGTTGAGGTCAGGTCTCTGAGCAGGTCAGTCAAGTTCTTACACACAGATCTCGACAAACCATTTCTGTAGGGACCTCTCTTTGTGCATGGGGGCATTGTCATGCTGAAAAAAGGAAAGGGCTTTCCCCAAACTGTTGCAACAAAATTGGAAGCACAGAATCGTCTAGAATTTCATTGTATGCTGTAACTTTAAGATTTCCCTTCAGTGGAACTAAGAGGCCTAGCTCGAACTATGAAAAACAGCCCAGACCATTATTTCTCCTCCACTAAACTTTAGAGTTGGCCCTATTGTAGCATTCTCCTGGCATCCGCCAAACCCAGATTCGTTCGTCGGACTGCCAGATGAAGACACGTGATTCCTTACTCCAAAGAACTGGTTTCTACGGCTCCTGGTTTCCACTGAGTCCAACGGCTGCGAGCTTTACACCACTCCAGACAACGCTTGGCATTGCGCATGGTGATCTTAGGCTTGTGTGCCTGCGGCTGCTCGGCCTTGGTAACCCATTCATGAAGCTCCCGATGAACAGTTCTTGTGCTGACATTGCTTCCAAAGGCAGTTTGGAACTAGGTAGTGAGTGTTGCAACTGAGTAGAGATGATTTTTACACGCTCAGATCCTCACTTCAGCACTCAGCAGACCTGTTCTGTGTGCTTGAGTGGCCTACCAATTCGCGGCTGAGCCGTTGTTGCTTCCTAAACATTTCCACTTCACAACAACAGCACTTACAGTTGACGAGGAAAGTTCTAGCAGGACAGAAATTTACGGAACTGAATTGTTGGAAAGGTGGCATCCTATGACGGTGCCACGTTGAAAGTCACTGAGCTCTTCAGTACGGGCCATTCTACTGACAATGTTTCTCTATGGAGATTGCATGGCTTTGTGCTCAATTTTATATACTTGTCAGCAACGAATGTGGCTGAAATAGCCGAATTCACTCATTTGAAGGGATGTCCACATACTTTTGTATATATAGTGATTGTGTTAAACCTAACCCTAACCCTGAAAACTGATCTGAGGTCAGTTCTGTGTCTTTTACCCTTAAATGGTTACAGTAAGTAATTGGGGAGGGTATCCTGATCCTAAACCAATGCTAGGCCAGACATGCTAGGTTATACCGTATGCTGCAGCAGCACTGTAGATACAGTGCCTTGCGAAAGTATTCGGCCCCCTTGAACTTTGCGACCTTTTGCCACATTTCAGGCTTCAAACATAAAGATATAAAACTGTATTTTTTGTGAAGAATCAACAACAAGTGGGACACAATCATGAAGTGTAACGACATTTATTGAATATTTCAAACTTTTTTAACAAATCAAAACCTGAAAAATTGGGCGTGCAAAATTATTCAGCCCCTTTACTTTCAGTGCAGCAAACTCTCTCCAGAAGTTCAGTGAGGATCTCTGAATGATCCAATGTTGACCTAAATGACTAATGATGATAAATACAATCCACCTGTGTGTAATCAAGTCTCCGTATAAATGCACCTGCACTGTGATAGTCTCAGAGGTCCGTTAAAAGCGCAGAGAGCATCATGAAGAACAGGGAACACACCAGGCAGGTCCGAGATACTGTTGTGAAGAAGTTTAAAGCCGGATTTGGATACAAAAAGATTTCCCAAGCATTAAACATCCCAAGGAGCACTGTGCAAGCAATAATATTGAAATGGAAGGAGTATCAGACCACTGCAAATCTACCAAGACCTGGCCGTCCCTCTAAACTTTCAGCTCATACAAGGAGAAGACTGATCAGAGATGCAGCCAAGAGGCCCATGATCACTCTGGATGAACTGCAGAGATCTACAGATGAGGTGGGAAAATCTGTCCATAGGACAACAATCAGTCGTATATTGCACAAATCTGGCCTTTATGGAAGAGTGGCAAGAAGAAAGCCATTTCTTAAAGATATCCATAAAAAGTATCGTTTAAACTTTGCCACAAGCCACCTGGGAGACACACCAAACATGTGGAAGAAGGTGCTCTGGTCAGATGAAACCAAAATGGAACTTTTTGGCAACAATGCAAAACATTATGTTTGGCGTAAAAGCAACACAGCTCATCACCTTGAAAACACCATCCCCACTGTCAAACATGGTGGTGGCAGCATCATGGGTTGGGCCTGCTTTTCTTCAGCAGGGACAGGGAAGATGGTTAAAGTTGATGGGAAGATGGATGGAGCCAAATACAGGACCATTCTGGAAGAAAACCTGATGGAGTCTGCAAAAGACCTGAGACTGGGACGGAGATTTGTCTTCCAACAAGACAATGATCCAAAACATAAAGCAAAATCTACAATGGAATGGTTCAAAAATAAACATATCCAGGTGTTAGAATGGCCAAGTCAAAGTCCAGACCTGTATCCAATCGAGAATCTGTGGAAAGAACTGAAAACTGCTGTTCACTAATGCTCTCCATCCAACCTCACTGAGCTCGAGCTGTTTTGCAAGGAGGAATGGGAAAAAATTTCAGTCGCTCGATGTGCAAAACTGATAGAGACATACCCCAAGCGACTTACAGCTGTAATCGCAGCAAAAGGTGGCGCTACAAAGTATTAACTTACGGGGGCTGAATAATTTTGCACGCCCAATTTTTCAGTTTTTGATTTGTTAAAATGTTTTGAAATATCCAATAAATGTCGTTCCACTTCATGATTGTGTCCCACTTGTTGTTGATTCTTCACAAAAAATACAGTTTTATATCTTTATGTTTGAAGCCTGAAATGTGGCAAAAGGTCGCAAAGTTCAAGGGGGCCGAATACTTTCGCAAGGCACTGTACATATTACCTATATTACCTCAATTACCTAGACTAACTGGTGCCCCCGCACATTGACTCTGTACCGGTACTCCCTGTATGAAGCCTCGCAGGGGCAGTATTGAGTAGCTTGGATGAAAGGTTCCCATAGTAAACTACCTGCTTCTCACTCCCAGTTGCTAATATATGCATATTATTATTAGTATCGGATACAAAACACTCTGAAGTTTCTAAAACTGTTTGAATGATGTCTGTGAGTATAACATAACTCATATGGCAGGCAAAAACCTGAGAAGAAATCCAAACAGGAAGTGGGAAATCTGAGGTTGGTCAATTTTCAACCGAGCCCCTATTGAATACCCAGTGGGATATTGGTTATGTTGCACTTCCTAAGGCTTTCACTAGATGTCAACCATCTTTAGAAACCTGTTTGAGGATTCTACTCTGAAGTGGGCCCGAATGAGAGAGGAAAGAGTCAGAGGTCTGCCAGCAGTGACGCGCTGGTCACGCGCATTTCACATGAGAGGTAGCTGCGTTCCTTTGCTTTTCTGAAGACAAAGGAATTCTCCGGTTGGAATATTATTGAAGTTTTATGTTAAAAACATCCTAAAGATTGATTCCATACATCGTTTGACATGTTTCTACGGACAGAAATTGAACTTTTTTATATTTCGTCTGCAACTAGGGAACGTGCTTCATGACTTTGGATTTGTTTACCAAACGTGCTAACAAAAGTAGCTCTTTGAACAAAAATTATGGACATTATCAAACAAATCAAACATTTAATGTGGAACTGGGATTCCTGGGAGTGCATTCTGATGAAGATCATCAAAGGTAAGTGAATATTTATAATGTTATTTCTGTTGACTCCAACATGGCGGATATCTCTACTTGTTTTCTGAGTGCCGTTCTCAGCTTATTGCATGGTTTACTTTTTCCGTAAAGCTTTTTTGAAATCTGACACAGCAGTTGCATTAAGGAGAAGTGTATCTATATTTCCATTTTCATTGACATTTATAATGAGTATTTCTGTAAAATGAAGTGGCTCACTGCAATATCACCGGATGTTTTTGGAACTAGTGAACATAACGCGCCAATGTATACTGAGATTTTTTATATAAATATGCACTTTATTGAACAAAACATACAGGTATTGTGTAACATGAAGTCCTATTAGTGTCATCTGATGAAGATCATCAAAGGTTAGTGATTAATTTTATCTCTATTTGTGCTTTTTGTGACTTCTCTCTTTGGTTGGAAAAATGGCTGTGTTTTTCTGTGGCTTGGCTCTGACCTGACATAATCGTTTGTGGAGCTTTCGCTGTAAAGCATATTTCAAATTGGACACTTTGGTGGGATTAACAACAAGATTACCTTTAAAATGGTATAAGATACATGTATGTTTGAGGAATTTTAATTATGAGATTTCTGTTGTTTGAATTTGGCGCCCTGCACTTCACTGGCTGTTGTCATAGCCCTAAGAAGTTTTTCAGCAAACCAGACGGCACGATTTTCTTGTTTTTTATTAATTTACGGATAGCTAGGGGCACACTTAAACAGTCAGACATCATTTACAAATGACGCATTTGTGTTTAGTGAGTCTGCCAGATCAGAGGCAGTAGAGATGACCAGGGATGTTGATAAGTGTGTGAATTAGACAATTTTCCTGTCCTGCTAAGAATTCAAAATGTAATGAGTACTTTCGGATGTCAGGGAAAATGTAAGGACTAAAAAGTACATTATTTTCTTTAGGACTATAGTAGAGTAAAAGTAAAAGTTGTCAAAAATATAAATATAAATAGTAAAGTAAAGTACAGATACAAAATGTTGTATCAAGTCTGCCCAAATGTGCCGAATTGGTTTATTGATACATTTGCAAGTTCATAATTGTGCACTCTCATCAAACAATAGCATGGTATTATTTCACTGTAATAGCTACTGTAAATTGGACAGTGCAGTCAGATTATGGGCTTTCTGCCCATATCAGATATGTCTATGATCTGGGAAATATTATTGTTACTTACAACCTCATGCTAATCACATTAGCCTACGTTAGCTCAACCGTCCCGCGGGGAGGACACCGATCCCATAGAGCAGGTATTCATTGGGAGTATGCCCAAAAAAAATGTGATTCACATTGAAAACTATTTATTTTTTCCAACAGGGCTATACAATTTGGGTGAGTTTTTTTTCTTGCCTGAGCAGCCTCGTTTCACTGCCAAAAACAAAATTAAACCATCTAGTGTTCAGCGAAATAACAACACAATGTCAAATACAGGTACCCTAGTCAAATAATTAACATCCAATCACATTAACCGTTACTCTCTGGCGTGAAACCTTCACTCTTGTGCAGACATGTAGAAACAAAACATGACAATTTGAAAAATAAGCCACAGGAGTTTTTTGAGCGAGAATAAAGACGATTTTCGAATAGTAAGACATGTATAAAAGCAACAGATACTATTAATAAGAAGGGGCTAGAAGCATCATATATGGTGAGCTACCGAGAGTGTCTAAGACAGGCAAGCCCCATGGCACTGTGGAAGACTTAATTCTTCCTGCTGCCGCGGATATGGCTGGTACAATGCTGGGGGAAAAGGTATACAGACAATGCCTTCATCAAACAACACTGTTTCACGACGCATCAGTGACATGGCAGGAGATGTTTTTAAACTATTACTGCTTCGCATTAAAGACAGTGAATTATATGCGTTACAGCTGGATGAGTCAACAGACGTGGCGTGTCTGGCACAGCTCCTGGTATACAGTTGAAGTCGGAAGTTTACATACACCTTTGCCAAATACAATTAAACTCAGTGTTTCACAATTCCTGACATTTAATCCTCATAAAAATTCCTTGTCTTGGGTCAGTTAGGATCACCACTTTATTTACAAAATGTGAAATGTCAGAATAATAGTAGAGAGAATGATTTATTTCAGCTTTTATTTCTTTCATCACATACCCAGTGGGACAGAAGTTTACATACACTCAATTAGTATTTGGTAGCCTTGCCTTTAAATTGTTTAACTTGGGTCAAATGTGTCGGGTAGCCTTCCACAAGTTTCCCACAATAATTTGGGTGAATATTGGCCCATTCCTCCAGACAGAACTGGTGTAACTGAGTCAGGTTTGTAGGCCTCCTTGCTCACACATGCTTTTTCAGTTCTGCCCAGAAATTTTCTATAGGAGTGAGGTCAGGGCTTTGTGATGGCCACTCCAATACCTTGAATTTGTTGTCCTTAAGCCATTTTACCACAACTTTGCAAGTATGCTTGGGGTCATTGTCCATTTGGAAGACCCATTTGCTCCCAATGATGAACCAGACTTGTGAAGGTCTACAATTTTCTTTCTGATGTCTTGGCTGATTTCTTTTGATTTTCCCATGATGTCATGCAAAGAGGCATGTCATGCAAAGAGGAGTTTGAAGGTAGGCCTTGAAATACATCCACAGGTACACCTTCAATTGACTCAAATGATGTCAATTAGCCCATCAGAAGCTTCTAAAGCCAAGACATAATTTTCTGGAATTTTCCAAGCTGTTTAAAGGCACAGTCAATTTAGTGTATGTAAACCTCTGACCCACTGGAATTGTGATACAGTGAATTATAAGTGAAATAATCTGTCTGTAAACAATCGTTGGGAAAATTACTTGTGTCATGCACAAAGTATATGTCCTAACCGACTTGCCAAAACTATAGTTTGTTAACAAGAAACTTGTGGAGTGGTTGAAAAATGAGTTTTAATGACTCCAACCTTAAAGTAAGCTTCCGACTTCAACTGTATGTCCGTTATGTTTATGGGGGGGGGTCAATAAAGGAAGACAAAAGCAAAAGCAAAGACAGGGAGACATAGTGGAGTGGTAACCCGCTTGCAAGCAGTTGCTCCCGATTCCACTTGGGTACACTGCAGCATCCACTGAGAGGCTTGTGCTACCAAGGGAATGCCTGACAGCTTGAAAGTTTTTTGGACACTACAGTGAAAATGGTTAACTTTGTTAAAGCAAGGCCCCTGAACTCTCGTGTATTTTCTGCACTATGCAATGATATGGGCAGCGACCATGTAACGCTTTTACAACATACAGAAGTGCGCTGGTTATTAAGGGGCAAAGTATTGACACGCTATTTTAAATTGAGAGACGAACTTAAAGTTTTCTTTACTGACCATCATTTTCACTTATCTATCTGCTTGCATGATGACGAGATTCTCACATGACTGGCCTATCTGGGTGATGTTTTTTCTCGCCTGAATGATCTGAATCCAGGATTACAGGGACTCTCCTCAACTATATTTTATGTGTGGGACAAAATTGAGGCTATGATTAAGAAGTTGGAGCTCTTCGCTGTCTGCATTAACAAGGACAACACACAGGTCTTTCCATCATTGTATGATTTTTTGTGTGCAAATGAACTCATGCCTACAGACAATGTCAAATGTGATACAACGAAGCACCTGAGTGAATTGGGTGCGCAATTACGCAGGTACTTTCCCAAAACGGATGACACAAACAACTGGATTTGTTATCGCTTTCATGCCCTGCCTCCAGTCCACTTACCGATATCTGAACATGGGAGCCTCATCGAAATTGCAACTAGTGGTTCTGTGACATTTTTATTTAATCTGAAGCCACTGGCACATTTCTGGCTTGGGCTGCACTCAGAGTTTATTGCCTTGGCTAATTGTGCTGTTAAGACACGGATGCCCTTTGCAACCACGTACCTATGTGAGAGTGGATTCTCGGCCTTCACTAGCATGAAAACTAAACACAGGCACAGACTGTATGTGGAAAATTATTTAAGACTGAGACTCTTCAATACAACCCAACATTGCTGAGTTATGTGCATCCTTCAAGCACACCCTTCTCATTAACCTGTGGTGAGTTATTCACCATGTTTGATGAACAAATAAGGTTTTATATGTAAGATAGCTAAATAAGAAGCAACATTTTTTATTATTACTATATTATTATTTGTGCCCTGGTCTTATAAGAGCTCTTTGTCACTTCCCATGAACCGGGTTGAGACAAAACCTCACACTCATTCTTATATTTAATAAATGTATTGTATAGTGTGTGTGTGGCAGGCTTATAACGATGGCAAAAAACAACATTTGAGAGTGCGCTGACTCTGCTGCTAGAGGGGGTATGCAGCTGGATGTTGAATGTTTGAAGGGGTACGGGACTATAAAAAGTTTGGGAACCACTGTCGTAGAGGTTAATAGAATAATGAACCTATTGGCAAGATCAACTTTTATCTTAGTAGGAAACGTAATAATTTAAACCATCCTAAATATACTCACATTTACTGAACATTTATCTATATTCCTACGGGCTCTTTATCATTTTCCATACCTTATATTCCAATGCATCCAACATTATGCATGTCCACCATGGTATTGGGCAGCTGCTATTCGAGAACTCTTCTGCTTAAGAAATCAAACTCTGAATATCTTATTGCAGGGCACATTGTACAACTGTTTTTATATCATATTTTATTACAATGTATGCTATACAGTGAGCTCCAGAAGTATTGGGAGAGTGAATTTGTTTGTTTGTTGTTTTGGCTCTGTACTCCAGCACGTTCGATTTGAAATTATATAATGACTATGAGGTTAAAGTGCACACTGTCAGCTTTAATTTGAGGGTATTTAAATCCATATCGGGCAAACCGTTGAGAAATTACAGCACTTTTTGGGGACCAAACGTATTGGGAATAATTCACTTATATGTGTATTAAAGTAGTAAAAAGTTAAGTATTTGGTCCCATATTCCCAGCAGTTTCAGATTATTTTGTGCCAAATAGAAATTAATGGTAAATAATGTATTGTGTCATTTTGTTGTGACTTTTATTGTAAATAAGAATAGTATATGTTTCCAAACCCTTCTACATTAATGTGGATGCTACCGTGATAATGGATACACCTGAATGAATCATGAATAATGATGAGTGAAAGTTAGTTACAGACGCACAAATGTCAGACCCCCAAGACAATCTCACCTCTCACCATTACAATAAAGGGGGAGGTTAGCATTTTTGGGAGGCATGAAATGTATGCCTCTGTAACTTTTGGTTCCTTAAAATAGAGGGACTATGTACAAAAAAGTGCTGTAATTTCTAAACAGTTTACCTGATATGGACGAAAATACTGAGTCTGCACTTTAACCTCATAGTCACTGTTGAATTTCAAATCCAAAGTGCTGGAATACAGAGCCAAAACAACAAAAAATGTGTCACTGTCCCAATACTTTTGGAGCTCACTGTACTTTTTATGAGAAAATGTGCAAGAATAGAAGGTGCCAACAAATGTTATAGTCATCATAAGAATGGTTTACTGCCATATACAAAAAATCAGCTCCCCCCTCCAAGGGGATCGATCAACTTCATCATGTTTTAAGGCTTCGGCCCACCCTCTACTTGGCCCGTGGTCTCTTTGGCCCTTGTGGGTGGAGGACAGCCGCAGGGACCCGGGAATCCCTCCTTATGTCACCTCCTTTAGTTTCCACAATTTGCGAGCACAGTATCCCTTTATTTGTCATATAGTATATCAATACAATCTCACCATCCAGTACATTCTATCTTCTCCAACTCTCCATCTTTTTTCAACCCGTAGCCCTTTACATGCTCTTTCTGCTCCCACTTCATTTCACCATATCTTATAGAGAACCTAGAGCAGACACACATACACACACACCAAAAAGATGCCACAGACCAGTAGACTACGCCTCATGTATTCTCTCAGTCAGTCCATAGCATAGCATCGCTAAAGACATGACAACCAGGCCATGACAACTTCAAGAATTAGTGACAATAACAAGCTGTCTCTAGACTCTATGTGGCTTTGGGGTCATGTGCACTAGTGTCATAACTATGTTTGTTTTTCAGCACGTATAGTATTCTCTAAAGAAAAGTAAATTGTCTTTGTCAATTTTACTTGAGGTTCTGCTTTTAAACTGCTCATAACAGTTAGTGAATCACAAAAACAAAGTAAATAGTTATGAGGTTTATAAGTTGTTTATAAGCAGTCTTTTCCAGTTTTAGCCTAAAGTCTACTCTACACCTTAGAGAAGCCTTACCTGAGCAGATGTTAGTGCGAGCAGTGACATGGGCCTCCTCTTCCTCAGCTCCATACACTTCCTCAGCTTACAGATCTGGTGTCCAGTCCTGCGGTTCAGACAGCAGCTACACTGGCCACAGTTGATCTTCCTCAGGCACGGCTCACACCCTCCACAACTACTCCTCTTTTTCCTCTCCCTCCTCTGGTTGACTTGTGGGGGTCGGGGCAGAGATGTGCCCTCCTCCAGGGGTCTCGAGCCCAGGCTAGGGTGTCCAGGGGGGCTAGGGGCCCCATAGCCTTGCTCTGACTCTGTGTCAAAGGAGTAGGACGATTGGGTGCTCTCTGAGCTGCATGAGAACTTGGAGGTAGAACTCTCCTGGTTAGGGATGGAGGAGGTCTTCGGCACTGAACCCAGATCAGATACAGAGACCGATGCAATGTCTGTGTTTGGTTCAGATCCAGTGTTTGTGTATGGGAATGATGGTGGTGGCTCGTCTTGGTTGTTCTTGTTGTGAGTCTTTGGTACAGAACCTAGGTCAGATACAGAGACACACACTGTGTCTTTGTCAGGTGCAGATCCAGTGGTGAAGAGGTCTATTTTTGTGAATGGGAGTGATGATGATGATGGTGGCTCTTCTGGGTAGTTGTTGTGGTTCTTTGGCACTGGTACAGACACAGTGATGTTAACGTTGGTGTTTGATTGAGACAAAGTGGTGGGGACCTCCGCGTTTGTGTTCAGGTGTGACGAAGATGATGCAGATGATGAAGATGACATATAATTTGTGTTACTGTGATTGGATGACTCTTTGGTCTCTTCGTCCACTGGTCTGAGAAGTTGTCTAGCCTCCAGAGAGATAGGGATCTCTAGGCTCTGACTGGGTGCTGGTTTCGCTGGGGTTACACACAGGGGCTTGTGGGGTTCACTAAGGAAGGCAACTGAGAAACTTAGTGATACTGGATGCATTGGGCTCGCCTGTGCTGTCTCATGGCAAGTAGTTGGGCCTTTTAAAGGTTTATGGATTTCCACAGTTTGGGTAGGTTGGATTGGTTTCACACCTTTGTTCAGAACCTTCATACCATGTGACACTGTGGGGTGAGGCGGAGAGGGCAGATGAAGGAGAGGGGGTGATGCCAGATCTGAGGTAGCTGGTTCAGAGACAGGTGAGGCATGGACAGGTGATTGCATCATCAACGCGTCATCCTGTGGAATAGGCTTTTGGGGCTGAGCTACAGACATAATGGTGCTTGTGTCTGAAGGTCTGCTGATAACCTCTCCCTCCTTCTGTCTCTCGTTTTTCTCTTTTCTTTCCTCCATCTCATTCACCTTGACTCTCTCCACTCTCTGCTTACTGTCTGCTTCCTTCTTTTCTTCATCGCTCTCATATTCCTGCTTCACCGTTTCCTCTCCTTCCTTCTCCAAACTCTCCCCTCCTCTCTGCTCTCCTGCATGGATATTTCTCTCTCTTTGCTCCATCTCAATCTGCTCAGCTCCGAGGTTAATCTTGGCGTTGTATTCACATTTAGGGCCAACTGACTCTTCCTGCCGGTCATCACTGGTAGAGTCACCAAGCTCATGGTTCAGGTTGAAAGAATTACCCTCAGCAATATTGTTGATTAGCTTTTCCTGTTGTTGGTCAACACTGGTGGGCTCATCGAGCTCATAGTGGTTGCCCTCACCACTATGGCTGACAGGCTTATCGTATGAGTCAGTCCCAACCGTTTCACCATTATGGGCAACTAACTCTTCCTGTTTGTCATCACTAGCCGAATCATCAGTCCTCAGGCTACAAGGTTTGCCCTCACTAGCATGGCCGACTCCCAGCTCCTGCTGGTCAACACAGGTAGTTTCATCAAGTTCAGTCCTCAGGTTAGGAGGTTTGCCCTTACCAACATGGCCAACTACATTATTCCCTTGGTTAATCTCACTTGGGTCTATACTAACAGTGTCAGACTCCTCAGATCCTTGCTCAATCCCGCTCTTGCTCCCTCTCTGACCCACCGCTCCCCTCCCTCCCCTCCCCCTTGCTGTCTTCCCTCGTGTTCTAGGCTTTATTGCCAGGGGAGGAAACTGCTTGGCGCCCCCAATGCCCCTTAAGGATATCCTGCGCCCAGGGGGCTCCTCTCCCACACCATGCTGGAGCAGAGGATTACCCCAGCTCCTTAGCCTCACTGATCCTGTTATACCCACAGGGGCATGGTTAACCCTACCAGGAGATGCCCCCGGACCCTGACCGCCAAGCCTACCAAGCCCACTCCTCCCTGGGCTTCTGGCTGGCTGGGCCTGGGTCCTGGTTGTGGATCTTCGGGGTGGCTCTGAAGTTGGCTGTGGACTCTCAAAGGCTTTTCCTCTGGGCTTGCTGGAGTTCAGTCTCTTGGCGGTGGAGGTGGCGGTTGTTGTGGGTATCACCTTGCAGCCATTCCTTGTCAGTGGTGGGGATTGTCTCTTAGGGGGTTTGGGGGTAGCAGGCATAGTGGATGATATGAGAGGGAGGAGATGGGGCAGTCGGCATGGGAACCAGGTGAATGGTTGTTAGCCCTGCTCCAACTTTCACTTTTTTCTCTCTCTTCCTAAAATTGTTTAGACACCAAAATTCTGAGTTATTTTCCCACCATGTTGAAAAAGCCGTACAAGTACCTGGAGGAAATTGACAAAGAAAACAAAAATATGTTAAAATAATTGGTTTGACCTCTAGTGCCTGCAAGTCCATGTTTGATTGACAACATAACTTTTTTTATTTCTTGAATAAAACATGCACGTTTTCGTTTTTTTTATTTACTGTGAACAAAAGCACCAAATTGTATAATTTGTAGCAAATGTTTGGAAATCTTAAATTGCATGTTGTTGCATTCGGGAATTAAGTGTGTGACTATTCAAATAGGAAATGTATGAGGGATCAGGTGTGACAATACGGGTTAGTTAGTTAGCTTGTCGAGTTACTAGCCATGTATTTCACTTTTAATTTATAATTTTAAATAAACAGGCCTTGTGAACCCACTCACTTCCTTAACGGAAGGAATGGCGCGGGTCTGCCATGCCAAATAGAGTCCATTTTTGGTTTTGGCTAGGCACACACCGTCACAAGTTCACAACCTACAACACCTTGTCAAAGCAATTATCCGTGAAGTAAACACATGTAAGAGATTACACAATTTCCTATAAATAAATTGTTCATTGCAATATATATAGCTTGTATTATTCATCAATATATATGCTAAAGATCCTACTTCCGCCTGGCGGTGGTATTTATTTTCTATTTAAGATACGTCCTTTAAGAGTTAAAACGCAGAGATGAAGGAAGCTCTTTAAAAAGTATAGGTTGCTACACGGCACCGAACCTGGCTAGCTGGCTAGTTCTTTTCCGCACGAATTTCGGACGGAAACGTAATGACAATGTTGTAACCAGCTTGCAACATTGCCGCATCAAGTAGATTTTCTTGCAGTTTACCGAATGTCCGAACAATATCGAGTATTTGACACTCGTGGCATTGGATGGCTGACTAAGCTATTCGTGAATGTCACCAAGAACATAGCCTAATTACGTGATGTTGGTGTGGATTTTATTTACACGTTGACTTTAAAAGGCAGCTCAAATATTTTACATACCAGAGACAGTTGCACTGTCTGAATCGCTAATAATACTCCACCCCTGTTAGACACTGACGTTCATTGTATTGGTTTCCCTCGGAAAATATGTCTGGTTCTTCTTTACCACACTGATACATTGACACAATCTAGCAATATTATATCAAGCGGCTTTTGATAGTGTAAAACATGCATGTAGCCATACTGGATACAACACAATTTAAAGCGTAAATCCTTATTGTGTCAAAGCCTTCAGGGCAGCCCTCTCTCCCTCCTCTCCAAGATGCAACCTACGGTCTCGAGTCAACTCAGCTCTGGAGTAAAGAGTAATCGGGAAAACCTGGAATGGAATTCACGTTTGTCCACTTTCTCTAATTAGTATAAGTATCAAACTTCTATCAAACTACTTCAAACCCTAGACAACCCTTAAACAAGCTGATGTTCTGCTTCATAGTCTGTATTAAAGGTAATAACTGTTTTACAACTGTGTAATAATAACACCTTTAAAAACACTAACCTGCTCCACACAAGTGCTATATGACCCAATATTTAGCAAATGATAGTGTTTGGGCAGTATGTTGACATGTTATTATTTATTGACACGTTTATGGTTTTATTGTGTGCTTTATTTTATTTGATCAGTGACGTCATTGACATGCGCCGGTACTCTCGCTCTGTGCACGATAAAGGGCACTAGTGGTTGGTGTTCATAAAAACACGTGCCTTCACCCTTCATACATTTAACCCAGGTAGAAAACTGGTTTTGTTGCTTTTTTTCTAATTACTTTTGGCTATCAATTAGCTACGGATGACTTGCAAAATCAGGGACCGAAAACTGAACTCACAGACTTGTCGCTCGGTGAAGTTGTCTCTGCGAGCGCCCGCTAAGCATGTTTGTTTACTTGGGGAATCCGGAAGGGCCTGAGGCTGCCTGCAAATGCTAACGCGCCCGCTAGCTCCATTGTGCAACGTTCGTTCATCTGACAGTGTTGACCTTGCAGCGGGTAAGATGGCTAATATACGTTATCAATACAGCAACAGTCGATTGAACTGTGAGTAACTGTTTGAACAGTCCATTCAATGGCAGATTGAAAATTGTATTTAGCTAGCTAGTTAAAAGTTAATCTGCTGACGGTAACACGATAACGGTTAGGTCGACTTCAGTGATTGCTAACGTTAGCTACGTTCAATGACAGTTACTACTAGCTACTAGTGCTAGTTTTGTTTTGATACGTGACTAGCCGGCTAGTATCTACTTAGCTAGCCAAACCACACCATGTCTTGATTTATACTTTGCTTCAGTGATCAACTGACGTTAACGTTACATACAACGTTATGCCTCATCATCATTATGTGCCCCCCCCCTCCCCCCCCCCCCGGCAAGGCAATAATGTCTTATTGGCTGTTCAACTGTGATGGCGAGTGATATCGTTTTTAATTGTGGGTGTAAAGCTAATTAGATGTCTGTTTTTGTATTCTTTCCACAGTTATGGCTGCATTAGGGTCCTGATTGAACACACACATCATGGCAACTGAGGCTGCAGTCTCCACCCCTGGTCGTCCTGCAATCCCCAACCACTCTCAGGGGGACTATCACTTTGTCCGCTCCTTCGTAGCTGGAGGTAAGTGTGGCTGCAGACTTAACTAGTGATTATAATACAGAAATGCAATACAGAACATACAGTAGTGCACATCCAGTGACACAAACCCTGGTACTGCTGAGCTGCATGGCGTGCATGCTTTTTTCCAGCAATAACAGACTACTATAATCTAAATCAGGGATGGGCAACACCACCACATCGAGAGCAAAACATTTTAGCAGCCCCCCTCTTGAAGACAGATTTTTTTTGTTTTAGTTAATGTTGTGCAATTCTAGACATTCTGCCATGGTGCATAGAGACAAAGTTTTCTGCAATTCTACACATTTTGACATGTTGGAGAGAAAAATTGGCTAATTTCCTATAATCCTACACATTTTGCCATAGAGTGGAGACAAATGTTTGCAGTTTTTTAATATGATATCTGAGTGAGACTGACTAACAAAATCAATGTTGGCCCCCCGGCCGATTATTCAACCATGAATACTACGTTTAGATAGCTGGCCACTAGACTAATATACCAATCTGAAAATGGTTAGCTGACATGGGCTAATTGAGTGACTATCAGTGACTGATATAACAAGAGAGAAACTGCTGTTGCACAACCAAATTTCAAAATTGCACTTTGTGTATTCTACTATTCTAACTTGCATCAGTATGTTGAAACCCTGACTGAGTTGTAAGAGGGCCTTCCCTGGGCCGCCAGTAGGCAATCCCTGCTTTAAAATAATGGTTTAACCCCACCAGAGATCCAGAAATGAAATAGGTACAGTCAAAGATGGAATAACTGGAACAGGGTTATGAAGATTCACAGAGATTTCCTGACAAAACCCACTCCTCCCTTTTCCTGGAGTAAATAACTGTAACAGTATAGCTTCCGTCCCTCTCCTCGACCCTACCTGTGCTCAAACCAGGGACCCTCTGCACACATCTACAACTGCCTCCCATGAAGCATTGTTGCCCATCACTCCACAAAAGCCGCAGCCCTTGCAGAGCAAGGGGAACAACTACTTCAAGGTCTCAGAGCGAGTGACGTTACAGATTGAAATGCTATTAGCGCGCACCCCGCTAATTAGCTAGCCATTTCACACCAGTTACAACGTCATGACGTGAAATGGAACTGTTAAATTATATGGAGAAGCTATGGATACAGAGTTTCTCTCTGTTTGCCCAGACTAAAAATATGGATATTTCTGTGCATTTGTAGGATTTTTACATGGCCGATTTCCCACTCCGGTGCCTACTTAGCTGCAGTGCTGAGTGCTCCACAGCCGCTACCACCTCCTTGATCGCCTTTGTCTGGTCACTGATGAGCCTACAAACTTCATGTTGCACACGCAACTGTTCGACCTATTGCATTCCATGCCTCAGTAAGCATAAGCACTATTTCATGTTATATTTTCAGGAGTGCTTACAAACTTTGTTGTCACTATTACAAATATGAGTACGACACAAACAGGCAGTCTAGTGATTACATTTTCTTCTTACCTGCTGAGTTACATGCAGCCTTTTACTCTCGCCACGATATCAGCATATATGGCATAACTATGGCACAGGGCAACGCAAAACGAACTTGCCAATTGTCAGACTCTCTTTTTAGGCAGATAGGCAGTCAGGTAGTGTTATTTTTTTCAGGAACTAATATATGGCAGCAGCTATAAAGATTATCTTACATCATCACACGAAATGTGTCAAAAGTGTAGGTACTGCGTCCTGCTTGTGCCACTGCAATATCCATTACAACAGACAAAAGGTCGTAGCCTTCATAAAGTATTTACATCCCTTAACTTTTTTGACATTTTGTTATGTTACGAGGTGAGATTACAATTTATTTTACTTTTAAGTGTAATTTTGTTTTGTCAACGATCTACACAAAATACTCTGTCGGAAGTAGAAGTCGTCCTGCTCCTGAGGCAGCAAAGCATCCCCAAACCATCACACTACCACCACCATGCTTGACTGTTGGTGGAAGGTTCTTCCTGTGGAATGCAGTGTTTGGTTTTCACCAGGCATAATGGGTCCCTTGTCATCCAAAAAGTTATACTTTTGACTCATTTGACCATAGACATTTATTCCAAGAGTCTTGGTGATCATCCAGATGCTTCCAGGTGCTTTTTCACAAACTTGAGTCAACTTTGTGGCCTCACGTCCTGGATGACTTGCCTTAAAGAGCAGAATTCATAGTTCCTTCTATTATCAGATATTTCTACATGAGAATGTCAAGCCATGCGTCTGTGAGCTGAAGCTGTAGCACAGCTGGGTCATGCAGCAAGACAATGATCCAAAACACACAATGAAGTCTAAATGAAATTGTTTTTTTTAGTTTTGGAATGGCTTAGTCAAAGTCCCAACCTAATCCTAATTGAGATGTTGTGGCAAGACTTGAAACAAGGAGTTTTTAATACTTGGAAAACCCACAAATGTCGTTAAGTTAAAGCAGTTCTGCATGCAAGAGTGGGCCAAAATTCCTCCACAGCGATGTGAGAGACTGATCAACAACTACAGGAAGCATTTGTTTGCTGTCATTGCAGCTAAAGATGGCACAACCAGTTTTTGGTATAGGGGAAAATGTTTCTTTCACATTGAGTGTTTCATAACTTTGTTAAATAAATAAAATAAGTATATTTTTTTGTTATTTGTGAACTCCGGTTCCTGTTATCTAGCACTGTATGTAAACATTATAATAATCATGGTAAAATTACCGGCCAGGGGGGCCCACTTTATTTTGTTAGTCAGCCTCACTGAGATATCATATTCAAAAATGCTAAAGTTTCGCTCCACCCTATGGCAAAATGTGTAGAATTGGAGGAAATTTGCTGTAAAACACTTGAGTGTTTCCATTGCTCTGAGGTCCTAGCAGTATTACGCATATTCAGTAATTTGTTTTCTAATGATCATGATTTTTTTTTTCTGTCAAAGAAGTTAATGAATGTACCACTGCTGATGTGAAGGCCAACTTCACTTGGGGAATGCTGCTTTTTTGTTAGCTTTGCGACCGTTTAAAACATTTAATTTATCGTTGTTTTATTCTCTACAATCAGATTGGTCGAGCAGCAGTGAGGGCTATTCGATATTGCATGGTACTGTCCTTCCAAGCTAGTTGGATTTGACTTCCAATTTGGTGTAGCGCATTTTCCATTCCAATTTTTTGGAAGCTTGCTTCAGTGCTCAGGTATTTTCTGTATACCAGGGAGCTAGTTTTGTGTGACTTTTTTTGTTTTTAGCAGGTTCGACCGCATCTAGGGTATTATGCATGGTTAATTTAGATCCTCAGTTAGGTGCTTAACAGATTTTTGTACTCTAATGTCCTTGGGTAGGTGAAGGGGGTCTGGAAGGGCATCTATGAATCTTTGTATTTATTAAGGATCCCCATTAGCTGCTGCTACATTAAGGCAGGTATATACAAATTTACATTACATTTCATAATTTTTCACAACACATTAAGTATGTTCCCTCAGGCCACTACTCTATCACTTATTATTATTATTTATATTTTAATTGAACCTTTATTATATATATTTTAATTGATTCTTTATTTAACTAGGCAAGTCTGTTAAGAACAAAATCTTATTTACAATGATGGCCTATCCTATTTACAATGGTGGCCAAACCTGGACGTCACTGGGCCAATTGTGCCCCACCCTATGGGACTCCCAATCATGGTCGGATGTGATACAGCCTGGATTCAAACCAGGGACTGTAGTGACACCTTTTGCACTGAGATGCAGTGCCTTAAACCGCTGCACCACTCGGGAGCCCGAATATCTACATTACAAAATCCAAGTATGTGTACAGTATGTGTCTTCAGTCTCCACTGTTCCATAAGGGTCTTTTTATCTGTTTGAAAAAAACATCTGATTCTACTGCTTGCATCAGTTACCTGATGTGAAATAGAGTTCCTTGTAGTCCTGTGCGCCTCCCATAGTATGTTCACTTGGCGATTTGTGAAGAGACCTCTGGTGACATGTCTTGTGGGGTTTGAATGGGTGTCTGAGCTGTGTTCTAGTAGTTTAAACAGACAGCTTGGTGCATTCAGCATGTCAACACTTCTTACAAAAACAAGTAGTGATGAAGTCAATCTCTTCTCCACTTTGAGCCTTGAGAGATTGACATGCATATTATTGTTAGCTCTCCGTGTACATTTAGGGCCAGTCGTGCTGCCCTGTTCTGAGCCAATTGCCGAGGTCCCTCTTTGTGGCACCTGACCACACAACTGAACAGTAGTCCAGGTGCGACAAAACTAAAAGGCAGAACAGTGCTTTATTATGGACAGACTTCTCCATCTTAACTACTGTTTTCCGAGAATTTACAGCACAGCTTTTGATAGTCCTTGGTTGGTGTCCAACCAAATTATTTGTTGCGATCGGAAACGTAATAAGATCGTGGTCCGATAGTCCAGGCTTGAGGAAAAACATTTAGATCCACTCTCAATTTCATGGGCCAACTTGATCCATGACCAGAAACTTCACGACAAGTCCAAAGTGATCTATAGTGAGCAAAAATATAAATGCAACATGCAACATTTTCAAAGATTTTACTGAGTTACGGTTCATTAAAATAAATTCATTAGGCCCTAATCTATGGATTTCACATGACTGGGCAGGGTTGCAGCCATGGGTGGGCCTTGGAGAGCATAAGCCCACCCACTTGGCTGCCTGGCCCACCCGCTGGTGTTCCTGGGCCCAGCCAATCAGAATACGTTTTTCCCCACAAAAGGGCCGGTTGAACTTACTGCCAAATTCTCTAAAACATCATTGGAGACAGTTTTTTGTGGTAGAAAATTTAATGTTAATTTATCTGGCAATAGCTCTGGTGGATAGCTCTGGTGGGCATTCCTGCAGTCAGCATGCCAATTGAACGCTCCCTCAACTTGAGACATCAGTGGCATTGTGTTGTGTGATAAATCTGCACATTTCAGAGTATCCTTTTATTGTCCCCAGTACAAGGTGCACCTGTGTAATGATCATGTTGTTTAATCATCTTCTTGATATGCCACACCTGTCAGGTGGATGGATTATCTTGGCTAAGGACAAATGCTCACTAACAGAGGTTGTAAACAAATTTGTGCACAAAATTTGAGAGTTTTTTTTTGTGCAAATGTTCTGTGTAATATGCACTAATTCAAGCTAACGCGTCCAGATTCCGGTTTTAGCAAACAAGCATCTAATAGATAATTATCTGCAGAATAATTGGATGTTTATTTTACTCAGTCCAGCTCAGAGATGCTCATGTTGTGGGTGTCTATCTCTCTGGGTGTGTTTAGGTGTAGCTGGATGCTGTGCCAAGTCCACCATCGCTCCTCTGGACAGAGTAAAGATCCTACTGCAAGCCCATAGCCCCCACTACAAAGATCTGGGTATGGTTTGGATAACACTGCTGTTCTGAAATGGAGTGTTCCTCTTCCTGTAAACATGTCTGTTAGTTGTCAATTGGTTTGTCAGTGCCACTGATGTATTCCCCCTCCCATGTAAATGTTGTGTCGTGTCCCGTTTAATTAATCGGAGAGGTTTTATCTTACACCAGATGGCACCGGAAACTAGGCAATGACATCACACTGATCTTTCTTCTTTTTGTCCTTTGCTCTCTCTATCCCTTCCCTCTCCTCTCTCTCCTGTAGGAGTGGTAGCCACTCTCTGTGCTGTGCCAAAGAAGGAGGGTTACCTGGGGCTGTATAAAGGCAATGGGGCTATGATGGTCAGGATATTCCCCTACGGAGCCATCCAGTTCATGGCCTTCGACAAATACAAGAAGATCCTCAATAAACAGCTGGGCATCTCTGGACACATCCACAGGCTAATGGCCGGTTCTATGGCAGGTGAGAGGATCAGTGGGAAGAATCCAAAAAAGACAATAGGAGGCCTGTATAATGCAGAGAAGATACTTCCTCATTCCTGATTACTTTTCAACAACAATAGTTTCCACAATAGATACAATATACTTAACTGTTGTTGTATCTGACCATGTTGTTGTTGTGTTGCTTAGGGATGACAGCAGTGATATGTACGTACCCTCTGGATGTGATAAGAGCCCGTCTGGCATATCAGGTGAAAGGACACCATCGCTACACAGGCATTGGAAATGCCTTTCAGACGATATACCTAAAGGTGCCTTTTATTTGTTCCACTCAGTTTAAAATTATACCTGTAATTTGAGAGCGGTGTGCAAGTTTCCCTCCTGTGTTTGTGTGTATCTTGAGTTGAGGCTCAGCTGTTGGTGTTCTCTTTTTAAAGGAAGGAGGCATCCCTGGCTTCTACAAAGGTCTCATCCCAACCCTTATAGGCATGGCTCCATATGCAGGTGACCATGCGCACACACACACACACACACACACACACAGTGTTGTCAAGAACTTTCTGTTGAGTTTTGTGGGCCTAATTTCTTCTGCACTCCATCCTCCAGGGTTCTCGTTCTTTACCTTCGGCACGCTGAAGAGTCTAGGTCTGGCCCACTTCCCAGAGCTACTGGGGCGACCGTCCTCAGACAACCCAGAGGTGATGGTGCTGAAGACCCATGTCAACCTGCTCTGTGGAGGGGTGGCTGGAGCTATCGCACAGACCATTTCGTAGGTTGATTGACTGATTCATTGGGTGTTTGTTTGATGGATTCATTGGATTTTAAAGACCTATGTCAACTGCTCTGTGGAGGGGTGGTTAATTGGTTGGTTGGTTAACTCATTTGCACTCTCTTTCTCTCTCTGTCCCCCCCTTCTCTTCCCCGTCTCCTCTCCCAGCTATCCTCTAGATGTTGCCAGGAGAAGGATGCAGTTAGGAGTGGTACTTCCTGATTCTGACAAATGTCTGTAAGTGCCACCATTTATCCCTTCCTCTCCAAACCCAGAGCTCGTATTACAAAATGAAGTGCTGATCTAGGATCAGGTTTCTCTTTCCATATAATCCAATTCTAAAAGGCAAAAGTACCCTGGACTAGACTTAGGAGGTGTACTGGATATACCATATACTGGGGTACTTTGAAATAGCTGTATGATTTTCAATACCCTTCCCAATTTCTATTATTTACATTTTTATTCATAATGTCAATTGAACCAGTCACATAGTATGTTTGTCTACAAAGAGCTACATGGAGAAAATTTAGGTTTTGTGATGTGATGATCCACTGTTGTTCAGCAGAAGAAAGAGAGGTGATCAAGTTACACTTGAAATCCACTACTAATATTTGCCAGCGAAATATCTTATAACTTTATGTTAACTATCTAATTCTCCAGTCAGGGCTTCAGCCATGCATTTGGTTTGCTAACTTGCGAGCTATAGGTGGCTAGCTTGCAAGATCTTGCTTGTTGGTTACAGCAGAGACAATCATCCCCTCCTAGATCAAGTGTGAGTAGCCTTTTGAGAGTGTTGTATGAGCTGGGTTCTTTGTCCTTGCAATCACATTATGTTCGTTTGATCTTGTTGGCATTTAGCTATTACTGAGTACCACTCTCCATATTTTCAAGAACAGTGGTGGCAGCATCATGTTATGGTATACTTGTAAACTGAAAGACCTGAAAACGGTTGTCTAGCAATGACCAACAACCAATTTGACAGAGATTGAAGAATTTTGAAAAGAATAATGGGCAAATGTTGCATAATCCAGGTGTGGAAAGCTCTTAGAGACTTACCCAGAAAGACTCACAGTTGTAATCGCTGGCCAAAGGTGCTTCTACATATTATTGACTCAGGGTTGTGAATACTTCACTCTGGTTCCGTATGTATTATTTCATACTGTTGATGTCTTCACTATTATTCTACAATGTAGAAAATAGTAAAAGAAAGAAAAACACGGAAATTATTAGGTGTATCCAAACTTTTGACTGTCTATTTATTGGACCCTATTTGAGTTTTGTGGAGTGTATTATTGAGTCCTAAGCCCTGGTTGGTCTTCCAGAAGACTACAGCTTTGTACCAGACATGCATTTCAAAGTTTGCCTGCTTCACAGTGGCAGTAGAAATACTTCACCACCTAACACTATGCTTCTAGAATTTATCCTCGTAATAATGATTTTCTAGAGGTGGACAACCTCTGGGTTGTCAGGGCAAGAATAGACTACTCATTTAGAGTAAGACTGAGTTACTATATTCTACTCCATACAATGAGAGCTTGTGTTTTAGATGATGTCAGTCCCGAGCCTGTGTACTGTGTCTGTATTAAACAGCTCTCTCTTTGAGGTTTAGAATGCCGAAACAGACTGGCACTGGCAGAATAACCTATTCTGAACGTCTTTTAACAAATAGATTTTGGGGGGGGCAAAATGTTATATTATGAGTGAACATATTACAATGGAATTGATAAGTACCTGGTAATCCCCGCACTGTAAAATAGAGTAACTTTGTCTTCCTACTTGTCTTCCTCTACAGTACCCTGACCAAGACTCTGAAGTATGTGTACAGTCAGTATGGGATGAAGAAGGGTCTGTACAGAGGGCTGTCTCTCAACTACATCCGCTGTGTGCCCTCTCAGGCTGTGGCCTTCACCACCTATGAGTTCATGAAGCAAACCCTCCACCTCAACTAGCTGCTCCCTCCCTCCAACTCCACCCTTCATCTCTGCATAGCTGGATTGGGGCACGTTCACTAAGGCTAAACACTCTGAAACGTTTAGAGAGCAAAAGATCTCTAGTAGCGGTCTATCTCAAAACAGCCTGACCAAGAGCAATCACTGGGGCTATACATTCTGAAATGTTTAAGAACTTCCTTAGAAACTCCCTGCATCTCAAAACAACCTGACCAGGGAACTATAAATTGGACAACATTTTTCTGAACGTCTTTCAGTGCCCTGAATATTCCTTATTAGATGTGTTATTAGATGTGTTAATTTAAGGAGGTCGGCTTCATCTTGGAGGTATTGAACTCTGCTACCAGAGGAGGCCATTGAGGCTCAGCCACTGGAGCCACGCTGAGCCCAGTCGCTCTTTGCCCCAGTCGGAAAGCAGATGAAGGCACTGGGCCCCATGGCAATGCCTTAAACAACTGGCATTGTCAATCTAGTGCCCCTGTCTGTTCTCAGCTCCTGCTTTTGTGATTCTCTCCCTCTTATGTCGTTCTAAAACCGCCCAACCTGTGACTGTGGACAACACCCCGGCAACTATTGCCATGGATACCTATGGACAATGACTCCCTCTGCTTCAATGAGTGGCTATGTGCAATGAACCCCTAACAACTGTCGTTGGTAATGGCATAGCAACCCAATTCTGTACACTGCCTCCCACCCTACCTAAGAAGTCACACAGACAATAACGGAGGGGAAAGTCACACTGGGCAATCTGCCTTAACATAATCAGAGGTCTTCTTTTCCTCATGTACCTACCTGACACTTGTGAGTACAAACCTAGACACATAAAATAATGAGACAAGGATTTAAATGTGTAATATGTCCGTTTTTATAAGAGTTATTGGACAACTTCTACATTTTAAGAGAATTAAGAACACTCTCCCCAAGCTTGTGTTTAACACAGAAATGTGCTTTTTGAGCGTCCTGAGTTTAGTAGAATCCAAATGATAAAATCCCAAAACATCACATTCAGGTTGTTCAAAACTGAACCTCAAATTGTATTATTTTGATGGTCTCCAAAAAGTCTTATTGTCGGACATTGAAACAGGTTTGCCCCATGCAGTTTAACAGATATAACAGGTGTGTATCTGTAGGAGTGTTGTCTTTGGTATTGACGTGTGTGTTTGTGTCCATTCAGGGTTTAGTGTGTAGTAAGTCTCTTCTCTACTGTGCAGGTTTGGGGTCCAATGCCTTGTTGTATACAAGTTGCTATTTATGTATTGTGTTCCTATCCACAAAGCCTCTGTGCACTTTGCCAATCTTTTACCCGTATAACCAACAGATCTATATAGATAGATATCTATCTATATATCTAAATGCAACAGAGACATAGAACACATACTGTCTGAAATGCCAACCTATTCCCTATATAGTGCACCAGTCAGGCTCTGGCCTAAAGTAGTGCACTATATAGGGAAAATGGCGTCATCTTGGACATAACCATGGCTGCTAGTCAGTTTTTACTTTAACCAGGCCAGTTTGTCATTGGCTACGACGTGACAATGTTGGGTACGAGGCAGTGGTGTAGCGTGCAGAAACAGTCATGTTCTCGGGCTAATGATGCTGTGTACCTACCCGAGGAGGATATCTGTTGAGGAAAGAGTCTAGCAGGGTTGCAAAATCCAACTTTCCCAGAAATTCCAGTTGGATGATTTTGATATTGTTTCTGTGAGATGACAATGAACTGAGGTAGGCTATGGACTGACAGTGGTGGTTTTAACGTGTTGTGTTTTCTTTACCTCTTGTCTACATTTCCCTGTGTTCAGGTGTGTGTCGTGGGGTGTAGAAAGCATTTGTCAGCTACTGATCAAGATCTAGACACTAGTATTAAAAGATGTGCTATATAATGTATCCTATGTAAGAGTTGCTATGCAGTTTAAGCACCCAAATGGAAACCTGAGTTAAGTACTTCAAGGGGGGGGGGGGGGACTAGCACTTTGGAGCCTTTGGCTTTTTTGTGTTTATCTATGAAAGTGTAGTGTGACTGTGTGGCCACCTTGTGGCCACAATGAGTCTAATATGTTTACCGACAAGGATCATTTGTAACCTGCCCTGCATGTAACTGGACATTACCATTCTGAAGCCTTCATAACCACTACTACAGCGACGTATGTATTCTGATCTGTCCATGTATCATCATCATCATGACTTTGGATATGTCATTTTCCTCTTGGTTTGAATGTACATTGTGCAGCATCTGTGTTCTGTACCCGTATTCATGAAGTCAGTTTTGCCTTTTCGATCATAATGAATAAGAGGGGGATCTGATGTCAGTACTAGAGTGCTTCATGACAATATGCTCTGTTCTTCTCTTGTTTAGCAAAATGATGTAAGGAAGTCATAAGAATCATAATGCACATCTCTCTGGTCTCAAGTCACTTCCTTTCCCGATCTACTGTACTTTACGTCACCTGCACTGAAAGAGCTGGATAGGTAAAAGCTACTTCCTGGTAGGCACATTGTTTTCCCAGATTTATTCCACTTAAAAATAACTGCTATTTTTGATTTATAAAAGTTTAAATTCGCTATTCAGAAAAGTCCCTCTCCCACTAGAACAGTGTTGCCCAAACTCTGTCATTGGGACCCCAAGGGGTGCACATTTAGTTGTTTGCACTGCACAGCTGATTCAAATAATAAACAAATCATTAAGCTTTGATTATTTAATCTACTGTGTAGTGCAGGGGCAAAAACCAAAACATCCCCAGGACCGAGTTTGGGAAACGCTGCGCAAGAATGAACAATATTGATAGGACAGGCGCTTGTCAGTCACAATGTGAGCGACGACAGGGAAACCACTGCTGGTTTGACAATCTGCTGTCTGTCTCACCTCCAGGTACCTGTGGGATTTGTGTGCGCTGCGGTTGGTTTGAAGTCAAATTTCTTTACAAATAGCAAGATGCGCCTTCGTCGTGGTAACGATGAGTCGAAATCCACTGAGCCTAATTATTGTTTTCTTGCTAATTTGATTTTTTGTGTTTCCTATAGCCAGCCACGGAATCGTGATGCATAGGCTATTTACAGTGCTTTGATTGACGACCGAACAGCAAATGTTGACGTGTCAAACTGACTGAATAAAAGTGATCACCTATATCCCTTTGAAATTCATAAATTATACAACGTAGTTATATGTTCATGGGATCGCTCCTGGACAAGGTAACCACAGATCTCGTTTGTATTTTCCTAGGATGTGAAGTCCATGTCGGGACTTTCCAGATAGTGGCGCAAAATGGAGTGTGACAAGTCAGTGTACCGAATCGCGTCAGTGAGAGAACTGTTAATTTGGCTCCCTCTTTTGCATACTGGTATAGAAATATACAAAAAAGTCAAAAGGTGAATCCTCGCTGCAGGAACAATAGGTAGTGGAACAGAGCCTAATTTTGTTCTAAATATGCTAATTTTACTTTAATTCATTTCTGTAAAATCATTAAGATATAATACTTAAGACTGCTATAACCCTTTTATTTTTTTCAATTATAATTTATTTTTCAAGATAATGTGCCTTATTTTACTTTAAATTGAACAACAAACACAATTTTTGCAATTTATATATTGCAGTAAAACTGTAAATACAACTTTAAACCCGTCTTCCGTTAAGATTAATGTTAAAAGTTTTCATGTTTGCCACTTGGAAAATAGTCCTGATCATATAGGCCTAGAAAATATCCAAAACAACTAACAATACACTGAATTCACACATCTTCAGTATTTTAAATTGTAAAGTCATGTCTTTTTACACAATACCTCAACTCATTTTACCAATCTGGGATGTATATTCGATAAAGTATTCAGTCATTTTGCTGTGTATTTGAGATGTAACCAAGACATTAGAATGTGCCAGAGGCCACAAAAATGGAGCTCGTTCGGCCAGGAATGGCTACTTGTTCTACTTGGCTGGCTAGTCTGTAGTGAGGGAAAACACTATAGGCAACTTTACATATTGCTTTCACCCATTCTGTGTTTTCAGATCAGTGCAGATGAATGCAAGGCGGGGAAGACACTAGGCTATTGAGATGCACCCTCAAACTTTCACAGGTGGTGGATACATGAATGCCAAGCGACAAAGGGGGAGGTAGTACTTGCATGTCACAGTGCTATAACAAAGTAAAACCATACTTTCTTTGGAGCACTAATGCCCTGTCCCAATGCTCATCCCTCTCCTATGATTTCTTCCAGGCCTTTGCCTCTAAACCCATATCATTGATGCTCAGACTATACTCTATGGTGTTTTGTTCTTTTGGTGCTAGAAAACTTTACACGACAGTGCATAGTTGACTGAAACTGGGGTTGTGTTCAGTGGGTATAAACGGGAGAAAACATTTTCAAATGAACATTTTAAAGTTGATTTTATTACGATTCCCATTAGCGGACGACAGCTAGTTTTCCTGGAGTCCGACACATAACGAACAAAAACTGCAATGTATGTACATTTAAAACGTTAACATAGACATTACAGACTTTATATATAAAACATTTAATAAAAAAATGTAAAACACCAAAAAATATGAATTAATAATGTGTGGGTGTGTGTACATCTATCAGTTGCACATACAGTACCAGTCAAAAGTTTGGACACCTACTCATTCCAGGGTTGTTGTTTTTTTAACTATTTTCTACATTGTAGAATAATCGTGATGACATCGACTATGAAATAACACATGGAATCATGTAGTAACCAAAAAAGTGTTAATCAAATCAAAATATATTTTATATTTGAGATTCTTCAGTAGTAGTAGCCAACCTTTGCCTTGATGACAGCTTTTCACACTCTTGCATTCTCTCAACCAGCTTCATGAGGTAGTCACCTGGAATGCATTTAAATTAAATGGTGTTCCTGGTCAAAAGTTCATTTGAGGAATTTCTTTCCTTAATGCATTTGAGCCAATCAGTTGTTACAAGGTAGGGGTGATATACAGAAGATTAGCCTTATTTGGTAAAAGACGAAGTCCATATTATGGCAAGAACAGCTCAGATAAGCAAAGAGAAACGACAGTCCATCATTGCTTTAAGACATGGAGGTCAGTCAATCTGTACAATTTCAAGAAAGTTTCTTCAAGTGCAGTTGCAAAAACCATCAAGCGCTATGATGAAACTGGCTCTCATGAGGACCGCCACAGGAAGGGAAAACCCAGAGTTACCTCTGCTGCAGGGAATAAGTTCATTAGAGTTGATTGTTAATTAACTGCACCTCAGATTGCAGCCCAAATAAATGCTTCACAGAGTTCAAGTAACAGACACATCTCAACATCAACTGTTCAAAGGAGATGGCGTGAATCAGGCTTTCATGGTCGAATTGCTTCAAAGAAACCACTACTAAAGGACACCAATAAGAAGAAGAGACTTGCTTGGGCCAAGAAACATGAGCAATGGCCATTAGCCCGGTGGAAGTCTTTCCTTTGGTCTGATGAGTCCAAATATTGTGATTTTTTTTTTTTTTTTTTTTTGCCCAGCAACAGCCCCAAAACATCACTGCTCGAGAGGAGATCTGCATGGAGGAATTGGCCAAAATACCAGCAACAGTGTGTGAACCTTGTGAAGACTTACAGAAAACGTTTGACCTCTGTCATTGCCAACAAAGGGTATTTAACAAAGTATTGAGATAAACTTTTGTTGTTGACCAAATACTTATTTTCCACCATAATTTGCAAATAAATTCATTAAAAATCCTACAATGTGATTTGTTTGTTTTTTTTGTTTGTTTTTTTGTACCTATGATGAAAATTACAGGCCTCTCATCTTTTTAAGTGGGAGAACTTGCACAATTTGTGGCTGACTAAATACTTCTTTGCCCCACTGTATATACTGTGTTCTATACCATCTACTGCATCTTGCCTATGCCGTTCTGCCATCGTTCATCCATATATTTATATGTACATATTCTTATTCTTTCATTTACACGTGTGTGTGTGTGTGTATAAGTTAGTTGTTGTGAAATTGTTAGGAATTAGATATTAGATATTACTGGATGGTCGGAACTAGAAGCACAAACATTTCGCATTAACATCTACTAACCATGTGTATGTGACCAATACAATTTTATTTGATGTCTGGTGGGGTAAGTACAGTGCATTCGGAAGGTATTCAGACCCCTTGACTTTTTCCACATTTTGTTACATTACAGCCTTATTCTAAAATGGATTAAATCATTTTCCCCCTCATCAATCTACATACAATACCACATTTTAAGGCAAAAGCAAAAACGTTTTTATTTTTTAGCAAATGTATTAACCAAAAATATAACATTTTATATACAGTTGAAGTCATAGGTTTACATACACTTAGGTTGGAGTCGTTAAAACTAATTTTCCAACCACTCCACAAATTTCTTGTAAAAGAAAGTCGGTTGGGACATCTACTTTTGTGCATGACACAAGTAATTTTTCCAACAATTGTTTACAGACGGATTATTGAACTTATCACTGTATCACAATTCCAGTGGGTCAGAAGTTTCCATACATTAAGTTGACTGTGCCTTTAAAACAGCTTGAAAAATTCCAGAAAATGATGTAATGGCTTCAGAAGCTTCTGAAGGGCTAATTGACATTTGAGTCAATTGGAAATGTACCTGTGGGTGTATTTCAAGGCCTACCTTCAAACTTGCTTGACATGGGAAAATCAAAAAGAAATCAGCCAAGACCTCAGAAAGAAAATTGTAGACCTCCACAAATCTGGTTCATCCTTGGGAGCAATTTCCAAATGCCTGAAGTTACCACGTTCATCTGTACAAACAATAGATGCAAGTATAAACACCATGGGACCACGCAGCCGTCACACTGCTCAGGAAGAAGACGCATTATGTCTCCTAGAAATTAACATACTTTGGTGCAAAAAGTACAAGTCAGTCCCAGAACAACAGCAAAGGACCTTGTGAAGATGCTGGAGGAAACCGGTACAAAAGTATCTATATCCACAGTAAAACGAGTCCTATATCGACATAACCTTAAAGGCCGCTCAGCAAGGAAGAAGCCGCTGCTCCAAAACCGCCATAAAAAAGCCAGACTTCGGTTTGCAACTGCACATGGGGACAAAGATTGTACTTTTTGTAGAAATGTCCTCTGGTCTGATGAAACAAAAACAGAACTGTTTGGCCATAATGAGCATGGTTATGTTTGGAGGGAAAAGGGGGAGGCTTGCAAGCCGAAGAACACCATCCCAACCGTGAAGCACGGGGGTGGCATCATCATGTTGTGGGGGTGCTTTGCTGCAGGAGGGACTGGTGCACTTCACAAAATAGATGGCATCATATGGATGAAAAGTATGTGGATATATTGAAGCAACATCTCAAGACATCAGTCAGGAAGTTAAAGCTTGGTCGCAAATGGGTCTTCCAAATGGACAATGACTCCAAACATACTTCCAAAGTTGTGGCAAAATGGCTTAAGGACAACAAAGTCAAGTTAATGGAGTGGTCATCACAAAGCCCTGATCTCAATCCCTTAGAAAAGTTGTGGGCAGAACTGTAAAAGCGTGTGCGAGCATGGAAACCTACAAACCTGACTCAGTTACACCAGCTCTGTCAGGAGGAATGGGCCAATATTCACCCAACTTATTGTGGGAAGCTTGTGGAAGGCTACCTGAAACATTTGACCCAAGTTTAACAATTTAAAGGCAATGCTACCAAATACTAATTGAGTGTATGTAAACTTCATGTCCCACTGAGAATGTGATGAAAGAAATAAAAGCTGAAATAAATAATTCTCTAATATTATTCTGACATTTCACATTCCTAAAATAAAGTGGTGATCCTAACTGACCTAAGACAGCAAATTGTTACTAGGATTAAATGTCAGGAATTGTGAAAACAACTAAGTTTAAATGTAAATGTTTAATCTTCCGACTTTAAATGTAAGTATTCAGACCATTTGCTCAGTACTTTGTTATGGCACCTTTGGCAGTGATTACAGTACGAGTCTTCTTGGGTATGATTCTACAAGCTTGGCACACCTGTATTTGGGGAGTTTCTTCCATTCTTCTCTGTAGATCATCTCAAGCTCTGTCAGGTTGAATGGGGAGCGTTGCTGCACAGCTATTTTCAGGTCTCTCCAGAGATGTTCGATCGGGTTCAAGTCTGGGCTCTGGCTTGGCCATTCAAGGACATTCGGAGACTTGTCCCGAAGCCATTCCTGCGTTGTTGTAGCTGTGTGCTTAGGGTTGTTGTCCTGTTGGAAGGTGAACCTTCGCCCCAGTATGATGTCCTGAGCGCTTTGGAGCAGGTTTTCATCAAGGATCTCTATGTACTTTGGTTTGTTCATCTTTCTCTCGTTCCTGACTGGTCTCCCAGTCCCTGCCACTGAAAAATCTCCCCACAGCATGATGGCCAAAGTGTTCAGTCTTGGGACCCAGTCTTGGGACCTAATATAGACAGGTGTGTGCCTTTCCAAATCATGTCAAAACAATTTAATTTACCACAGGTGGACTCCAATCATGTTGTTGATCATCCTTGAGAAATCCTAAAAAAAACTGAAACAGTTTTGTAAAGAGGAATGGTCCAAAATTCCTCCGGACCGTTGTGCAGGTCTGATCCGCAACTACAGAAAATGTTTGGTTGAGGTTATTGCTGCCAAAGGAGGGTCAACCAGTTATTAAATCCAAAGGTTCACATACTTTTCCCACACTGCACTGTAAATGTTTACACGGTGTGTTCAATAAAGACATGAACACGTGTAATTGTTTGTCAAATCAAATTTATTTATATAGCCCTTCGTACATCAGCTGATATCTCAAAGTGCTGTACAGAAACCCAGCCTAAAACCCCAAACAGCAAGCAATGCAGGTGTAGAAGCACGGTGGCTAGGAAAAACTCCCTACAAAGGCCAAAACCTAGGAAGAAACCTAGAGAGGAACCAGGCTATGTGGGGTGGCCAGTCCTCTTCTGGCTGTGCCGGGTGGAGATTACAACAGAACATGGCCAAGATGTTCAAATGTTCATAAATGACCAGCATGGTCGAATAATAATAAGGCAGAACAGTTGAAACTGGAGCAGCAGCACGGCCAGGTGGACTGGGGACAGCAGGGAGTCATCATGTCAGGTAGTCCTGGGGCATGGTCCTAGGGCTCAGGTCCTCCGAGAGAGAGAAAGGAGAGAATTAGAGAACGCACACTTAGATTCACACAGGACACACAGGACACCGAATAGGACAGGAGAAGTACTACAAACTGACCCTAGCCCCCCGACACATAAACTACTGTAGCATAAATACTGGAGGCTGAGACAGGAGGGGTCAGGAGACACTGTGGCCCCACCCGAGGTGTGTTATTAGTTTAAGCAGTCTGTGTTTGTCTGTTGTGACATATATGAAGATCAGATCAAATTTTATCACCAGTTTATGCGTAAATCCAGGTATTTCCAAAGGGTTCAAATACTTTTTCTTGCCATTGTACGCTTGTAACTCAAATGTTCAGGTAAATACCCCATTTTATATCGATACATGGTTTACACAGAAGTCCAAGTCAATTCCATTTCAATTCAGGAAGAAAACTGAAATCCCAATTCCAATTATCCTCATTGAAAAGTAATGATGAGAATTAGAATGTTGGTGTTTACCTGAGGAATTAAAATTGAATTGAGCCAAACCTTGTCAGGATTCAGGCCTAAAGAGTACAATCAACTCACTGCTGCTCATTGTAACCTGACAGTAGACTACACATGAACTATCCTAGCCTGGTTCAAACAGACTAAACGCTGTGCTCACCTTACAGTCTGGACAATGGTGAGCACAGCATTATGTCTGGTGTAACCAGGCAAGAACTTCCCTGTCTTCAGGTCTGTCTATTTTTGATAAATGTATTTGACGATATTATAATAATATATCAGGAAGGGAATTTTGGTTTTGTCTGAAATGGAAATCATTTGTTTGGTACTACTTTTTTTAACCAGTTTTATTTGTCCTTTTCGGCAGAAATGGTTCGTTTTGCTTGTTCTGATTTTATGAATTATAAAAGATCTGAATTGCACTTAAATGTTGTCTTATTGAGTCAATATGAAAATAAAGGCTCTTATTTCTCATACAGTACTTGTGATTTGGTTGTGTGGTTTATATTAGTCATTTGACAGACAATCTTATCCAGATCGACTTACAGTAGTGAATGCATACATTTTCGCTTACTGATCAAGTAAGAAATGTATTGTTATCCAACAAAATTAGCTACATATATATATCATTTGAATATGTAGGCTAAACCTGTTATTATGTTGCAGTTCCCCCTAGTAGGACTGCTGTGGGTGTTGTCTTGCCAGTTGCTTTACACACAACTGTAACATTAAGGTTAGATTACTGCATAACATCACAGAGTAAGCTGGGTATTATTGAGCTTCTTCATTCCTCCATGGCTTGAGGTAGAAGCTGCCTGTAACTGAACTAGGATCAGTCTACCCTCCACCAATCCAATCGACACACAACTGACTTTAGATGACTGTCTAGGCAGTGCAACTGCAGCCTACTCCTTGGTTGTGAGTGAGAGACTGGTACAAACCAAACCACATAAAGTACTGCTACAATATAGAAGTATATTAGTATATCATACTGTATCCAGCAGTGAAATAGTGGGATTCCATATTTGCATGTATTTTTCTTGAAACCATCCAACACTTGTTGTCTGACGTCCGCACATTTGACTGGTAAATATATGTGTAACCTATTACTGGCTAGCCTTGTTTTCCCCATCCTATATTAAACCTAGCCTCGTCCCAGATCTGCTGTCTTACCACCTTCCTATAGTAATTTTGTATTGGCAAGACAGCACAATCAGTTCTGGGACCAGGCTATATTAGACCTATTTAATGTAATCATTTTGGAACACAGAGGCATTTCCCTGTCCCATATATAGCATAACATATTCCATTAGACCTGTACGGCCTGTTTCCATCTCTTCTCATTGGTAATGGAACATTGGGAGCATTAGTAAAATGAACCCTGTAAGTATAGATATTTGGTTGAATATTGACATTGGAAGTTCCCATTGGATCCTCAGTCGTAGTGATTGTTTGGGTGTTCCCGCAGAATAGTCGGCTGACCTATACAGGTGTGCACTGCTCATGATTTGGAATAATAATGTAATGGAGCCAACATAGCTGTAATGTTTTCATCAAACAGAAGATGTATTAACTGTGATGGGGAAAAGGAACTGGATTTGATAATATCTTATGATGTCTAAAACCTTTACTAATACCTTTCTGAAGCTTTTATACACTGAGTATACCAAACATTAGGAACACCGTCCTAATTGGATTTGCACCCTCCCTTTGCCCTCAGAACTGCCTCAATTCTTCGGGGCATGGACTCTACAAGGTTTCGAAAGCGTTCTATAGGGATGATGGCCTATGTTGACGCCAATGCTTCCCACAGTTGTGTCAAGTTGGCTGGATGTCCTTTGGGTGTTGGTAAGCTATTCTTGATACACACAGGAAACTGTTGAGCAGGAAAAACCCAGTAGAGTTGCAGTTCTTGACACAAACTAGTGAGCCTTGCACCTACTACCATACCCCGCTCAAAAGCACTTAAATATTTTATCTTACCCATTAACCCTCTGAATGGCAAACATACACAATCCTAACTTACTTAGTCCTCTTTGTCCCAGGTAGGACATACAGTGTACATGTAACACTGCAACAATCTTCTGCCGTTGGAGTCTATCTTTGTACTGTTCTGTGAAGGGAGTAGTACTGTACACAGCGTTGTACAAGATCTTCAGTTTCTTGGCAATTTCTCACATGTAATAGCCTTCATTTCTCAGAACAAGAATAGACTGACGAGTTTCAGAAGAAAGTGCTTTGTTTCTGGCCATTTTGTGCCTGTAATCGAACCCACAAATGCTGATGCTCCAGATACTCATCTACTCTAAAGAAGGCCAGTTTGATTGCTTCTTTAAATCAGCACAACAGTTTTCAGCTGTGCTAACATGATTGCAAAAGGGTTTTCTAATGATCAATTAGCCTTTTAAAATGATAAACTTGGATTAGCTAACATAACGTGCCATTGGAACACAGGAGTGATGGTTGCAAACAATGGGCCTCTGTACGCCTATGTAGATATTCCATAAAAAATCAGCCGTTTCCAGCTACAATAGTCATTTACAACATTAACAATGTCAACACTGTATTTTTGATCAATTTGATGTTATTTTAAAAATGGACAAAAAACAAAGACATTTCTTAAGTGACCCCAAACTTTTGAACGGTAGTGTATACAGTATCAGTCAAAAGTTAGGAAACACCTACTAATTGAAGGATTTTACTTTATTTTTTACTATTTTCTACATTGTAGAATAATAGTGAAGACATCAACACTATGAAATAACACATATGGAATCATGTAGTAACCAAAAATAAGTTAACTGCACCTCAGATTGCAGCCCAAATAAATGCTTCACAGATTTCAAGTAACAGACACATCTCAACATCAACTGTTCAGAGGAGACTCCGTGAATCAGGCCTTCATGGTTGAATTGCTGCAAGAAACCACTACTAAAGGACAACAATAAGGTGAAGAGACTTGCTTGGGCCAAGAAACACGAGCAATGGACATTAGACCGGTTGAAGTCTGCCCTTTGGTCTGATAAGTCCAAATGTGAGCTTTTTAGTTCCAACCGCCATGTCTTTGTGAGACGCAGAGTATGTGAACGGATGATCTCCGCATGTGTTATTCCCACCGTGAAGCATGGAGGAGGTGTGATGGGGTGGTGGTGCTTTTCTGGTGACACTCATTGATTTATTTAGAATTCAAGGCACACTTAACCAGCATGGCTACCACAGCCTTCTGTAGCGATACACCACCCCATCTCGTTTGAGCTTTTTGGGACTATCAATTGTTTTTCAACAGGACAATGACCCAAAACACACCTCCAGGCTGTGTAAGGGCTATTTGGCAAAGAAGGAGAGTGATGGAGTGCTGCATCAGATGACCTGGCCTCCACAATCACCCAACCTCAATCCAATTGAGATGGTTTGGGATGTGTTGGACTGCAGAGTGAAGGAAAAGCAGCCAACACATGCTCAGCATATGTGGAAACTCCTTCAAAACTGTTGGAAAAGTATTCCTCATAAAGCTGGTTGAGAGAATGCCAAGAGTGTGCAAAGCTGTCATCAAGGCAAAGGGTGGCTACTTATTGTATACTTTCATTTGTTTAACACTTTTTTGGTTACTACATGATTCCATGTGTTATTTCATCGTTTTGATGTCTTCACTATTATTCTACAATGTAGAAAATCGTAAAAATAATGCAAAACCCTTGAATGAGTAGATATGTCCCAACTTTTGACTGGTACTGTACATTTGTGAAAAATCTTACACTAATATATCTTGATTAGATAAGTATTCAATAAAATGGGTCAATACATGTTAGAATCACCTTTGGCAGTGATTACAGCTGTGACTCTTTCTGGGTAAGTCTGCAAACCTTGATTTTACAATATTTGGACATTATGTTCTAAAATCTTCAAGCTCTGTCAAGTCTGTTGTTGATCATTGTTAGACAGCCATTTTCAAGTCTTGCCATTTGATTTTCAAGACGATTTAAGTCAAAACTGTAACTAGGTCACTCGGGAACATTCAATGTCATCTAAGCAACTCCAGTGTATATTTGGTTTTGTGTTTTAGGTTATTGTCCTGCTGAAAGGTGAATTTGTCTCCCGGCAGAGTGACCCAACTTATGTGACTTGTTTAGCAAATTTTTACTCCTGAACTTATTTAGGCTTGCAAGAACAAAGGGTATAAATACTTATTGACTCAAGACATTTCAGCTTTTCATTTTCAATTAATTTGTAAACATTTTGAAAAACAACTTAATTCCACTTGGAGTATTGTGTGTTGGCCAGTGACCCAAAAATCGAATCCATTTGGCTGTAACACAACAAAATGTGGAATACTTCCTGAATGCACTGTATATTGTCATACACATTGAGAGAGTGAAAGACAGATCTGGCCGTTCCTTCAATGCACGATAAGAGGGTGGGGTCAAACACTCACTCTTACAGTACACCAGCCAGTGTGAAACATTATCAAATGCCTCTGCATCCTCCTGGTTTACAGCATTTGCATTACATGTGTGGTGTCAGTATATAAGGGGGTGTTTATGAGAGAGTGAGCTAGAGATAGAGGGCGGGAGAAGCGAGAGAGAGAGACTGAGAGAAGGAGATCTAGAAAGTGTGAAGGTCTACATAGATTCATTAGCAAAAAGGGGAAATCTAATTTTGTCCAGACTGAGTCAACAACCGACCCACTTGTAGGAGGCTATCATATCTGCCTGCAGACAACCAGTGGATATCAGTTCTCCTGTCCATCGTGTGTGTGTGTACCACCATGCCAACCTACACAGTGACGGTGGCTACAGGAAGCCAGTGGTTTGCAGGGACTGATGACTACATCTATATCACCCTGGTGGGAACAGAGGGATGCAGTGAGAGGACTTTACTGGACAAACCACTCTACAACGACTTCGAGAGAGGGGCGGTGAGTTGAGTTACAGGTGGCAAGAGTCCGTTTGAAAGTTTCACAGTGTACTTAAAATACACTCAGGGGTGACCTTGTTAATGATAGAGAGAAAATATTTCCAATAACTGTCCGATTTTAAACTCTGGCTGCATCCTGATTCTCCACCCTTCTCCCATTGTGCACGTGCATACTTCTTCTCAGTCAAAGCTTAATAAAAAGCACACTTCCTCTAGTATCTGTCCTGAAGCCTCAACTCAAATTATGCATACTAGTTGGACTGATTACTAGTTTGTGTTGAAAGTTACATACTTATTAGACCACAAGATTTCTCCCTCTGGAAGCCCTCACAATGCCTCGGTCTGGGTGAATGAACTTACATTACTTTGTAGTGTAACAATAACACTTGACATGCCTTTTGGACATATTCATATTTATTACATCGACATTGTATTATTCATTTTTTATTATTTTAACGTAATTAAGGACTGACATTTGAAAGAAAATGTTGTCCAATGTTTTAAATGCATACTGCTAATAACTGCACAAAGTTCCTTTAACAAATGTACAAATAAATAATTTGTTTTATTTGACTGTTCCCTGGTGTAAGATCTGCCACGGAATGTATTGCAATATCAACCCCAGCCCCTCTATTCTATTCAATAAATAGTGCTTTAAACTGTGCTGCAATATGAGGTAATGGGAGTAATCCATAGCATAATGAGGAAATAAATGGTCTTTGTGCTCAATACTACTATCACTGTACATTGTCTTGTAGAAACTTGCCTTATCCACTACCTAGTACAGTGACAGATGAAGAGGTGAAACTCCAGTGCAGAGTGCGCCCTATAGGTGCCATCACCATTTCTGTGTATGAGTGTATTTCTCTGTGCCTTTACTCTAATGAAGCAAAATAATAACATAAGGCCTATTGCCAAACCTCTATTAGAGCCAATGACTGATTAGTGACCTGCTCATGGCCTTATGGCCCATGAACACCACATGGGAAGATCAATACAAAAGCTTTCCAATCTAATAAACTGTCAATTCATTCTGGCATTAACATCTTCACCAGTGTCCGAATCCTGTACACTACATCCATTGTACGCTTTACTTCATGATGCAAGTGGCTGTATATTGCACCAACCGTCAATGACACATGAGCTGCTACTCACCGCATGCTGTCTCTTTCTTGCTGTTTTGGGCAGTTGTGTCAGGACCGCAGAAAAAGTATCTGGTGCAAAAAGGAACAGCTAATGAGCAGCCAAACAAACACATTGATAAAGTACATTTTTTATTAATGACTTTATGTAACAATTACAACTTGGTAACGACCATTGTCTGTCCTCAGGTTAGGTTTAATCTGGGTCCGGAAAACTATCCCTTTTTTCCACTCTGCTGAAATCTCTCTAAACCTGGTTGTCTGTTCTCAGGTGGACTCGTATGATGTGACGGTGGGGGAGAACCTGGGAGAGATGGAGCTGGTGAAGATAGAGAAGAAGAAGTACTGGGTTCATGATGACTGGTACTGTAAGTACATCACAGTGAAGACCCCCTCTGGAGACTACGTCGAGTTCCCCTGCTTCCACTGGCTGGTGGACGACAAGGAGGTGGTCCTCAGGGACGGCAGAGGTACCTGTCTGTCGGGTCTGTGTCTGCCGGTTGGTCGTGTCTGCCGGTTGGTCGCTCATGTCTGTCAAAATCTGTCCCCAGTCTTTAGCTTAAGGAACATAGAAGTGAATCTAAAATCATCCTCATTATCGTTGTTCACCCTTTTCTTAAAGCACTGCTGCCAAAGGATGACAAGACCAGACTGGTGAAGCAACACCGACACAAAGAGCTGGAGAGCAGACGGAAAACCTACAGGCAAGAGCTGGGTTTATTGTGTTTCACACATCTACCTCACAATGACGTATTGATGTTGTACCAAGATGCATTCAACAAATACATATATTCAATGTATTGAACTAGTAAATGTTTTTCTAGTATTTATTCAATGCACTGTAACTACATATAGTGTAGCCTACCAACATTAAAAGACCTGTACACAGTGTTACGTAGTGGTGCTTAACCTGATTCTATAATGTCCTCCTGTGTGTAGATGGAGGGAGTGGCAGCCTGGAATTCCTATGAGTATAGATGCCAACACTCACAAGGAGCTTCCCAGAGACATCCAGTTTGATAGCGAGAAAGGAGTGGACTTCATACTCAACTACAGTAAGGCGTAAGTACTGCATTCACACTACACTCTGTAACCTAGTGTAGACTTCCTTTATTTGTTATATGCATTGCAGACTCTGCCAAGAGTTCTGGGGTTTTATGGCAGAGTGGTGTCATTGTCCTGTCACTACACTTTGCTGCAACTAATTCCCCTTATTTGCAACATTGTCCATACAGTCTTATGCTCTGTTCCATGTTTACACTCATGCAGTGTTAAACCTACAGTAGGCCTCTTTCTAATGTGGAGATTTCCATGAAGAAAGCCCATACTTAGCATGGTAGGGGATTTTCCGTTCATTGGGGTCAGTATTTGTTTATTACAGTGATGGTATTTTCTAAATGTCAGGACTTCCTGGTTTGAATAAAAGCTAAGTGGGAAACAGAAGCTGTTAGTTCAGTAGGTGGGTGGTTGGTGAGTAGTATGTGGAACTACTCACTCACTTGGGGCGGCAGGGTAGCCTAGTGGTTAGAGTGTTGGACTAGTAACCGGAAGGTTGCAAGTTCAAACCCCCGGGCTGACAAGGTACAAATCTGTCGTTTTGCCCCTGAACAGGCAGTTAACCCACTGTTCCTAGGCCTTCATTGAAAATAAGAATTTGTTCTTAACTGACTTGCCTAGTGAAATAAAGGTAAAATAAATTTAAAAAACTACTAGTATTTACAAATATATATTAAATATTGAACCTTTATTTAACTAGGCAAGCCAGTTAAGAACATATTCTTATTTTACAATGACGGCCTACCCCGGCCAAACCTTCCCCTAACAACACTGGGCCAATTGGACAACACTGGGCCAATTGTGTGCCACCCTATGGGACTCCCGATCACGGACGGTTGTGATACAGCACAAGATCGACTCAGGGTCTGTAGTGACGCATCTAGCACTGAGATGCAGTGCCTTAGACTGCTGCGCCACTCGGGAGTATGTGGATGTGACTAAAAGGAAGCCTGTTTTAATGCTCTGTATGAAATCATGTTGATCAGCTCTGCATGAAATCATGTTGACCAGGAGAGTCATTGTATGAGTAACCAGGGACATTTGCATGTATCCTACACACCAACAGGCTAAACACAACACATATTGTTTCAATGAGACTGGCTGTGTGCTCTGACAAATACTTTGCTTCAAACCTATCAGCGTACTAGTATGCTTTTTTTCTTCTTCTTTTGATTGCTTAGGAGGGATAACAACCTTCCAGAAAGGTTGTGTGTCTTTGCTCTGTAGTAGTTCAGTTATGGGATAGTAGCCCTCATTATCAAAAACAACCATCTATAATAGACTTGCCATGTATTGATGAGGAACTAGAGGAAGTGGGTTAGCAAGACACATACTTTATTAATAGAAGTGTTATGGCTGTCTGTGGTTCTCCTGCTTACTTGTGGCTTGTTTGTGCAGCTGAATTTGCATTGATAACAGCTCATCTGCAGAGAGCACAGGGTATAAACTATTATGCCGGACATTATGCTATTCAGGCATTGCTTGCTTGACATAGCATTACCAGACTGGTAATGGATAGGATTAGATTTAAAGCATAATAACTTACATTGACAGTATCAATGTACTGTAACAATGACTAGCATACTTTACTCACCAGCAAGTTAGCAGCAACATCTTTAGCATCCCAAGTGTTGAGCACTGGCAAAGTACTGCACACATGTGTGCGAATCATAGACAGGAAGGGAAGCAGAAACTCCTTCTCTTAAATTCATCCCTGGAAAGTGGCAACCAATGCTGCTAACGATTGAAAATAACATGGATAAGTGTGTAATACATGTTTTGGTAACATCAACTCCCTGTTGTCAGTGACTGACATTTTCTGAATCCATTAGTTTTTGTTTGGTTATCACAGTGAAAATGGAAGAAAATAACTCTGGACATAAATCTTAGCCCCGTTCGACCATCCTTATCTCACAAAATGACTTTCTGTTTTTCTATGGTATTGCAGCATTCAGGATGGTGGCTCAGGCTACTTAAATCTTTCCCTGCAGTTTGATGATGTTGTTCTCTTCTCCCCAGGATAGAGAACCTCTGTGTGAACCAGTTCATGCACATGTTCCAGTCCTCCTGGAATGACTTTGCTGACTTTGAGCGGATCTTCGTCAGGATCAAAAACACCATCTCAGGTGTGTGGTCTCAGTTTTCTCCATAGAATGTGGTATCTGACTTCTCTCTCCTCTCTGAGCAGCTGCTGCTTTAGCAGTAGCTAATGCGGATCCTAGTCATAAAAATCATCCTCTCCTCTCCGTATTCCTATCCTAGAGTATGTGATGCAGCACTGGAAAGAAGACTTTATGTTTGGCTACCAGTACCTGAATGGCTGTAACCCAGTGATGATCCAGAAGTGCACCAAGCTTCCAGAGAAGTTCCCCGTTACACATGACATGGTGGCAGATTGTCTGGAGAGAGAGATGACTCTGGAGGAGGAGATTGAGGTAGAGACTGAGACACACATATGCACATGTCACATGCACGCAGTTATGCAAGCTTATACACATGCATGCACACATCCCATCCACTCACAGAATCTGTGATCTATTGTACAGACAAATTGTACAAGACATGCAGAAAGACAGACCGACTCCAAGGTTTACAGGCTCATATTGTAAGACATTCACTCTCACCTGGTTCACCAACTACTTCTCAGACAGAGTTCAGTATGTCAAATCGGAGGGCCTGTTGTCTGGACCTCTGGCAGTCTCTATGGGGGAACCACAGGGTTCAATTCTCAGGCCGACTCTTTTCTCTGTATATGTCAACGATGTCGCTCTTGCTGTGGGTGATGCCCTGATCCACCTCTACGCAGACGACACCATTCTGTATACATCTGGCCCTTCCTTGGACACTGTGTTAACTAACCTCCAAACGAGCTTCAATGCCATACAACACTCCTTACGTGGTCTCCAACTGCTTTTACATTTTAGCAAAACCAAATGCATGCTTTTCAACCGTTCGCTGCCCACACTCGCCCGCCCGACTAGCATCACTACTCTGGACGGCTCTGACTTAGAATATGTGGACAACTACAAATACCTAGGTATCTGGCTAGACTGGAAACTCTCCTTCCAGACTCATATTAAACATATCCAATCCAAAATTAAATCTAGAATCGGCTTCCTATTTCGCAACAAAGCCTCCTTCATTCACGTCGCCAAACACACCCTCGTAAAACTGACTACCCTACCGATCCTCGACTTCGGCGATGTCATTTACAAAATAGCTTCCAATACTCTACTCAGCAAACTGGATGCAGTCTATCACAGTGCCATCCGTTTTGTTACCCAAGCCCCTAGCGGCAGGGTAGCCTAGTGGTTAGAGTGGTGGACTTGTAACCGGATTGCAAGTTGAGGTGTTGTAAAGATGTTGCTGCTAACGTCTTTGCAAGTTCAAATCCCCGAGCTGACAAGGTGCAAATCTGTCGTTGACCCACTGTTCCTAGGCCGTCATTGAAAGTAAGAAATTGTTCTTAACTGACTTGCCTAGTTAAGTAAAGGTAGAATAAAACAAATAAAAGTCGGCTAGAGCAGGTCGCAGTGGTGGGTGTTATTTTTTATTTAATTTTTTATTCTAAGTCGATAAATCGATGCTAAAGCTCCGCCTTATCTCAGCTCACTGGTCACGATAACAACACCCGCCCGTAGCACGCGCTCTAGCAGGTATATTTCACTGGCTATCCCCAAAGACAACACGTCATTTGGCCGCCTTTCGTTCCATTACTCTGCTGCCAATGACTGGAACGAATTGCAAGAATCACTGAAGCTGGAGACTTATATTTCCCTCACCAACTTTAAACATCTGAGCATCTAACCGATCGCTGCAGCTGTATATAGCCCACCTGTAAATAGCCCACCCAATCTACCTACCTCATCCCCATATTGTTTTTATTTACTTTTCTGCTGTTTTGCGCACCAGTATTTCTACTTGCACATCATCTGCTCATCTATCACTCCAGTGTTAATCTCCTAAATTGTAATTACTTCGCTACTATGGCCTATTTATTGCCTTACCTCCTTACTCCATTTGCACACACTGTATATAGATTTTCTTTTTTTTCTATTGTGTTTTTGGCAGTACGCTCGCTTATTCCATGTGTAACTCTGTGTTGTTGTTTGTGTCGCACTGCTTTGCTTTATCTTGGCCAGGTCGCAGTTGTAAAGGAGAACTTGTTCTCAACTGGCCTACCTGGTTAAATAAAGGTGAAATAAAAAATAGATACAAAACCTTGTATTACGTGTTGTTTGCAGGCTGGTAACATCTACATAGCAGACTATGAGTTGATGGAAGACATCAGTCCCAACAGTACAGACCCCTGTACTCTACAGTACCTGGCTGCTCCTATCTGTCTGCTGTACAACAACAGCCAGAGCAAGATCCTGCCTCTGGCCATACAGGTAGGCTATTCTGCATGGTTAGAAAAAGAGCATGGAGCAGTGTTTCTTCACCATCTAACAAAACATACCCCTCCTCCTCTCTCTCTCCCAGCTGGGTCAGACTCCAGGGAAGGACAACCCTATCTTCCTGCCCAGTGATGGTCAGTATGACTGGATGCTAGCTAAGATCTGGGTCCGCTCCTCTGACTTCCACATCCACCAGACAGTCACACACCTGCTGAGGACTCACCTGGTCTCTGAGGTGTTTGGAGTGGCCATGTTCAGACAGCTGCCTGCTGTACACCCTGCTTATAAGGTACACCAAGTACACTTCAGTCTGTGCCTGTGTTTTGTGGCTGATTAGTTGGTTCATGGATTGTTTAGTTAAATGGTTGGTTGATTGGTTTGTTTGTTTATTTATTTATTGATGGTCTGTCCTGTAGTTGCTCCTTCCTCACATTCGTTTCACCATCGCCATCAACACCAAGGCCAGAGAGCAGCTCATCTGTGAGTTTGGCATCTTCGATAAGGTGAGTGTGTGAGAGAGGGACATTGAGACATATTCAGAAGTCCGTCTACACATGGTACTAAAATCGGTCTCTTATCTGTCTTCATTGTGACTAGATTTCCTGGTCCCTCCCTGTATGTAAATTACACTGAAAATAAATATACACTCCACAATTTCAAAGATTCTACAGTTCATATAAGGAAATCAGTCAATTGGAATAAAATATTAGGCCCTAATCTACGGATTTCACATGACTGGGAATTGGTCACAGATACCTTAAAAAAATAAATAGGGGCGTGGATCAGAAAACAAGTCAGTATCTGGTGTGTTCACCATTTGCCTCAAGCTGCGTGACACAACTCCTTTGCATAGATTTGATCAGGCTGTTGATTGTGGCCTGTGGAACGTTGTCCCACTCCTTTTCAATGGCTGTACGAAGTTGCTGGATATTGGCAGGAACTGGAACACGCTGTCATACACGTCAATCCAGATCAACCCAACCATCCTCAATAGGTGACATGTCTAGTGAAAATGTAGGCCATTAAAGAACTGGCACATTTTGAGCTTCCAGGAATTGTGTACAGATCCTTGCGACATGGGGCCAAGCATTACCATGTTGAAACATGAGGCGATGGCGGCGGATGAATGGCCCGACAATGGGCCTCAGAATCTCGTCACGGTATCTCTGTGCATTCAATTTGACATTGATGAAATGCAATTGTGTTCATTATGTGTAGCTTATGCCTTTCTATACCATAACACCACCATGGGGCACAATGTTCACAACGTTGACATCAGCAAACCGCTGGCACACGTGACGCCATACACGCTGTCTGCATACTGCCGGTACAGTTGAAACCAGTATTCATCCATGAAGGGCACACTTCTCCAGAGTGCCAGTGGCCATCTAAGGTGAGCATTTTCCCACTGAAGTCGGTTACAACACCGAACTGCAGTCAGGTCAAGACCCTGGTGAGGACAACGAGTACGCAGATGAGCTTCCCTGAAACGGTATCTTAAAGTTTGTGCAGAAATTCTTTGGTTGTGCAAGCCCACAGTCTCATCAGCTGTCCGGGTGGCTGGTGTCAGACGAACCAGCAGGAGAAGAAGCCAGATGTGGATTCCTAGGCTGGTGTGGTGTATGTGGTTGTGAGGCCGGTTGGACGTACTGCCAAATTCTCTAAAACGACGTTGGAGGTGGCTTATTGTAGAGAAATTAACATTTGATTCTCTGGAAACAGCTCTGGTGGACATTCCTGCAGTCAGCATGCAAATTTCCCTATGGGACTCCCGATCACAGCCGGTTGTGATACAGCCCGGGATCGAACCCCGGTCTGTAGTGACGCAGTGCCTTTGATCGCTGCGCCACTTGGGAGGCTCATATTATTGGAAACATTTAAAGTTTACCAGTAAATTACCTGAATTTTTGTAACTTTCAAAGATTTTATGTAATTTATCACAAGACATCCAGTGGCCCTTTTGGGTACTTCAGTTTATCACAGGTACCTAATTATCTCTGACCCTCTGGCCTTATCGCATGTAAAATATAAAACAAATAAAGCTGTAAAACCTTATCCTAAATATAAACCATAGACATGGTAAGATAAATAAGTGTGTAAAAAATGTAATGTAAAAAAGATATTTCATGTTGAAACCCTATTAAATACCAATGTTATTCATGAGTTTATATCTTGGTTGTAAATGATTTTGCACTGAACTGGTGGCAGTTGTGGAAAAAGTAAATAGTTGGAAGAGTTGCAGTTGAATATAATGCTGTTGTTGATTAGATGCTTTTTTCCATGAATTAGGCTATTTTCTCTTGAACTATATGGTCTATTCACAAGAAACTCATGGACAAAATAGACACACAAAATATATACTATATATGAATACATTTGTTTTTTGTAATTCAAGTATAAATGACCATAGATTACCTGTTAATTACAAAAATAAAATAAAAAGCTTTGCAACCCTAGTCTATACTATGAGCACCGATTGATAACGTGCAGTAATAGTTCCTGTGTTTTAGAGGTTTGCTGTCCAGATCTGTCTACACTTGTAAGATCTCCAGACACAATTTGTGCCTGATTACTTCCGGAGGTGGTCAGGATGATCTGATCACAATCAGATCAGAATATGTCTTTTAATCGTCTAAACCTGTCTAAAAATGTGGGCCCAATCAGAATGTGGACACGATCAGGACAAAGGATGCATGTTAGCACCAGGTAAAAATGGGCCTAGAGACGGAGACATAGAGAGCTAATGTGTACTGTCTCTCCCCAGGCCAATGGTACAGGAGGTGGAGGTCATGTAGAGATGATCCAGAAGGCTATGAAGTCACTGACCTTCAGGTCTCTGTGTTTCCCTGATGCCATTAAGGCCCGCGGGGTGGACAGCCCTGAGGACCTACCCTACTACTACTACAGAGACGACGGGAACAGGGTCTGGGATGTCACCAAGAGGTCAGAGATCATGGGGGAGTGGGGGGTCTGTGTGTGTGTCCTTCTTGACACTTTTATAGGAGGAGGAGAACCAGGTCAATCACAAGGAAAAGATGCCATGAGATGGCTAACCCTAACACTAGCTTCGTCCACACCCCGGCTCAACCCTAAACCTATAGCCATAACCCTAAAGCCCTAGCCATTACCCTAACCATAGCTTCATGTCCACACCCCGGCTCAAACCTAACCCTATAGCCATAACCCTAAAGCTCTAGCCATTACCCTAACCCTAAATTTGATTTTCTGTTTCCCTAGTTTTGTGTGGGACGTGGTGTGTATCTACTACGACAGTGATGACACAGTACAGAAGGATGAGGAGATCCAGGCATTTGTTAAAGATGTTAGCAGCTTTGGGATGCAGGACCTTGACTGCTGTGGTGGGTACAAAACCCATTATAACCAACAAACACTACAATGGCCTAGCCTGCTTTAAAATGCTGTTTTAGATTTATCTGCAATACAAATACACACTTCTTATTTCTCTGGACTGTGTTGAAAGACATAACTGACCATGGAGCAACATTATCAAGATTTAGCTATGCAGAAATGTACTTCACTTTTAAGTTGGTCAAAAGCCTCTGTGCTTGTCTGTTGCTGTGGTAACAGTGGTATGCGAGTGAGGAACTCAGTCTGGTCTGATCAGGCTAGTAGGGGCCACAACTCCACTCTTCGAGGGCCACTCTGTTGGTTTACATCTGACAGAACCCCTGAGTAACCAGGTGTATATACACCTCTGCCCAGTCAACATGAATTGCCAGGGGACTCAAAAAACAGCAGGAGATGCAGCCTTCATAGACTGGTGTTGTGCATTTTTAAGCAATACTGTAGTTAGTGATTGCATGACAATGTGTGTCTCGTGACTCACTGATGAAACAAGTGTCAAAAAACATGTGTTGCGCAAAAAAAAAAACTTTCTGCAGGGTTTCCCAAGTCCCTGAAGACACGCGAGGAGCTCACAGAGTATCTGACTGTCATCATCTTCACTGCCTCTGCACACCACGCTGCTGTCAACTTCGGACAGGTACGGCTCGGGCTCCATATGATCAGATCCATTTTAGCAAACATCCGCTTAGCAGTTGTTTTGGCGGTGTCTGAGGTGGAACTGCGTCAGAGCTGTCAACTCCAAGTGGCTCCAGACATAATGAAACGGACATTGCCTTTGGCTGCACTGAGTCGCATTAACAGAAATCCCATCTAGCCTCGTTTCCAAGTTTGAACAATGGAATGTGAGATTTAATCTACACTTCAATTAGGATAATTGAAATCCTCATTATTTGTTCCATGATTTTTCAATTTGAGCATAAATATGTCTATATAGCCTACACTTTCTCATTCTGAACTTTTAATGCAAGTGGGGCGGATGTGGTTTCGTTAGCAACTGTTCACCGAATTTTACAGCTCCAATGTAGTTCCACCGCAAACACCCGCTATGTTGGTGTCTGCAACGAGCTTGATCAGTGCTTGCAGACAAGAGCCTGTACATTGTCTAGAGCACCGCCTAGCTTCCTTTAGATGTTAATGTCTGCCTACTCTGTGTATTTCAGTATGACTGGTGCTCGTGGATTCCCAACTCACCCCCCACCATGCGGAAGCCCCCTCCCAGGCAGAAGGGGGTGGTAGATGTGAAGTTCATCATCCAGAGTCTCCCTGACCGCGGCCGGTCCTGCTGGCACTTAGGGGCTGTCTGGGCCCTCAGTCAGTTCCAGGAGAATGAGGTACACACACCACATGCCCACGTACAGATAAACACACATGGTGTTTGTCTGTTTGTTCTTAATAATAAAGAAATCCCTCCAATTCCTGTGTCCTCTCTCTGTCAGCTCTTCCTGGGGATGTACCCAGATGAGCACTTCATAGAGAAGCCAGTGAAGGAGGCCATGGAGTTGTTCAGGAAGAGACTGGCAGAGGTCAGCAATGTCATCAAAATCCGCAACGAAGGCAAGAAACTACCCTACTACTACTTCTCTCCCGACCGCATCCCTAACAGTGTGGCTGTCTGAGAAAGGAATGCAGGGGAGAGAGCAAAGAGGGATAGCTATATAGTCTGATATACAGTGAGTGTACAAAACATTAGGAACACCTGCACGTGCTTTCCATGACAAGGCAGGTGAAAGCTACGATCCCTTATTGATGTCACTTGTTAAATCCACTTCATTCAGTGCAGATGAAGGGGAAGAGATGGTTTAAAGAAGGATTTTTATGCCTTGAGACAATTGAGCCATTCAGAGGGTAAATGGGCAAGACAAAATATTTAAGTGCCTTTGAACAGTATGTGGTAGTAGGTGCCAGGCACACCTGTTTGCGTCAAGAACTGCAATGCTGCTGAGGTTTTTTACACTCAACAGTTTCCCATGTGTATCAAGAATAATCCACCACCCGAAGGACATCCAGCCAACTTGACACAACTGTGGGAAGCATTGGAGTCAACATGGGCCATCATCCCTGTGGAAAGCTTTCGACTTGTAGAATCCCAACCTGGTCTCAGAGCATTTCATATTATTCTGTATGTAAACTCAAGACACTCCATTTAGAATGATACGTTTGGTATGGATGCATTAGAAAGATGGTTACTGAAGTATTTCTTTATTTAACTTGGCAAGTCAGTTAAGAACATATTCTTATTTAGGCAAAAATGAAAGTAGGGTGGATGGGTGGGCATGTAACAGAAACGTCTAGCAACCCAAAGTTTGCTGGTTTGAATCTCACAACTTTAGCATTTTAGCAACTTTGCAACTACTTAGCATGTTAGCTAACCCTTCCCCTAACCTTAACCCTTTTAGATACCCTTCCCCTAACTCCTAAACTTAACCCTAAGCCTAGCTAACATTAGCCACCTAGCTAAAATTCGTAACATATACATTTTCCAAATATGAAACATATTGTGCGTTTTTTCAATTTGGAACATTGTACTTTTTGCAAATTCATAACATATCATAAAAAATGGGACATCTACAAATGAATACATACCATACGAAATGGAGTGTCTTGGATTTACAAACAGAATAATACAAAATGCTCTGAGACAAGATTGAGAGCCCATGCCCCGATGAATTGAGGCTGTTCTGAGGGCAAAGGGGGGTGCAACTAAATATTAGGAAGGTGTTCCCAATGTTTTGTATACTCAGTGTATTGTGAACATTTATGGTGTTGTGTCTTACATACTGTGCTGCAAGTATCATTTGCTATGATAAGCACATACCCACTGATGCCATTCAAATTTTTTGCTAGCTATTTCTACAGGTAGTCCCACATTTAAATAATGTGGATTTATCTATTCAACTTCATTGGTGTCTATTTCAAATAAAAATACTCAAAATTGTATTTTCTATTTCTCCCTATAGCAGTGTAAAACTGTTGGTGACAATGAAAATATAAGCATATCCAGTAGCTAAAACTAAGACATTTAGGTTTTCATTTTTATTTGGTTGGTTATTCATTCTACATACTTTGTTCAAACATTTGGGAATTCAACAAATGAAAACACATCAATATTTATTTTCCAAAACAAGTACTTTAAAAAAGATATATTTACAGTTACCATTCATAAGTAAACTCAGACAAACGTGTGGAATGATATCTGAAGGAGGGAAACAGTCTTGTATGTTCAAGTCAAGTCCATAGTAAAGCATTGTAGTTTTATGCAAGTAACACTTTCTCAGCACAACAAGAGTTATTATGGGATGGGATGGCTGCTTATGTCATGTTCTGCAGAAGAGCTGTGTTTTACATTTGAAATGACATTGAAAGAACACACAGACCTCAGACAGGGTCATCCCCAAAATAAAATGTCATGTTTTACAATATGGCTTAGGGTTGCAAAATGTTGCTGACTTTCCCAAAATTCTCAGGTTTTCAAGAAATCTGGGAATCTTTCATCTGTGACAAAACCTGGGAATCTGGGTAAAGTTGCTGGAATTTTGAGACTGTAGACATTAAAGTTATTATAGGGCTTAGCAATAAACACTGTTCATGTAGCTAAGCAAAGCCTTGTCCATAAGTCTTAAGGTAAAAAATGCAAAGGAGCTTGAAGGGACAATATCAACAAGTCTCTTCTCTTAAAATCACAATTATAGGAGCCAGTTATACATAATCAAACATCAATCATGTACATTCAAATATTTCTCTGAATACAATAAAAGCAATGATCGTTTGGATCCATTGTATTCATTGGGTACAGTGGTGATAAAAGCTGGCTGAATATCTTCTAGGGGTAGAACTATAGATCACAGCTGAAGTGAAAGTTACCTTTAAAAGTCAAGTGCAGTGCAGTATGAATGCTGGCCTCACTGTATTAAGTCTAGCCCTCTCAAAGACTCTTGCCTCTGACAATAACTAGGACAGTGTGAGAAAATCACGTACAGAAGAAGTAGAATTGGTTTCCAGGGAGAAAGCTCAAATAGCTCATGTCTGGAATTGGATACTGATAGTGTTTAGTTGCATAAAATCACAATTTGAAAGGGTATCTTTTGACGCAAATATAAATACAACACAAACAATTTAAGCAATATTGTATCCAGAGAGTGAACCTCTGGATGAGAAACAGCGACAGTACTAGAGAACTGACCAGGTCAACTAAGGTAATTGCACTTTTTCTGTCTAATCGTACAGACCGTCTTGGGGACTGTGTGAGGGGGTCCTAAAATGTACACCGTACATTGAAACCGTGTCCACAGATATAATACAAAAATAATATGTACTAATACATATCTGTGCTGGTCCTGAGAAGCATTAGGCCCTTATCAAACATGCTTCTCAAATACTACACTACCCACAACTCCAAACCTGACTTTTACAATTGGAGAATACAATGGAGCTTTACATTTCAGGAAATGCAGATGTTGAAAGAACAATTTTGTTTGACACCATTGTACAGTAGAAGTGTCATGGACGCCGTATTGGCTGGAACTCTTGTTATGTATATTTACACTGGTATCAAAAACACTGTTGTTAAAAATGAGTGTTTGCTGGAATGGCTGTATAGGGCCTGAGAGGACCCTGGCAATGTGGTTCTCCCACAGATACAAAAGCACTTACACAACAGACTGTAAGCCCAAAACCGTGCTGCCTTGAGAAGGCCACAACTCCTGTTTAGACTGCACTTCCCTACTCCCAACCCTAGATGGCGACCCAATCAGGTCCTTACCCCCACATTTTATTTGCTGACAGTTCCAATTGTTCATGTTCTATCATGCTCTGTACGTTTACAGTATTGTAATTAACTAAAGAAATCATGTTCTTGCATTTTTTCGCAGCTTGAATTTTACATTATATTAGACTCTTACCAAGTTACATTTAACCAGTGGTGGAAAAAATACTCAATTGTCATACTTGAGTGAAAGTAAAGATACCTTTTAATAGAAAATAACTCAAGTAAAAGTCAATGACGCAGTAAAATACAACTTGAGTAAAAGTCTAAAAGTATCTGGTTTTAAATGTACTTCAGTACAATGGCGGATAAAGTACTCCTTTCTCATACTTGAGTAAAAGTAAATGGTTTAAATTAAATATATTATATTAAGCAAATCAGACGACACAATTTTTTTAACTTAAAAGAAATTACAGACAGACAGGAGCACAATCCAACACACTCTTTTTGTTTAGTGAGGCCGCCAGATCAGAGGCAGTAGGGATGACAACCATATTGCGGCCCTGCCTGAGCATTTGAAATGCAACGAGTACTTTCGGTTGTCAGGAAAAATGTATGGAAGTAACATGTACATATTTTCTTTAGGAATGTAGTGGAGTAAACATTGTCACAAATAAAAAGTAAACTACAGATACCCCCAAAACATACTTAAGTAGTACTTTAAAGTAATTTTGCTTAAGTACTTTACACTACTGCATATGACTAACAACACAAGGCATTTGGCTCAGGGAAACAGTGTCTTTATTGTCAACATATGGCAACTCTGCTTTACTGGAGAGAAGCCATCAGATGTTACTTTAGAAACATTATCTGGACTGAAACTGATCAATTTACAAATGCATCTAATCAAACCCTCATAATGCCAGATGTGAGAAAGAACGATACATTAAGTTACATTGAATAATAATTAGTGAAACAGCAGGTGGGTTATGGACTGATCGTTGTAACATAATACATCTGAGTTATCGTGGTTGGAAACTGGAGGCTATCTGACTGTGCAACAGAGACTTTAGCTCGACTAAAAAATGTATGTTGTGTCGCGGGTCTCTGTATCAGGTGATTGTCCGTTGCTCACCTGAGTCTCACTGACTGACTGTATGTATAAAACTAAACCAAAAAGACATGCTACAGTATAACCCACCCACGATCATCACCATCGTAAAAATAGGCTCAGCATTGTCTCATAGGGCCTCTCATAATAATGATAATAGGCCGTGTATCCAATCTCTTACTACCTCTGATCAAATTCACATAATCTTATGTAAATTTGGATTTGAATAATCCCATCTGCATGATCATTATTAGTGTGATCAGAGAAGTCAATAGGAGGATGAGAAGAGAACAGTCGAAATATAGCAGGCTGTAGCTTCCTCAAGGCATCATATAGAACCCATGATTACTATTATTACAAACTGCACATGGAATACCACAAGTACTGTATCATTCACACAATAGAAAAAACATGAACGATTAGTTGGTTTTCCAAAGGTTCATGTTATGATGATGTCTGACATGGGAGACTATTTAGCGATTTCCTGTGAATGAATGGTTGGTAGAAAATGCTTTTAAAAACATTACATTCTCAGAGCCTTCAGAGTTCTTATGGCAGAGGGAGGTAATGTCAGGTGGATGGCTGTATCTGATGTTATCCCAAAGTTATGTTTTGGTTGTATTAAAAACCACAGGGCTTGAGTAACCAGTAGGCCATATTTAGCATTACTTTCAGTGTTAAGTGAAAAGTGCAATGATCATTTCGTCAGAATTCCATCCCCCCCCCATCATTCATTGCTTTCCACGATTTCCATCCAAGGGAGGGCAGGTCTGTGTGTGGGACAGGAATGTCAAATATAAAACAAGGGATGTTTTACACAAATCTTCCTATTTGTTGCTGTACAATTTCCCACACTTATCCCTGCAAACAAAAGTGTCCATAGGACGTCTCCAGAACGTCAGGACATTGTGTCATGGTCTTGTGTTTATTGTCTACTTCCCGGTTATCGGAACCTATTTGTAATGTTCCCTATTGGACATCAAATTACCTTATTATAAAGTTATACTACAACCAAGCTGGGATCAGTACTGAACATTCCCTTATCGTCCTGATGTTAATGTCGTGTTTGAATATTTCTAGAATGTTCTCAGAACGGCAGTGAAATAACATTTAGCCAAAACCCTAAAATGGGCCTAATGGCAATGTTGCTTAGGACGTCCCCTGTTTGATGGGATATACTATAAAGTACTTTGTTCATGTTAAAAGACAAGAGGGTTGAGAGGGGTATTGGTAGAAACCAAAAAGTGCTTCAATGCATGGTCAGATCCGGTCCAATCCAGTCCCAAACTCAGAGAGGCGGGGGAGCGGGCCTTAGCGGGCTCTCGGACGACAGCAGTACGGTGGCAGTAATTAGAATGTTCCAGAATGTTCTAAAATATTCCAGATAAACGGCGGCGCTACACACTGATCCATGATGGTTTAGCCCATGATTCACAGGAAGTAAAACAAATATATCAAACAAACAAGCTAACAAACACACAAAGCAACAAACAAACAGCTCAACAGAAACCTCTGGAGCCGAGTGAGATCATCTGTCTCGTGTGTGTGTGTGTGTGTGTGTGTGTGTGTGTGTGTGTGTGTGTGTGTGTGTGTGTGTGTGTGTGTGTGTGTGTGTGTGTGTGTGTGTGTGTGTGTGTGTGTGTGTGTGTGTGTGTGTGTGTGTGTGTGTGTGTGTGTGTGTGTGTGTGTGTATATGAGGGGTCTATTGGCCCAGTGAAGGTCTAGTCCTGGGAGTGGGGACTGGTCCATACTGTTTCAGACTGTGTGGAGATGGGGGAAGGGTGAAGGTGGGTCACTCACACCTTAGTACAACCCCCATACTATAGTCTTATGCATGTCTGTGTGTTTTGTGTTTTTTACTTGGTTTGCTCGTGTTTGTGTGTGTATATGTTGGTCAGCCAGAGTGTGCCTGTGTATTAATATATGTAAAATGGTCTGGGGGCTTCAGTACTATGTTGGTCAGACATGTAGCACTTCCATACTGTAGTCCTCTGTCTCTGTGTACTGGGAGGAGTTTGTGTCAGACTGGGTGAGGGCCAGAGCCTCCTTGTGCTCCAAACTGGGCTCCATGAGGGGCAGCTTCTCGACCACTTGCTTTTTACACATCTCTGGGCGGTTCTGGACGTAGATCACCCGGTTGTAGGCCTTGAGTCTCCTCCACAGCTGGATGTAGACTTTACACTGGACGTACATGAAGACCAGGCCACCCGTGAAGCCGATGGCTACCACCACCAGCTTGGTCCAGAATGGCCACTCCAGGATACCTGGGGTTAGAGTCAGAAGAGCGAGAAGAAAGAAAGAGTGAGGGAGAGTGAGAGAGAGACATGTAAAATACATTGCCAACAGTCACAAATATTTATATCCTTATCTAGGATGCAGATGCTACAAGAAATGGAGGGTGAAAGAATTGGATCAGATCTACCATGAAGAGGAGAGGAGGGTAAAGAAAGGGAGGGTATTGTACTGTAGGAAGGAGGAACAGGAACTAGGCTCTATCTTAATTCCTCTTTCTGCAATTCCTTGCGTCCTATCTCCTCACCTCCTTCCCAAACAGATTGGAGAGGAAGGTCCAAGGTCTCTCCACTCTGGCCTTCTCCAATGCATTTTAAAAACATTTTACATTTTAGTAGGCACTCTTATCCAGAGCAACTTACAGTTAGTGCATTCATCTTAATGTAGCTAGGTAAGACAACCACATATCACAGTCATAGTACATACAGTAAGTACAACTTTTCCTCAACAAAGTCAGTGCTGGGAGGAGGGCAAAGAGGGAGGATGACAGGAATCAAGGTAAGATTCAATTAGAAAAAGCCCTATACACCAGAGCCCAGTCTCACAGGAAATTACGCAAAACATGGTTAACGGTCAAAGGTGAAAAGTTTACCTGGGATTCTTCCGGCTGCATGGGTGAAGAGATTGCCATTACAATGTATTACCAGTGATAGACAGAGATGGTGGAGAGTTTATAAGTTTATCATGCACTTATACTGCTTATTCACTTACACTGGTGAAAAGAGAGGTCTCTATCCCCTCCCCCCACTCCTCTCTCTAGCAGTACAATAACAGCTGAAAGGGGAGCTGAACTTCCTGATCTAGCCTTGGTTTCAATTCTCCTCACTAGGAAATGCGACTGAGATGGAGATTTTTTGGAGGCGTGCTTTGATGTGGGTGTCTTGTGTATGTGTTCGAACGTGGGAAGCGTTTTGTCTTTTTACTCTGCCAAAACAGTGCACAGTTAGTCACTCACCCTTCTAGACAACTTGAAACAGTCTAACCAGGTCTTGTGTCTGGAAGTAGCCAAGACTACCTAGCAAGATAGGCAACTTCTTTCGCCAATTAGCTTCATCCGGATAGCCTATCTATGGGGCTAGTTCGGGACCGTCAATACATTTCACAATGTAAATGGAACAATATTTTCATGTTGCACATCTTTTAGTTGTTTTATTAAATGCTTTCAATATTTGTATATGCATTTCTACAATTTAGAGTTGGTTTGAGGTTAAGTCATTGAAATGTGGAACTATTGACATTTTAAAATAGTGTCCCATGTACATTGTGTAATTTACTGATGTTCCCTAACTAGCTCCATAGGGATATCGAATTTCGGACAATTTTGACCATGGGCATTACGATCGGATGCTCTTAGAATTGATGATTACTTGGATGATGCCATCTGTGGGCATGTGGGCAGGATTGAAATAAACCAAATTCAAGGAAAACTGTTACGATACCCTTCATTCAGTGACATACCATTTTTTCCTAATTATCTCAAAAATCTCTGTTTTGAATGAGACTGACTATATGACCAAAAGTATCATATTTTGTATATTTCACACTAGAATACATGTTTTACCGAAGAAGTTGTTTATTGCCTTCAGTTGCTCTTTACCAGACCCAGAAAAACAGTTCTAATTGTCTTGCACCATGCTGAGAGTGCTGTCTACCAAATGACTTGATGTAATAAGAGAGAGATAAAGAGAGAGATACAGTGGGTACTTACTCATTATAACAAAGAAATATCACAAACACTGACCTTTGATTTATAATGATCAACACAACATGACAATCTGCATGAACGGGCCTGACCCGAGAGTAGGGAAAGGGGATACCTAGTCAGTTGTACATTTCTTCCACATTTAACCCAACCCTTCTGAATCAGCGCGGGGGGCTGCCTTAATCTACACCCACTTAATCTTAACTGACATCTATGTCATCGGCGCCCGGGGAACAGTTGTTGTTGGGGGTTAACTGCCTTGCTCAGGGGCAGAACGGCAGATTTGTTTCACCTTGTCGGCTCTGGGATTCAAACCAGCAACCTTTCAGTTACTGGTCCAAAGCTCTTAACCGCCAGTCTACCTAGAGAGAGAGAGTGTGTGTGTGTTTGTGTGTGTGTGTGTGTGATGGGGTTTTTGCCATGCAGTGAAAGTATTGAAGTGTGTGCAGTGTCCATTCTGAGGGGTGTTGTGGTGGTTTTGGTGCCTGTGGTGACCTGTTCTGATCTCGTCTGCAGTGCGGTCAATGAGCACGTAGAGGGACCACACCACGCAAGTTATGGCGATGACATGGAACGTCACAGAACACATGATCTTCCTCCTCTCACTGGACGTCATCTGGAGCTTCTCCCACTGAGAGAAAGAGGGGAGGGATGGAGGGAGGGAGGGAGTTTAAAAACGAAAGAGTTTAAGTCAGATACACACATTTAAATATTCATTGTGTTCTCTCGGACAAGGTTTGGGCGATTGACCATCAATGGACTATGAGCAGTCTGGCAGAAAGTGCTCGCATGCCCCTTTTCACAAGCTGCTTAAATGAGTGCTAAATATTTGATGGCCATCATTCTGTGTGTGTTATGTGGATCATTCAGTCACACACTGATGCTGGTTAACTATTTATCAGCTGTCCAGTACTACTCAACCTCTTATAGATCCAACACACTGGACTGTTTCTTTATTGATCCATGAAACCCATTAAAATCAATGGTCAAAGTCAAATACATGACGAAAGGTTTTGCTACATTATACCTCCTGAATATCAGATGCAATCTCTCAATAACCTTCATAGATGTCAACATGCTTTGAAATGATTTATGACAAACATGAAATTAATGTAGACAATTTATTGGCATTGATTCAAGGAAAGGGAGAGATGAGAGTGGAGGAGAGGAGAGGTATGACATAATATAGAATGGGGAGAGGACAAATTAGTGAATAGGAAGAAAAGGAGCAGGGAGGGAAAGTGGACTTCTCTTCCCATCCACTGTTCCTTGGCAGAAAGGAGGTATAGATCTGTCTTCCTTGGCGATAGAGCCCAGTGTGCCAGTCCTATAAACCAATATCCTGGCACCATGACTTTCTGAATAATGCAACATTTACAGAGGAACAGAGGTAGATAATAAAGACACTTCATCCTGATGGAGAGGAGAGAGGAGGAGGAGGAAGAGGAGGAGGGTGAGAGATGATGAGGAGGAGGGGGAGAGAGGAGGAGGAGGGGAGAGGGAGAGAGAGCGGAGGAGGAGGAGGGAGAGAGAGGAGGGGGATGAAGAGGAGAAGGAGGGAGAGAGAGGAGGAGGAAGGAGATAGAGAGAGAGAGAGAGAGAGAAGAGGAGGAGGGAGAGAGAGGAGGAGGAGGGGGAGAGAGAGGATGAGGAGGAGGGTGAGAGAGGAGAGAGGAGGAGGGTGAGAGAGGAGAGAGAGGATGAGGATGAGGGGGAGAGAGGAGGAGGAAGAGGAGGGTGAGAGAGGAGAGAGAGGATGAGGAGGAGGAGGGGGAGAGAGGAGGAGGAAGAGGAGGAGGAGGAGGATGGAGAAAGAGGAGGAGGAGGGAGAGAGAGGATGAGGATTTGGCCTGGTTTCCATGATATTGTACTGAATTAACCCAGGATCTAAATTAACCTGATAACTAACTAACAGAATTTAAGTGCTTTTGTTCAGTTTATCATTTTAATTAAAATGTTGAATCTGCAAGCGTTAAAGATTGATAAATTCCTTAAATAAGACTGTATCATGTCAAAATCACTCGAAACCAATTGCAAAAGCCCAAAACCCAATGTCACGCTACTCTTATCAGTATTAGATAAATAAAACAGCTTTCTGTCTTGTCGGTGTCTTCGACTAGGATTCACATCTGCATGTTCTGGTCACAGTCATCTCTGGGAGTGTAGAACTAGAACAGAATGAGTATAGTATGCGCACACACACCCCCCTCACCCCCACAAACACACACACACACACACACCTTTAGTCTCACCTTGCGAAGGGGTTTGAGCTTGGTCTCCATGATGAACTGGTACTTGCAGAGTTCACAGCAGCGTGTGTCTGAGGACTTGATCCACTGCTGCAGGCACGCTTGGTGGACGAAGCGTAAGCTGCCTGTACAGTTGCACGGTGTTATCAGTGGGCTGTCATCGTCTCCTTCGCAGTGACAGATCCTACAGAGAGAGACACAGACACAGATTAGTAGACCATAGCAGATACTCAGACAAAAGACAGTCTCTAGACAGTTACTGATCCAGAGTTAACACACTCTCAGTGACCCTAAAGGAGTATACAGACAGGACTCCGGAGGCACAATACAGCCCAGACAGAGACACAAATCAGTGATGTTACCAGGAAATGTAGATATCAGAGTCTATATCAGACACAGACAGACATACTGATCACATCTGAACTAATAACACAACCCCAACACAGAGACTATGTCCCCAAGAGGAAACTCAATAATGACAAACTAATGTAATTATTCCCAAATCAACTTCACAGTCATGAATCATTTGCTGTTTTCTGAGAGACATGGGTGGGAGGTGTCATAATACCCATACAACTGGAAATTGGAAATGATTCCAATAATTTTCCCACCATAAACTTTTCCCACAGGGGATTTTAGAAACACTTAAAATAAGGGCTGTGTTTTGTGTAGGTTTACCCTGGTGTGACGTTTTGATAACCATGTCAATCTCTCTCAGACAAGGTGACTTCTAAAATCCCCTGTGGGAAAAATGAATGGTGAAAAAACGATTGGAACCATTTCCCTGTTTGACCGCTATTATGACTCATACTGTGGTACTCATCCATAGGGAAGGCCAAGAATGACATGTATAGTTTGTTACAGTATGGATTACAAATACAACAACTTAAAGGTATTTTACATCAGCAGCATTCAGCGTTGAGGGGCATGAGATCACTATAGTGACTCTGCGCACACAGACGCCCCTCTATTGAGAATTCTGAGCATTCACACACACACACACACCCCATACACGTTCAATCAAATATCTGCTCCTTCACAGGAAATGTATATTTCAGGGAACCAATCAGATCTGTAACATTGCACCTCTTCTCTCTACCAACTTGCTTCTCTGTCCGGTCTCTTTCTCTCACGCTGTCTCTGTCTCTCTCTTTCTCTCCCTCCTCACCAGTAAAGCAGATCTGTGGTAGCTGCTGCCAGTGTTGCAGGTGTACATAGTATGGAAGCTACAAATAACCTCCACTGAGTGTGTGTGTGTGTGTGTGTGTGTGTGTGTGTGTGTGTGTGTGTGTGTGTGTGTGTGTGTGTGTGTGTGTGTGTGTGTGTGTGTGTGTGTGTGTGTGTGTGTGTGTGTGTGTGTGTGTGTGTGTGTCAAGAGAGAAATAAGAAGAAGCAGGAAGTGGGAAAGGAGGACAATCGATGGAGAGACAAATTGAGAGAGAGAGAGAGAGAGAGAGAGAGAGAGAGAGAGAGAGAGAGAGAGAGAGAGGAGGGTGGGATTAGACTCACTGCTGAAAATGCAGAGTAACTTGTAAGGGCAGTCAATACTCTCCACACACACACACCCCTGCCCACACCCACACCCACACACACACACTCCCATCTCCACAATCTGACAGGCTAATATAAAATGAGGGCAGAGAGCAGGAGCACAAGACGATTGAAATTTCGGGCAAATGTGGCCTTTGTCAGAATACCGACCTTGCCCTCTAACAGAGCTGAGCCGAAACAGAACAGAGACAGACATGAATCCTCAATGAGCCTGCTTCACAACACAAGGCTACAAAAAGTCCTGGCTGATTTGAAATAGGAAGATATGAGGTGGTTTTATGTGAAACAGAATAGGATTGTGTTGAGTAAAGGGAGCTATGGGTCAAAGTGGTTTTATATAAAACAGAATAGGATTGTGTTGAGTAAAGGGAACTATGGGTCAAAGTGGTTTTATATAAAACAGAATAGGATTGTGTTGAGTAAAGGGAGCTATGGGTCAAAGTGGTTTTATGTGAAACAGAATAAGATTGTGTTGAGTAAAGGGAGCTATGGGTCAAAGTGGTTTTATATAAAACAGAATAGGATTGTGTTGAGTATTGGGAGCTATGGGATGAATTGGTTTTATATAAAACAGAATAGGATTGTGTTGAGTAAATGGAGCTATGGGATAAAGTGGTGGTAATTATCTGGCAGAAAAACCAACCACTGTAGTTGAGATGGTCACAGTTTGGTTTAAAATATATTGCCCTTTCTCTCACCCAATACGGTTGGCTTCACTTCAAAATGAATGTAAAATGAAGGCATAATTTTTGTTCAAACAGAGTAAAGGGCAATTCCTTGAAGATTAATACTTAACATGAAACTAGTGATTTTCCTCAAGGCCTAAAGACACTTGAAAATCACCTGCCATTGTAATTTACTGACAAAGCTTCTTAGTTGTCCTTGACAAGTGTTATAGAGCCATATTACATTGAACTACAATGAAAACAGCATTTTGCATGATATTCAGTCAGAATAAAATAACAAAACAGAGCAGAAAAGAAGAAAGGAAAGAACAGAGACTGAGAGCACAGCAGGGTTTAGAAATAAGTTGGTCAAAGAAGTGCCTCCTGTCTGATCATAACCATGAGGTCGATCACACACACACACGCACGCACACACACACACACACACACACACACACACACACACACACACACACACACACACACACACACACACACACACACACACACACACACACACACACACACACACACACACACACACACACACACACACACCTTGGTTAAGGGGGAGGTGAGTGTAGCGAGTCAGTTAGAGTTTGATCTGCCCAAAGCCTCACAAGATTAAACGACAACATGAACAAAGGAGGAGTCGAGGTGGTGGAAGATGGAGTGGGATGGCGGAGTAGATGGGGGGATAAAGAAGAGGTGGTGTTTATTGCTGGGGGCGGTTGTTGTGGTGTGTTTGTATTGCAGCTCTGCAAAGCAAGTTGATTCCCTCAATCCGTCTCACTAATTTAGAAGAGTTAACGAGAGATTATAAACAACACGTACCACACCAGACTGAGTCCATAATGGTTTTCATAAAGTATGTGTACCAGTATTCAGATGTGTGAGACAGTGCTTTACCAGACGACTGAGAGCTGTTCCTAAGCTCTCTGTTGATTGGCAAATAAATTGGCTGTGTTGGTGGACATTTTATGCACTGCTGGCTTGCTGGGAATATTACAGAAACAGGGATTACTGTGCTCCGTCAGCCAGAACACGTCTTGTTGAGCAGAGATAGTGAGATGGCAGGTGCCAGAGAGTATCTCGACATGCAACACATTCAAATGCCAGCGGGAAACACGGGTTAAAATGATGATGGAAACCGGATGACAGAGAAACAAAGATAACTTCATTATAACGTCTGTGTATTCCTGCAGAGATGTACGATCTTCATTTGACCTACATTGTCACAGCAAAAGGATCTTGCAGTAACAGGATTTGAACGTTTAGTCCATAACGTTGCTTGATCAGTGGTTAGGCTATTAGGTGGGTTAAAGTATACATGAAGAGTGCAATACTGTTAAAACAATCATGTGTTAGTGTAGGTTTTCAGTGAATTTATGGAAATCAAGAAGCTCATCTGCATTTCCTCATCTGAAAATTCTCAGCATCAAAATTCTGTCTCTCCAACTCCCACTGTACTGATATCTCTTGCACCACATTTGTGCTGGCTCGATTTCTGATAATTTCCTCTTGTTCAGGTCGACTCAAACCAGGGAGAGCCACTCCAATAATGTGTCAGAAAGATTGTTTTATTCGGTTAATAGCCAGGACAGAACAGAACAGAGCAGACAAAACAGGAAGGATTTGGATAAGTGGTGATCTCAGTCCATCAGGATTGGATGACAATTCCATTTAAATTCCAGTCAATTCAGGAAGTACACTGAAATTCCAATTCCAATTCCAATTCTCTTCAATGCTTTTCAATGAGGAAAATGTGTAATTGGAATTTGGTTTACTTTCTGAATTGCCTGGAATTAAATTAGAATTGTCTCAACCCTGCAGTCCATGTGTGTGTCCCAAATGGCACCCTATTCCTTCTATAGTGCATTGCTTTTGACCAGGGTGCATAGGGCCATATAAAGGGAATAGGGTCCAATTAAAGCTCCTTGGGCTCCCGAGTGGCGCAGAGGTCTAAGGCACTGCACCTCAGTGCTAGAGGCGTCACTACAGACACCCTGGTTGGAATCCAGGCTGTATCACAACCGGCAGGGATTGGGACTACCATAGGGCGGCACACAATTGGCCCAGCATTGTCCGGGTTTGGCTGGTGTAGGCCGTCATTGTAAATAAGAATTTGTTCTTAACTGACTTGCCTAGTTAAATAAAGGTTATTTAACCTCTGACTCTACAGGAAGTACAGAGCAGTGGCGGTCGGTGTCGTTTAAGATGAGGGAGGACAATATAATTTTTTTATGAGCATGGCCTTATTTCTATTACAGCATATTGGATGACTGTCATTCATATTCCATTCACACAGCTCAATATAACATCGATAGGTTTAGGCTACTACATGATACTCACCTTTTCTCTGCACCCATCATGAGGTTGCTCCACCCTAACTTGGCCTATGAATGAACGTTTCCAGGTCAAGAGACATTTTTAGTAATCAAGGTGGCAGACAGTGACACATTCAATACCACCTTGCACACTCTTGCCTGCATCGATCAATTGCAAACAAGAGTTTCTATTGGACAAATTCAGGTATGTTTATCCCAGTTTCTTTCCATTTTCTTTTGTTTAAGCAATGTTTTTCAACAGAATCGGCGGAATGAATACACCCCTGATCACATGCAGACACAATTAACTTTCTTAGCAGCCACATACAAACAGCATGATAATTTTTGCTCATTGTATAATTCCTTATCTTATATTGGGGCGGGGTAGCCTAGTGGTTAGAGGCAGGGTAGCCTAGTGGTTAGAGAGGTGGACTTGTAACCGGAAGGTTGCAAGTTCAAACCCTTGAGCTGACAAGATACAAATCTGTCATTCTGCCCATGAACAGGCACCCACTGTTCCGAGGCTGTCATTGAAAATAAGAATTTGTTCTTAACTGACTTGCCTAGTAAAATAAATAAATCTATGCTCTCTCTCTTTCCCTTCAATTGTGGACTTAAGTGCACAACACATGAGAAGTTGTTTCCAAACCAAACCTTCAAATAATTACCGCTACACACAGCCTACATCGTTGTCAGCATATTAGCTAACATCATAGTCAACATAGCTAAACCCAATACAATCATGCAGTGCGGTGTACGTTTAGCTGTTATACCGTCGGGCCCCGGTGAAAATAATACCAAAAGCTTACCTTGATTTGGAAGAGGTTCCAGCGTTGGATAGCCATAGCCTGCTAGCTAACATAGCATCCTCCACTGTTTGAGTAGGCTAAACTAGCTAGCTGCATTCACTAGCTTAGTGAATATACAACAACAACAAAAAATATACAACAAAATAAAGCTAGCCCTCTTTCGCTCCATCTCTCTAGCTTCTCCTTCATTTTTAAAGAATTTAATTTGTTCAAAACTGCTCAACTATTGTCCTTCTCTCTATTTGAGTCAACTACTCACCACATTTTATGCACTGTAGTGCTCGCTAGCTGTAGCTTATGCTTTCAGTACTAGATTAATTCTCTGATCCTTTGATTGGGTGGACAACAGTTCATGCTTCAAGAGGTCTGATAGGTTGGAGGACGTTCTCCGGAAGTTGTCATAATTACTGCGTAAATCTATGGAAGGGAGTGAGAACCATGAGCCTCCTAGGCTTTGTATTGAAGTCAATGTACCCAGAGGAGGACTGAAACTTGCTGTCCTCCGCCTTCACCATAGTGCTACACTACAGAGTGATGTTGAGGCTACTGTAGAGCTTCATTTCAAAATAGTGTGTTTTAATAATTTATTGGGTCACACATGAATACATTTAGTATAGTGTTATCAAAAACGGATAACTTTTTAATGTTTCACAATTTTTATTAAATTCACTGAGGATGGTTCTCCCCTTCCTCCTCTGAGGAGCCTCCACTGGTACAGAGGAGGAGTGATAAATCAGAACACCTTCATCCAAAAGCACTTGCTCCCTCTCGCCCTTTCTTTTTGTCTTTCTCTCTCCTCTGTCTGTCCCCCCCCCCCCCCGCCACCACCACCCCCACCATGCCTACTGTCTCTGTGGATGACCAGCAAGATAATTATTTAAATTATATATTTTTCAATTTAAAAATAACAGCCACGCAAGCATACTTGAAGAGTAGACCACAGTGTGACTGACCATTCCATTCCAGCTAGTGCCTGATAGCACATTCACTACCACTTCACAGGAGGGATGGGTAGGGCTCTACCACGTCATATCACAGGAGGTGTAGGCAGGATCCAGCCATGGAATTGTATGTGTCTCTACCACATCACATCACGGGGATGAGCAGGAGGAGTCTACCACTTCACACACAGGGGGGTCACAATCCAGGAATCACCCACCTGCAGCAGTCTCCGGACAGCGAATAGGGAGAGAGCGGGCCTGGCGTGAGAGGCCCCATTTTGTCAGAATGGGCAGGTGACGAACACCGGTCTAGAATTGAAAAACGGTCCAGATCGCTGTCTTCGTCCATGTAGCAAAGGGGGGCTGCCCCAAGCAGACCCGAATCCCTACTTCTGGCACCACTTCCTGGGGCTCCAGCCCCTGTCCAAGTTCCGGTCTCTCCCTGGGGGATCTCAAACACATCGTCATCCCCCAGGAGGCCATCTGTTCCCCCCAGGGGAGGCTCATTGCCCCCCATTAGGGTGCTGGAGGATTTGGTGATGTGGAGGCGGGAGGCATAGCTACCCAGCTCAGAACACTGTAGACTGGCAGAGGTAGAGGAGCGAGAGAAGGGGAGGAAGAGGCGGAGGAGTTTGGAGCTGGGCGGGTGAAGGTGGGAGTTAGGAGGTGGTGGAGGAGGAGGAGGATGGATGCCGGAACAGTGAGGTTGGAAGCAGTGTTCGTGGGTGAGGTACTTGTAGTTGTTGGTGAATGAGGGAACGAGGTGAGGGTGTGTGCGGGTGAGTGTGTGCGTGGGGAAGGGAGGATGGTTTGAGGCCTGGTGTGTGAGTGTGGCTGCTTTGCCGTTGAACATCTTGGACTTCTGGTCCGTGTTGGGTTGTTTAGGTTTCACATCCAGCTCTCCTTCAGAACAGGTCCGGTCTACGAAGTGCAGTCCGCTACAGAGGCTGTCAATGCGCTGGCCCACATCGCTCAGAGAGTGAGAGAACTTCAGCGTCCCGTTGACAGTGGAGGGGCGGAGCAATGAAAGCCATTCCGTCCCGAAGGAGTTCCCGCCCTGGCCTTTGGAGGGCTTGAAGGCTGGGGGGGTGTCCAGGCGGAGTGTTGTCACAGAGATGCCCCCTCCTGAACCCTGAGAGGTTTTGCTGTTGGAGTTCATCAGAACCACAGTGGTCTGCAAAGGCTTCTGGTAGCCCTGGTCTGGAGATGTGGCGGCAAGGCTGTGTGTGAGGGATCGGAGGGATGGAGGTTGGAGGAGGGGATACAGGAAGGGATGGTCGGGCAGACGATAGCAGAAAACCAGTACAGGAGAGAAGGAGAGATGGGTAGAAAAAATATATATGAAATGAAACAAAAGGCCAGCATGCTTCAAACAAAACATATAAAGGAAAGGATGGAGAGTTATATCAAACTCCCCCCTGACAGAGAGCACAAAGGGGTTGGCATAAAGCAGAACACCATTTCTGGACAATAAAGTATTATTCTTCAGTACAGTGTAGTACTCCTCACTGCCATATCTAGTTCCCATCTATTCTGTTTAGCATCAGACAACACCATCTGTAACACATCAGCAGATGTCATGGTTGGAGGGTTACAGGTCAGGGGCTCAGGGGTTAGAGTTTAAAGGATTATTGTTTAAAGGTGTGTGTACAGTACCTGCAGATGTCCTGGTTGGAGGGGGTGACCGATGACCGTGAAAAGCTGCATGGGGCGTTGACGGAGGTGGGACTCCCCGCCTGAGGAAGAGAGAGAGAGTGAAACACAAATATAATTCCGATTTGTCTCATCGGCATCACCAGAAAAATAGTAACATTGGGCTTCATTAACAATAAAGAGAAAGAGCTGGCCTCCGATTAGCTCTGTATCTTCCTCAGATAGCAAGCCGTTAGTTAGCTAGCAAGGGTATTTTCTGAGACTGCCAATGGAAATATCTCCAATTTTAGAGAACTCGCAAATAGCTTATGTAGAACTTCATCCAGTCTATATTACTACACTTACACAGAATGCATCATAAAGATGGCATGTACTGACGCACAGCGTGATAAAAACAACAACCACACTGACAGAGTCCAGGAGATAAAAGGGATTCAGAGCTGTCAAGAGTGCCGACCAAACTCATACAAATATACACAGTACAGCTGGCTGTTAGTTCACATTACATTACCACTAGCTGGCATCTGACGGAATTATTTCAAACGGCAAAACATTTGAAAAATCCACAACTGGAAAACCAGTTTCAAAATCTAACAACTTCTGCAGATACTCGTATTTTCAGTTGGTCGGTTTATTAATTGTCTGTTAATTTAACAGTTGAACGTGAAAGTGTTAAAACATTTTCCATAGACTCAATGAAGTACTTCAAAACTGCCACACGAGCCTGGATTTCAAATGCTGCTGTGATGGCACACAGATATGGGAGTTTATCAAAATTGGGTTTGTTTTCAAATTCTTTGTGGATCTGTGTAACCTGAGGGAAATATGTGTATCTAATAGTGTCATACATTTGGCAGGAGGTCAGGAAGTGCAGCTCAGTTTCCACCTCATTCTGTGGGCAGTGTGCACATAGCCTGTCCTCTCTTGTGAGAAAGGCCTACGGCAGCCTTTCTCAACAGCAAGGCTATGCTCACTGAGTCTGTACATAGTCAAAGCATTCCTTAAGTTTGGGTCAGTCACAGTGGTCAGGTATTCTGCCACTGCGTACTCTCTTTTTAGGGCCAAGGAGCATTCTAGTTTGCACTGTTTTTTTGTTGTCTTGCCATCTTGCGCGCGCACACACACACACACACACACACACACACACACACACACACACACACACACACACACACACACACACACACACGAAGAAAAAATGACCGCATGTAGAGGAGCTGTCTTTAAAATCAATCAGATGAGACAATATTTAACTGTGGAAGTAGAACATTTACATAGTGTGTTATTACACACCAGCGAGACTGGGGAAATGAGGAAGGTACTGTGTTAGCTATATCATTTCCAGATATACTGGCTATAATGGCACCGGAGGGGATGGCTGCCGTTTTATGGGTTCGTAACCATCTGTGCTACTTTGTTAGTTTTTTTCTCATTGTTTGTAACTAATTTTGCACATAATGTTGCTGCTACCTTCTCTTATGACCAAAAAGAGAGTCTGGATATCAGCACAGCAAGTACTCATCTCGAACTGGACAATTTTTAAAAATGTAATGAGTCTGACGCGAAGGATATACTGCTTTGTCGAGACAAGTCCAGAATCCCCATTAAATCCCAGACGAGTAGGTAAACCACCGCTACCCTCGTATTATTGGCCAACGTGCAATCATTGGAAAACAAACTTCATGATCTGTGATTAAGACTATACTACCAACGGGACATTAAAAACTGTATTATGTTATTTTTCACCGGCTAAACAACGATAAGTATAATATAGAGCAGGCTGGCATCTCCGTGTTTCGGCAGGGCATAGCAGCTATGTCTAGTAAGATGAGGGGCTGGGGTGTGTGTATATTTGTCAATAACTGCTGGTGCGCCATGTTTAATATTAAAGAGGTCTTGAAGTATTGCTCGCCTGAAGTAGAATACCTCATGATAAGCTGTAGACCACAATATCTATGTTATTGGTAGTCGTCTATTTACCACCAAGAACCGATGCTGGCACTAAGATCCCACTCAACGAGCTGTGTAAGGCCATAAGCAACACAAGAAAATGCTCATCCAGAAGTGGTGCTCCAAGTGGCCGGGGACTTTAATGCAGGCAAACTTAAATCCGTTTTACCTAATTTCTACCAGCATGTCAAGTGTGCAACCAGAGGAAAAACTCTAGACCACCTTTCCTCCACACACAGAGACGCATACAAATCTCTCCCTCGCCCTCCATTGGGCAAATCTGCTTACAATCACTGACAAAACTAAAGCAGGAAGTACCAGTGACTCACTCAATACGGACGTGGTCAGATGACATGGATGCTACGCTACAGGACTGTTTTTCTAGCACAGACTGGGATTCATCTAATGGCATTGAGGAGTATACTACCTCAGTCACTGGCTTCATCAAAAAGTGCATTGATGCTGTCGTCCCCACAGTGACCGTACGTACATATCCCAACCAGAAGCCATGGATTACAGGCAACATCCACACGAGCTAACGGCTAGAACTACAGCTTTCAACGAGCAGGACACTAATCTGGACGCTTATAAGAAATCCTGCTATGCCCTCAGACGAACCATCAAACAGGTAAAGCTTCAATACAGGAATAAGATTGAATCCTACTACACCGGCTCTGACGCTTGTCAGATGTGGCAGGGCTTGACAACTATTACAGACTACAAAGAGTAGCCCAGTGACGAGTGCCTACCAGACGAGCTAAATGCCATTTATGCTCGCTTCGAGGCTACCAACACTGAAGCATGCATGAGAGCACCAGCTGTTCCGGGCAACTGCATTATCACTCTCTCACCGTAGCCGACATGAGTAAGACCTTTAAACAGGTCAACATACACAAGTCTGCAGGGCCAGAAGGATTACCAGGACGTGTGCTCCGGGCATGTGCTGACCAACTGGCAGGTGTCTTCACTGACATTTTCAACATGTCCCTGATTGAGTCTGTAATACCAACATGTTTCAAGCAAACCACCATAGTCCCTGTGCCCAAGAACACAAAGGCAACCTGCCTAAATGACTACAGACCTGTAGCACTCACGTCCGTAGGCATGAGGTGCTTTGAAAGACTGATAATGGCTCACAACAACACCATTATCCCAGAAACCCTAGACCCACTCCAATTTGCATACCACCCAAACAGATCCCAGATGATGCAATCTCTATTGCACTCCACACTGCCCTTTCCCACCTGGACAAAAGGAACACGTATGTGTGAATGCTATTCTTTGACTACAGCTCAGTGTTCAACACCATAGTACCCTCAAAGCACTAAGCTAAGGATCCTGGGACTAAACACCTCCCTCTGCAACTGGATCCTGGACTTCCTGACGGGCCACCCCCAGGTGGTGAGGGTAGGTAGCAATACACCTGCCACGCTGATCCTCAACACTGGAGCCCCCCAGGGGTGCGTGCTCAGTCCCCTCCTGTACTCCCTGTTCACCCACGACTGCATGGCCAGGCACGACTCCAACACCATCATTAACAGTGGTAGGCCTGATTACTGACAAGGGCGAGACAGCCTATAGGGCTATAGGGCTATTTGATTTGATTTGATTTAGGGAGGAGGTCAGAGACCTGGCCGGGTGGTGCCAGAATAACAACCTATCCCTGAACGTAACCAAGACTAAGGAGATGATTCTGGACTACAGGAAAAGGAAGACCAAGCACGCCCCCATTCTCATCGACGGGACTGTAGTGGAGCAGGTTGAGAGCTTCAAGTTCCTTGGTGTCCACATCAACAACAAACTAGAATGGTCCAAACACACCAAGACAGTCGTGAAGAGGGCACGACAAAGCCTATTCCCCCTCAGGAAACTAAAAAGATTTGGAATGAGTCCTGAGATCCTCAAAAGGTTCTACAGCTGCAACATCGAGAGCATCCTGACTAGTTGCATCACTGCCTGGTACGGCAATTGCTCGGTCTCCGAACACAAGGCACTACAGAGGGTAGTGCGTACGGCACAGTACATCACTGTGGCCAAGCTTCCTGCCATCCAGGACCTCTACACCAGGCGGTGTCAGAGGAAGGCCCTAAAAATTGTCAAAGACCCCAGCCACCCCAGTCATAGACTGTTCTCTCTACTACCGCATGGCAAGCGGTACTGGAGTGCCAAGTCTAGGACAAAAAGGCTTCTCAACAGTTTTTACCCCCAAGCCATAAGACTCCTGAACAGGTAATCAAATGGCTACCCGGACTGTTTGCATTGTGTGTTGTCCCCCCCCAACCCCTCATTTACACTGCTGCTACTCTCTGTTTATCATATATGCATCGTCACTTTAACTATACATTCATGTACATACTACCTCAATTGGCCCGACCAACCAGTTCCCCTGCACATTGGCTAACTGGGCTATCTGCATTGTGTCCCACCACCCACCACCTGCCAACCCCTCTTTTATGTTACTGCTACTCTCTGTTCATCATATATGCATAGTCCCTTTAACCATATACTACCTCAATCAGCCTGACAAACCAGTGTCTGTATGTAACCTCGCTACTTTTATAGCCTCGCTACTGTATATAGTCTGTCTTTTTACTGTTGTTTTGTTTCTTTACTTACCTATTGTTCACCTAATAACTTTTTTGCACTATTGGTTAGAGCCTGTCAGTAAGCATTTCACTGTAAGGGCTACACCTGTTGTATTCGGCGGATTTGATTTGATCCAATCATTGTGTCTGCCAATCTGTATGACTACAACCTCAGATCTGAATGGAACAGGCATTAATGATAATCGGCTATACATTTTACTAACATTTATGCAATATACTTTTTACTTATCTATTCATGATCACCAGAACAACGTCTGTGTGAAGCGGGTGATGAAACAAACAGAAAACTAAAAAGCTCAGAAATGAACCCACAGTCGTGGCACTGGCAAGTTCTAACAGAGCCTGTTAATGTGTGTCAGAATGGACACATCATTTACCATTCCTGTCATTCTCCTCATACCTCAAACACATCTCTATCCAACTCTCTGCTCTTCTCTGTTTGCACAGCCAATATTTCCTTGTTCTTTAAATTTAATTTCCCTTTAGGTATTTCACCTTAGTGAACAAAATGATGGTATGAGTCTTACTGAGGCCAACGACCAAAGCAAATAACTCAGGCTTGGAGAGACCAAGAAGAGGCAGACTCAATTCAACCAAGTAACCATGATAATGACACTTACCGCAATAACAACTAGAAGCAGGCACTGTGTGCTACTGAGACCAGATTCGAATAAAAAAAACGTATTCTACTGCCAATATGGGGCTGTATCACAACCAGCCGTGATTGAGAGTCCCATAGGGCAGTGCAAAATTATGGTTAGGGTTTTGTCCGGGGTAGGCCATAATCTGTCAAAGTGGAAGTAAAATTCTAACATTTGTAAAAAAGAAAAAAAAGAAAGAAAAAAAAGAAAACACTAATATAGCTTGATTAGATTTTTTATTTTAATTTTACCTTTATTTAACTAGGCATGCAGTTAAGAACAAATTCTTATTTTCAATGACGGCCTAGGAACAGTGGGTTAACTGCCTGTTCAGGGGCAGAACGACAGATTTGTACCTTGTCACCTCGAGGATTTGAACTTGCAACCTTCCGGTTACGAGTCCAACACTCTAACCACTAGGCTTATTTACCATCCAAAGTGCAATAAATAACTTCACCATGCTCAAAGGGATATTCAATGTCAGATTTTCTTTTTATTACCCATCTACCAATAGGTGCCCTTTGTGAGGCATTGGAAAAGATCTCTGGTCTTTGTGGTTGAATCTGTGTTTGAAATACACTGCTCGACTGAGGGTCCTTACAGATAATTGCATGTGTGGGGAACAGAGATAAGGTAGTCATTCAAAAAATCATGTTAATCACTATTACTGCACACGTCACAGTGAGTTTATTATGAACTTAGTATGTGACTTAAGCCAATTTTTACTCCTGGACTTATTTAGACTTGCAATAAAAGGGGTTGAATACTTACTGACTCAGGACATTTCAGCTTTTTATTTTTGCAAAACGTTTTTATTTTTTTAAAGCATCCCCAAACCATCACACTACCACCACCATGCTTGACTGTTGGTGGAAGGTTCTTCCTGTGGAATGCAGTGTTTGGTTTTCGTCAGGCATAATTGGGACCAATGTCATCCAAAAAGTTAATCTTTTGAATCATCTGTCCATAGAACATTCTTCCAAGAATCTTGATGATCATCCAGGTTCTTTTTGGCAAAATTGAGTCAACTTTTTGGATGACATTGGTCCCATTATGCCTGACGAAAACCAAACACTGCATTCCATAGTGAGAACCTTATACCAACAGTCAAGCATGGTGGTGGTAGTGTGATGGTCTGGGGATGCTTTGCTGCCTCAGGACCTGGACAACTTGCCTTAATATAAGGAACCATGAATTCTGCTCTGTATCAGAGAATTCTACAGAAGAATGTCAGGCCATCTGTCTGTGAGCTGAAGCGCAGCTGGGTCATGCAGCAAGACAATGAACCAAAACACACAATCAAGCTACATGAAAGTGGCTAAAAAGCAACACACTTGAAGTTTTGAAATGGCCCCGTCAAAGTCCAGACCTAATCGTAATTGAGATGTTGTGGCAGGACTTGAAACGAGCAGTTCATGCTTGAAAACCCACAAATGACAGAGTTAAAGCAGTTCTGCATGCAAGAGTGAGCCAACACTTCCAAAGCATTTGGTTGCAGTCATTGCAGCTAAAGGTGGCACAACCAGTTGTTGAATGTAAGGGGGCAATAATTTTTTTACACAGGGGAATTGGGTGTTGCATAACTTTGTTAACTAAATAAATAAAATAAGTATACTTTTTTTAAACTCAGGTTCCCTTTATCTAATATTAGGTTTTGGTTGAAGATCTGATAACATTCAGTACAAAACATCTGAACAATCTTTTCACAGCACTGTGCAGTTGCAAGTCTTAACGACAACAACATTCTCAGTACCAAAAAAGAAACGTTTTACTTTGTACCTTAGTTGAATACACTGAATAAGTTGGTCTGGATAAGTGGATAAGTAAATGAGCAAAATGTAAATGTAACAATTAACAATTGCAACGCACACTGGGTATTATCATTTTCCTTTTTGGGGGGGCGGAGCTCATTAAAATAATGAGCTCCTTTCTTGTTACCAGGGTGGCATTTACATCCTACCGACTCATGCCACCCGGCTCATACATGGCCAACGGAGAATTGCTATGGTGACAAAGTGACCCTGACTATTAGCAGATGTAAAGACTTTATCCCACTAAGAGGCTCACAGGCTGCTCAGGAGAACACAACCAATCTGTCCCGGCAGAGAGAAGGGAGCGGGGGAGAGGGATAGTGGAGAAAGAAAGAGAGATACGGAGGGTAGATCGAGTGAGGTATGGGGAATAGTATTGTTCCAATATGAGGAACAATCCATGTAACACATCCATATGAAATCAATGTGTTTTTTTAGATCAGTGCAGGTGAGTAACGTAGAGACAAGGAGAGGAGGCCCTGTAGACTATTGAGTTGCAGCCCTGATGTTTAATTAAGTGTCAGTTGGGGTGGAGGAGGTGAGACTGTGGCTGCACACCAAACACTTAAATGTAAAATACGTATTTAAAAAAAAATGATGTCTGACGAGTTGACACGTGCAGGGCAAGGGGCGAGGGAAGAATGAATTCATTTTAAATGGCCTGCTCTTGCCCGGAAATCTGTCACTCGTTCATCAAAGTTGTGTTTTCAGTCAGCATGGAACTGTTGTGTGCCTTACATGCGCTACAGTCAATTATGATTGCATTTCATATCTTGGCTAGAAGACAACGCATCCGCTGGCATCGAGTGTTAGCCATCCTACTACATGAGGTAAATCGAAAATTACAATATATAAGTGTGATGTCAGGGAAAGTTGTGCGCAAGCTAACATTTCCAAAAGCTAACCAAACAAAAACATCATTACTTTTATGATAAGTGTTTGAGCCGTCATGTGCATTAGTAGCACAGTTTCTAACTTATTTACATTCGTTTTTACTTACACTTGTATGTTGACTTCTCCATGTTAATGCTGGTATTAAGTTTTGGCTGACTTTTCTTAGCAGATGTACAATTATCGCAAATTGAATTATGGGGCGTTTCAGGCCCCGGAGTGAACATAATTGTACACTCGCAAACTCGATCAAAAACGAGGGCTGATGGGCTTTCGTTGCCAACTTCCCTTGCTTGGCTAATCATTTGGCCCGACGGCAAAGATGGCCGCGGGGATTCTCCCAAGGGCATAAGGCGAGGGTAAGTGGAGGAGGGTGCGTCTTTTATGAGTTTGAAACGCAGCCTGCGTGTTTGGAGACGTCTCTCTCAATAAGAACTGATCAGAGAGCTGTACCTCTGACTGTGGAAGTGACTGGCAGGTTAGGACCCCCTGGCAGTCTAGGCCTGACTGTTTCTCTACAGGATGTCTGTCTCCATTCTGTCCATCACCCTGTGTTATTTTCACTTTTCTATCTTTCCCTCTCTCTCTTTCTATCCCTCTCTCGTCAAAATAACTTTTTGGTAGCCCTCAGTTCTTCAATCCCCTCTTTCTCTCTCGGTTGTCCTTTGGTAGGTACAGGTCGGTCATATACCATTCATCCTGTATGTTCCATCTCTGACCTTACCTTGGAAATGTTGCTGGACCTGCTGGCAGAATGACCCAGGTGCTTCTCATTCTGAAAGAGAGGAACAGAAAGACAATATTAGACACATTTAGTCATTTTGAAACACCAACCCCTGTAGCAGCAGATACTGTAAGTCATATCAACGTTTGACTGGGACAATAACCGAAAGATCGCTGGTTTGAATTCCCGCGCTGACTAGGTGAAAAATCTGCCCTTGAGCAAGGCACCCTAATTGCTCCAGTAAGTCGACCAGGATGAGAGTGTCTGCTAAATCACTAAAATGTAAATGTAAAATACCTTCTATCTTGAACTGCGTTAGAAACATAAGAGGCAACAAGGAGAATCTGTTATAACATTTGCAGTGATTATACATGATAACGTATGGCTGGTAATGATTTTTACATCTTTACAGCACTGCACACTTACCAGCTGTTTGGTAATGGACACAAAACCCCTTACGCACGCACACTACGTCTCTCTTGCTCTCGTCCTCTCTGTCTATACATTACCATACTGATGCTTTCACAGCAAGTTCAGTGGAATAGTCAGAAGATTTTCCGAAGACGATGAAAACTAGTTGATAGTTGATTAACCTGTTTCATGCTGAAGAAGCAGACTGACACGCACCAGCATACACTTTTTTCTTCTAATTACTCGATCCCTTCCCTTGTGTCTCGCCTTCCATAGTTGCCATGGTGATGCTAGTGAATAGGTCTGTGTGTTTAGTCTCCATTCTCTCTCTTCCATCCCAACCTCTCTCTCTCTCTCCATGTATGTCTGTCATTGGCCCGAACTTCAGCCTCAAGATACATAAGCAAGCAACAACAGACACACACACCCACAAACATGTATACAACACACACACATTAACGACTGAACTGTGAACTGATGGTGTGCCAACATCTTACTTATCTCTGAGGGAGGCAGGGACTGTGAATGATCTGCTGTCAAATAGCAGATAAGCAAACAACACACGCATTTACACGCACGTGCACACACACACACACGCACACACTTCTGGTAAACAGACCCTGATGAATCCACACACAGCACATGCATCTGAGAACCTGTGTTTGTCCATCTGTGTGTGGCAATAATGGTTGGCTCATGTGACACAGGTTCTTTATGAAGAGCAGACTTAAACATACAGTATCGTACTGAGAAACAGAGCAGCAGACAGATACAAGGAGATAAGAAGAGAGAGAGAGCGAGAAGAGACGATAGGAAGAGAAAAAAAGAGAATGAGATAGAGAAAGAAAGAAAGAGAGAAAGGGAGAGCGATAATATGGGGAACATAAATTATTTTTTTGTCCTCTGTTTCCTCGAGTAATGGAGTAATGATGAGGAACTCAAGGTTGCCATGAGAGCCGCTGCAAAGGGGAAATAACAAGGCCACTAATACAGAGCCTTCCCTCCAATTTAATAGGACAGGATGATTAGAATACAACAAGGAGAGGAGAGACTGATAGATAGATGAGAGCAGGGAAGTGCTGAACACTCTCCCCACTCAGATTAGAGAGGTAGGTCTTTCGTCCCAGTAAGGAACTGATGCAGTATTCATGCTCTCTCTCGCCGGCTCTCTCAGTAAAATATGTCACCAGTCTCACTGGGTTTGAGAGTCGTCTCATTGAACACGCACACACACGTCTCAAGCCTGTGTGTTCATCTACCTGTGTGTGGTCATAATGGCTCATGTGACGTGTGTTCTCTTTGGTTCTTTTCACTCATTATCTTTATGAAGAGTACACAGCGTCGCAAACTTAAATACTTTATGATGGACTGAAGCCATCTGAATTCTAGACAGAGATATACAGCACACTGAGTATACCAAACATTAGGAACACCTTCCTAATATTGAGTCCCCCCCACCCAGCAGCGTTGCAGTTCTTGACACAAACCTGGCACCTGCTACCATACCCCGTTCAAAAGGACTTACATTTTCTGTCTTGCCCATTCACCCTCTCAATGGCACACATACACAGTCCGTGTCTCAATTGTCTCAAGGCTTGAAAATCTTTTTTTAAACTCTCTCCTCACCTCTACACTGATTGAAGTGGATTTAACAAGTGACATCAATAAGGGATCATAGCTTTCACCTGGTCAGTCGATGTCATGGAAAGAGCAGCTGTTCTTACTGTTCTGTATAGTCAGTATACAGTACATGAACATAGCACATACAGTATCATACTTATACTGAGAAACAGACAGATAAAAGGAAGATAAGAGGAGAACAAGAGTGAGTAAGATAACAAGAGAAGGGATGATCGAAAGAGAGAAATATAGTCAATGAGATTAAGAAGGAAATATATATAGGGAGAAAGAGAGTGATAATAATCTTATTTTTTGTCCTCTGTTCCTTCGCTAGTCTAAGATGTAGTAATGATGAGGAACTCACAGTTGCTATGAGAGCCACTCTGCTGAGGGAAAATAACAAGGCCACTAATACACAGCCGACCCTCCAATTTAATAGGGCAGAATAGGAAGAGGAGATGAGGAGAGATGGATAGATGAGGAGAGAAGAGCAAAGTGCTGAACACTCCAGACAAAAGAGAGAAGCATTTCATCCTGGCAAGGAACTAATCGACTTTCTCTGTTTATGTCTACCTTTCTTTGTCTTTCACTGCCTTTTCCTTTGTTCTTCGCACACACGCACGCACACACACGCACGCACACGCACGCGCACGCACACACACGCACACGCACACAGTATCAGTGACAGTGGTCTATAATAGGACTAAGTCTCGTGAGTCATCCATTATTCTGTGAGAGAAACTCAAGAGTTTCAAACATCTCTGTCTCTCTCCTCCCTCCCTTTTCTCTCTCGGTTCTTTCTCTCTCCCTCGGTCTCTCTGTGGACTGGGTAACAACTCCTGGCTGTGATGATCCAGGCATGTGAGAGGGAGGTAAAGGGAGGCTCAGGAGGATATGACAGAGGAGAGGAGACATTTTGTCTTGGTGGTTCACGGCTCCGAGGCTTTAAGTCTGTTCAGGGGCTCAGAGCTTCAGGGCCTCTGTGTGGGCTATCTCTTGCCTCTGTCTGAACCCTGAAGACTTTCACAATGTTCCATCTTTTCAGAACAGTTATGTTGAGGAATTCTAATCTTCATAAGTTCCCCTCATCTCCAAACCAGAGTTTGTCGGAAGTTTTAATTTCTTAAAAGTAGTCTAAAGTAGAACTATATCAACTATATAATCTTCTTTCCCTGTACCAGACAGTTACCTCAAACATAGCCATATAATATGTCAGTTCTATTAAGTGTATTTCTATTTCTGACCCGTCATCTATTTCTGCATATAGCCTACAGTACAACCAGCCTACTACAACGTCCCCACCCACAGATTCAAAACAACGTCAGCCAGTCTATCACAACACAGCGAAGCTAGCATCATTAGCCTCCGGAAGCTAATCAAATCAAATTGTATTAGTCACATGCGCCGAATACAACAGGTGTAGGACCTTACAGTGAAATGCTTACTTACGAGCCCTTAACCGACAGAATAAGAGATAAAAGTAAAGAGGAGCAGTAAAAATTAACAATATATACAGGGGGTTCCGGTACAGAGTCAATGTGCGGGGGCACCGGTTAGTTGAGGTAGTATGTACACGTAGGTAGAGTTAATTAAAGTGACTATGCATAGATGATAGTGGTGTGGAGAGGGGAGGGGGGGGGGGCAATGTGAATAGCCTGGGTAGCCATTTGACTAGATGTTCAGGAGTCTTATGTCTTGGGGGTAGAAGCTGTTTAGAAGCCTCTTGGACCTAGACTTGGCGCTCCAGTACCGCTTGCCTTGTGGTAGCAGAGAGAACAGTCTATGACTAGGGTGGCTGGAGTCTTTGACAATTTTCAGGGCCTTCCTCTGACACCGCCTGGTATAGAGGTCCTGGATGGCAGATAGCTTGGCCCCAGTGATGTACAAATGCTAATTAGCACCGAATTACTAACTAACTCAGCTATACACAACTTAAATAAATTACCCTTTAATTAAAGTCTCAAGGAGCAGAACATGTTTTAACTTTTCATAGGATCTCATGCGTTGGCAGAAATCTGTCTGCGCTAGCTGCTTACATACTACAATAGGTTACCGAATCAAATTGATATTTAATATTGGATCTCTGGGTTATATACTAAATAGGAAAAGGTTAAATCCATTTGAATTGAATCACTTTTTGAAAGTTTACCTATTTTGCATACCCCACCATACCCTGAGACACCCTTTTTTGAGATGATATCATTTAAAGCAGTTTTATAATTTCTTGAAAAAATGCTTTTACATTTTTACAAAAATATTTGTTTTCCCTCCAAATTTGCATATGTTTTAGCAAAGACCCTATTTTACATAGTCAGAGGTATTGGATACAGGGTGGGTGTCAGATTTTGACTGATAAATGTACTAAAATATAAATATAATTGAAATTTCAAAATTCAAATAGTACCATAAAGATGGTTGGAGGTCCACACATCAGAGAATGCTGATTTGAATGGGAATATATATTGTTTTAAATTATACTGTCAATCCTCCATAGGAAACCTATTGAAATATTAGAAATATAGATAATAGAATAGACATGACCATTTAAGTTGACATCTGACGGTGAGTGGAGCGGTGGCCATCTTTGTAGTTGTAATTAGAAGGTAACATTTCAATTCAATTTAAATTTCAACGGTGTACCAGCTAAATTGCGGTGGTCTGAATTGAAGGGATAGGTCCCTATGATTGAAATGACACCCACCTGTATTCAAGAGCATGTTGTGTCTTAACCGATAGCAGCACAACACAAACACCTCAGATGATGTGAAGCAGGATCTAAACTACAACAAATGCAAATATGAAAATAAATCTGAGTTGACATTGTTTGATAATTTACTTTGAAAAGGTTAAATGTCAATTTGTCAATTTTTTTCGTTGTTGAAATTATCAAATCGTTTGACAACCCTGTTTGTAAGCTTTTAAATGATATCAAACTCAACCGTTTATATTTTCCAGTGATGAAGACATGGATGTCTCGTGGTATGGTGGGGTATGCAAAATGGGTCAACTATGAGCTCCTCTTTCCCCTGAATGTTTTGGCACTTAACAAAAGGGTGCCATCTGCACTGCTATTTTAGTTATTAATCTGACTATTCTCTCATTGATTTCAGTTACTTATTTCAGCAATTTGAGTTTTCAGTATAGTTATCTAATGTTGGTAGAGCAGATTGTTCTGTTTTAAGGTTATTCCTGAATCACTATGATAAATATAATAGTTTTTCTTCCGTGTATTTTTAACAGAGCTGAGATTTACTTTGAAGTACAAAGTGTAGGAATAGGCCTACAGGTGAAATCAGTCATTGATACAGACATGGTGGAACAGCAGGAAGATCAAAAATGTTGTGAATTCAACTCCCAGATGAAGTTAAATAATAATTACTATATGAATAAAGATACACAATGTAATCAAGTATGTCAAATATGTAAGTTGAAAACACTATGTTAAAAGCACTGTTTGTGTGGGTGTCCCTAGCATTGCAAAAAGACAAAGAGCTGTGACTGGATCAGTGGTTCACCAATCAGGGATATTATTTTTGAAGACATATCGTATCGTTTTAACAATATCGCAATATAATTTCTGCGCTAGTTTTCCTTCATTGCTTGTATTCCAACTTCTTTTAAAATATGGAGCCAATTTCTTTTCAGCACTTTTACTAATTTTCTCATGGCTCTCTCTTGTCTCTCTGCAGCAGACATATGGTGAGAAATATCAAATCATACTTTATTGGTCACATGCGCCGAATACAACAGAATACAACCATACCGTGAAATGCTTACTTACAAGCCCTTAACCAACAATGCAGTTCAAGGAAGAGTTAATCAAATATTTACCAAATTAACAAAGGTAAAAAATTATAAAAAGTAACACAATAAAATAACAATAACGAGGCTTTATACAGAGGGTACTGGTACCGAGTCAATGTGCGGGAGTACAGGTTAGATGAGGTCATTTGTACATGTAGGTAAGGGGGAAAGTGACTATGCATAGATAATAAACAGCGAGGAGCAGCAATGTAAAAACAAATGGGGGGGGGGGGGTGTCAATGTAAATAGTTTGGGTAGCCATTTCATTAATTGTTCAGCAGTCTTATGGCTTCTGGGTAGAAGCTGTTTAGAAGCCTCTTGGACCAGACTTGGCGCTCTGGTACTGCTTGCCATGCGGTAGCAGAGAGAACAGTCTATGACTTGGGTGACTGGAATCTTTGACAATTTTTTGGGCCTTCCTCTGACACTGCCTTAGTGTATAGGACTTTGATGGCAGGAAGCTTGGCCCCAGTGATGTACTGGGCCATACGCACTACTCTCTGTAGCGCCTTGCGGTCAGAAGCCGAGCAGTTGCCATACCAGGCGGTGATGCAACCGGTCAGGATGCTCTCTATGCAGCTGTAGAACCTATTTGAGGATCTGAGGACCAATGCCAAATGTTTTCAGTCTCCTGAGGGGGAAAAGGTGTTGTCATGCCTTCTTCACGAATGTCTTGGTGTGTTTGGACCATGATAGTTGTTGGTGACGTGGACACCAAGGAACTTGAAACTTTCGACCCGCTCCACGACAGCTCTGTCTATGTTAATGGGGGCCTGTTCTACAGGGAACGAGACAAAGGTCCTCCAGAGAACATTCCCTTGGGACTATCACGCAACGTCCTAAGAACTAATAAAATGAAAGTCTTGAGAACATCCTAAAAAAGGCCCTGTCATGGCCCCCAGTGACATCCTGGGAACTTGAAGGGAACCAGACAAAACTGGGACCTGTACTGAACGTCCACTTATGGTCCCGAGGTTAACGTCATGTTTTAATGTTACTACAATGTTCTCAGCATGTCAGTGGGATAACTTCTTGGCAAATTGGCAAAACCCTTAAAGAGACTAAATGGGAATGTCGCATAATTTCCTTAGGACATCCCCTGTTTGCTGGCTTAATACAATCATCTAGTATGACATCCCAGGACGCACGTGCACACACACACATCCCTCAGCATACACAATGGACAGGATATGTGAAAGCATCATCATTCATTGTCCCCGAGAGTACATAAGAGAGGTGAGAATTACATGGACTGAAGAGAGGGATGTTTACATGGTGATAGGCTAAAAGAGAATGGCTGAGAAGGTCCATGGGGACTATAGAAACTCTTATAAAATGGCAGAGGATATATCAATTCAGTTTTCTGTTAAACAGAAACATCTACTCTGACAGGAATATTGCAACATACATTTTTATAAAACCCATATAAAAATTGACATATCAATGACATGTTTAATTTAACAGAACATTACAACAGACATTTAGATTTTATAGCAGCATCAGAAGGAGCCTGGGTATGTGGGTAATGAATTATTTAAACAAGCAGCTTCTCTCTCTCTGTAGGAAATGTGCCAGAGATGTCACTCTTAATCATCTACTGTCAGATCATATGCCAAAATGTTTAGAGAAAAACTGAGGGTGAGAGACAGAGGGACAAAGAGACTGGGAGGGAGAAGGAGTTGGAAAAAGAGAGAGAGAGAGACAGACAGTGGGAGGGAGAGTGAGATGGAAATAAAGAGAGAGAGGGGAAGGGGGGAAAAAGAGAGATAGTAGAGATAGCAAGCAGAGTCGGTGAAAATGAGGAGAACGGAAGGGAGGAAACAATTAAATCATCAGAACTAATGGTCTGCACACACACACACACACACACACACACACACACACACACACACACACACACACACACACACACACACACACACACACACGCGCGCGCGTGCACGCTCACTCACAAACAAGCGCACAGGCACATATACACGCACACAAGTTGATGAGGATAATGGGGAAATCTGTGTGATGTGAATGACTAATCCTGTCCATTGATCTCTCCATAGAGGTGGACACATGTCATTTACATATAATAACCACAGCTCAATGACCTGGAGGTTACAGACCAGCACAGACCACACTGTGTGTGTCATATAGACTGAGTATACAAAACATGCTCTTTCCATGACGTGATGTCACTTGTTAAATGCACTTCAATCAGTGTAGATGAAGGGCAGAAGACAGGTTAAAGAAGGATTTTTAAACCTTGATCCATGGATTGTGTATGTGTGCCATTTGGAGGGTGAATGGGAAAGACAAAGTATTTCAGTGCTTTTGAACTGGGTATTGAACTGGGTATGGAAGAACTGCAACGCTGCTGGATTTTTCATGGGCCAGAATCCCTGTGGAACGCGTTCGAAACCTTGTAGAGTCCATGTCCAAACAAACTGAGGCTGTTCCGAGGGGAAGGGGGGGGGGGGGGGGCAACGCAATATTTGGAAGGTGTTCCTAATATTTGGTATACTCAGTGTATATTTGGCAGCACACATACACAACTGGGTATATTGAGTTACTCGTAGTGAATCATATTCTTAGGACACGAGAAAAGGCACTTCAGAGACTTGGAAGAAAGACAGAGTGAACCTCATCTCAGACGATTCTCACCACTGGTTCACTGGCAGCACATATGGAGGCTTGGCCTCAAACACATGAACAAACACGAACAAACACAAGGCATGAGATTACACAGTCGCTCGTCCTCCCGGGTAGCCATCCTTCCAAATCCATCTCGTTAACCCTCATGTGCCTCTGCTCAATTCTGTCCTATAAATGTGTTTATTAATGCATGTAGAAACACACAACCTGCTTGGCCTGTGTATGAATATCTATCACTGAAGAGCTTATACAATATCATTGTGCAGAATATGTATCTGAGAGGAGCACACCATACTGTATTTCTCAGCATGACAGAGAAACAGAAGACAAGCTGACAAGAGTTCAACCTTCCAGCTAAAATATCTCTGAATCCTGTAAAGACAGAGACACACAGGACGACACACCAAAAACAGAGCCATATCTGTAACAGACTCCGAAGAATATGGAGACAACTAACACAAGCACACACACACGCAAGCGCGCAAACACACAGACAGTTTTTCCATTGAGGACCCAAAAGGGTGCGCATTTTAGTTTTTATCCTAGCACTACACACCTGTTCCCACTAATTAAAGATGTATGGGTTTATATGTAGATAGAGTGCAATCATTGACCTCTTACTGTATTCCCTAAATCTTCCCAAACTCACACAAACAGAGGCAGGATAGGGTGTATCCTATATCACTGAAATAATCTGATCACACAGGAAGAGTGTGGTGTCTACTGTCTAGGTATGGTTTCCTGTCTCTGTCAACATACGGTGACTTCTAGGAACGGAAGATGCAAGGCTGAACACATGCAGATATAGGCTGTGAAGACAAAGTGGTCAGCGAACAGAGGATGCGGACCAGATGAAATGTTAGAATGTGAACTATGCACAGTAACAATAATCACCAGAGGTTCCTGTCAACCACAACAACACAGGACTCCTGTTCCAGTTCTAACCAGAGCCATATACACTGAACAAAAATATAAAACGCAACATGCAAAGTGTTGGTCACATGTTTCATGAGCTGAAATAAAAGATCCCATACATTTTCCATATGCACAAAATGCTTATTTCTCTCAAATGTTTGCACAAATTTGTTTGCATCCCTGTTAGTGAGCATTTCTCGTTTGCCAAGATAATCCATCCAATTGACAGGTGTGGCATATCAAGAAGCTGATTAAACAGCACGATCATTACACAAGTGCACCTTGTGCAGGGGACAATAAAAGGCCACTTTTAAAATGTGCAGTTTTTTCACACAGCACAATGCCACAGATGTCTCAAGTTTTGATGGAGTGTGCAATTGGCATGCTGACTGTAGGAATGTCTAGCAGAGCTGTTGCCAGATAATTTAATGTTAATTTCTCTACCATAAGCTACCTCCAATGTAATTTTAAAAAATTTGGCAGTACTTCCAACCTGCCTCACAACCACAGACCACATGTAACCATGCCAGCCCAGGATCTCCATATCCGGCTTCTTCACCTGTGGGATTGTCTGAGACCAGCCACCCAGACAGCTGATGAAACTGTGGGTTTGTACAACCAAAGAATTTCTGCACAAACTGTTAGAAACCACCCTGAGGAAAACTCCTCTGAGTACTTGTCGTCCTAACCAGGGTCTTCATCTGGCTGCAGTTCGGCGTCGTTACCACTGCCAGCCCAGGACCTCCACATCCGGCTTCTTTACCTGCAAGACCATCTGAGGGGGGAGGAGAAAAGCCCTTTGTAGGGAAAAACAAATTCTGATTGCCTGGGCTTGCCTCCCTAGTGGGTGGACCTGGCTGTGAAGTGAGTGGGCCTATGCCCTCCAAGGCCCACCCATTGCTGCACCCCAGCACAGTCATGTGAAATCCATAGATCAGGGTCTAATGAATTTATTTCAATCGACTGATTTCCGTCTATGAACTGTAACTCAGTAAAATCTTTGAAACTGTTGCATTTATATTTTTGCTTAGTATATTTAGAGCCTAAATATACACACATATCCTAAATATATGGCTCTGGTAAGAAAAGGCATGGGATGACCCTGTTTGAGGACCAAAGTGAGAAGCGCAAGGCTACGAGACAATGGGAGTGGGATATAGACATTGCCTATAAGACACTGATCTAAGATCAGTTTTTTGTTTCTCCCTAATGGTTATGGTTAGGATTTTGGAGAAGGTAAGCTGATCCTAGATCTGTGACCGTTAGTAAAATTATAGCGACAGTACACACTACATGAGACAGCAGCGATCATTAGCATTTGCTCAGCAAAACCACAGTCTCACAGGTAGCTTGTAAACTAGTGTAGGTCTGAGAGAGAGGAAAAATACTGTGTTTTTGAGTGAGAGAAAACTAGAGACATCTCTGTAGTCTCAGAAATCCCAGACCTAGGGCAACAGCACTAGGTCTGAGAATCATGTCAGATTTTCTTGGCCAATTCAGGGCGGGCGCTCCTCAGACAGGAAAATCGGCCAACAAATCATGTGTTTGGGTAGGCAGAGCTTAAAAAGAATCCCCTCGGAAACATGACAAAGGTGGACACCCAATGCGGACGCAGATAGCTAGGATAATGTTAGCCACAGCCAGTCAGTGATTTAAATGCCAACGTCATGGTGCATGCAAACTACTGTACTCACTTAAATTGAAAATATCCTCAGTGAGCTCCATCTAGCTAGCTTGAGGAAATGCTTACGGCTCTGGACGGATTTTCCAGCGCCAAACTCCGCCCTTTCCTCTCTGCCAAACTGACGTTGGTTTAAGTATAGACGTGTATGCTGAAACATTGGTTCATTGAGGGAGGCAAGTCTGACTTAAACCACATTTCCACAGAAACAGCTCCTAAAGTAGGCCTGAAGCGAGGTACAGGAAACAGCCTCTCTGTGTGTGTGCTTGTGTGTGTGCTTGTGTGTGTGCTTGTGTTTCTGAGAAAAAAATACTTCACAATATCAGGATTGCTAATTGCACTCTCTCTCATCTGCTTGTCATCTTCTTCCCCCTCTCTTTCGGTCTCTCATCCAATCTTACCCTCTTTTCCTCCTCCTCCACCCTCTCATCTGCATCTCACCCTTCCCTTCCCCTACTCTCTCTATCTGCTTCTAAACCATCCCTACTAAAAACTCTCCTAATTGCATCAGTGTGTCAGAATAGGAACAGGAAATGGGAGACCAGTATGTACTGATTTGTCACTGCTGGTCTGCTCCCTGAATAAGAAATTGCTAATAGTTAGCACTGATAAAGGGCTGTCTGAATGGTGCTAAGCTACTGGAATTGCTAAGGCACTAGTTAGAGGAAAGGAGGTTCATTGAATGAACTGGAAGGGAGGAATGGAGAGAGAAAGATGGGAGAAACAGAGAGAGAGAGAGAGAGTGTGTGTGTGTGTTTGTGGATGTGAGAGAAAGAAACAGACAAAGACCGAGAGAGAGAGAGAGAGAGAGATACAGAGAGAGAGAGGAGCGAGAGAGAGAGAATAGACGACAAACAAAAGAGTGAGAGAGTCAATGACAGAGAGAAAGAACAAAAAAAAGAGATGGTGAGAAAATGAGGGAGGAAGCTAAAAGTAAGTGTGTGTCAAAGTACTTGTTTTGTTAGCCAGATAAGACGCAGGGTTCAATTGGAAGTCAAGGTATTTCCTCACAAGTATAAGTTGGTTTGCTTTTCTCTCCTCTGAATCACTTGAGTCATTATTTATGTTCGAGTCCAGAAGTGGATTCCAAACAACACCCTATTTCCTTTATAGTGCGATACTTTTACCAAATTTTTTCCCCAATTTTGTCATATCCAATTGGTAGTTACAGTCTTGTCCCATCGCTGCAACTCCTGTACGGACTCGGGAGAGGCGAAGGTCGAGAGCCATGTGTCCTCCAAAACACAACTCCGCCAAGCAGCATTGCTTCTTGACACAATGCTCGCATAACCCGGAAGCCAGCCACACCATTGTGTTGGAGGAAACACTGTACACTGTACACCTAGCGACCGTGTCAGCGTGCACCGCCACAGGAGTCGCTAGAGCGTGATGGGACAAGGACATTCCGGCCGGACAAACCCTCCACTAACTCGGACGACGCTGGGCCAATTGTGCGTCGCCTCATGGGTCTCCCGGTCACGGCCGGCTGCAACACAGCCCGGTATTGAACCAGGATCTGTAGTAACGCAGATAGCACTGCGATGCTGTGCCTTAGACCGCTGTGCCACTCGGGAGGCCCTATAGTTCAATACTTTAGACCAGAGCCTTATGGGAATAGGGTGCCATTTGGGAAGCAGAGCAGAGCTTGAAAGAACAGATAATTACTTCAGTCCAGTTCACCATAATTAACTGTGTTGACTGGCTGGGCCCACAGCTCCCCTGTGATGTAACACACACACACACACACACACACACACACACACACACACACACACACACACACACACACACACACACACACACACACACACACACACACACACACACACACACACACACACACACACACACACACACACACACACACACACAGAAAGGCAAGTTCAGAACAGCAGAGATCACAGTAGAGCAGAGCACAGCCCTTGATTGTTAATGGCAAACACTAACAAAACAGGACTGGGCAAACACTAACTAAACACTGTACTTTCTAGAGTGCCTTGAGAAAGTATTCACACCCCTTGACTTTTTCCACATTTTGTTATGTTTACAGCCTGAATTTAGAAAGGATTACATTTCGATGTTTTGTCACTGGCCTACACACAATACCCCATAACGTCAAAGTGGAACTTTGTTTTCTTTTTTTTGTGTCAATAAATATTCAAACTCTTTGATATGGCAAGCCTAAATGAGTTCAGGAGTAAAAATGAGCTTAACAAGTCAGAAAATAATATGCAATAATAGTGTTTAACTTTTAGTGTTTATGAATGACTACCTCATCTCTGTACCCAACACTTCCCATTATCTGTAAGGCCCCTCTGTCAAACAGTGAATTTCAAACTCAGACTCAACCACATAGATCAGGGAGGTTTTCCAACGGCTTGCAAAGGCTTGGCTTATTGTAGATGGGTAAAAATTAAAAATATCATGCTCCCTTTGAGCATGGTGAAGTTATTAATTACACTTTGGATGATATATCAATACACCCAGTAACTACAAAGATACAGGCTCTCTTCCTAACTCAGTTGCCAGAGAAGAAGAAAACCGCTCAGGGATTGGCAAATGGTGACTTAAAAACAGTTACAGAGTTGAATGGCTGTGACAGGAGAAAACTGAGGATGGATCAACAAAATTGTAGTTACTTCACAATACTAATCAAATTGAAGAGTGAAAAGAAAGAAGCCTGTACAGAATAAGTGTTATGTTTGGGGCAAATCCAATACAACACATTACTGAGTACCCCTCTACATATTTTCAAGCATAGTTATGGCTGCATCATGTTATGGGTATGCTTGTAATCGTTAAAGACTGGTGAGTTTTTCAGGATAAAAAAACTTAATGGAGCTGGTTCAGTCTGCATTCCACAAGACACTTGGAAATGAATTCACATTTCAACAGGAAAATAACCGAAATCACAAGGCCAAATCTACACTGGAGCTGCTTACCAAGAAGACAGTGAATGTTCCTGAATGGCCGAGTTACAGTTTTCACTTAAACCTACTTGAAATCTATGGCAAAACCTGAAAATGGTTGTCTAGCAATGATCGCCAACACATTTGTCAGAGCTTGAAGAATTTTGAAAAGAATAATGGGCAAATGTTGCACAATCCAGGTGTGGAAAGCTCTTAGAGACTTACCCAGAAAGACTCACAGTTGTAATCGCTGGCCAAAGGTGCTTCTACAAAGTATTGACTCAGGGGTGTAAATACTTTTGTAAATGAGATATTTCTGTATTTCATTTAGTTTTTTTGCAAAAAAAAAATCATAAATGTTGTAAATATGGGGTTTTGTGTGTAGATAGGTGAGAAAGAAAATCTGTTTAATCCATTTTGAATTCAGGCTGTAACACAACAAAATGTGGAATAGGTACTTTCTGAAGGCATCGTAGGTGTATAATGTCACAAAACACTTGTTATTTGTTCATCTCAACAACACAAACTGAAAGAAAGCCTCTCTGTGTGTGGGCATGATCAGCGTCTTCAAACGGATGTCTGAAGGCGATATCAAACAGAGATACAGTGTGTCCTGCACAACCAGGAACAGGGATGAGTCCATTTTGGAAGACAGGGATTGACTGCCAAACCCATTCAAATTCCCTGTTCCCTCTCTCCCCAACAGGTTTTAAGCTCCCGTACTGACATGTGACTACGAAGCTCTTTCTTCTCCTCTCCTCCATCCTGCTTAGAGATTTACACAAAGCTCTGTCATTTGGTGCATCAGTCAATGATGTGATCTGCTACGCTGTGGATTTGGAGGAGAATCACTCATATTGCTCCCTGATTGATTGATTGGTTGATTGATTGATCAATCAATCAAAACATCCGTAAACATTTCGAGAGTGCCTTGAACATCCCTAAATGTTTCCCAAACATCCCTAAAAACACACACACACTCACTCACTCACTCACTCACTCACTCACTCACTCACTCACTCACTCACTCACTCACTCACTCACTCACTCACTGATAACGAGAGAAGGAAAGAGTCAATGAGAGATAACGTGGATCTGGGAGTAGAGAAACACCATGTGGTGTTATTGAGTTCACCTACCAGACCATAGTCTGCTGAACCAAACACACACGCACACGCACACACACACTTTCTCTGTCCCGCTTTCTCTACATTCCTCCTCTTGTAACGTCTGTCACCCTTTCAGTCAGTTCTACACTCATTTAGGAGTAAGATAGAGTCTCATTCAGAAGTCAATGCATAGGAGAGTAACCCTGGCTCTCAAACTCCAAGTGCCGAGATCAAAATCAGAACATTTACATTGATTTTAATTCCCTTCCATTCATTTCACAGCACAGCCCTAGTCGTTATCCAGGAGAGACTTGGCTCTGGCCCACCAGCGGGTCTGATCTGCTATTTGGATTTACTGGTTTAGAGTGGTGGAGAAAGAGAGAGAGAGGTGGAAAATTGGATCATCCTTTCATACTGTGATGGTGGCAGATGCTCCCCTCACATGCACTCACACACATGCACGACCCCCCCCCCCCCCCAATACACGTGCATGTACCCCACATCCCCAATAAACACACAAACACATATAGAAGATGGATATACCAAGAAGTCTGCTAGATGCCCGCAATCTCACACAAATGATCAAGGAACCTACCAGGTACAACCCTAAATCCGTAGCCATGGGCACCCTCTTAGATATCATCCCGACCAACTTCCCCATCCTGACCAACTAACCCTAACCCTAAATACACCTCTGCTGTCTTCAACCAGGATCTCAGCGATCACTGCCTGCATGCGTAATGGGTCCGCGGTCAAACGAACACCACTCATCACTGTCAAACGCTCCCTAAAACACTTCAGCGAGCAGCCCTTTCTAACCGACGTGGCCCAGGTATCCTGGAAGGATATTAACCTCATCCCGTCAGTAGAGGATGCCTGGTTGCTCTTAAATAAGCATGCCCCATTAAATAAAATAAAAATTAAGAACAGATATAGCCCTTGGTTCAGGAACTAATATACTCAGTCAGTTAGGAAAGCTAAGGCTAGCTTTTTCAAACAGAAATTTGCTTCCTGTAGCAATAATTCCAATAAGTTTTGGGACACTGTAAAGTCCATGGAGAATAAGAGCACCTCCTCCCAGCTGCCCACTGCACTGAGGAAAGGAAACACTGTCACCACCGATAAATCTACGATAATCGACAATTTCAATAAGCAATATTCCACGGCTGGCCATGCTTTCCACCAGGCTAACCCTACACCGGCCAACACCTCAGCACCCCTTGCCCAGCAACTTGCCCATACCCCCACGCTTCTCCTTCACCCAAATCCAAACAGCTGATGTTCTGAAAGAGCTGCAAAATTATGGATCCCTACAAATCAGCCGGGCTAGTCAATCTGTACTCTCTCTTTCTAAAATTATTTGCTGAAATTGTTGCAACCCCTATTACTAGCCTATTCAACCTATCTTTCGCATCGTCTGACATCCCCAAAGATTGGAAAGCTGCAGTGGTCATCCCCCTCTTCAAAGGGGACACCTTACACTCAAACTGTTATAGACCTATATCCATCCTACCCTGCCCTTCTGAAATCTCCGAAAGCCAAGTTAATAAACAGATCACCGACCATTTAGAATCCCACCGTACCTTCTCCACTATGCGATCTGGTTTCCGAGCTGGTCATGGGTGCACCTCAGCCACACGCAAGGTCCTAAATGATATCATAACCGCCATTGATAAAAGACAGTACTGTGCAGTCGTCTTCATCGACCTGGCCAAGGCTTTCGACTCTGTCAATCACCACATTCTTATCGGCAGACTCAATAGCCTTGGCTTCTCAAATGTCTGCCTTGCCTGGTTACCCAACTACTTCTCTGATAGAGTTCAGTGTGTCAAATCGGAGGGCCTGTGGTCCGGACCTCTGGCAGTCTTTATGGGGGTGCCACAGGTTTAAATTCTCGTACCGACTCTTTTCTCAGTATACATCAACGATGTTGCTCTTGCTGCTGGTGATTCTCTGATCCACCTCTACGCAGACGACACCACTGTATACATCTGGCCCTTCTTTGGACACTATGCTAACAAACCTCCAAACTAGCTTCAACACCATACAACACTACTTCCATGGCCTCCAACTGCTTTTAAATGCTAGTAAGACTAAATGCATGCTCTTCAACCGATTGCTGCCCGCACCCTCCCGCCTACCTAGCATCACTACCCTGGACGGTTCTGACCTAGAATATGTGTACAACTACAAACACCTAGGTATTTGGTTAGACTGTAAACTCTCCTTCCAGACTCACATTAAGCATCTCCAATCCAAAATTAAATCTAGAATCGGCTTCTTATTTTGCAACAAAGCCTCATTCACTCATGCCGCCAAACATATCCTCGATCCTACCGATCCTTGACTTCGGCGATGTCATTTACAAAATAGCCCCCAAAACTCTACTCAGCAAACTGGATGTAGTCTATCACAGTGCCATCCATTTTATCACCAAAGCCCCATATACTACCCACCACTGTGACCTCTATGCGCTCGTTGGCTGGTCCTCACTACATATCTATCGCCAAACCCACTGGCTCCAGGTCATCTATAAGTCTTTGCTAGGTATAGCCCCGCCTTATCTCAGCTCACTGTTCACCAAAGCAACACCAACCGGCAGCACGCGCTCCAGCAGGTATATTGCACTGGTCATCCCCAAAGCCAACACTTCCTTTAGCCGCCTCTCCTTCCAGTTCTCTGCTGCCAATGACTGGAACGAATTGCAAAAATCTCTGAAGCTGGAGTCTTAGATCTCCCTCTCTAACTTTAAGCATCTGCTGTCAGAGGAGCTTACCCGATCACTGTACCACTACACAGCCAATCTGTAAATAGCAAACCCGATGACCTCATCCCCATATTATTACTTACCCTCTTGCTCTTTTGCACCCCAGTATCTCTACTTGCACATCATCATCTGCACATATATTACTGCAGTATTAATGTTAAATTGTAATTAGTTTCGCCTCTATGGCTCATTTATTGCCTACCTCCCTACTCTTCTACATTTGCACACAATGTACATAGATCTCTCTATTATTATTTTCTTTTATTGACTGTACGTTTGTTTATGTGTAACTCTGTGTTGTTGTTTTTATCGCACTGCTATGCTTTATCTTGGCCAGGTTGCAGTTGTAAATGTGAACTTGTTCTCAACTGGCCTACCTGGTTAAATAAAGGGGACATCAATAAAAAATGTGAAAGGTGGCAACTCTGCAGAGAGTTGCAAAGACAGAAGTGATGATGAACACACACACACGCACGCACCACCAGTATTTTATCTAGCCGCCTCTTAAGAGGTGCTCCCAATAACCACGGAGACACCAGGCCTCACCATAACAACCACAGAAAGGAAAATGCTCTTAAGAGGTGCTCCCAATAACCACGGAGACACCAGGCCTCACCATAACAACCAGAGAAAGGAAACTGCTCTTAAGAGGTGCTCCCAATAACCACGGAGACACCAGGCCTCACCATAACAACCACAGAAAGGAAACTGCTCTTAAGAGGTGCTCCCAATAACCACGGAGACACCAGGCCTCACCATAACAACCAGAGAAAGGAAACTGCTCTTAAGAGGTGCTCCCAATAACCACGGAGACACCAGGCCTCACCATAACAACCACAGAAAGGAAACTGCTCTTAAGAGGTGCTCCCAATAACCACGGAGACACCAGGCCTCACCATAACAACCAGAGAAAGGAAACTGCTCTTAAGAGGTGCTCCCAAAAACCACGGAGACAGCAGGCCTCCCCATAACAACCACAGAAAGGAAACTGCTCTTAAAGCTGGAATCCGTACATGGTGAAACCGCCACGTCTGTTTGCAATATTACAACAATGAAGAAGTTCCTTCAAACAACTAACACAGTTTTTCCCCCTTGGACATCATTGTTGGGTAACATGCGATAGAACAGCAGAGTATATCCTGAGATCATTTTATTTTTACTATGCTGGATGCTCCTCTCCTCCATTTCACCAACAAAACTAAAACAATAACAAATGTGCTGCAGTGAACAGTTGTGTTGTTTCACCTTCTGCAGATTTCAGCTTTAACACATTGCTTCTCCCACTTGCACACACACACGTCGGTGGTTTCTCTTACTGCGTTTAAAAACACATAAATAAACACATAAGAACGCTGAATGATGTCCACTAAGACAAAAAAAACACACACACTAAGACAATACAAAACTATCTGCAGTCAGTATCAACAACAACAATGAGAAAGAGCCCGTCATACCTTCATCTTCCAACAGGTATTCATGGCTGCTAGATCCTTGAGCCCTACACACGCCCTCAGAGACACACCACACAGACAAAGACTCCTGGGGGGGTTACATGCCCCTGTGTAAATCCTCTCCGAGGGAGACGAGACAACCAACCGTTAGTTAATACAGAAATGGAAGCGCAGCAGTGTCACCCAGCTGTCTCCCTGGCGATGGCAGCTCCAATAACACACCCCTAGACAAAGACAGACAGAGCAGTAATAGAGAGATAGAGAGAAGGCGGGATAGAGGGAGGGAGGGAGAGAGACTGAAAGGCTGTCCTATATTTGCCTCTCACAGAGAGAGAGGCTCAGAGCTGCTGCTGCTATACTTGTCTGGGCTTGCCCTCTCCCAGCCACTGCACACACACACACACACACACACGCACACACGCACACACGCACACACACACACACACACACACACACACACACACACACACACACACACACACACACACACACACACACACACACACACAGCCAACCCGGCAGGGCAGCAATCTGATTGGCCCAAAAAAACACTTCCTCCAGCTGATCCCAATAAGGGGAGCAGCGGTCTAAGGCACTGCATCTCAGTGCTAGAGGTGTCACTACAGACACCCTGTATCTATTCCAGGCTGTATCACAACCGGCCGTGATTGGGAGTCCCATAGGGCGGCGCACAATTGGCCCAGCGTCGTCCGGTGTAGGCTGTCATTGTAAATAAGAATTTGTTCTTAACCGACTTGCCTAGTTAAATAAAATGTTAAATATTCCCTCTGCTCACTCAGCTTAACCAGTGCCTACCCCTAACCTCACTCAGCCTGTCGCTTGGCAACAAGCTCGGTTGACACACACACACACACACACACACACACACACACAAACAAACAAACAAACAAACAAACAAACAAACAAACAAACAAACAAACAAACAAACAAACAGCCTCAAGTGGAGGCTTGTCCCATTCAGATGAGAAAACACAGGTTCACCTCCCTCCACCAATCAGAGATGACCTTACTTCCTGGCCCTCCCAATCATCAGCGGGGAGAGAGACAAGTCTATCTAACCAATTTTGCACTAACTCTACGCACACTCACAAGATTATACAGTGGGGCAAAAAAGTATTTAGTCAGCCACCAATTGTGCAAGTTCTCCCATTTAAAAAGATGAGAGAGGCCTGTAATTTTCATCATAGGTACACTTCAACTATGACAGACAAAATGAGAAAAAAAAATCCAGAAATTTAAATTGTAGGATTTTTAATGAATTTATTTACAAATTATGGTGGAAAATAAGTATTCCATTCATCCATCTCAATGTAACAGCGATAGTTTTAGGCGGCTACATTTAAAATATATATATATATTTCACCTTTATTTAATCAGGTAGGCAAGTTGAGAACAAGTTCTCATTTACAATTGCGACCTGGCCAAGATAAAGCAAAGCAGTTCGACACATACAAGGACACAGAGTTACACATGGAGTAAAACAAACATACATTCAATAATATAGTATAAACAAGTCTATATACGATGTGAGCAAATGAGGTGAGATAAGGGAGGTAAAGGCAAAAAAAGGCCATGGTGGCAAAGTAAATACAATATAGCAAGTAAAACACTGGAATGGTAGATTTGCAGTGGAAGAATGTGCAAAGTAGAAATAAAAATAATGGGGTGCAATGGAGCAAAAAATTTTAAAAAAATAAAAATAAATACAGTAGGGAAAGAGATGGTGTTTGGGCTAAATTATAGGTGGGCTATGTACAGGTGCAGTAATCTGTGAGCTGCTCTGACTGTTGGTGCTTAAAGCTAGTGAGGGAGATAAGTGTTTCCAGTGTTTTTGTTTTTGTAGTTCGTTCCAGTCATTGGAAAAAAAAGAAAGAATTGGTTCTGGGGGTGACCAGAGAGATATACCTGCTGGAGCGCGTGCTACAGGTGGGTGATGCTATGGTGACCAGCGAGCTGAGATAAGGGGGGACTTTACCGAGCAGGGTCTTGTAGATGACAAGGAGCCAATGGGTTTGGCGACGAATATGAAGCGAGGGCCAGCCAACGAGAGCGTACAGGTCGCAATGGTGGGTAGTATATGGGGCTTTGGTGACAAAACGGATTGCACTGTGATAGACTGCATCCAATTTGTTGAGTAGGGTATTGGAGGCTATTTTGTAAATGACATCGCCGAAGTCGAGGATTGGTAGGATGGTCAGTTTTACAAGGGTATGTTTGGCAACATGAGTGAAGGATACTTTGTTGCAAAATAGGAAGCCAATTCTAGATTTAACTTTGGATTGAAGATGTTTGATGTGGGTCTGGAAGGAGAGTTTACAGTCTAACCAGACACCTAGGTATTTGAAGTTGTCCACATATTCTAAGTCAGAGCCGTTGGACAGGCGGGCAGGTATAGGCAGCGATCGGTTGAAGAGCATGCATTTAGTTTGACTTGTATTTCAGAGCAATTGGAAGCCACGGAAGGAGAGTTGTATAGCATTGAAGCTTGCCTGGAGGGTTGTTAACACAGTGTCCAAAGAAGGGCCAGAAGTACACAGAATGGTGTCGTCTGCGTAGAGGTGGATCAGAGACACACCAGCAGCAAGAGCGACATCATTGATGTATACAGAGAAGAGAGTCAGTCCAAGAATTGAACCCTGTGGCACCCCCATAGAGACTGCCAGAGGTCTGGACAGCAGACCCTCCGATTTGACACACTGAACTCTATCAGATAAGTAGTTGGTGAACCAGGCGAGGCAATCATTTGAGAAACCAAGGCTGTCGAGTCTGCCGATGAGGATGTGGTGATTGACAGAGTCGAAAGCCTTGGCCAGATCAATGAATACGGCTGCACAGTAATGTTTCTTATCGATGGTGGTTAAGATATCGTTTAGGACCTTGAGCGTGGCTGAGGTGCACCCATGACCAGCTCTGAAACCAGATTGCATAGCAGAGAAGGTATGGTGAGTGTTACGGATACAGTTATCCTGTGTGTGTGTGTATCCTGTGTGTGTGTTTCTTTTCTCTCCTTCTCCCCTCACAGGTGAAAATCATCACTCCCCAATCAGTCAACAATCAATCATCAATCAGAAGACACACCTCCTCCTATTTCCTAACCTATCACAGTTCCTTCTCCACGGTTTAAAAACCCCATTTGTTTGTTCTAGAGCTCAATCTCTCTGTAAATGCCATGTCTGTAGGTCTCTGTGTTTCACTCTCGCTTTGTGTCTTAACCTCGCTTTTGTTTAACCTCTTGAAACTCCCCATCCCGGATCCGGGATTGTGACTAAGCCTCAGGCTCATTAGCATAACGCAACGTTAACGATTTCTGAAAATCGCAAATAAAATTAAAATAATGCATTTGCTCTCAAGCTTAGCCTTTTCTTAACAACACTGTCATCTCAGATTTTCAAAATATGCTTTTGAACCATAGAAATTGACTAATTTGTGTAAGAGTATGCAAAGCTAGCATAGCATTTTGTGTAGCATGTAGCACGCAACATTTTCACAAAAGCCAGATAACCAAATAAATAAAATCATTTACCTTTGAAGAGCTTCTGATGTTTTCAATGAGGAGACTCCCAGCCACATACCAAATGCGCAGTGTTTCCTGAAAGCGTCTGTGTGTAGGAGAAATCGTTCCGTTTTCTACATTGCGCCTGGCTACCGAAACGAACCGAAAATGCAGTCACCTACAACGTGAAACTTTTTCTGGATTAACTACATAATATCGACCGAAACATGGCAAACGTTGTTTGGAATCAATCCTCAAGGTGTTTTTTCACATATCTCTTCATTGACATGCAGTTCTTGGAAGCTTGCTTCTCTCTCTCTGCCCCATGGAAAAATACTGGCATGTGACTTTTGCGCACCAATTTCGGCGCAGGACACCGGGCGGACACCTGGTAAATGTGGTCTCTTATGGTCAATTTTCCAACGATCTGCCTACAAATACGTCACAATGCTGCAGACACCTTGGGGAAACGACAGAAAGGGCAGACTCATTCCTCTTGCGTTCACAGCCATATAAGGAGATCATGAAAGACAGAGCCTCAAAAATCCTTGTCATTTCCTGGATGCCAAGTCATCTTGGTTTTGCCTGAAGCTCACGTTCTAGGGCACGCACAGAGAAGATATTTGTATTTCTGGACACGTCAGAGTGTTTTCTTTCGAACAGTAGCAATTATATGCATAGTCGAGCATCTTTTTGTGACAAAATATCTTGTTTAAAACGGGAACGTTTTTCTTCCAAAAATGAAATAGCGCCACCATAAGTGTAAGAGGTTAAGCACCTCATAGCACTTTGTCATCACCTGTGAGTATTGTTTTTGGTTATGGTGTTTGTTTGTTGCTGGTGGGAAAAGGGGGAAACCAAGACAAGTCGCGTAGGTGAACTTTGTTAAATACACTAGTTAGAACTGGGCGGACCACCCACTGTATTTTTGGTTAGTTAGTTAGCTGTTGTTAAAGTAGGCTAGTCTAGCTTAGGGGTGTTTTTGAATACTTATTGTTTCTTTCCTTGGGTCCAGCTCAACCCCTTTTCCTGCTCCCCCATTACGTGTGTTTATAAATAAACCTGGAGTTTGACGGTAGATTTCTGTTGTCGTGGTTATTTCGTTCACACTTTTACTTTGTCACAATAATAATTTGCATGAGTTATGTTACGGGTCTCATTACCATCCCCCCTAGACTGTCGGGCCAACAGTGAGATTCGAAATGGTCAGTAATCTGTTTGTTGACTTGGCTTTCGAAGACCTTAGAAAGGCAGGGTAGGATAGATAAAGGTCTGTAGCAGTTTGGGTCAAGAGTGTCCCCCCCTTTGAAGAGGGGGATGACCGCAGCTGCTTTCCAATCTTTGCGAATCTCAGACGACACGAAAGAGAGATTGAACAGGCTAGTGATAAGGGTGGCAACAATTTCGGCAGATAATTTTAGAAAGAAAGGGTCCAGATTGTCTAGCCCGGCTGATTTGTAGGGGTCCAGATTTTGCAGCCCTTTCAGAACATCAGCTGACTGGATTTGGGAGAAGGAGAAATGGGGAAGGCCTGGGCGAGTTGCTGTGGGGGGTGCAGTACTGTTGACCGGGGTAGGAGTAGCCAGGTGGAAAGCATGGCCAGCCGTAGAAAAATGCTTATTGAAATTCTTAATTATAGTGGATTTATCAGTGGTGATAGTGTTTCCTATCTTTAGTGCAGTGGGCAGCTGGGAGGAGGTGTTCTTATTCTCCATGGACTTTACAGTGTCCCAGAACTTTTTTGAGTTAGTGTTGCAGGAAGCAAATTTCTGCTTGAAAAAGCTAGCCTTGGCTTTTCTAACTGCCTGTGTATAATGGTTTCTAGCTTCCCTGAACAGCTGCATATCACGGGGGCTGTTCGATGCTAATGCAGAACGCTATAGGATGTTTTTGTGTTGGTTAAGGGCAGTCAGGTCTGGGGAGAACCAAGTGCTATATCTGTTCCTGGTTCTAAATTTCTTGAATGGGGCATGCTTATTTAAGATGGTTAGGAAGGCATTTAAAAAAAATAACCAGGCATCCTCTACTGATGGGATGAGATCAATATCCTTCCAGGATACCCCGGCCAGGTCGATTAGAAAGGCCTGCTTGCTGAAGTGTTTCAGGGAGCTTTTGACAGTGATGAGTGGAGGTTGTTTGACCGCTGACCCATTACAGATGCAGGCAATGAGGCAGTGATTGCTGAGATCTTGGTTGAAGACAGCAGAGGTGTATTTAGAGGACAAGTTGGTTAGGATGATATCTATGAGGGTGCCCATGTTTAAGGCTTTAGGGAGGTACCTGGTAGGTTCATTGATAATTTGTGTGAGATTGAGAGCATCAGTCTTAGATTGTAGGATGGCTGGGGTGTTAAGCATGTTCCAGTTTAGGTCGCCTAGCAGCATGAGCTCTGAAGATAAATGTTTGTATCATGTAGCCATCTTCACTATACCCTTCATGAAGATGCTACAACCTAGCATATGAACAGAAGTTTTAAATATAGGTGGACAGGTCAAGAGAAATTTGAGTAATCAAGGTGACAGACATTGACACATTCAATACCGCCTTGCACACTCTTACCTGCATCTAGCTGATCTAGAAAAAAAACTTTCCAAGCCAAACCTTCATATCATAACTGCTAACCGCAACACACAGCCTCTACATCGTTGTCACCATATTAGCATCCTAGTCAACATAGCTACTAGAACTAACACCTTAGTTAACCCTCTACAATCATACAGTGTGGTGTACATTCAGCAAGCAGTTTAGCAGTTACACCGACAGGTCCCAGTGGCAATACATTTATAAAACCAAACACTAATTTGACTTGGAAGATTTTCAGTGTTGCATAGCCAGTTAACATAGCATCATTCTCTGTTTGAGCCGAGTTTTTGAGTAGGCTAAACTAGCTAGCTAAATGAGAAAAAAATACAACAAAATCTCCCTCCCTACTTCACTCACTCCCTGCATTTTGGAAGAAATTAATTTGTTGAAATCTGTTCAACTATTGCCTCTCTCTCTGAGTCAACTACCCACCACATTTTATGCACTACAATGCTAGCTAGCTGTAGTTTATGCTTTCAGTACTAGATTAATTATCTGATTCTTTAAAAAAAATATATTTAACATTTATGTAACTAGGCAAGTCAGTTAAGAACAAATTCTTATTTACAATGACAGCCTACCAAAGGCAAAAGTCCTCCTGCGGGGACGGGGGCTGGGATTAAAAATAAAATTAAAATATAGGATAAAACACACATCACGACAAGAGACAACACTACATAAAGAGAGACCGAATACAACAACATAGCATGGCAGCAACACACAGCATGATATTGATTGGGTGGACAACATGTCAGTTCATGCTGCAAGAGCGCTGATAGGTTGGAAGACGTCCTTCGGAAGTTGTCATGATTACTCTTTAAGTCTATGGAAGGGGCTGAGAACCATGAGCCTCCTTGGTTTTGTACTGAAGTCAATGTACCCAGAGGAGGCCAGAAACTAGCTGTCTTCCGGCTACACCATAGTGCTCCCCTACAGAGTAATGTTGAGGCTACTGTAGACCATCATGTGTGTTTTAATCAATTATTTGGTGATGTGAATATATTTAATATAATTTAATCATAACATGATAAATGTTATTTTATTCCTTGTGTTAGAATTTTCAGCGCATGTGACAAATAAAATTTGATTTGAAGTCAGAGGGAGTTCAGTTGACAGAGGTTAATTTATTAGAGACATCTTCACAGCTGGATCCAAGAGCAAACTTAAATGCAAATCTAGATCTAGAGCCCCAATGGGTGTCAATTATATTAGTGTTACTGTTTACACATGGATGCAATTCATTTAGCACCACACTGAGTAGAACTGTAAATATGTTAGAGAGAACAAATCTATTTATATTTGTCACATGCTTCATAAACGACAAGTGTAGACTTGAAATGCTTACTCAAGGGTCCTTTTCCAACAATGCAGAGTTAAGATTTTTAAAAATCAACAACAAATCTAAATTATATTAGAGGAGGAGTGGTAGGGATGGAGGGAGAAAGGAGATAGGTATAGACGGAACAAGAAAAGGAGAGAGAGAAGGGGTGAGAAAGGGTGAGAAGGGGAGAGAAAGAGGAGAAGAGAGGGGGAAAGAAAGAGGAGAACTACACACTGATATCTATTGAGTGGAAAAGACTTATGATGAGAGATATGAGAGAAAATATGCTCATACTCCCAGATATTTAGAGGGGCTGAGAGGCTAAATCAGTTTTTTGGCAATAGACTATAAAAGTCTGTTTTATCGTATAAATACAGCATTATTTTTTTGTATACAGGTATATATTATTATTGTTGATGATCGGTTGCTGGTGGACACCAGGCTGTCTGTCTGATTTGATTATTGGCTAACTCCTGACTGAAGAAACAGAAGACGAAAAAACTCCAGGCTTTGTCATGACATTAAATCAATCAACTGAGGGTGGTGGAGCTAACAAACAAAAAACAATAGCCAACCAGAGTTGAGTACAGTGGCATCCATTTCACCAGCCTTCGTGGCGACAGCTTTACACAACACACGTTCCACATGACATGATCAATTTGGCATCAACCAGCAGGCATGACACTGTGTTTCTATGTTCACATTTATGCTAGCTTAGGACATAGAGTGTATCTATGTTTAACGCACGCGCACGCACGCACACACACACACACACACACACACACACACACACACACACACACACACACACACACACACACACACACACACACACACACACACACACACACACACACACACACACACACACACACACACACACACACACACAGTCAGAGAAAATCTCCCACGTCTCTGGAGACTCACAGGGAGCTTAACCATGAGCCAATCAGAATAGGTCAGGCCACAGCTGTAGTGTGTGAGTACCACAAGAGGCTGCTGAGGGAAGGACAGCTTAGTCCTCACTCCCCCCTATCTGAGATACCTACTGCAGCCCTTATCCTCCACATACAACACCCGTTCTGCCAATCAGTTTGTTACAGGTCACCAAAGCACACACATCACTGGGTCACTCCTCTTTTCAGTTTGCTGCAGCTAGGGACTGGAATGAGCTGCAAAAAAACCCTCAAATCTCTTAATTCAAAGACTCAATCTTGGACACCTACTGACACTTCACGTAATATTTTGTTGCCTCTACATTCTTGCACTTTGTGCTGCTGTCTGTGGCGAATAACGTTTGTACCATGTTTTGATCTGCTACCATGTTGTGCTGTTGCCATGTTGTGTTGCTGTCTAAGGTTTCTCTTTATGTAAGAGAAAGGGGGGATACCTAGTCAGTTGTCCAACAATGTATTCAACTGAAATGTGTCTTCCGCATTTAACCCAACCACTCTGAATCAGAAAGGGTACAGTGGGTTAACTGCCTTGCTCAGGGGCAGAATGACATATTTTCACCTTGTCAGCTCGGGGATTTGATCTAGCAACCTTTCGGTTACTGGCCCAATGTTCTAACCACAAGGCTATGTGTAGTGTGATGTTGTGGTGGCTGTTTTGTCCTACCAAAATGCCTTTTGCCTTATGGTAGGCCGTCATTGTAAATAATAGTTTGTTCTTAACTGACTTGCCTAGTTAAGTAAAGGTTCAATAAATATAATGGCTGGAATGGAGTTAATGGAATGGTATCAAACACATGGAAAACCAGGTGTTTGAAGAGTTCGATACCATTCCATTGATTCCATTCCAGCCATTACTATGAGCCCGTCCTCCACAGTTAAGGTGCCAGCAATCTCCTGTTGTGTGCACGTGCTCGGGTATGTGTGTGTACTGTGTGTGTTCCAGGGGTCAGGGCCAGGTCAAAGGACAAAGAGCTAAGAAGTGCTTTCACTTTTACTGAGCAACACTGCTAATCGGCTTTGGGCGGGTAAACCCAGCCCTAAAAGGCCCTTACTGCTCTGCTCATGGACTTTGACCAGCAGTCATCACGCCACAGAGAGATTAACTGAAACAGCACAACAGCCCATAAAACACACGACTACAGTGCTCTCTGGGCATTACTGACAATCATATACAGTTTTATCAGAATGGCTCTATGTCAGTCTGTACTATTTTTCTCATCTGACCACAATAGAAAAGTGGTCAGATGAAGCAGATGTTAAGCTACAGGACAGTTTTGCTGGATTCCTCCGATGGCATTGGGGGGGTACACCACATCAGTCATTGGCTTCATCAATAAGTGCATCAATGACGTCGTCCCCACAGTGACCGTACGTATATACCCCGACCAGAAGCCATGGATTACAGGCAACATCAGCACTGAGCTAAAGGCTAGAGCTGTCGCTTTCAAGGAGAGGACTCTAATCCGGAAGCTTATAAGAAATCTGGCTATGCCCACAAACGAACCATCAATCAGGCAAAGCGTCAATACAGGACTAAGATAGAATCGCACTACACCGGCTCTGATGCTCGTCGGATGTGGCACGGCTTGCAAACTATCACAGATTACAAAGGGAAACTCAGCCGCGAGCTGCCCAGTGACATGAGCCTACCAGACAAACTAATTCTATGCTCGCTTCGAGGCAAATAACACTAAAACATGCATGAGAGCACCAGGTATTCTGGAAGACTGTGTGATCAGGCTCTGCAGACGATGTGAGAACGACCGTTAAACAAGTCAACGTTCACAAGGCCGCAGGGCCAGACAGATTACCAGGACGTATACTGCGAGCATGTGCTGACCAATTGGCAAGTATCTTCAATGACATTTTCAACCTCTCCCTGTCTGAGTCTGTAATACCAACATGTTTCAAGCAAGCAGACCACCATAGTCCCTGTGCCCAAGAACACTAAGGTAACCTGCCTAAATGACCACCGACCCGTAGCACTCACTTCTGTAGCCATGAAGTGCTTCGAAAAGCTGGTCATGGCTCACATCAACACCATTGTCCCAGAAAACCTAGACCCACTCCAATGTGCATACTGCCCTAAAAAATCCACAGATGATGCAATGTCTATTGCATTCCACACTGCCCTTTTCCACCTGGACAAAAGAAACACCCTATGTGAGAATGCTATTCATCGACTACAGCTCAGTGTTCAACACCATAGTGCCCTCAAAGCTTATCACTAAGTTAAGGATCCTGGGACTAAATACCTCCCTCGGTAACTGGATCCTGAACTTCCTGACGGGCCGCCCACAGGTGGTGAGGGTAGGTAACAACACATCCGCCACGCTGATCCTCAACATAGGGGGCCCCTCAGGGGTGCATGCTCAGTCCCCTCCTGTACTCCTTGTTCACTCATGACTGCATGGCCAGGCACGAATTCAACACCATCATTAAGTTTGCCGATGACACAACAGTGGTAGGCCTGATCAAAGACGACGTCAAGACAGCCTATAGGGAGGAGGTCAGAGACCTAGCCGTGTGGTGCCAGGACAACAACCTCTACCTCAATGTGAGTAAGACAAAGAAGATAGATGATTGTGGACTACAGGAAAAAGAGGACCGAGCACGCTCCCATTCTCATCAACCGGGCTAGAGTGGAGCAGGTTGAGAGCTTCAAGCTCCTTGGTGTCCACATCACCAACAAACTAACATGGTCCAAGCACACCAAGACAGTTGTGAAGAGGGCACGTCAAAATCTATTCCCCCTTGGGAGACTGAAAATATTTGGCATGGATCCTCAAAGTTCTACAGATCGAAACCCATGATAAAATTCCTTGACCGCAAATCTGTTACAGGGTGTAAATCTACTTCAGTTACTGTAATTCAATAACCAAATAATATTTTTTCAAACTCAAGGTGTCATGTCAAAGCTGACATCACATTCTTTCTGCAGACATTGTTTGAATCATAATTCAGCAGATATTTAACATAGTTTTGGAAAAACGTGGTCACAAGAAACAGGGAGATTTTACAGAAATTCTGTTGCCAAACTTTGCATCTGCACAGTTCTGTTTTTGTAAAATGTTCAGTATAAATTGTTAAAAGTAGTCCTTGTGCATAGAGTTGTATACTTTGTTTGGCATACATTTTAAGTTAAACATTTTAATCTCAGCGCAGTGGAATTGCCTTTATAAATACTCATTAATTATAGCGTTGTGTACGCATGTGTGTGCGTGTTTGAGTGTGAGTGTTCGTCTATGCATGCTTGCATATTTGTCCATGTGCATGCTCATGGTTGTGTAGGCATCCACCAAACGCTAAGCAGACTGTGATATTAGGCTGACTTGAGTGCAGGTCCATTGACTAATGAGTTTGATAAGAGTGGGGAGGCAAATAGCAGCATAACATGAGATTACTGTGATATGCGGTTCACTGTGCTAATTATAGCCTTTCATTATACTGACAGGTCTCTGTGACTGACAGGACAATACTGCTATTATGTTTACCTGACGCCTCATTCGTCATCATACCAGAGAGGTTTAAAAACCAAGAGTCACAACATACAATCACTTCCTGTTACGTGCCCAAAGTCAATTAAGCAGGCTAGACTATGATTTGATTGTATTGTTGTCATTGAGGAGAGAGACAAATTATTCCCTAATTAATAGGTTTGATTAGAATCTGACACATATTACACATGCATGAGAGTAAATTGGCCTTCATGTTCATATGGTCTCTTGAATTATTTCACATTGTGAAAAATTTATATTTCAAGCGACAAATTTTACAACGTTATTGTCCCTTCTGATCAGGGACTGAGTGATCAGTTCATGTTGAACCATTGGTAACATGAATTGATTCATTGTAGACTTCCAGGTAGAAAAGAAAACCAGCAGAATGTTGGTTCCACTGGTGTACAAACAGTGCAGAAATAATACAGAACTTTAACTATAAGTTTGTGTCGAATCAAACATTCATATTGCTTCAGCTCACCAGCAATACCACTTTATATTGTAGTGTAATTATGTGTAGAATTATACAGAACTTGTTACTGTAATTTTGTGTAGAATTATACATTTAGATTACTTCAGCTCGCCGGCATTGATATTGCTTCAGTAAAGCTTTCCATTTATTCATGGATGCAAAATCGGCAATGCTAGCCTATTATGCAAAGGCATGCACTGTGTAGGCATATATATTACCTATGGGAACATCATGTTCTAATGACAACCTGCATTCAGGTGGACTATAAGGCAGGTAGAGAGTAGATGGAAAGCAGCAGGCAAAGTAGAGAGGAAACTGAAAAGAAAAAGTTGTGGAGAGGGGAGAGAAGAAAGAAAAAAGACAGAGAAAAAGTGTGATAGACAAGTAGAGAGGGACGAGAAGGAGAATTTAGCATAGTGAAAAAAGGCATAGTGTGAGAGAGGATGAGAGGGAGGGAGAAAGGCAGAAAGTGGTAGAGAGAGAAATGAGAGGAGGGAGATTGAGGGAAAGAATAGGAGAGTGAGAAGGAGGGGAGAGAGAGAGAAAGGGAGAACTGTTGAGACAGGAGTGAGAGAGGAGAGAGAGGTTCCACACACAAATCTCTATAGAGTAAAGAAGACATCAGATCTCCTGTGGGGTGTGAAATTACCCTGTAATAGTAATTTCAGTTCATTTTCAAATATACACTCCTACATACTGACCACAGCAGTGTACAGAGGCTGCCTGGGCTGCACAGCATTCCTTCACCCAAAAGTTCTATTAAAGCATACTGGAGAGATGGGGGGGTATAGGAGAGATGGAGGGAGTATACTGTATACTGTATCAGCCGTGAAGGTACAAGTACACATACCTCCCTAATATTGAGTAGCACGGCACTGTGCCACTAGAGATCCAGGCTCTGTCGCAGCTGACCGCGATCGGGAGACCCATAAATGGCGCACAATTGGACGACTGTGTGATCAGGCTCTCCAAAGCCAATGTGAGTAAGACCTTTAAACAGGTCAACATTCACAAGGCCGCAGGGCCAGACGGATTACCAGGACGTGTACTGTAAGCATGCGCTGACCAACTGGCAAGTGTTTTCACTGACATTATCAAATTCTCCCTGTCTAAGTCTGTAATATCAACATGTGTCAAGCAGACCACCATAGTCGCTGTGCCCAAGAACACTAAGGTAACCTGCCTAAATGACCACCGACCCGTAGCACTCACGTCTGTAGGCATGTAGTGCTTCGAAAGGCTGGTCATGGCCCACATCAACACCATTGTCCCAGAAACCTTAGACCCACTCCAATTTGCATACCGCCCAAACAGATTCACAGATGATGCAATCTCTATTGCACTCCACACTGCCCTTTCCCACATGGACAAAAGAAACACCCTATGTGAGAATGCTATTCATCGACTACAGCTCAGTGTTCGATAACATAGTGCCCTCAAAGCTTATCACTAAGTTAAGGATCCTGGGACTAAATACCTCCCTCGGTAACTGGATCCTGAACTTCCTGACGGGCCGCCCACAGGTGGTGAGGGTAGGTAACAACACATCCGCCACTCTGATCCTCAACATAGGGGGCCCCTCAGGGGTGCATGCTCAGTCCCCTCCTGTACTCCCGGTTCACTCATGACTGCATGGCCAGGCACGATTCCAACACCATCATTAAGTCTGCTGATGACACAACAGTGGTACGACTGATCACCGACAACGATGAGACAGCTTATAGAGAGGAGGTCAGAGAACTGGCTGTGTGGTGCCAGGACAACAACCTCTCCCTCAAGGTGAGGGAGAGGTTAGTCCACAATCAAAGGAGGCAGCAGGGTAGCCTAGTGGTTAGAGCGGAAGGTTACGAGTTCAAACCCCCGAACTGACAAGGTACAAACCTGTCGTTCTGCCCCTGAACAGACAGTTAACCCACTGTTCCCAGGCCGTCATTGAAAATAATAATTTGTTCTTAACTGACTTGCCTGGTTAAATTAAAAAATTAAAAAAGGAGATGATTGTGGACTACAGATTAAAGGAGGACCGAGCACACTCCCATTCTCTTCGACAGGGCTGTAGAGTGGAGCAAGTTGAGAGCTTCAAGTTCCTTGGTGTCCACATATTTTGGCCATGAAACAAGGCTAGTCAGGCAAGAAAACAACCTCACCAAAAATTGTGTAGCCCCGTTGGAAATGATAAATGAACTGTTTAAAAATGTGAAGAAGAAAAAAAAACACAAAAAAAATATATTCTTTAAATGTGAAGATTTTTTATTTGGCGTACCCCCGACGGCATTGCGCGTACCCCAGTTTGGGAATACCTGGTCTACACCTATCTGTTGTTTAAGAAGCATGTGACAAATAACATTTGATTGATTTGATGCACACACCACCAGACTTCATCCACAGTGACAGAGTGAGGACAGTCATTGGCCAACAACCAACTCAGCCTCCGTTACAATCTACTCACAACAACAAATCACCTACAGCATTTACTGCTTATAATCTTTGAATTTATCTTAGTTTAAATCAACACCTGAGGCCTGTAATAATCTTCTAAATAAGATAAATAAGATCATGTCTGGACAGTGTATCAGGATGTTAAAGAAGTGAGAAATATCACAGTTTTCTGATGGCAGTAGACAACGTTTCTGCACTAGTGAGACAGTATGGACCCTGGCAGAGAGACCTGAGTGCCTCTGTGGTCGCTTAAATGCACTATGGTATCACAAAGTCACATAAATAAACCTCTGCCTGGAGTGTGTGTGTGTTGCACTATGAACTTCACATGTTGGTGCTCATGGGTCCTTTTACATGTATTTTCATTTCTCTAGGAGGCTATGCTAGTTGGCGTTGCCGCAGCTAAAAGGTTTGGAGGGAAAGAACAGAGGGACATGTTCAAAGACTGTGTGTATGGAGACTGTGGTGGTAAAGTCTCGCAGGAACTGCAGTGTTTGGGTGTGTGTATATTGTTCACAGATCTGATATGCTGACCTACTATGGGGTTCAGTAACAGTTTCTAGAACACACCAAAGGTCAAGAGTCACTAACTTTCTAATTTCACTTGAGAAAGTCTTAAATCTCTCTCTCTTCTAACTTTTACAAAGTGATAATATAACTTTATTGACTTCAATGACTATTACTGTAACTGTTGACTGTATTGCAATTATACTGGCATGAACTAGGCCCGGTCAGCCAGTGGACACCAGATGATGGCCCTCCTCTGATTGTGACAGAGAGATGGGAAGACCACTACAGCTCCTGATAAGGATACTTTGCACACGCGCCCGCACACACAAACACACACATAAACACACACACACACTGGGGTGATACAAGGATTCAAGGGCATCAGAAAGCAACAGGGCTGTAGCTACTGTTTACTGCTACTGTTCACACTGTAGGGTCAGTGCTTTTTAAAGGAGAAATCCGCAGTTGAAACAATAACAAACAGCCCCACCGTTATTGTTTCGGTAAAAAGCTGAGGGATGGTGCTGGAGAATTGTAACCACTCACAAATTCATAGGCAAAGCTATGGCTGCAAGGATATCAAAATTATAGTTTTAACCAAGTTGAGGCCATACAGTGTTAGTTTACATCTACTTTGTTTACAAACATTGGAGTAAAAACAAGCGTATATTTGGGTTTCTGATGGGGTACAACAGTTGAACTAGGAGGCATTTATAAGTTAGATTTGTCAAGAATCAATGGGTACATATCAGGTCGTTCCATTTGATTTCAATCACTTTTTGACCGCACCCCTTTTGATTTGAACTAAACTTTCCATACATATTTTCCCATGGTAGAGGTGGTCAGACTGACTTTTTGGACCTGAACACCAAAACATTCCAGATATAAATGTGCTCATAGTTGACCCCTTTTGCACACCCCACCATACCATGACACATCAATGTCTTCATCACTGGAAAAGATAAACAGTTGAGGTTGATACAGTGCCTTGCGAAAGTATTCGGCCCCCTTGAACTTTGCAAACTTTTGCCACATTTCAGGCTTCAAACATAAAGATATAAAACAGTATTTTTTTGTGAAGAATCAACAACAAGTGGGACACAATAATGAAGTGGAACGACATTTATTAGATATTTCAAACTTTTAAAAAAAATCAAAAACGGAAACATTGGGCGTGCAAAATTATTCAGCCCCCTTAACTTAATACTTTGTAGCGCCACCTTTTGCTGCGATTACAGCTGTAAGTCGCTTGGGGTATGTCTCTATCAGTTTTGCACATCGAGAGACTGAATTTTTTCCCCATTCCTTCTTGCAAAACAGCTCGAGCTCAGTGAGGTTGGATGGAGAGCATTTGTGAACAGCAGTTTTCAGTTCTTTCCACAGATTCTCGATTGGATTTAGGTCTGGACTTTGACTTGGCCATTCTAACACCTGGATATGTTTATTTTTGAACCATTCCATTGTAGATTTTGCTTTATGTTTTGGATCAATGTCTTGTTGGAAGACAAATCTCCGTCCCAGTCTCAGGTCTTTTGCAGACTCCATCAGGTTTTCTTCCAGAATGGTCCTGTATTTGGCTCCATCCATCTTCCCATCAATTTTAACCATCTTCCCTGTCCCTGCTGAAGAAAAGCAGGCCCAAACCATGATGCTGCCACCACCATTTTGACAGTGGGTATGGTGTGTTCACGGTGATGCGCTGTGTTGCTGTTACGCCAAACATAACGTTTTGTATTGTTGCCAAAAAGTTCAATTTTGGTTTCATCTGAGCAGAACACCTTCTTCCACCTGTTTGGTGTGTCTCCCAGGTGGCTTGTGGCAAACTTTAAAAAACACTTTTTATGGATATCTTTATGAAATGGCTTTCTTCTTGCCACTCTTCCATAAAGGCCAGATTTGTGCAATATACAACTGATTGTTGTCCTATGGACAGAGTCTCCCACCTCAGCTGTAGATCTCTGCAGTTCATCGAGAGTGATCATGGGCCTCTTGGCTGCATCTCTGATCAGTCTTCTCCTTGTATGAGCTGAAAGTTTAGAGGGACGGCCAGGTCTTGGTAGATTTGCAGTGGTCTGGTACTCCTTCCATTTCAATATTATCGCTTGCACAGTGCTCCTTGGGATGTTTAAAGCTTGGGAAATCTTTTTGTATCCAAATCCGGCTTTAAACTTCTTCACAACAGTATCTCGGACCTGCCTGGTGTGTTCCTTGTTCTTCGTGATGCTCTCTGCGCTTTTAACGGACCTCTGAGACTATCACAGTGCAGGTGCATTTATACAGAGACTTGATTACACACAGGTGGATTGTATTTATCATCATTAGTCATTTAGGTCAACATTGGATCATTCAGAGATCCTCACTGAACTTCTGGAGAGAGTTTGCTGCACTGAAAGTAAAGGGGCTGAATAATTTTGCACACCCAATTTTTCAGTTTTTGATTTGTTAAAAAAGTTTGAAATATCCAATAAATGTCGTTCCACTTCATGATTGTGTCCCACTTGTTGTTGATTCTTCACAAAAAAATACAGTTTTATATCTTTGTTTGAAGCCTGAAATGTGGCAAAAGGTCGCAAAGTTCAAGGGGGCCGAATACTTTCGCAAGGCACTGTATAATATATCAGTTGTTTTAAATGACACTGTCAATATTCCATAGGAAACCTATTGAAATATCGATAAAACAACAGACATTACACCATTTAAGTTGACATTCGTCGGTGGGTGAACTACAGGCCATTTTTGTGGTAGTAATTGGAAGTTAAAATTTCAATCCAATACCATCTAAATTGCAGTGGTCTGAAGGGATAGGTCCATTCTATGAATGTTATGTATGTGATTGAAATGACACCCACCCTGTATTCAAGAGTATGCCTCAACAAATAGCGGGCACAACACATACACCTCAGATGATGTAAATTAGAGTTAAACCTATAATATGTGCGTCAATATTGATAATTGACGTTAAAGGTAAAAAATAAAACATGTATATTTTCCAGTGATGAAGACATGGATGTCTCGTGGTATGGTGGGGTATGCAAAATGGGTCAACTTTGAGCTCCTCTTTCCCCTAAATGTTTTAGCATTCAGGTCCAAAACGTGGTCAAAAAGGGATTAAAATCAACTGGAACGACCTTATCCACTGAATGCCTCAAATTTCAGAAAAATGCTCCTTACTGAATCAATACCTGGTTTCCCTGGTGAAAAGTAGGACATCACTGTAAGATACACGAAAACAAAATCCTTCTACATCGTTATCATTAACAATGAACTGTTCCTAATCCTATAATTGGTTGAAAATGTTCAAAACAAAAACAGAGGGAGAGTTGTTGTCCATTCATGACAGACTGGCCAACTGGAGAGAGGAGCAGGAAAAGTGTGTGTGTGTGTGTGTGTACATGCATACTTGCGCCTGTCTATGTGTGTGCTGTGCCCGGGGAATGTTGACTGCGGTCCAGGCTGTTCACTAATTGAGTCTGGTCATGGAATGCACAGGATTCCTATTCCCTATATAGTGTACTACTTTGACCACAGTTCTGAGACAAAACAGCAAATGGACAATGGAGCTTTGGATGAGAGCATAAGTGCAGTAGCTAACTGTGTCGTGCACGTATGGTAAGCATGGAACACACAATCAGTTTGAATGCTTTGCTTTCCCCTTATAAGGGATGTTCTGCTTTCTCACCAGATCTCTGGGAGCGTAACATGAGGTGTGTGAGAACCTCCAGAATGACCACAGGGGATGTTACTCATCACATAAATGTACATAATGTCACAACATACAGACGCTCTCTAACTCACCCACACACCATTTCCTGAATGCAGAGCATACCAGATTAGTATGTGATAAAACATCAAAACATGCCACAGCGGCATCATTTCTCTTCTGGTGTGTGTGTATGTGTTTTTGCTTTTACTATCCTTGTGGGGACCAGAAGTCCTCACAAGGATAGTAAAACAAGGTTAATTCGGAGAAGTGGGTACATTTTGCCAGTCCCAATTTTGCCAGTCCCAACAAGGAAAAGGGCTATTTTAGGCTCAGGGGTTAGGTTTAAAATTAGGGTTAGGAAAATAGGATCAATTGTTTGGTCCCCACAAGGACAGTAAAACAAACATACGTACGTGTCTGGATCTCAGAAGGGTATCTGGCAGGCCAGGGTTAAAGTACCTCATCTATGCCAGTAGACAGAGAGGTCGTTTAGTATCACTACTCCTCCAACAGATGTCTTGCTCACTCATGTGTACACACACAGCCCGGTGCACATACAATATGCCGTGCAAACTTCTTACAGCTTCATCTGGCTGTGGGTTTACATTTATGTCATAGTTTACAATCACCGCAGGGTACACCTACCCACACACACACACACACACACCTACACACCCACACACACACACACTCCCCTCCCACACACTTCCTGTCCCCCTGCTGTGATGGATGAATGGTGTAGTAATGAAAACTGCCTCCCCTTGCTCTCGCCTGTTCCTCCCCATGGAGTCCAGACTCATTTGGCACCCCGAGATATGGTCAACAGCAGAATCACATTTGCATTTAAAACCAGTACATCTCACAGCACCACAGATTGAGTGAAATGTCCATTTGCATTTTGAGTGCCTGAAAATCAAACGCCTAAAATGTCAATCAAAGATGGTGATGAAGGGAGTGGAGAAAAACAGAGAAACCAATATGTGGCTTAGTATACTGTAATTTGTCCTCTGGTGCCTGTTGCTATTACATTAGTATGTCTACAGTAAAAGTTATAGCTCTGACTACAATAGTTCAAAGTCTGGAAGTTCAGAAATATGAAAAGGGTCATGGAAACATTCACAACACTTGGATCTTGAACTCTATTGCACAGGCAGTAAATCATTTAGGTGTTGACATGACATGTTCTATTATCAATACATACCTGTGTTGCTCTTACCCTCGTGACCTAAAACAACTCTCAAGCCGTAACCATAACTATTGGGATGAACAATGCTAAACCTGACCTTAGATCAGTGTTGTGTCAATCTGATGCCTTTGATCAGAGATACTGGATATAATGACGATATGCTTGTGTCTCTGACCTAAAAATGGGAATTGTTGTCCACAGAGCGGAACAGAAGCCTGTCAATCTCCTGCTTATTCCTCTCTTTGGATTGATGGATACAACTTCTTATTTGAATACTTTTTTTAAATATTTGGTGAGAGGTGTTGACATCAACCGCCTGTATTCGATGGAGAGTGAGATGCTAGCCTCATGAATAGGCAAAGGCCGTCTCGAATTTCAACAGGGACAACTCCAATATAAAGTGTTTTTTTCTCAAAGCAGTTGGGATGTCACATGCATCATACTAACAGTGCATTCGGAAAGTACTCAGATCCCTTGACTTTTCCACATTTTGTTACTTACAGACGTATTCTAAAATTTATTAAATCGTTTTTTCCCTCATCAATCTTAATGGCAAAGCAAAAACTGTTTTTTATACATTTTTGCAAAAAAAAGAAGAAACAAAAAGGGAAATATCTCATTTACATAAGTATTCAGATCCTTTACTTTGCTGAAGCACCTTTGGCAGCGATAACAACCTAGAGTCTTTGGGTATGATGCTACAAGCTTAGCACACCTGCATTTGGGTAGTTTCTCCCATTCTTCTCTGCAGATCCTCTCAAGCTCTGTCAGGTTGAATGGGGAGCATAGTTGCACAGCTATTTTCAGGTCTCTCCAGAGCCAAACTTAGCAATCGGGGGAGAAGGGCCTTGGTCAGGGAGTTGACCAAGAACCCGATGGTCAATAACAGAGCTCTAGTGTTCCTCTGTGGAGATGGGAGAACCTTCCAGAAGGACAACCCTCTGTGCAGCACTCCATCAATTAGGCCTTTATGGTAGAGTGGCCAGACGGAAGCCACTCCTCAGTAAAAGGCACATGACAGCCCGCTAGGAGTTTGCCAAACGGAACCTAAAGGACTATCAGACCATGAGAAATAAGATTCTTTAGTCTGATGAAACTAAAATTGAACTCTTTGGCCTGAATGCCAAGCGTCACGTCTGGGGGAAACTTGGCACCATCCCTACAGTAAAGCATGGTGGTGGCAGCATCATGCTGTGGGGATGTTTTTCAACGGCAGGGACTGGGAGACTAGTCAGAATTTATGTAAATTTATGAGATCCTTGATGAAAATCTGCTCCAGAGCGCTCAGGACCTCAGACTGTGCCGAAGGTTCACCTTTCCAACAGAACAACGACCCTAAGCACACAGCCAAGACAACGCAGGAGTGACTTTGGGACAAGTCAGAGTCTGGACTTAACTAAATCTAACATCTCTGGAGAGACCTGAATATAACTGTGCAGCAATGCTCCCCATTCAACCAGACAGAGTTTGAGAGGATCTGCTGAGAAGAATAGGAGAAACTCCCCAAATAAGTGTGCCAAGCTTATAGCGTCAAACCCATAATCTGTTTCTGCTTTGTCATTATGGGTTATTGTGTGATAAGGGGAAAAAAAACATTTAATCCATGTTTTAATAAGGCTGTAACTTAACAAAATGTGGAAAAACTCTTCATTACCGTGAGCTGTTTTCCAGCAACATCACAAGTCTCTTCCGCTCTCCTGTGCTTCAGACTGTTTATGCCAGTCCTCCATCCTCTCTTCCCTATTCCTTCTCTCTCCCTCTCACTCTTCCTTCTCCCCTTCCCTCTCTCCCCTTTCTACTCTCTCTTTTCCCTATCCTTCTCTTCATTGCCTTCCCTCTCTCTCCTCTAATTGTTCACTCCTCCATCTGTAGAGAGGCAAGGCAGGGTAGAGAGTCCTGCTGTTAGCTGGAGGGCTGTGTGTATCTCTGTTAGAGAGGCTGGACTTTAGTGTTCTACTGCCCGTATAGTCCAGTAGTCAACAGGGAAAAAACCTCACACACATCTCCAACAACCATGATTGCTTTCCAAATGGCTTCCTATTCCATTTATAGTGCACTACTTTTACATTACATTGCTTATGCCTAGGGACAGGGGTTTTCCTTGTCATGTAAGCTGTTCAGTAAAAACTCCTGCCCCTACCAAATCCCCAAAAGGGAAATCACCTCAGATAGGTTTCGTTTTATCTCTTAAATAAGAACCTTTGCTTGAAGGCTGGACGTAGGCCAAAAGAAGATTCCAAGATGTGTACTGGGTAGCGCCCAGATTTTATCGCTTCCGTGTTCCAAACATCTGGAGCTCCAGTGTAGCCCTGAGAATTCTCTCTCGCTCCTCAGCTTCCATGAAGGATTCTTATAAGAAACCATCAAAACAAAAGCCTATAATACCCATCCTAAAATGAATTTCAATAGTCTACAAATCAAATCAAAGTTTATTTGTCACATGCGCCAAATACAACAGGTGTAGACTGTCATGACGCTGGCCTGGGGGTAGGTTTATGACAGTCATAAATACCTCTCCCCCTTTTTTCCCTACTGATGTGAATATTGAAAATTCCTTTGTTATGCTTAGAGATTCTGGGAACATCAGAAGGTGGGGGAAATGAACCATATTTTGGTAATCCAACCAGTTGAACATATTCATTGGTACTTAATGAATATGATGTCAGTTCGGTTGTCATCTGAGACATTCTCATCAATGATAGGATGACATAGATCGTACAGTGTAAAGTCTACACATTATAGTTATCAGATTCACATGGAATTGTTGTGGAATTTAAATGTTTGAATATTAAATTATTTGTGATGGGATGAAATGTGATTTTAGCTTCTAAAATGTATAAAGCCTTGACGACAATATAACTTCCTGTTCCGGGGACATTAAGGCGACGGCCTTGATGTTAGAAGGGCAGGTGACACCTCCAGAGCAAAGCCAATCTCAGCTACCTAACGAAATTAGCAATGAATTCCCACGTGAAGAGGACGATCGACACGCCGAATATGATGACTTTCGACAATATCACCCAGAATATAGCATGATCATATAAGCATGGCAACGGGGTATGAACTTTGAACTCTGATTCACTCCAGCTGCCAAGTGTGGACTGGGAAAGGACAGAGTATACCATCTACCACACAACAACGCTACTAAAACGGGTACAATTTACCACCAGAGACGCTCTTCAAAGGATGGAAGAACTCTTGGGCAACTCGGCCTTCCATCTACCACCAACCTATTGAAGCGCAGCTCAGAGTAAATATTCATTGCATTTTCCTTTTACAAATGGGCGGTAATTTAGAATGCATAAGACCCTTATTTACGATAGAGACATCGCTTCTCCCTTTGTTCTTCCCACTCTTTCACTCAAACCCAACCACATTTTCTTTGTGTAACCAGCTGTCATATCTGTTCCGTCCGCCAGGGACGTTTTCCTTTATGACATAATTTGTAATCAAGGTATGATTAATTCTGTGTATTTGTAATTCTGTGTGATTAGTTAGGTATTTAGTAAATAAGTAATTAAACCCAATTTTAATTCAACTTGTTTGCCAGGGTTCGTGAAATAAGGTGAAGATTAATATTGACTGCTATTGATGTAAAATATTACTAGGTCTTTAAGAGTTTATTCGGAAGATAACTGCTCTATAAATATTATTCGTGGTGCCCCGACTTTCTAGTTAATTACATTTACATGATTAGCTCAATCAGGCAATATTAATTACAGAGAAAGGATTTTATAGAATAACATGTCATATCACTTAATCCGGCATAGCCAAAGACACGACAAGACCTTACATGTCCTTGATGCACTTATTGATAAAGCCAGTGACTGATGTGGTGTACTCCTCAATGCCATTGGAAGAGTCCCGGAACATGTTCCAGTCTGTGATAGCAAACAGTCCTGTAGTTTAGCATCTGCTTCATCTGACCACTTTTATTGACCGAGTCACTGGTGCTTCCTGCTTTAATTTTTTTCTTGTAATCAGGAATCAGGAGGATAGAGTTGTGGTTGGATTTACCAAATGGAAGGCGAGGGAGAGCTTTGTACGCATCTCTGTGTGTGGAGTACAAGTGATCTAGAATTTGTTTCCCTCTGGTTGCACATTTAACATGTTTATAGAAATTTGGTAGAACCGATTTGTGTCCCTGCATTGAGGTCTCCGGCCACTAGGAGCGTCGCCTCTGGGTGAGTGGTTTCCTGTTTGCTTATTTCCTTATACAGCTGACTAAGTGCGGTCTTAGTGCCACCATCTGTCCTTGGTGGTAAATAAACAGCCACGAAAAGGATAGCTGAAAGCTCTCTAGGCAAGTAGTGTGGCCTGCAATTTATCACAATATACTCTACTTCAGGTGAGAAAAATCTAGAGACTTCCTTAGATTTCGTGCACCAGCTGTTGCTTACAAATATGCACAGACCGTTCCCCCTCATCTTACTGGAGTGTGCTGTTCTATCCTGCCGGTGCAGCGTATATCCCGCTAGCTGAATATCCATGTCGTCATTCAGAGATGATTCTGTGAAACATAGGATATTACAGTTTTTATGTCCCGTTGGTAGGATATTCATGTTTGTACCTCGTCTAATTTATTGTCCAATGATCGCACGCTGGCGAGTAATATTGACGGTAACGGCAGCTTTCCCACTCGCCTCCTGCGGGTCCTCATGAGGTCCTCATCCCGCTCTGTGTCCTCTATTCCTGCTTCTCCTCCTCTTGCAAATAACGGGGATGTTGGCCCTGTCGGGTGTTTGGAGAATGTCCTGTGCTTCCTGCTTGTTGAAGAAAAACTATTTGTCTAATCCGAGGTGAGTGATTGCTGTCCTGATATCCAGAAGCTCTTTTTTTGCCGTAAGATACAGTTGCAGAAACATTATGTACAAAATAAGTTCCAAATAACGCGAAAACCCCCCACATAATAGCACAATTGGTTGGGCGCCCGTAAAACTGCTGGCATTTCTTCCGGAGCCATTGGTTCCCTCTCCTCTCCACTAATCTGAGAACACCAATTAGGTGAAATCGGAATAGTGGATGCCAACTATACATTTGCAGGGCCAAGCAGACGAAGCCAGTTAAGACTATTGAGATGCACCCCTAGTATTCATTACATAACCTTGTTCATGTAATTTGGTGTTAGCCTTATGTCAACCGTAATGAGCAAAGATTAGAGAGAGGTTCAATCATGGACAGATACAGGGAACAGTCAATGCTTTCAGGTAAACTGGAATTTAGGAACCCAGACAACAAGCTATTTCCATGAAGGATTAAGACAATCAATATTTTGTTCAGACATGACTCACAGTTTCACAGCCTGAAAATCATTTTCGGTTGAACTAGATTCCTCTCCACTCCCATCTCCAGAAGAAAAAGATAGAAGGCAGAAAATAGCCTGGATGTTCTTCCTACAAATAAATGGCACCCTATTCCCCAATTAGTGCACTACATTTACCTGGGCCGATATGGTTCTGGTCAAATGTAGTGGATTATGTAGGGAATAGGGTGCTATGTAAAACAAAGCCTTAGTCCTTAAGGCTAACGGCTAGGACGGTAAAGAGTGATATATCAAGTCAACTCTGTCATGGGATGTATCATTAGATGTGAAAGAGCACAGTGCCAAGTAGTCTTGGTAATCATAAAAGTACTGAAAAGCAGAAGAAAAACACGGAGAGTGAGTGGAGATTGCAAATTGAGACTGAAGATAAATCAGAGTTTTTGATTTTTAGAGTGACACCAGCAATATTCATCCTGAAGACTCCATAACCATGTCATCATTATTATCATCTGAAGCTGTGGAAGCTGAGGCTGTGGAAGCTGAGGCTGTGGAAGCCATCACCCAAGAATCTGCCAGATCACCTTGAATTAGTTTTAGTTTTTTTAAGTGACTCTGAGAATCTGTGTGTAATGAAAAGCTCTATATAAAATACATCTATTATTATTATTATATTACTACATAGATTTCCATAGTACATCATATATAGTTGTTGATGATTAACATGCATACAGCTTCAGCCCCCTTGATCTTACATAACACATAATATTTTAACACATACTGTATATTCATTTAGTATACTGTTATCCAATCCACTGCATTAGCAGTAACAAGATTACCCAACCAGAGAATGAAGGGAGAGAGAGTTTCGTGAAGGCTTACCCTGGCATGACATTTTGATAGCCGTGTAAATCTCTCTCGAACAAGGTGACTTTTATCAATATATTCGCCTGTATTTACCCCCAACAAATGAAATGCTAATTAAATACTAATGTGGCTATCATAAAGAACTACAAATGTCATGATGATCTGGTTGAGACTGCTGAATCGAAGCAAAGGTAAGAATCTCTGGATTAACTATCTAATGTTGGCTAAATGTAGTAATTAATTAATTGGCTACATTTCTATAAATGGACAATTCTGAACTGTTTTGGACAAGTTTAAAATGTACATAATATCCGTTAGCAAAGGTGTCAGCTACAGATGACAACTTTGAGGAGCTTGCAGGGATTTGTCGTCTTGCATGATGTCTACTTTAATGCTAATTACCATTTTCGAATCTGAGAGTAAATTGAGCCAAATATATTAATAAAAGTCACCTTGTCTGAGAGAGATTTACATGGTTATCAAAACGTCACATCAAGGTAAGCCTACACAAAACACAGTGCTTATTTGATCTATTTTTAAAATCCCCTGTGGGAAAAATGAATGGTGGATAAAAACAATTAGAATCATTTCCCTGTTTGACCGCAAGGTTTTATGGGTATCATGACTCCTCCACTGTGGGGCCAGTAGTACAGCAGACCATGCTATTACAGTCCACAGCAGATGGTAAAAGGAAAGTTCACAGATTGGAAAGTATGAATGGCAATGAATCCAATGATGTAGAGTCACGGTATGCAGTGCTTACCCTGTGACAATCTAATTTAAAAAAAGCTGTTATGAAAAGCCCCCCCCAAATATATATATATATTTTTTTTCCAAGTAATTGTTTTTGTTCTACAGTAATGGTTTTTCTCAACAATTCTGCTGTGGACTGTAATAGCATGGTCCACTGTACTACTGTCCCAGTAGTGACATAAAGACTTAGTCTGCTGTGCTGGCCCACTGATAGTGCTGATGTGGAGATGGGCCAAACATAGAAATATATTCTACATTATATTTCTGTGAGGCCAACACTGTACAGTTTATGAAAACATTCAGAGACGTTTTCCGCACTTGTAGCAAACCAAACTGTAGAGATGTGTGCTTAAGTAGTGGTCTAAGACACTGCATCTCAGTGCAAGAGGCGTCACTGCAGTACCTGGTTCGAGGGCATCGCACAATTGGCCCAACATTGTCCGGGTTTGGCCAGGGCAGGCTGTCATTGTAAATTAACGTCATTGTTCTTAACTGACTTGCCTGGTTAAATAAAAAAATGACAGGCACCATCAAGCAGTCAGGCAGGCGAAGAGTGAATACTGGACTGTCGAAAAGTCATTAATAATTTTGACCCAGACTTTTACATATCTAGGACATTTAATTTTGTTTTGTGGCAGTAGTGGGAATGGGGCTTCTCTGCCACTCAATGCATGTCTGAGCTTTGGCTTCTACAAGATGGAATGCGACTAACTCCACTACAACCATTCTCGCTACATGCATGGCTGTGTAGGGCGTGTGCATGCAGAATAAAACAAATGGACGTGGGGTTCTGTTTTGACTTCAACTATGCGGTCGCCAAAAGGAAGGACAGAATAATAGACTTAAATTAAAGTAAAGGTATGCCTAAATGCATTTTCCTTTGCAATTTGCAGGTTAGGCTACTGTAGAATCATGAATCATGAGAATAGACATTCCTTTGAATGCAATTGATTTATCAAGCAATAATTATTTTTGTTCTACAGTAATGGTTTTTCTCAACAATTCTGCTGTGGACTGTAATAGCATGGTCCACTGTACTACTGTCCCAGTAGTGACATAAAGACTTAGTCTGCTGTGCTGGCCCACTGATAGTGCTGATGTGGAGATGGGCCAAACATAGAAATATATTCTACATTATATTTCTGTGAGGCCAACACTGTACAGTTTATGAAAACATTCAGAGACGTTTTCCGCACTTGTAGCAAACCAAACTGTAGAGATGTGTGCTTAAGTAGAGGCACTTTGTCCACAGTGTTTTGGAAAGGCTGTGGAAAACGAACCCATATCAAAGTTGAACGGATCAAATCGTTTTTTCCACCATTCATTTTTCCCACAGTGGATTTTAAAAACAAAAAATAAAAATGCTAAAACTACCTCAAAACCCCAGGAATAGCGATTTCATATTTTACACATGTGTATTGCCTAAACATGTTGTGTGGGTATTTCCTGCCAATGTCTGGGGTAAGCTGTGCATACTTGGATGTCTACATAATTTGTCCCTCGCATCCCTTAAACTTAACAAAGCTCGCTAGCAAAAACAACCTGACAAATGGACACTACTTTTCTGCACCTCAAACAATTTTACAAGTTGGAATAATCATGTAACGCACCGTTTGGAGGGTTCGAAGAGTGCAATGTCAACTATAATGAAACTTAAGACCAGACGGAGGCAGCATACAGCATACAAGACGTGACTTCATTCATGACACTCAGGGCTCCTGAGTGGCGCAGTGGTCTAAGACACTGCATCTCAGTGCAAGAGGCGTCACTGCAGTACCTGGTTCGAGGGCATCGCACAATTGGCCCAACATTGTCCGGGTTTGGCCAGGGCAGGCTGTCATTGTAAATTAACGTCATTGTTCTTAACTGACTTGCCTGGTTAAATAAAAAAATGACAGGCACCATCAAGCAGTCAGGCAGGCGAAGAGTGAATACTGGACTGTCGAAAAGTCATTAATAATTTTGACCCAGACTTTTACATATCTAGGACATTTAATTTTGTTTTGTGGCAGTAGTGGGAATGGGGCTTCTCTGCCACTCAATGCATGTCTGAGCTTTGGCTTCTACAAGATGGAATGCGACTAACTCCACTACAACCATTCTCGCTACATGCATGGCTGTGTAGGGCGTGTGCATGCAGAATAAAACAAATGGACGTGGGGTTCTGTTTTGACTTCAACTATGCGGTCGCCAAAAGGAAGGACAGAATAATAGACTTAAATTAAAGTAAAGGTATGCCTAAATGCATTTTCCTTTGCAATTTGCAGGTTAGGCTACTGTAGAATCATGAGAATAGACATTCCTTTGAATGCACTTGATTTATCAAGCAATAATTATTTTTGATGAGACATGTTTTGAACTGCATGTTCAGTAATTTCAATTGTTAATATGGAATGTTGTTAGGACCATATATATATGGTTCTAACAACATTCCATATCAACAAAATACACATGTATACAGTCGTGACAAAGTTTTGAGAATGACACAAATATTAATTTTCAAAGTCTGCTGCCTCAGTTTGTATGATGGCAATTTGCATATACTCCAGAATGTTATGAAGAGTGATCATATGAATTGCAATGAATTGCAAAGTCCCTCTTTGCCATGCAAATGAACTGAATCCTGAAAACTGAACTGAACTGAAAACATTGCATTTCAGGCCTACTACAAAAGGACCTGCTGACATCATGTCAGTGATTCTCTCGTTAACACAGGTGTGAGTGTTGATGAGGACAAGGCTGGAGATTACTGGGAGCTTCAAAAGGAGGGTGGTGCTTGGAATCATTGTTCTTCCTCTGTCAACCGTGGTTACCTGCAAGGAAACACGTGCCGTCAACATTGCTTTGCATAAACAGATTGCACATAAATCAACCATTTATCAGATCATCATGAATTTCAAGGAGAGCGGTTCAATTGTTGTGAAGAAGGCTTCAGGGAGCCCAAGAAAGTCCAGCAAGCGCCAGGACCGTCTCCTAAAGTTGATTCAGCTGCGGGACCGGGGCACAAGTACAGAGCTTGCTCAGGTGTGAGTGCATCTGCACGCACAGTGAGGCGAAGATTTTTGGAGGATGGCCTGGTGTCAAGAAGGGCAGCAAAGAAGCCACTTCTGTCCAGGAAAAACATCGGGGAAAGACTGATATTCTGCAAAAGGTACAGAGATTGGACTGCTGAGGACTGGGGTAAAGTCATTTTCTATGATGAATCCCCTTTCCAATTGTTTGGGTCATCCGGAAAAAAAGCTTGTCCGGAGAAGACAAGGTGAGCGCTACCATCAGTCCTGTGTAATGCCAACAGTAAAGCATCCTGAGACCATTCATGTGTGGGGTTGCTTCTCAGCCAGGAGAGTGGGCTCACTCACAATTATACCTAAGAACACAGCCATGAATAAAGAATGGTAGCATGACATCCTCCGAGAGCAACTTCTCCCAACCATCCAGGAACAGTTTGGTGACGAACATTGCCTTTTCCAGCATGATGGAGCACTTTGACAATAAGGCAAAAGTGATAACTAAGTGGCTCAGGGAACAAATCATCAATATTTTGGGTCCACGGCCAGGAAACTCCCCAGACCTTAATCCCATTGAGAACTTGTGGTCAATTCTCAAGAGGCGGGTGGACTATCAAAAACCCACAAATTCTGACAAACTCCAAGCATTGATTATGCAAGAATGGGCTGCCACCAGTCAGGATGTGGCCCAGAAGTTAATTGACAGCCTGCCATGGTGGATTGCAGAGGTCTTGTAAAAGAAGGGTCAACAATGCAAATATTGACTCTTTGCATCAACTTCATGTAATTGTCAATAAAAGCCTTTGACACTTATGAAATGCTTGTAATTATTCTTCAGTATTCCATAGTAACATCTGACAAAATATCTAAAGACACTGAAGCAGCAAACTTTGTGGAAATTCATATTTGTGTCATTCTAAAAAACTTTTGGCCACACCTGTACACACATACAGTGGGGCAAAAAAGTATTTAGTCAGCCACCAATTGTGAAAGTTAAAAAGATGAGAGAGGCCTGTAATTTTCATCACAGGTACACTTCAACTATGACAGACAAAATGAGAAAAAAAATCCATAAAATCACATTGTAGGATTTTTAATGAATTTATTTGCAAATGATGGTGGAAAACAAGTATTTGATAAATAACAAAAGTTTCTCAATACTTTGTTATATACCCTTTGTTGGCAATGACAGAGGTCAAACGTTTTCTGTAAGTCTTCACAAGGTTTTCACACACTGTTGCTGGTATTTTGGCCCATTCCTCCATGCAGATCTCCTCTAGAGCAGTGATGTTTTGGGGCTGTTGCTGGGCAACACGGACTTTCGACTCCCTCCAAAGATTTTCTATGGGGTTGAGATCTGGAGACTGGCTAGGCCACTCCAGGACCTTGAAATGCTTCTTAAAAAGCCACTCCTTCATTGCCCGGGCGGTGTGTTTGGGATCATCATCATGCTGAAAGACCCAGTCACGTTTCATCTTCAATGCCCTTGCTGATGGTAGGTGTTTGTTACTTTGGTCCCAGTTCTCTGCAGGTCATTCACTAGGTCCCCTGTGTGGTTCTGAGATTTTTGCTCACCGTTCTTGTGATCATTTTGACTCCACGGGGTGAGATCTTGCATGGAGCCCCAGAACGAGGGAGATAAGTGGTCTTGTATGACTTCTATTTCCTAATAATTGCTCCCACAGTTGATTTCTTCAAACCAAGCTGCCTACCTATTGCAGATTCAGTCTTCCCAGCCTGGTACAGGTTTACAATTTTGTTTCTGGTGTCCTTTGACAGCTCTTTGGTCTTGGCCATAGTGGAGTTTGGAGTGTGACTGTTTGAGGTTGTGGACAGGTGTCTTTTATACTGATAACAAGTTCAAACAGGTGCCATTAATACAGGTAACGAGTGGAGGACAGAGGAGCCTCTTAAAAAAGAAGTTACAGGTCTGTGAGAGCCAGAAATCTTGCTTGTTTGTAGGTGACCAAATACTTATTTTCCACCATAATTTGCAAATAAATTCATTAAAAAATCCTACAATGTGATTTTCTGGATTTTTTGTTCTCATTTTGTCTGTCATAGTTGAAGTGTACCTATGATGCAAATGACAGGCCTCTCTTATCTTTTTAAGTGGGAGAACTTGCACAATTGGTGGCTGACTAAATACTTTTTTGCCCCACTGTATACCCACCCACACAGTACCAGTCAAACGTTTGGACACACCTACTCATTCATGGGTTTTTCTTATTTTTTAGAACAATTTTCTACATTGTAGAATAATAGTGAAGACATCAAAACTACGAAATAACATATGGAATTATGCAGTAACCAAATAAAGTGTTAAACAAATCAAATTATATTTTATATTGGAGATTCTTCAAAGTAGCCACCCTTTGCCTTGATGACAGTTTTGCACACTTTGGTTGTTGGAGCTATCTGTTGTATGATGAACTTGGGCTTCATCAATTTAATTTGTGAGTAAATCTGGCTTTGATAATAGCCAGTGCTTACCCAGCCAACGAACTCACCGCACGTCACTGCATGAATCCATAGGGAGGGATTAGAGAAATGAATCTTTCACCGGACAGACAGATTGAGAACAGGAGGAACAGGAGTTGAAGACCTTGAGGAAGAAGTTGAATGCAGGGCATTCACAGGGTAAGAAATAGAGGAGAGTGTTTGTGAAAGTTGTTGGAAAGGTGGCATCCTATGACAGTGCCATATTTAAAGTCACTGAGCTCTTCAGTAAGGCCATTCTATTGCCAATGTTTGTCTATGGAGACTGCATGGCTGTGAGCTTGATTTTATACAGCTGTCATCAAGTGTGGCTGAAATAGCCAAATCCACTAATTTGACACCACATACTTTTGGCAATGTAGTGTATTTTATGACACTCTCCTCTATCTTTCACCTCCATCTCTCTCTATCAACTAAACATACAAAGACTTAAAAATATATATTAATAATTTCTCCCTAGACTCTTTCTCAAAACGCATAGTAGAAAATGGTTTGAGGGACAGACAGGCAGATCATGGAACAGAACACAGAGCAAGAGAGAGAGAGAGATGCTAGGTCTGGTGCACGGCCAGCACTACCACCTCCTCACTAGAGATAATGTAGTACAGAGCTATGACTGATCTACTTACTGCATCAAGCTCCTGTTATATGGTTTTAAGCCTCTGCTTTGGAACGGGCGAAGCCAGATCTGTGTGGATTTTAAGGATTGTGGTATATGTGTGTGTGTGTGTGTGTGTGTGTGTGTGTGTGTGTGTGTGTGTGTGTGTGTGTGTGTGTGTGTGTGTGTGTGTGTGTGTGTGTGTGTGTGTGTGTGTGTGTGTGTGTGTGTGTGTGTATATATGTTTAAAGTTTTATTTGTCACATAAACAAGTACAGTAAAATTCTGTGTGTGTGTGTGTGTGTATGTATTTGTATTTATTAGGGATCCCCATTAGCTGTTGCCAAGGCAGCAGCTACCTTTCCCGGGGTCCAAACACTAAGGCACTTACTTACATTACATATAAAACAAAAGATAACGTTACATCATAACCCCTTATTATACCACTACATATCTACAATACAATATGTATAATACCACTATTCAACAATATTAGAATGTACGCGTGTGCAGAGTGTGTGAACTACTGTGTGTGTATGTGTCTTTTCACAGTCCACGATGTTCCATAAGGAGTAGTTTTATATGTTTTTTTAATTATCTGATTTTACTGCTTGCATGAGTTACTTGATGTGGAATTGAGTTCCATGTAGTCATGGATCTGTGTAGTACTGTGCGTTTCCCGGAGTATGTTCTTGGCCGAGGGACTGTGAAGAGACCCCTTGTGGCATGTCTTGTGGGGTATGCATGGGTGTCTGAGCTGTTTGCCAGACATTTGAACACACAGCTCGGTGCCTTCAACATGTCAATACCTCTCACAAAGACAAGTAGTGATGCAGTCAATCTCTCCTCTACTTTGACACAGGAGAGACTGACAGGCATGTGATTGATAGCCCTCCGTGTACATTTAAGGGCCAGCCGTGCTTCTCTGTGTTCTGGGACAACTGTAATGTCCCTCTTTGTGGCACTTGACTATATGACTGGGCAATAATCCAGGTGCGACAAACCTAGGGACTTGTTTTGTTGATAGCGATGTCAAGAAAGCAGAACAGTGCTTTATTACGGACAGACCTCGTCCCATCTTAGCTACCGTTTCATCAATATGTTCTGACCATGACGGTATACAATCCAGGGTTACACCAAGCAGTTTAGTCTCCTAAACTTGCTACATTTCCAAATGATTCATAACTAGATTTAGTTGAGGTTAAGGGGTTTAGTAAAGGTTTGTCCCAAATACAATGCTTTTAGTTTGTGAAGTATTTATAACCAGCTTATTACTTGCCACCCATTCTAAACCTGACTGCGGCTCTTTCTTAACCTGTAGTGACACCCCATCCCGTGAACGGGACCGTTGTCATCATCTGACACTAATTAGCATAACGCATAAATCTTCCTAGAAAATCTTCCTTTCATGAAAATCACAAGTGAAATATATTGGAACACAGCTTAGCATTTTGTTAATCACCCTGTCATCTCAGATTTTCAAAATATGCTTTACAGCCAATGCTAGACAAGCATTTGTGTAAGTTTATCATAGCCTAGCATGGCATTATGCCTTGCTAGCAGCAGGCAACCTTGTCACAGAAATCAGAAAAGCAATCAAATTAAATCGTTTACCTTTGATGAACTTCAGATGTTTTCACTCACGAGACTCCTAGGTAGACAGTTCATTTTTTCCCCAAATATTATTTTTGTAGGCGAAATAGCTCCGTTTGTTCTTCACGATTGGCTGAGAAATCGCCTGATATTGCGGTCAACACAACGGCGAAAAAAAATATTCCTAATTAGCTCCATAATATTGACAGAAACATGGCAAACGTTGTTTAGAATTCATCGTCAAGGTCAATATTCAATAATTCAATAATATATCTGTTGGGACAATTAGTTTTTCACTAGGACCGATTGAAATAATGGCTACCTCTGTATTTTACGCGAGAATCTCTCTCGGGGGCACCATGTAACCACTTACGCAATGTGGCCGCCTATGGCTATTCTTCAACAGAAATGCATAAAACTACGTCACAATGCTGTAGACACCTTGGGAAATACGTAGAAAGCGTAAGCTCGTTGATGGTACATTCACAGCTGAATAGAGAGTCATTGGAACGCAGCACTTTCAAAACCTGGGGCACTTCCGGATTGGATTTTTCTCAGGCTTTTGCCAGCAACATCAGTTCTGTTATGCTCACAGACAATATCTTTACAGTTTTGGAAATGTTAGAGTGTTTTCTATCCAAAGCTGTCAATTATATGCATATTCTAGCATCTTTTCCTGACAAAATATCCAGTTTAAAACGGGAACATTTCTTTTCCAAAAATGAAAATACTGCCCCCTAACACCAAGTGTTGTAGTGATTTCACAGTGACAGGTCATCAGTAAAGATCGAAAAAAGTAAAGGGCCTAGACAACTGCCCTGAGGAATGCCCAACTCTACCTGGATTATGTTAGCGAGGCTTCCATTAATGCAACTGCTGTGTCAGATTTTTTTTTTTACTTTATGGAAAAAGCATTATCTGAGAACGGCACTCAGAACCCAATCCAGCCAAAGAAATATCCGCCATGTTGGAGTCATCAGAAGTTAGAAATAAAACTATAAATATTCACTTACCTTTGATGATCTACATCAGAAGGCACTCCCAGGAATCCCAGTTCGACAATAAATGACTGATTTGTTCCATAAAGTTCCATAAAGTCCATAATTTATGTCCAAATAGCCACTTGTTGTTAGCGTGTTCAGCCCAGTAATCCATCTTCATGAGGCACGAGCACTTTGTCCAGACAAAAACTTGAAAAGTTCCGTTACAGGTCGTAGAAACAAGTCAAACGATGTATGGAATCAATCTTTAGGATGTTTTTAACATAAATCGTCAATAAGGTTCCAACCAGAGAATTTCATTGTCTGAAGAAAAGCACTGGAACGAGAGCCAACTCGGTCGGGAGCGCGCGTCACGAGCCTGAGACACTCTGCCAGACGCATGACTCATTCAGCTCCCATTCCCCCTCCTTTATAGCAGAAGCCTGAAACAAGTTTCTAAAGACGGTTGACATCTAGTGGATGCCGTAGGAAGTGCAACCTGACTCCATAGACACTGTGTAGGCCAAGCTTTGAAAAACTACAAACTTCAGATTTCCCACTTCCGGGTTGGATTTTTCTCAGGTTTTCGCCTGCTGTATGAGTTCTGTTATACTCACAGACATCATTCAAAGAGTTTTAGAAACTTCAGAGTGTTTTCTATCCAATACCAATAACAATATGCATATATTAGCATCTGGGACAGAGTAGGAGGCAGTTCACTCTGGGCATGCTATTCATCTAAAAGTGAAAATTCTGCCCCCTATCCCAAAAAGATTAGACAAGTAACTCTTGATGCACGATATAGCAGGGGATGTAAAGCCATAACACATATGTTTTTACAGCGGATTATAAGCAATGTCAAAAGCTGCACCGAAGTCGAACAAAACAGCTCCCACAGGCTTCCTATTATCAATTACTGTGAAATAGTATTGTATCTGGTCAAAAACAATTATTTAAAAAGGTTTATTAAGGGTTGGCTGATTGGTCAGTTGTTTGAGCCAGTAAAGGGTTCATTGCTATTCTTGGGTAGAGGAATGATTTGTGTGTGTATCACTGAAAGTAATGTTTCGGGGTTAAAATTGGAGTGTATTATCACCTCCTCAAGCCTCTTTCTGCTAATTGCTCTTTCGCCAAAAAAACAGAGGGGAAAGAGAGACATTGTTGGAAGATAAAAGGCCGAGTGAAGAGTTTCATTCCAAAACGCTATATAAAAATCATGAAAGAGATCGGTGTGTTTTTTTCATTAACTTATCATGGCATTGGGTTTTTCAATTACAGAGCCAGAGAAATAAGTAGTACCACTCAGTTTTCCACCGTCAAATGCAGTAACTACATTTTTAATTAAAAAATGTGTAAAATGATACATTTGTGACATCAATAGAATGTTTTAACAGCTAAAATAATTAAATATAGTATGAGATCTGCATATAAACATTTACATTTAACATTTTAGCCATTTAGCAGATGCTCTTATCCAGAGCGACTTACAGAAAGTGCCTTAAGATATCTTAAGATAGCTAGGTGAGACAACCACATATCACAGTCAAATATACATGATACAAACATTCCGTTCCAGCTAAACAATGGGTATACAGCGTTTTGCAAACATCTAAGATCTATGAATTAAATATAAATATTTTACACATGAAAGTACCCATAATAATTTCTGATGATAAATTACACCAAAAAAATAATAATAATTGTGGATATAGCATTTTGGAAATAAACTCTTTCACTTGTTCTTTCAACGCTTAGTCCTATAATTAAATTATGCATCTTAAAAACAAGAACTATGCACTGGGGACTTCAGTTAGAGGCCAGGTCCCAAATGGTATCCTATTCCCAATTTAGTGCACTACTTTTGACAAGAACCCTGGGCCCTCGTCCCCAGCCGTCTCAAGAGATAGCCAAGCATCAACAAGTTATCCACTGCTGGAAGTCAACCACACACACAGACAGACACACAGACAGACACACAGACAGACACACAGACAGACACACAGACACATTTTCAAGGCTGAAACAACTGAAGGCTAGGCAGCCTATTTGTGAAGTAGTTCCCAGCACGGCCAAAGGCCCCAGTCAGTCAGAGCCCTCTGCTTCTCTGTTTCATATTCTTTCCTCCAAATGTACACTGAACAAAAATATAACATATATAAAATGTTGGTCCCATGTTTCATGAGGTGAAATAAAAGATTCCAAAAATGTTCCATATATATTTGTTGACATCCCTGTGAGCATTTCTCCTTTGCCAAGATAATCCATCCACCTGACAGGTGTGGCATATCAAGAAGCTGAATAAAGAGCATGATCATGACACAGGTACACCTTTGGTTTGGGCAATGCTGAATGCAGGAATTTCCACCAGAGCTGTTGCCAGAGAATTTAATATTAGTTTCTATACCATAAGCCACCTCCAACGTCTTTTTAGAGATTTGACAGTACGTCCAACCGGCCTCACAACCGCAGACCAGTGGTGGAAAAAGTACCCAATTGTCATACTTGAGTTAAAGTAAAGATACCTTCATAGAAAATTAGTCAAGTAAAAGTCACCCAGTAAAATACTACTTGCGTAAAAGTCTAAAAGTACTTGGTTTTAAATATACCTGAGTATATTTAAAAAGTAAAAGTATAAATCATTTCAAAGTCCTTTTATTAAGGAAACGAGATGGCACTATTTTATTATTTAGCCAGGGGCACACTCCGGCATAAATTACAAAAGAAAGCATGTGTGTTTAGTAGGTCCGCCATATCAGAGGCAGTGGGGATAACCAGTGATGTTCTCTTGATAAGTCTGTGAATTGGAGAATTTTCCTGTCCTGCTAAGCATCCAAAATGTAATGAGTACTTTTGGGTGTCAGGGAAAATGTACAGAGTAAAAAGTACATTATTTTCTTTAGGAATGTAGTGAAGAAAAAGTAAAAGTTGTCAAAACTATAAGTAATAAAGTGTCATGACGTTGCCCTCTTTGGGTACAGCAAGCCCCATCCCCCTCTCCTACACACAGGATGCTGTGGCCAGAGAGAGGTCATAAATTCCTGGAGGAGATGATCTCCTCATGGCCACAGTATAGAGACAGAGTGAATTTTCATAGAGAACAAAGGAATTTCTTCCACCTCACAGAACTTGAGGTCCGAACAACATTTATGTTCCGGAGAAGGTATAAAAGATCGGTGAAGAATCCAGCTACAAACTGGTCCGTTTGGTGCAATTTTGTGGGGCTCATGGGAGACGGTGCGGCGACATTACCATTAATATAATAGCCTCAGATATGAGGTTTACATCTAATTGTTGTATAAGATGAATGAGTGAGCATGATACTGTTTGTAGAATTGTGTAATATGATTTTGGACTTTTTAATGAAGGAAACTCCAATTCCCTTTTGAGTTTAACTAAATCAGAGGACTGCCCATGAGCCCAGTTAGGTTCGGGCATCCTGGGACAGGCCCTTCTCTGCAATTTCGAATAAAACCCCACCTTGAGAATTTCTCAACAGACCATGTTTCTCTCAATTACTAGAGGACAAAGATTGCAGGCAGACCAGCTTACCTCGATAACAAGAGGGCCAAGGTTTGAGAAGATTGCTGAATCTTTTAACCATCCCACGTGGTTAAACTCTTAGACTATCGATACCGACAGAATAAGAACAAGTCTTTGATATTAATTACTAGTCTGTAGCTAGGAATTCGGTATCATTGAACGCGAAGAACGACAACCGCCAAAACATCTATAACGAAATGAATGAATGTCACTCTGAACCATTCATTCTAACCACGGCAGAGAGAGAGAGAGAGAGAGGATGAAAACTCTTCAACAGAAACTAACTTTTCAGCAGACATCCCGACGACACACTAAGAGTAAATATATATATCGATTGCAATTGTTCCTGAATGAGTGAGCGTTCATGTGCAAAGGATTAGCATTTAAATTGTTCTAATTATCAACTGTGTGTTGTCTTATCTCAGTCGACCCCCACTTCCTTTTTGTACACCAAGCCGCCATGCCAGTCTAGCCCACTAGGGCACATTCCCCTATCATTTCTTGTAATCATATTTACTTTTTTTGTTTGTGCGTGCACTTCTGTGATTGTTTAGTTAGTTAATAAATAAATGATTTAAGACAATTGATGTATGGATGACTCATAGCGAAGACTGGGTTCGTGCAAATAACCAACAATTTACGACGTTTAGAATGAGACTAATGTGAGGTAAAATAAATAATTCATTAATTCAGAAGAGTATTGATCAGATATGAAAATGTCTGACAAGTTATATTAGGAAAATTATGACTTTGTAATCTGAATATTTTCCTTGGTGCCCCAACTTCCTAGTTAATTACAGTTACATGATTAATCAGTTTAATCGCGTAATACTAATTACAGAGAATCTTTGATAAAAACCAAGTCTTCATTTAATGATAGTAAAGACACAACAAAAGTAAAGTACAGATACCCAGATACCCATAAAAACGACTTCAGTATTTAAGGTATTTTTACTTAAGTACTTTACAACACTGCTGCAGACCACTTGTATGGCGTAAAGTGAGCGAGCAGTTTGCTGATTCAATTGTTTGTCAATTGTTGTGAACAGAGTCCCCCCCAATGGTGGCGGTGGGTTATGGATTGTGCAGGCATAAGCTACAGACAACAAACACAATTGCATTTTATCTATGGTCATTTGAATGCACAGAGATACCGTGACGAGATCCTGAGACCCACTGTCGTGCCATTCATCCGCCGCTATAACCTCGTGTTTCAGCATGATAATGCATGGCCCCATGTCGCAAGGATCTGTACACAATTCCTGGAAGCTGAAAATGTTCCAGTTCTTCCATGGCCTGCATACTCACCAGACCTTTTTCATTGAGCACTTTTGGGATGCTCTGGATCGACGTGTACAAAAGCGTGTTCCTCAACCATTGCAGAGGAGTGGGATAACATTCCACGGGCCACAATCAACAGCCTGATCAACTCTATGCGAAGGAGCTGTGTCGCTCTGCATGAGGCCAATGGTGGTCACACCAGATACTGAATGGTTTTCTGATCCACACCCCAAACTTTGTATTAAGCTATCTGTATTCCAAGTCATGTGAAATCCATAGATTATGGCTTAATGAATTTATTTCAATTGACCATTTCCTTATATGAACTGTAACTCAGTAAAATATTTGATATTTTTGTATGTTGCATTTATATTTTTGTTAAGTATAATTATGGTTTTTAGTTCTCAAATCCCAAGTGGCACAGCAGCACACACACACCAACTGAGTAACACCACCAACTGACCAAGGTCTTCACTTCATCAATCCACAACTTAATCTTGATTTCCCAAAAATGTTTGAGAACCACTAACAAACGTAAAGTGCCTTCAGAAAGTATTCACACCCCTTGACTTTTTCCACATTTTGTTGTGTTACAGCCTGAATTTTGTTTAAATTAAATTAAATTGATTAAATTGAGATTTTGTATCACTGGCCTACAACACAATAACAAATACCCCATAATGTCAAAATGGATTTAAGTTGTTATACATTTTTACAAATTAATCAAAAATGAAACGCTGAAATGTCTTAAGTCAGTAAGTATTCAACCCCTTTGTTATGGCAAGCCTAAATAAGTTTAGAAGTAAAAATGTGCTTAGTAAGTTGCAGGTCTGCAATAATAGTGTTCAACATGAATTTTGAATGACGACCCCACACATACAATTACATATAAGGTTAAGGTTTGCGAATACCTCGCAAAGAAGGGAACCTATTGGTAGATACGAAAAAATAATAAAAGCAGACCTTGAATATCAATTTGAGCATGGTGAAGTTAATAATTACCATTTGGATAGTGTACCAATACACCCAGTCACTACAAATATACAGGCATCTTTCCTAACTCAGTTGCCTGAGAGGAAGGAAAGCTCTCAGGGATTTCACCATGAGGCCAATGGTGACATTAGAACAGTTACAGAGTTTAATGGCTGTGATAAGAGAAAGCTGATGATGGATCAACAACATTGTAGTTACTCCACAATACTAACTTAACTTAGTGAAAAGCAAGAAGCCTGTTCAGAATACAAATATTCCAAAACATGCATCTGTTTGCTCACTATAATATATCTACTGCTGTACATATCATTCTTAGTATATCTTTTTGGTGTATATACCCATAGATTGCATTTGGATTATGGATACAGTTTCTTTGGGTTGTTAATTGGATTCGTTCTGACATTTGTGATTTCTTGTTTTTGATTATTTGTGTACCTGACATTAGGAGCTAGTAACACAAGCATTTCGCTGCACCCGCTATGACATCTGTTAAACTGTACGCGACTGTTCACTAGATACACTATGAACAGGTGCCGCACTTTACTTTATTACGTTTATTTTTTCAGGGACAATGCACACAGTAAATCAACATTTCAGTAAAAGTCCCGGCCGGCTAATTTTCTACACTATAGGGGTCGTTCCACAAAATGAGTGCCTTTTGCGTCCCTTTGAAATTTTAAGTAGAAATTGTGCACCAATTCTCATCGACGGGGCTGTAGTGGAGCAGGTTGAGAGCTTCAAGTTCCTTGGTGTCCACATCACCAACAAACTAGAATGGTCCAAACACACCAAGACAGTTGTGAAGAGGGCACGACAAAGCCTATTCCCCCTCAGGAAACTAAAAAGATTTGGCATGGGTCCTGAGATCCTCAAAAGATTCTACAGCTGCAACATCGAGAGCATCCTGACTAGTTGCATCACTGCCTGGTATGGCAATTGCTCGGCCTCCAACCGCAATGCACTTCAGAGGGTAGTGCGTACGGCCCAGTACATCACTGGGCTAAGCTGCCTGCCATCCAGGACCTCTACACCAGGCTGTGTCAGAGGAAGGCCCTAAAAATTGTCAAAGACCCCAGCCACTCCAGTCATAGACTGTTCACTCTACTACCGCATGGCAAGCGGTACCGGAGTGCCAAGTCTAGGACAAAAAGGCTTCTCAACAGTTTTTACCCCCAAGGCATAAGACTCCTGACAAATGGCTACCTGGACTATTTGCATTGCGTTTCACTGTTGTATTCAGCGCATGTGACAAATAAACTTTGATTTGACCAATGTTGAATTTTAAAAGCCTTTTATATTCAATGAAGTACCGTTTAATATAGCAGTTCAACGGCTCAAACACGAGATGTATGTGGCAGGGTCTACAGTCAATCACGGATTACAAAAAGAAAACCAGCCCCACCGTGGACATCGACGTCTTGCTCCCAGACAAATTAAACAACTTCTTTGCTCGCTTTGAGGACAATACAGTGCCACACACACAGCCCGCTACCAAAGCCTGTGGACTCTCCTTCTCTGTGGCAAATATAAGTAAAACATTTAAACTGTTAACTCTTGCAAGGCTGCCGGCCCAGGCGGCATCCCTAGCCGCGTCCTCAAAGCATGCGCAGACCAGCTGCAAAACATTTTATTTAACCTCTTGAGATGGGAAAACGTGTTTTTTAAATTAAGTTTAACATGTGCAGCTCTTCATGAGAGAATGTTAAAATGAGGTGAAATCAAAACGTACACATCTCAAAAGGCACCGAATTGGTGGAATGACCTAAAGGGTGCTATTTCGGATTGAGCAAGTGTGTCAAACAGCGGGACCGATTCATAACCATGTCAGCACAGGGAATACAGTGATAATTGAAGGCGGCGACACTAACCCCTAGACCACCCAAACCACAAAGCTACAGTATATCACACCTGTTGTTTTTAAGTAAAAGTGTTTACTCTTTCTTCCTGGTGGTCACAAGGCATGTAAACTATAGAGGTAGAAAGAGGGCTCTAGATGGATATAATCTGTTTTAGCATGGACATTACCATTGAGGGGTTTTCACCATTTTAAAGAAGTCAACTGGGATGGGATTCCGATAGGTTGGGAACGATCGGCCAATGATCATGGCTTTAAGCTATATCTCTGCCATCTTGTGGCCATAATAAATAAACAACAAACAAGATTCGGTTCAGGACTCCAGCACTAACCACCAATATTAGCGTTTCGACTTTTTTTAAACAAAAAATACAATACTTGCTTTATTAGTCCATTTGCATGGATATTCTTTTTTCTTTGCTTTCACAGTACCCAACCTGACACAAAACCCACACATCACAGGCTGGGAGCAGCACAGGGCCTGCGGCACAGCATCACGCTGGAGCACTTAGGAGAACACACTTAGGAGAACTTAGGAGAACACTTAGGGGTAAAGTGATTTGCTCAAGGCGGCAGGTAGTATACAGGGATGCTGAAGCCGGTAACCCTCCGGCTGCCAGATCACTCCTTGCAGATTTTCCCACAGTCAGGGAGTTCAAACCGGCAACCCTCTTGTTGGCGTTATGGTGCTGCCCATGGCGTCTGTGACGCCATAATGGCACAGATGCAAAGATTAGTTTTTTTTTTTTCTATCTCTATGATGTAAACATTGTTTTCCTGATAACTTTTCTCCACATTCCCTTCCTCTGCTCCAAGGTTTTATGGGTCATTTGCATTACATTTCCATAACCAGGCCCCTGGCTAGGGCAATCTCGAGTTGAGTTGAATCTCAATCTCAAGTTGGGCAGAGGGAACATCATCACGAAGAATGTTTGGCACATCTGTTCACACCCTTAGGGTTTGTAGGAATGTTTTTAATACACCTATGGAATTAATCAGAGTTACTTTTGTGTATATTATGAGAGATAACTGTATTTGTTTGTTGTAAAGGTCATGCTATGGTCTCACCCCTGAAGATCTAATCCAAATACCACAAGGCAGAGGAGAAGACTATTGCCAGCAAATGTTGCTTTACATGTCGTCACGTTATCACATTAACTTCACATAAGATCACGTGAAAACGTGTTTTTGGAACACTTCGTGTTTTCACATGTGAAATGCATGTGTTTTTTCCATAAGACACTGACGGCCAATTGCAATGAAGTAGCTGAACTTTGTACGGAGCACTTTGTTAGCATTCGTTTTCTTAAAACTATACTAACGGGAGATTACATGCACCTGCATACTAAAATAAGTTTGATTGCAACGCAAAACCCACAAGAATAAACAAGTGACTTAACTGATCTCACGATCATTCCAGACAGCTGCAACTTTCGTTGTCTATAGGTTCTCTATTGGTTCCCCAATTAAATAATGATCTATCGGAAAACATAAGGCTGATGAAGGTAAAATAATTCTTATTACAGTATAAGAATATAGTAAAATTATGCCTCCACAGTATATTCATTTCAATGCTTCATCTTAAATGGCTTAATATGTGTCATTTGAAATAACTGTATTAGACTACAGTTTAATTAGATAAAAAATTGATTGGCTTGATTTGGTTACACATTTCAAATATGGACAGTGCAGGGATCTTTTTCCCCAGAATCTTGATAAGAAATTACCATACTTTTTAAGACAAGTTCTAACTAATGGATTACATTAACTGGAAATGAGTGTAGGCTACACCAACATAGTTTTCCATTCATAAAACGTGTAGGGTCAATTGCCACAGTAGATTTTGACAGCAATCAGGACTAAAAGTTCAACACTGGCATCAGCTTTAGGGAGAGGTAGTTTGCAATTGACCCAGAGAGTGCGAGTGTTATAAGTTTGAGTGTGTGTGTGTGTGTGTGTGTGTGTGTGTGTGTGTGTGTGTGTGTGTGTGTGTGTGTGTGTGTGTGTGTGTGTGTGTGTGTGTGTGTGTGTGTGTGTGTGTGTGTGTGTGTGTCTGTTCATGCGTGCATTCGGGAGTGTGTGTGTGTATGGGAGCAATTTATAAACAGATCAGCGTGCTTTGTGTGCATGGGGGTGTAATCTTAATAATAACTACTTATCACCAGTTAACACATTAACAATCAGACGCTAAAAGGAGGAAGTTTACCAAGTAAACCATCAACCACAAGAGAATAATACACCGTTATAAGTGCAAAGTCTTAAATAACAAAGCATCCATGTCTCTAAACATGTATCAGTGATTAGTCCAGTCACATCAGCTCTCTCCTTATCCTCCATAGCAGACACAGAGCAGTTTCAGAGTCTCACACTGTTAAGATAAAGCGGTGTTACTCAGAAAATAATTCTGAGTAGTAGTTTACCCCATCAAATCAAATGTATTTGTCACATACACATGGTTAGCAGATGTTAATGCGAGTGTAGCGAAATGCTTGTGCTTCTAGTTCTGACAATGCAGTAATAACCAACGAGTAATCTAACCTAACAATTCCACAACTACTACCTTATACAAACAAGTGTAAAGGGATAAAGAATATGTACAAAAAGATATATGAATTAGTGATGGTACAGAACGGCATAGGCAAGATGCAGTAGATGGTATCGAGTACAGTATATACATATCAGATGAGTAATGTAGGGTATGTAAACAAAGTGGCATAGTTTAAAGTGGCTAGTGATACATGTATTACATAAAGATGCAGTAGATAATAGAGTACAGTATATACATATACATATGAGATGAATAATGTAGGGTATGTAAACATTATATTAAGTAGCATTGTGAAATATTTTACATCAATTGCCATCGATTCCCATTATTAAAGTGGCTGGAGTTGAGTCAGTGTGTTGGCAGCAGCCACTCAATGTTAGTGGTGGCTGTTTAACAGTCTGATGGCCTTGACATAGAAGCTGTTTTTCAGTCTCTCGGTCCCAGCTTTGATGCACCTGTACTGACCTCGCCTTCTGGATGATAGCGGGGTGAACAGGCAGTGGCTCGGGTGGTTGTTGTCCTTGATGATCTTTATGGCCTTCCTGTGACATCGGGTGGTGTAGGTGTTCTGGAGGGCAGGTAGTTTGCAACCGGTGATGCGTTGTGTAGACCTCACTACCTTCTGGAGAGCCTTACGGTTGTGGGCGGAGCAGTTGCCATACCAGGCGATGATACAGCCCGACAGGATGCTGTCGATTGTGCATCTGTAGAAGTTTGTGAGTGTTTTTGGTGACAAACCGAATTTCTTCAGCCTCCTGAGGTTGAAGAGGCGCTGCTGCGCCTTCTTCACGATGCTGTCTGTGTGGGTGGACCAATTCCGTTTGTCTGTGATGTGTACGCCGAGGAACTTAAAACTTACTACCCTCTCCACTACTGTCCTATCGATGTGGATAGGGGGGTGCTCCCTCTGCTGTTTCCTGAAGTCCACAATCATCTCCTTAGTTTTGTTGACGTTGAGTGTGAGGTTATTTTCCTGACACCACACTCCAAGGGCCCTCACCTCCTCCCTGTAGGCCGTCTCGTCGTTGTTGGTAATCAAGCCTACCACTGTAGTGTCGTCCGCAAACTTGATGATTGAGTTGGAAGTGTGCATGTCCACGCAGCCGTGGGTGAACAGGGAGTACAGGAGAGGGCTCAGAACGCACACTTGTGGGGCCCCAGTGTTGAGGATCAGCGGGGTGGAGATGTTGTTGCCTACCCTCACCACCTGGGGGCGGCCCGTCAGGAAGTCCAGTACCCAGTTGCACAGGGCGGGGTCGAGACCCAGGGTCTCGCTTGATGATGAGCTTGGAGGGTACTATGGTGTTAAATGCTGAGCTGTAGTCGATGAACAGCATTCTCACGTAGGTATTCCTCTTGTCCAGATGGGTTAGGGCAGTGTGCAGTGTGGTTGAGATTGCATTGTCTGTGGACATATTTGGGCGGTAAGCAAATTGGAGTGGGTCTAGGGTGTCAGGTAGGGTGGAGGTGATATGGTCCTTGACTACTCTCTCAAAGCACTTCATGATGACGGAAGTGAGTGCTACGGGGCGGTAGTCGTTTAGCTCAGTTACCTTAGCTTTCTTGGGAACAGGAACAATGGTGGCCTTCTTGAAGCATTTGGGAACAGCAGACTGGGATAAGGATTGATTGAATATGTCCGTAAACACACCAGCCAGCTGGTCTGCACATGCTCTGAGGGCGCGGCTGGGGATGCCGTCTGGGCCTGCAGCCTTGCGAGGGTTAACACGTTTAAATGTTTTACTCACGTCGGCTGCAGTGAAGGAGAGTCCTCATGTTTTGGTAGCGGACTGTGTCAGTGGCACTGTATTGTCTTCAAAGCGGGCAAAAAAGTTATTTAGTCTGCCCGGGAGCAAGACATCCTGGTCCGTGACGGGGCTGATTTTCTTTTTGTAATCCGTGATTGACTGTAGACCCTGCCACATACCTCTTGTGTCTGAGCTGTTGAATTGCGACTCTACTTTGTCTCTATACTGACACTGAGCTTGTTTGATTGCCTTGCGGAGGGAATAGTTACACTGTTTGTATTCGGGCATGTTTCCGGTCACCTTGCCCTGATTAAAAGCAGTGGTTCGTGCTTTCAGTTTCAATGCTGCCATCAATCCACGGTTTCTGGTTTGGGAATGTTTTAATCGTTGCTATGGGAACGACATCTTCAATGCACGTTCTAATGAACTCGCACACCAAATCCATGTTGTTATTCGCCGCAATGCGGAACATATCCTAGTCCACGTGATGGAAGCAGTCTTGGAGCGTGGAATCAGATTGGTCGGACCAGCGTTGAACAGACCTCAGTGCAGGAGCTTCTTGTTTTAGCTTCTGTCTGTAGGCAGGGAGCAACAAAATGGAGTCGTGGTCAGCTTTTCCGAAAGGAGGGCGGGGGAGGGCCTTATATGTGTTGCGGAAGTTAGAATAGCAATGATCCAAGGTTTTATCAGCCCTGGTTGCGCAATCAATTTGCTGATACAATTTAGGGAGTCTTGTTTTCAGATTAGCCTTGTTAAAATCCCCAGCTACAATGAATGCAGCCTCAGGATATGTGGTTTCCAGTTTGCAAAGAGTCAAATAAAGTTCGTTCAGAGCCATCGATGTGTCTGCTTGGGGGGGAATATATACGGCTGTGATTATAATCGAAGAGAATTCCCTTGGTAGATAATGCGGTCGACATTTGATTGTGAGGAATTCTAAATCAGGTGAACAGAAGGACTTGAGTTCCTGTATGTTGTTGTGATCACACCACGTCTCGTTAACCATAAGGCATACGCCCCCACCCCTCTTCTTACCAGAAATATGTTTGTTTCTGTCGGTGCGATGCGTGGAGAAACCAGCTGGCTGCACCGATTCCGTTAGCGTCTCTCGAGTGAGCCATGTTTCCATGAAGCAAAGAACGTTACAGTCTCTGATGTCCCTCTGGAATGCTACCCTTGCTCGGATTTCATCAACCTTGTTGTCAAGAGACTGGACATTGGCGAAAAGTAGCTAGGGAGTGGTGCGCGATGTGCCCGTCTCCGGAGCCTGACCAGAAGACCGCTTCGTTTCACTCTTTTACGATGTCTTTGTTTTGGGTCGAAGGCTGGGATCCAATCCGTTGTCCTGGGTGAAAGGCAGAACACAGGATCCGCTCCGGGAAAGTCATTTTCCTGGTCATACTGGTGGTGAGTTTACGTTGCTCTTATATTCAGTAGTTCTTCCCGACTGTATGTAATGAAACCTAAGATGACCTGGGGTACCAATGTAAGAAATAACACATAAAAAAACTGCATAGTCTCCTAGGAATGCGAAGCGAGGCGGCCATCTCTCTTGGCGCCGGAAGTGTAATCATTTATCAGTCACCGGCTTCATTAATAAGTGCATTGACAATGCCATCCCCACAGTGACTGTGTGTACATATTCCAACCAGAAGCCATGGATCACAGGCAACATCCGCACTGAGCTAAATGCTACATCGGCCGCGTTCAAGGAGTGGGACACTAATCCAGATGCTTATAAGAAATCCCACTGCGGGGCCTCCCGAGTGGCGCAGTGGTCTAAGGCACTGCATGTGCCACTAGAGATTTTGGTTTAGAGTCCAGGCTCTGGTTTAGAGTCCAGGCTCTGTCGTGATTGGGAATCCAATGGGGTGGCACACAATTGGCCTAGAGTTGTATGGGTTAGGGGAGGGTTTGGCCGATACGGATGTCCTTGTCCCATCGTGCACTAGTGACTCCTGTGGCAGGCCGGGCGCAGTGCACGCTTACACAGTCGTCAGGTTCACAGTGTCTCCTCCGCACATTGGTGCTGCTGGCTTCCGGGTTAAGTGGGCATTGGGTTAAGTTGGCATTGTGTCAAGAAGCAGTGCGGCCTTCAACCTGCGGCTCTGTGTGGCTCTCGACCTTCGACTCTCTCTCTCGAGTCCTTATGGGAGTTGCAGCGATGAGACAAGACTGTAACTACCAATTGGATACCATGAAATTGCTGGAGAAAAAGTAGTAAAAGTGTAAAAAATATATATAAAAAAAGAAGAAATCCCGCTACGGGCAATGCAAATAGTCTGGGTAACCATTTGATTAGCTGTTCATGAGTCTTATGGCTTGGGGGTAGAAGCTATTTAGGATCCTCTTGGACCTAGACTTGGTGCTCCGGTACCACTTGCCATGCGGTAGCAGAGAGAACGGTCTATGACTAGGTTGGCTGGAGTCTTTCACAATTTTTAGGGCTTTCCTCTGACACTGCCTGGTGTAGAGGTCCTGGATGGCAGGTATCTTGGCCCCGGTGATGTACTGGGTCGTACGCACTACCCACTGTAGTGCCTTGTGGTTGGAGGCCGAGCAGTTGCCATACTAGGCAGTGATGCAACCCATCAGGATGCTCTTGATGGTGCAGCTGTAGAACCTTTTGAGGATCTGAGGATCCATGCCAAATCTTTTCAGTCAGCAGGTTTTGTCGTGCCCTCTTCACAACTGTCTTGGTGTGCTTGGACCATGTTTGTTTGTTGGTGATGTGGACACTGAAGGGGTTAAACCAAGGCCTCATACCTTTTAAAGGGTTAATAAATTGTATTATGATAAACTGTAAGGTCTCCTCTTTAGGAGATCCCTGTGTGTGTGTAATTAACACCTGTTTTTGAGTTTTGTGCCCTTCAGACACTATCAGAAGGCGGAAACCGCCTACACTCATACTCCTCCTGTCTGGGCGCCAATGTGGCTATCTAAGGTTCTGAAAATACGACTGGGTGTAGGGGGCAGTATTTTGATGTTTGGATGAAAAACGTACCCAAATGAAACTGCCTATTTCTCAGGCCCAGAATCTAGAATATGCATATAATTGTCAGATTCCTTTAACGAGTCAGACGGGAAGGATATCCTGCTTTCACTGGAACAGGCCCAGATCCCACCTTTTGCTTGAAGAAAAGACCCAGGAAAAGGGGCCGCAGATCGGGCAGCCTTCGAAGAATCAGTAGGTGAGCGAGTAAACTCCCACTGCCATCCGTTCTTCTTGCTAACGTGCAATCATTGGAAAATAAAATTGATGACCTATGATTAAGATTATCCTACCAAGGGGACATTAAAAACTGTAACCTCTTATATTTCACCAAGACGTGGCTGAACAACGATACGGACAATATAGAGCTAGCGGAATTTTCTATGCACCGGCAGAACAGAGATGCTACCTCTGGTAAGACTAGGGGTCGGGGTGTGTGTCTATTTGTCAATAACAGCTGGTGTGCAATGTCTAATATTAAAAGAGTCTCGAGGTATTGCTTGCCTGAGGTAGAGTACCTTATGGTAAGCTGTAGACCACACTATCAACCAAGAGAGTTCTCATCTATATTATTTGTATCTGTCTATTTACCACCACAGAACAAAGCTGGCTCTAAGACCGCTCTCAACCAACTGTATAAGCTCATAAGCAAAGAAGAAATGCTGGTGATCTGCTTGAAACATGTTGGTATTACAGACTCAGACAGGGAGAGGTTGAAAATGTCAGTGAAGACACTTGCCAGTTGGTCGGCGCATGCTCGGAGTACACGTCCTGGTAATCTGTCTGGCTCTGTGGCCTTGTGAATGTTGACCTGTTTGAAGGTCTTACATCGGTTGCGGAAAGCCTGATCATACAGTCATCCGGAACAGCTGATGCTCTCATAAATGTTTTAGTGTTACTTGTCTCGAAGCGAGCATATAAGTTATTTAGTTTGTCTGGTAGGCTTGTGTCACTGGGCAGCTCTCAGCTTTGCTTCCCTTTGTAGTCTGTAATAGTTTGCAAGCCCTGCCACATCCGACGAGCGTCAGAGCCGGTGTAGTACGATTCGATCTTAGGAACCCAGCCGTGAGCTGCTTAGTGACACGAGCCTACCACACCAGCTAAATGTCTTCTATGCTCGTATCGAGGCAAGCAACACTGAACTATGCATGAGAGCACCAGCTGTTCCGAACAACTGTTTGATCACAATCTCTCTCTCTGCATTGTTGGGAAGGGCACATAAAAGTAAGCATTTTGTCTGTGTCCCAAATGGCACCGTGTTCTTTATATAGTGCAGTACTTTTCATCAGAGCCCTACGGGAGGGCATAGGGTGGCATTTGGAACCTAACTGTATAACTTTGTGTCTCACAATGTGTTGCTTCAATTTGTTTCAGAGGCATATTTTTCCCAACACAATTTCATATGGATAACAGTGTTAACACAGTGGATTTACTCAGATATGTGAGACAGACAGACAGACAGACAGACAGACAGGCAGGCAGGCAGGCAGGCAGGCAGGCAGGCAGGCAGGCAGGCAGGCAGGCAGGCAGGCAGGCAGGCAGGCAGGCAGGCAGGCAGGCAGGCAGGCAGGCAGGCAGGCAGGCAGGCAGGCAGGCAGGCAGGCAGGCAGGCAGGCAGGCAGGCAGGCAGGCAGGCAGGCAGGCAGGCAGGCAGGCAGGCAGGCAGGCAGGCAGGCAGGCAGGCAGGCAGGCAGGCAGGCAGGCAGGCAGGCAGGCAGGCAGGCAGGCAGGCAGGCAGGCAGGCAGGCAGGCAGGCAGGCAGGCAGGCAGGCAGGCAGGCAGGCAGGCAGACAGACAGACAGACAGACAGTCAGTCAGTCAGTCAGTCAGTCAGTCAGTCAGTCAGTCAGTCAGTCAGTCTGTGTGTGTGTGTGTGTGTGTGTGTGTGTGTGTGTGTGTGTGTGTGTGTGTCTTAAAAAGAAATAGATAAGAGAGACAGAGAATAAATTATTTATTGAGTATTTGAAGAGCGTTGAGAGGAAGCAGCCGACTAACACAGAGTTCTAAATAGAGGAAAATGCTCCCTCTCTCCCCCCTTCTCTTTTTTTAGAGACACTAAAAGACAAGGTGTGTCTGTTTTGGACAGATGGGCTGCACTCTGACTAAACGGCAGGCGCAACCACACTCAAACACACGCACTTCCACTAATCAGAATGCAGGGTAAGCAATAGCTATTTCTCTCCTCCGCTCCATCCCCCTCTCCTCCACATCTCTGATGGATCGAGAGGGAGGAGAGGAATCACCTCCATTTATCCCTCCATCCCTGAGAGGAATAAACAGATCTTAGCCGCAGGGAGAGGGGGATTTGTGCAGAGCAGAGGGATGGAAGGAGGGATGTTAGCAAAGAACAGAACAGAGAGAGAAGTAGGCCAATTAGAGCATATCCTCTGTCAAGGATGCAGACAAAGCATGGATATAGTACGTAACTTACTGAATGACTGCAGGCATCTTAATTCACAAACTATTATGGAATCTTCGAGCTGAAAGTGTGTCTGCAGCTAAATCAGGCTATGTCAAGTCCACCATATGTACAGGTTTAGTTGGCTCTTGTAAACACCTGTGTTGACATGCTGAGGTACTCAGACCCTGATAAACAATAGACCGTGTTATTGAGTATTTTGTTGGTAAGAAGACAGACACCAGGCTGACAAACATGTTGACAGCACAACGCTTTGTTTAGCAGATCTACAGCTGACCACTACTGCCAGCCCTTCACACACACAAACACACACATGCACACACAAACACATGGGAGCACAATAACATAAACAAACACACACATACACCCTGCGTGTAAAAAATAAAAAATAAAAGAGAGACATACACACACTCATCCTCCCGTGTGACCTTATGGCTCAGCATTTGCACGAAAACAACTACAAACTGAAAGCTTCTCCGTATGAAACCAATTCAGCTTAACAGTGGAGCCTCTATACTTATGCACGATGGCGCATGCGCGCTGCCAGTATGGGTTCCGTGTAAGAATAATGAATGCTGAGGGTAGCAGTGCACAATCTTTTTAAGCAGAATATTTGGATTATTAGCATATGAACGATTTGCAATTCGATTGCTGGACTATTATTCAGATCCGGCAGTTCAAAGAGGATAGTTTCAAAGGTAATCAATTGGACATAGTTATTGTTCATTAGCAGCATACGGCGCACATTTGCATTCATTCAGTTAAATCTCTTAAAATACCTATACTCTTCTTGTGCAATGTATAGCCTACTGTACTGTTTGTCTGGCTGGACTGTGTGCCTGTCTTTGTGAGATTCTTAAGTTAAAAGTTTTCTTTAGTTTGTGTGCATATTATTATTTTACATTTAAGTATGACCTCCTAAAACTAGAACTGTATTTTGGGCCTCATGGGACTGTAAAATGTTAATACATTCTAAAACATTTTACTTGTCCAAAATCGTGCTGAAATAAAACACTTTTCAATCCGTGTATTAATGGCAGTGTTGTTTGCCTATCAACATAGTAAGCATTTATCTGTGAGATGAGACAGACATCGAACTTGAACCCCTTTTCAACCAATCATCATCTGATTCAGGAAATGATTTCCAGAACGACAGTAAAGTGAACAGCTGTTGTGATAGCACGCATGGTGTTTCCAGAACGACAGTAAAGTGAACAGCTGTTGTGATAGCACGCATGGTGTTTCTAGAATGACAGTAAAGTGAACAGCTGTTGTGATGCACGCATGGTGTTTCTAGAATGACAGTAAAGTGAACAGCTGTTGTGATGCACGCATGGTGTTTCCAGAACGACAGTAAAGTGAACAGCTGTTGTGATGCACGCATGGTGTTTCCAGAACGACAGTAAAGTGAACAGCTGTTGTGATGCACGCATGGTGTTTCCAGAACGACAGTAAAGTGAACAGCTGTTGTGATGCACGCATGGTGTTTCCAGAACGACAGTAAAGTGAACAGCTGTTGTGATGCACGCATGGTGTTTCCAGAACGACAGTAAAGTGAACAGCTGTTGTGATGCACGCATGGTGTTTCCAGAACGACAGTAAAGTGAACAGCTGTTGTGATACACGCATGGTGTTTCCAGAACGACAGTAAAGTGAACAGCTGTTGTGATAGCACGATTGGTGTTTCCAGAACGACAGTAAAGTGAACAGCTGTTGTGATGCACGCATGGTGTTTCCAGAACGACAGTAAAGTGAACAGCTGTTGTGATGCACGCATGGTGTTTCCAGAACGACAGTAAAGTGAACAGCTGTTGTGATGCACGCATGGTGTTTCCAGAATGACAGTAAAGTGAACAGCTGTTGTGATGCACGCATGGTGTTTCCAGAATGACAGTAAAGTGAACAGCTGTTGTGATGCACGCATGGTGTTTCCAGAACGACAGTAAAGTGAACAGCTGTTGTGATGCACGCATGGTGTTTCTAGAATGACAGTAAAGTGAACAGCTGTTGTGATGCACGCATGGTGTTTCCAGAACGACAGTAAAGTGAACAGCTGTTGTGATGCACGCATGGTGTTTCCAGAACGACAGTAAAGTGAACAGCTGTTGTGATAGCACGCATGGTGTTTCCAGAACGACAGTAAAGTGAACAGCTGTTGTGATGCACGCATGGTGTTTCCAGAACGACAGTAAAGTGAACAGCTGTTGTGATACACGCATGGTGTTTCCAGAACGACAGTAAAGGGAACAGCTGTTGTGATAGCACGATTGGTGTTTCCAGAACGACAGTAAAGTGAACAGCTGTTGTGATGCACGCATGGTGTTTCCAGAACGACAGTAAAGTGAACAGCTGTTGTGATGCACGCATGGTGTTTCCAGAACGACAGTAAAGTGAACAGCTGTTGTGATGCACGCATGGTGTTTCCAGAACGACAGTAAAGTGAACAGCTGTTGTGATGCACGCATGGTGTTTCTAGAACGACAGTAAAGTGAACAGCTGTTGTGATGCACGCATGGTGTTTCCAGAATGACAGTAAAGTGAACAGCTGTTGTGATGCACGCATGGTGTTTCCAGAATGACAGTAAAGTGAACAGCTGTTGTGATACACGCATGGTGTTTCCAGAAGCGACAGTAAAGTGAACAGCTGTTGTGATAGCACGATTGGTGTTTCCAGAACGACAGTAAAGTGAACAGCTGTTGTGATGCACGCATGGTGTTTCCAGAACGACAGTAAAGTGAACAGCTGTTGTGATGCACGCATGGTGTTTCCAGAATGACAGTAAAGTGAACAGCTGTTGTGATGCACGCATGGTGTTTCCAGAATGACAGTAAAGTGAACAGCTGTTGTGATACACGCATGGTGTTTCCAGAACGACAGTAAAGTGAACAGCTGTTGTGATAGCACGATTGGTGTTTCCAGAACGACAGTAAAGTGAACAGCTGTTGTGATGCACGCATGGTGTTTCCAGAACGACAGTAAAGTGAACAGCTGTTGTGATGCACGCATGGTGTTTCCAGAACGACAGTAAAGTGAACAGCTGTTGTGATGCACGCATGGTGTTTCCAGAACGACAGTAAAGTGAACAGCTGTTGTGATGCACGCATGGTGTTTCCAGAACGACAGTAAAGTGAACAGCTGTTGTGATGCACGCATGGTGTTTCCAGAACGACAGTAAAGTGAACAGCTGTTGTGATGCACGCATGGTGTTTCCAGAACGACAGTAAAGTGAACAGCTGTTGTGATGCACGCATGGTGTTTCCAGAACAACAGTAAAGTGAACAGCTGTTGTGATGCACGCATAATGTTTCCAGAACGACAGTAAAGTGAACAGCTGTTGTGATGCACGCATGGTGTTTCCAGAACAACAGTAAAGTGAACAGCTGTTGTGATGCACGCATAATGTTTCCAGAACGACAGTAAAGTGAACAGCTGTTGTGATGCATGCATGGTGTTTCCAGAACGACAGTAAAGTGAACAGCTGTTGTGATGCACGCATGGTGTTTCCAGAACGACAGTAAAGTGAACAGCTGTTGTGATGCACGATTGGTGTTTCTAGAATGACAGTAAAGTGAACAGCTGTTGTGATGCACGCATGGTGTTTCTAGAACGACAGTAAAGTGAACAGCTGTTGTGATGCACGCATGGTGTTTCCAGAATGACAGTAAAGTGAACAGCTGTTGTGATGCACGCATGGTGTTTCCAGAATGACAGTAAAGTGAACAGCTGTTGTGATGCACGCATGGTGTTTCCAGAACGACAGTAAAGTGAACAGCTGTTGTGATGCACGATTGGTGTTTCTAGAATGACAGTAAAGTGAACAGCTGTTGTGATGCACGCATGGTGTTTCTAGAACGACAGTAAAGTGAACAGCTGTTGTGATGCACGCATGGTGTTTCCAGAATGACAGTAAAGTGAACAGCTGTTGTGATGCACGCATGGTGTTTCCAGAATGACAGTAAAGTGAACAGCTGTTGTGATAGCACGCATGGTGTTTCCAGAACGACAGTAAAGTGAACAGCTGTTGTGATGGATGCACGCATGGTGTTTCTAGAATGACAGTAAAGTGAACAGCTGTTGTGATGCACGCATGGTGTTTCCAGAATGTCTCATACGTTACGAAAACTATGCAGGGTAAAAATGTTGGCCTATAGCATTTTTAAACAGGTTCAAAAGCAAAAAAGCTTTATTTCCTTGTAATGCATTTTATTCACCGACTTCACCGGAGTGTCCTCAAGCCAGGGTTGGGCGGCACTTCACTACATTCCAATGTGAATTTCTCATGCATATTTTTTGAACAAATTGGAGAGATGGACAAATAACGTTAATGATTTCAAAACAAAATAGACTACATTTTCATTCATATTAGAAAGACATGAGGTGAATATCAAAAAAGTTTTAAAAGATGTCTTTGCCTTCAAGTTGTACCTCGGATTAATATTTTATATAATGGCCTATACAGTAAACTCAAAATATGGTATTCTGTTGTTTTGAAATAGGCTACGTTTTCCATATCATAATGAGACTCAATGAAACGACACAGGCCAGATGGAATTTTTGATGTTTTCCTACATTAAATTGACTTAGACTGTTAAATGTAGGGTAAAAGCCAGACATGTTATATACACATTGGTTTCTGTGGTCTGAATTTCATTATAATTTTTATTTTCAGTAGATAGGTCTACCCATGTGTCTCTCCTCTCTCTGAAAGCCTGCTCACTGATGTCAATACCAAAGCTGGTAATTGTGACTTGATTGAATTGGAACGATGTGAATAATGATAATGATGGTGAGAGCCCATTATAAACTAACCCTTTAATCATAGGCTATTGTTACTTTGTGTCTCTAAAATCACAATGTTTCCATTTCTATAGTCATGTGACAGAGTATTTTTTATTTATTGATGTCCAAATGTCAGCCTTTTACCAGATCCATTTTTTCTGCATTAAAATGTTTTATTTTCATTACTGAACAAAATTCGGTACGCTATAGCCTGTAGATCATTTATGCCCATATCAATACATTTATTTTAGGCCATAAAAAGAACAGCTATGCTTGATTTAATGAAATGCAGCTAACAGACACAAAATTGTTTCACATTGTTCAATAAAAGACTCATAAACAGAAACAGGGAATAGGCTACACAGCTGGCTTCACTGTTTCCCCGCATAAAAGGCCTACAAGAAAACTCAATGTATCCACAAAGCGAGGGGGTCTGTGCGCTGCGTAGTACATCCACAAAATGGCAAGCAGCACACTACACACATCCTCCTGTGACCTTCCAACTCAGCATAGTAGCACAAAACCGTCCACAAACTGAAAGCTTCTCCACATTAAACCACTTCAGCTTCGCAGTGGGGACTTTACTGTGATGAACTGTGAGCTGTTCTCTACTCACACACACGCACAAGCACACACCCCAATCTGTCTTTGTGGAGTTCCTGGAATCACAGCTACACCGAACCGGTATTAAAACATGACAAGGTGTGGTCCACAATGGATCTTGCCATTAGTCTGTTTAAGAAAGTGTGTCATCCTGCCAAAAAGCATGTCATACCAAACGGTGTCCCCCTCCAAAACACCCCACTAGAAGACCATGATCTTTAACCCTACCTGTTTGTCCTTGTCCTTGGTCTTTCCGCTGCCGCTGACCCGGGAGGAAGTGACATCACGGGGGATGACAGAGATCTGGTGCAGTGGCATGTTCATCCCCGCGCAGCCCACCGGACTGGTTGGGCTCACACACACACTTCCTGTCTCGCTGGCATGACGGGCTGAATCGCTACTCCCAGGCTACACTGCTCTGGAGAGGAGAATAAGTAGAAAGAGGAGCTACAGGTTTAGACATACAGCACATAAATAACACTACTCACATTTATTTTCACAAGATATACTTTTATTATTTGTAGCCATTTTCTTTTCTTTCCTCCAACAGTATGACTGGTCTGGTTCTGGAACTGTGGGTAGCTAATCAGAGTGATGATAACACATTGACAGAGAAAAGAGTCGGAACAGCCCATGCTGTGAAGTCTATAAAAACTATTGTCTGAAAATAGAATAAGAGCACATTGATGGAGAGGGAGAGAATGAACCATGGTCTGAATAGAACATAGCACACTGACAAAGGTCTGAATTAGAGCCGGATGATACGGACAAAAATCTATATTGCGATAAATTGCCTGAATTGATGCGATGACGACAAATATAACGATATGTTTATAACAATGTGCACCACAGAGGTCATTTCCATGTGAAAGGACCCATGAGCACTAAACATCACCCAGAAAAAGTCTTAAAAGGTATTAGAAAAACAGCAAAACACAATGTTGAATTAAAGACACCTACCAACTAATATCAACACTTATAATAAGAATTTGTTCTGAACTGACATGCCTAGTTAAATAAAGGGTAAACACAAATAATAATATTTATGTTTGGGATAGCATTTTCTGCCTTCTGTAAACATTGCCTTGTGCTGTGAAGGCTGAACCACGGTCAATCAATCAAATGTATTTTATATAGCCCTTTTGACAACAGCAGTTGTCACAAAGTGCAGCCCCATGATAACACAACAACAGGGAGGGAGGGAAGAGGCAGAAGACAGGAAGAAAGGCGAGGATGAGGGGTATTGATGCATCACTAATCTAGTGCTGTCTGGAAGTAGAGGTGGGTTCTCTCTCAGTAAAGGTTAGGGATATTTCAGGGGACTATAGGGGTTTCTGGTAGTCTCTCCTTCAGATCCCAAGGACATTACAGACCGTGAGGACAAGACACAGGGAGACTAACAAGGGGTCCTGATACCATCACAGACAGATGAATTACATACCAGGGCTTTCCATTAAGGAAAGGCTTTCCATTATGTAATGAGAGAGAAGGAGAGCAGGAGAGAGGGAGACAGAGAAAGAGAGATGGGGCAGAGTGAAGGAGGGTGGAGAGAGAGAGATGGAGAGGGATAGAGAGAAAGAAAAAGGTAGACAGTGAAAGGGAGACCTCCAACATGCAATTGCTTATGAGCTTATCTCCAGTGTGAGACAGTGAGTCCAGAGAAATGTCTGCACAAACCACTGTTTCCCCTACACACTAGTGCTACATGGACACTGACCCAGCCTTCACCATCCTACTGCACTAACACACACACACACACACACACACACACACACACACACACACACACACACACACACACACACACACACACACACACACACACACACAAAGCCAGGCTTTATGCAGATACAGGGACAAGGTCATGTGTTTGTAGGCAGTACGGCCATTTTGTTTCACCTCTGTTTGGACCGCTGTAGTCCCCAGCAGTATGATGAGACATACACACACACACACACACACACGTGTTGAACCTAGTCCTACTTCACATATCGCTTGTTTATCACTAGATAATTTATAGTTGAACAGAATCTGCTAGAAAGATAATGTACTCATACAATTTGAATTATCTGCAAAAGAACAGGCCTTAATCAATATACTGTAGCTAGTACTTCACCAATATAGCTAACTGAACAAGCAGAGGACTGAAGCCTTTACAGAAGTAATCCTGGTTCTAAACTAATCTCTAGGCCTGTAGGTGGGGCCTAAAATAGAGATTGTACTAAATATTTAAACTCCATGTGGGTTACATTTGTGTTCTGGACAATCAATGTTACTGTATATGTCTGGCCCATCACTCTTTCGGTAACCATCTGGCCAATCAATAACTTCCTGAATCGGTCTGATCGGTCAGAAAGTGACCTTGTTGCCATGGTGCCAGCAACAGAGGTCATTATGACTGGAGGCTTGTTCGGTTTTACAATAACATGCTGAAACACACAAAAATGAGTGAGAGTGGGCTCTGATTGCTGTCAGCACGCACACTCACACACACTGCTTGAGTCTAATGATTCATACACCATTCCCACTTGGCACAGACGTCATTTCACCCCAGGTGGTGAAGGTAGGAAACCACACCTCCACCCCACTGAACCTCAACACTGAGAGCCCCACAAGGGTGCGTGCTCAGTCCCCTCCTGTACTCCCTGTTCACCCATGACTGCATGGCCAAGCACGCCTCCAACTCAATCATCAAGTTTGCAGATGACACAACAGTATTAGGCTTGATTACCAACAATGATGAGACAGCCTACAGGGAGGAGGTGAGGGCTCTGGGAGTGTGGTGCCAAGAAAACAACCTCTCACTCAACGTCAACAAAACAAAGTAGATGATCGTGGACTTCAGGAAACAGCAGAGGGAGCACCCCCCTATCCACATCGACGGGACTGTAGTGGAGAAGGTGGAAAGCTTTACGTTCTTCGGCGTACACATCACTGACAAACTGAAATGGTCAACTCTGAAAGACAGTGTGGTGAAGAAGGCGCAACACCTAGAATTCTCACAAACTTTTACAGATACACAATCGAGAGCATCTTGTCGGGCTGTATCAGCTCTTGATACGGCCAATGCACCACCCGCAACCACAAGACTCTCCAGAGGGTAGTGCGGTCTGCCCAACGCATCACCGGTCTGCCCAACAAACTACCTGCCCTCCAGGACACCTACAGCACCCGATGTCACAGGAAGGCCAAAAGGATCATCAAGGACATCAACCACCCGAGCCACTGCCTGTTCACCCCGCTATCATCCAGAAGGCGAGGTCAGCACAGGTGAATCAAAGCTGAGACAGAGAGACGGAAAAATAGCTTCTATCTCAAGGCCATCAGACTGTTAAATAGCCACCACTAGCACATAAAGGCTGCTGTCTATATACATAGACTTAAAATCACTGGCCACTTTAATAAATAGAACACTAGTACCTTTAATAATTTACCCATCTCATCTCATAATTTACCCATCGTCCATATATTTTATATTCTTAATTCCATTCCTTTACTAGATTTGTGTGTCCTGGGAATTGTTAGATGTTGTTAGAATTGTGGAATTGTTAGATATTACTGCACTGTTGGCGCTAACAGCGCAAGGATTTAGCTACACGATTTAGCTACACGACACCATTCTGTATACTTCCGTCCCGTCCTTGGACACTGTGCTATCTAACCTCCAAACGAGCTTCAATGCCATACAACACTCCTTCCGTGGCCTCCAACTGCTCTTAAAAGCTAGTAAAACCAAATACATGCTTTTCAACCGTTCGCTGCCTGCACCCGTACGCCCGACTAGCATCACCACCCTGGATGGTTCCGACCTAGAATATGTGGACATCTATAAGTACCTAGGTGTCTGGCTAGACTGTAAACTCTCCTTCCAGACTCATATCAAACATCTCCAATCTAAAATTAAATCTAGAGTCGGCTTTCTATTCCGCAACAAAGCCTCCTTCACTCACGCCGCCAAACTTACCCTAGTAAAACTGACTATCCTACCGATCCTCGACTTCAGCGATGTCATCAACAAAATAGCTTCCAATACTCTACTCAGCAAACTGGATGCAGTTTATCACAGTGCCATCCGTTTTGTCACTAAAGCACCTTATACCACCCACCACTGCGACCTGTATGCTCTAGTCGGCTGGCCCTCGCTACATATTCGTCGCCAGACCCACTGGCTCCAGGTCATCTACAAGTCCATGCGAGGTAAAGCTCCGCCTTATCTCAGTTCACTGGTCATGATGGCAACACCCACCCGTAGCACGCGCTCCAGCAGGTGTATCTCACTGATCATCCCTAAAGCCAACACCTCATTTGGCCGCATTTCGTTCCAGTTCTCTGCTGCCTGTGACTGGAACGAATTGCAAAAATCGCTGAAGTTGGAGACTTTTATCTCCTTCACCAACTTCAAACATCTGCTATCTGAGCAGCTAACCGATCGCTGCAGCTGTACATAGTCTATCGGTAAATAACCCACCCGATTTTACCTACCTCATCCCCATACTGTTTATATTTATTTACTTTTCTGCTCTTTTGCACACCAATATCTCTACCTGTACATGACCATCTGATCATTTATCACTCCAGTGTTAATTTGCAAAATTGTAATTATTCGCCTACCTCCTCATGCCTTTTGCACACAATGTATATAGACTATCTTTTTTTCTACTGTGCTATTGACTTGTTAATTGTTTACTCCATGTGTAAGTCTGTGTTGTCTGTTCACACTGCTATGCTTTATCTTGGCCAGGTCGCAGTTGCAAATGAGAACTTGTTCTCAACTAGCCTACCTGGTTAAATAAAGGTGAAATAAAAAAATAAAAAATAAACACCAACAATAACATCTGCTAAACACATGTATATCTTTATTTAACTAGGCAAGTCAGTTAAGAACAAATTCTTATTTACAATTACAACCTTGCCCTGTTCAGAGGCAGAATGATAGATGTTTATCTTGTCAGCTCAGGGATTCGCTCTAGCAACCTTTCGGTTACTGGCCCAGCGCTCTAACCACTAGGCTACCTGCCACCCCAAAATATGTGTGTGTATATGACGAATAAAATGTTATTTTATTTAGTTTTGATTTACATTTGGTTGAGTTGTCACCATGTCATTGGATTTAGGTTACGCAATTTCCTTACTTTGAGGACTTTTTGCAAATACAATCAGTTTTCCACATTGATTCAGTCAGTTTTTGCACAGTGGGTTGTGTCTTGCTGCGAGTCTTTAATAAGTGATTGACAAGTTCGCCGCCATTGGACTCTGGAGCAGTGGAAACGCGTTCTCTGGAGTGATGAATCATGCTTCACCATCTGGCAGTGAAACAGACGAATCTGGGTTTGGCAGATACCTGCAGGAACTCTACGACGGACGAATCTGGGTTTGGCGGATGCCAGGAGAACTCTATGCATAGTACCAACTGTAAAGTTTAGTGGAGGAATAATGGTCTGGGGCTGTTTTTTATGGTTCGGGCTAGGCGCCTTAGTTCCAGTGAAGGGAAACCTTAACGCTACAGCGTACAATGACATTCAAGACGATTCTGTGCTTCCAACCTGTTTCAGCATGACAATGCCCCCGTGCACAAAGCGAGGTCCATACAGAAATGGTTTGTCGAGATTGGTGTGGCAGAACTTGACTGGCCTACACAGAGCCCTGACCTCAAAAGAAAAAACATTGTAGGATTTTTTATGAATTTATATGCAAATTATGGCGGAAAATAAGTATTTGGTCAATAACAAAAGTTTATCTCAATACTTTGTTATATACCCTTTGTTGGCAATGACAGAGGTCAAACGTTTTCTGTAAGTCTTCACAAGGTTTTCACACACTGTTGCTGGTATTTTGGCTACTTCCTCCATGCAGATCTCCTCTAGAGCAGTGATGTTTTGAAGCTATTGCTGGGCAACACAAACTTTCAACTCCCTCCAAAGATTTTCTATGGGGTTGAGATTTGGAGACTGGCTAGGCCACTCCAGGACCTTGAAATGCTTCTTACGAAGCCACTCCTTCGTTGCCCGGGCGGTGTGTTTGGGATCATTGTCATGCTGAAAGACCCAGCCATGTTTCATCTTCAATGTCCTTGCTGAAGGAAGGAGGTTTTCACTCAAAATCTCACGATACATGGCCCCATTCATTCTTTCCTTTACACAGATCAGTCGTTCTGGTCCCTTTGCAGAAAAACAGCCCCAAAGCATGATGTTTCCACCCCCATGCTTCACAGTAGGTATGGTGTTCTTTGGATGCAACTCAGCATTCTTTGTCCTCCAAACACGACGAGTTGAGTTTTTACCAAAAAGTTATATTTTGGTTTCATCTGACCATATGACATTCTCCCAATCTTCTTCTGGATCATACAAATGCTCTCTAGCAAACTTCAGACGGGCCTGGACATGTACTGGCTTAAGCAGGGGGACTTCAGGATTTGAGTCCCTGGCGGCGTAGTGTGTTACTGATGGTAGGCTTTGTTACTTTGATCCCAGCTCTCTGCAGGTCATACACTAGGTCCCCCCGTGTGGTTCTGGGATTTTTGCTCACCGTTCTTGTGATCATTTTGACCCCACGGGGTGAGATCTTGCGTGGAGCCCCAGATTGAGGGAGATTATCAGTGGTCTTGTATGTCTTCCATTTCCTAATAATTGCTCCCACAGTTGATTTCTTCAAACCAAGCTGCCTACCTATTGCAGATTCAGTCTTCCCAGCCTGATGCAGGTCTACAATTTTGTTTCTGGTGTCCTTTGACAGCTCTTTTGTCTTGGCCATAGTGGAGTTTGGAGTGTGACTGTTTGAGGTTGTGAACAGGTGTCTTTTATACTGATAACAAGTTCAAACAGGTGCCATTAATACAGGTAATGAGTGGAGGACAGAGGAGCCTCTTAAAGAAGAAGTTACAGGTCTGTGAGAGGCAGAAATCTTGCTTGTTTGTAGGTGACCAAATACTTATTTTCCACCATAATTTGCAAATAAATTCATAAAAAATCCTGCAATGTGATTTTCTGGATTTTTTGTTCTCATTTTGTCTGTCATAGTTGAAGTGTACCTATGATGAAAATTACAGGCCTCTCTCATCTTTTTAATTGGGAGAACTTGCACAATTGGTGGCTGACTAAATACTTTTTTGCCCCACTGTATGGGAAAGCCCTCCCAGAAGAGTGGAGGCTGTTATAGCAGAAAAGGGGGGACCAACTCCATATGAATGCCCATGATTTTCTAATGAGATGTCTCGGACTGTAGCCTACAGTGCATTTTCTAAATTAGCGGGTTAGGACCAGGTGCAGGCCTCATGTTTTCTCTTTTTCACATATAGGTTGGGCGGTTTTGGATGAGTTATTAGCAATTGCAGGTGGGTGCGGGTGGAAAAACAGCTGACCGCAACACTAACCCATTGATTCTTAAAGAATATAACTTATAAATGCCTCATGAGTTCATTCAACTGTCGGACCCCATCAGAACCCAAAATATAAGCTTGTTTTAGTCCAATATTGCAAACAATGTAAATAAACATTTTATAGCCTAAACTCTTTCTCTCCCTCCTCTCCCCTCATCATATCCATAACAACATAATTAATAAAGAGTATTTTATCTCACTAATCGTTAGCTCACTGGAGTCAACGAAACTTACAGATACATTTTTATAATATCATAATAGACACAGGTATATATTGGAGTACAGTAATAACATAATCACACATCTTTCATTATAGGTTTCCTATGATACCACTGACTGGTATTGAACATGTGTGTCAGCCTGTAAACCTTATTGATGGTCAAACACAAGCTGGCAGGCTTCTGTGTGAAGGGACACACAGTTCAGTCCAGAATATCTTCAGATAACAAACTTTCATCAAAAAGGCAATACAGGCTGGTTGTGACAATATCTGAATACCACACCTCTGTTTACACCCTTTGTGCGTGCGTGTTATGCTTTCCGAACATCCCACATCTACGGTCTGTGTCTGGGAAATATGGAACTGAAATGGTCTGTGGGAAAACAGTCAGACAATTCTAACTTATTATTCTGCTGAGTTGAATTTTTATTATGAAACCATTGATAAACCGATTAGAAACATTGACACAAACTTTCCATCTGTGAGATCTAAACCTGGCCTCGTGTATACAACCCAGTTCTTTCTCGGCTGCAGGCCCTTGCACTTTCATTATAATAGGAATGTTTCTCCGTAGAGGCCTGTAAGAATGGACCCTGTATAAAGCTCTAGCTCTGGTAGTTCAAGTCAACAGTGATTTCACTGCAGCCATAAGCAAGTTCTTGAATAAATTTTTCCCTTATGGTTTTAAATTCAAAGACAGTGCTATGCTGTTTATCAAGTCTCCAGATCTGTTGTGAAAAATGTATTACATCTATTTCAAATGTATTTTAATGAGCCAACCTGGATAAAAAGGTATGTTAAATCAAATGTACACCTACATGATACATAAATTAAGCATCCACCCATGAAATTATCTTTCAAAACACAACTGCTGTAGAAATCTACACATCCATGACGAATGAAAAGGCCTTCTGTGTAAAGCGGGAACTGCTACTTCAGGACGACAAAACAGGAAGCCTGAGCCCTTGAAGGACCACAATGGCCGTAATGACATCATCAAGCAGAGAATGGTAAGGTACAGTACATCATCAAGCAGAGAATGGTAAGGTACAGTACATCATCAAGCAGAGAATGGTAAGGTACAGTACATCATCAACCAGAGAATGGTAAGGTACAGTACATCATCAAGCAGAGAATGGTAAGGTACAGTACATCATCAAGCAGAGAATGGTAAGGTACAGTACATCATCAACCAGAGAATGGTAAGGTACAGTACATCATCAAGCAGAGAATGGTAAGGTACAGTACATCATCAACCAGAGAATGGTAAGGTACGGTACATCATCAAAAGTAGATAATGTATTACTACTCCCGATCCATTCCAGCTGAGCCAGCCAAGTGCCATCAGCCACCGCCTAGCTCAGATCTCTGTGTGCTTCAGAGGGGCTTTGCAAACAGCCTAGATTCCAACCACCACAGAGTTCTTTACACTGCAGGCACAGCAAGGTCTGACATCCTCCACAGAGAGAGAGAAGCTATTCCAGAGGATCAATAGTCATTCTCCCTATGGAGGCTGATAGACAGACATAGTGGAGCACAGAGCACAGCAGGGATAGATTGAGTTACTGTAGGGAACAGTAGACATGCAGACATAGTGGAGCTCAGAGCAGGGTACGGTTAGATTGAGTTAGAAGACAGAAGGTAAACCAGGTCAACACTAATACCGGACTGTATTACATCCATTGCATTACAGGCCTGAGTCATTCCACCTCAAAAGGCACAATAAAGAAATTGTTTCTGTTGTTAGAAACATTTAAGATTAGCATTCCTGAAACATTACTTGTTGAAATATAATTTGATCTCTGAGAAATTAAGCTAAGCTGAATGAGTAAGACATGAATGAGTAAGACATGGGGAATTCAACAGAATTATCAATAGCCACCCAAAGACCCATCCACGCAGATTCCACCCTCAACAACCAGTATACAGTATCAGTTATCTCTGTTTAACAAGTAGTAAGGAGCTGCTGCTTGGAGTATTGATTCTTCACCCTTTGTAATGTATTCCCTGTGAATCTGGTGATGTTTTTTTCCCGTTCAGAAAAATCTACCATTGAAGTCACTTGCATTATTTACTGTAAATTAGTGTGAACGTACCATGTTGCCCACTAAATGCCGCTCTTCCTGCTACTGCCACCACCCCCTTTTATCCATTTTGCTGGTCTCTTGTGTTTGTTACAATGTTTCACAACATTTTCTTTGCAACTTTGGTAGGAAACCAAAACATTTGGCTCATGATGAAAATAATAGTCCCTTATTGATGTCACTTGTTAAATCCACTTCAATCAGTGTAGATGAAGGGGAGGAGACAGGCTAAAAAAGTATTTTTTTTGCCTTGAGACAATTGAGACATGGATTGCATATGTGTGCCATTCAGAAGGTGAATGGGCAAGACAAAATATTTAAGTGCCTTTAACGGGGTATGGTAGTACGTGCCAGGCGCACCGGTTTGAGTGTGTTAAGATACAAGGGAGCAGCTACTCTTCCTGGGGTCTGACAAAATTAAGGCAGTTAAACAATATATTTTTTTTATAATACATTCATTACAGAATTCACAACACACTAAGTGTGTGCCCTCTGGCCCATACTCCACTGTCATATCTACAATGCAAAATCCATGTGTACGTGTATGTATAGTGCGTACAGTGCCTTGCGAAAGTATTCGGCCCCCTTGAACTTTGCGACCTTTTGCCACATTTCAGGCTTCAAACATAAAGATATAAAACTGTATTTTTTTGTGAAGAATCAACAACAAGTGGGACACAATCATGAAGTGGAACGACATTTATTGGATATTTCAAACTTTTTTAACAAATCAAAAACTGAAAAATTGGGCGTGCAAAATTATTCAGCCCCTTTACTTTCAGTGCAGCAAACTCTCTCCAGAAGTTCAGTGAGGATCTGAATGATCCAATGTTGACCTAAATGACTATTGATGATAAATACAATCCACCTGTGTGTAATCAAGTCTCCGTATAAATGCACCTGCACTGTGATAGTCTCAGAGGTCCGTTAAAAGCGCAGAGAGCATCATGAAGAACAAGGAACACACCAGGCAGGTCCGAGATACTGTCGTGAAGAAGTTTAAAGCCGGATTTGGATACAAAAAGATTTCCCAAGCTTTCAACATCCCAATGAGCACTGTGCAAGCGATAATATTGGAATGGAAGGAGTATCAGACCACTGCAAATCTACCAAGACCTGGCCGTCCCTCTAAACTTTCAGCTCATACAAGGAGAAGACTGATCAGAGATGCAGCCAAGAGGCCCATGATCACTCTGGATGAACTGCAGAGATCTACAGCTGAGGTGGGAGACTCTGTCCATAGGACAACAATCAGTCGTATATTGCACAAATCTGGCCTTTATGGAAGAGTGGCAAGAAGAAAGCCATTTCTTAAAGATATCCATAAAACGTGTTGTTTAAAGTTTGCCACAAGCCACCTGGGAGACACACCAAACATGTGGAAGAAGGTGCTCTGGTCAGATGAAACCAAAATTGAACTTTTTGGCAACAATGCAAAACGTTATGTTTGGTGTAAAAGCAACACAGCTCATCACCCTGAACACACCATACCCACTGTCAAACATGGTGGTGGCAGCATCATGGTTTGGGCCTGCTTTTCTTCAGCAGGGACAGGGAAGATGGTTAAAAGTGATGGGAAGATGGATGGAGCCAAATACAGGACCATTCTGGAAGAAAACCTGATGGAGTCTGCAAAAGACCTGAGACTGGGACGGAGATTTGTCTTCCAACAAGACAATGATCCAAAACATAAAGCAAAATCTACAATGGAATGGTTCAAAAATAAACATATCCAGGTGTTAGAATGGCCAAGTCAAAGTCCAGACCTGAATCCAATCGAGAATCTGTGGAAAGAACTGAAAACTGCTTTTCACAAATGTTCTCCATCCAACCTCACTGAGCTTGAGCTGTTTTGCAAGGAGGAATGGGAAACAATTTCAGTCTCTCGATGTGCAAAACTGATAGAGACATACCCCAAGCGACTTACAGCTGTAATCGCAGCAAAAGGTGGCGCTACAAAGTATTAACTTAAGGGGGCTGAATAATTTTGCACGCCCAATTTTTCAGTTTTTGATTTGTTAAAAAAGTTCAAAATATCCAATAAATGTTGTTCCACTTCATGATTGTGTCCCACTTATTGTTGATTCTTCACAAAAAAATACAGTTTTATATCTTTATGTTTGAAGCCTGAAATGTGGCAAAAGGTCGCAAAGTTCAAGGGGGCAGAATACTTTCGCAAGGCACTGTATGTTATCATGTGTGTGTATGCATGTCTTTGCCTATGTTTGTGTTACTTCACAGTCCCCGCTGTTCTGTAAGGTGTATTTTTACCTGCTTTTTCAATTTTTAGCACTTAGTGGTCTAGAGCAGCTTCCCACAAGAATGGGCTTTAGGTGAGAAGGATGAACCTGTAGCCATATTACTTCAACAGTATGAAACATTAGATCATCTTTAAGCTTTACAGGCATGTGGTTCTGAATATAGACCTCAACACCGCCCCAGTTGGCATTTCTGTCTTTTCGGTAGATGTTATAACCATGCTACCACTGTATCATCAAAGGTATTATCTAAGTGAGTTTCAGAGATAGTCAGAACATGAATGTCATCTGTTACAAGCAAGTTATTGACTTCAAGGACCTTGTTTCTCAGACTGTGGGAAGCATTGGTGTCAACATGGGCCAGCATTCCTCTGGGACACTTTCGACACCTTGTAGAGTCCATGCCCCGACGAATTGAGGATGGTGGGAAAAAAATGATGAATCCTCCTCACTGCAGGAACAATCTAATAGCTCGATAGCCTCACTAGCCCCACAAGCTAATGATACTTATATGGTAATTTTAATGATTTAATCAAAGTGTTGACAATGGAGAAGTCAACTGCTGATTTCTGTGTAGCAAAGGCCATGTTTAACACCTGTTCATTCTTCAATCATATTGCAGATAGCTGAGAAAATTCCTATTAAAAGAAAGCTTGAAGTCTGTGGAAGTCAGCAGACTCTTACAAGATTCTTTAAGAAGAAATCTGTGGGTCAGTTGTTAAACAAGTATCTTTTTAAATAAATGGCATACTGAAATTCACTAAGAGAGTTGCAAAGGCTTGTTGAAATTCTTTCACTAATTAAACTGATGTCATTCTCTCTCTTCTCTTAACACGAATGGACCCAAAACTTAATTGACCATGTGTTCTGTTTACTTTAGAGACCCATTTTTCCATTTGAAAAAGTGCCCATCACACAATTTGTTTGATTTTAAATGTAATTTTTTATTTATTTTATTCAAGATAATTTGTGCTATTTACTTATTTTTTTCTGTTTTAATAAAATACATAATTTGAAGAACAAACAATTGTGGCAATTAATATCTTGCAGTAAAATACTTTAAAAACAGGTTAAACAAATATTTTTAAAAAGGTTTAATGTTCTCTTACCAAGAAAATAGTCCTGATCATATACACTACCGGTCAAAAGTTTTAAACACCTACTCATTCAAAGTTTTTCTTTATTTTTACTATTTTCTACATTGTAGAATAATAGTGAAGACATCAAAACTATGAAATAGCATATATGGAATCATGTATTAACCAAAACAAAAATTGTTAAACAAATACATTTTAGATTTTACATTCTTTAAAAGTAGCCACCCACAAAATAATGTTTCAGGAATGCTAATTTTGTTGGTTTATAACTACAGAAACGATTTCAGAACAATCTGAGATGGTGGGTGACTTGACTTGATGAAATGACATTCACACCTATCACAAACAAAGCAGAGAGAGCGAGAGTATTTGTGTGTGCGTGTGTATTTCTGTTGGCTAGCTTTGGTTCCTCACCGTCATACTGCATACTGAAAGCTACATGAATTTTGACTCATCTGATGAAATACTAACACATTCTTTTCACATTTACAAAATTGTTGTAACAATGTAACACTACTTGGAAAGAGCAGATATGTTTAAAAGAGAATGCTTCAATGTTACAAAGAGAATACTTCATTTGCTGGGCTAGAAAAAGAGAGAGACAGAGAGTAAGAGCGATAAAGAGCATGAGCGAGAATGACCATATGTGATTATGACTCATCATTGTTTCATCTACCGAAGGCTTTGTTTATATATATATATCGCTCCGTTTGTCCAACAACACAATTGTTCTTTGTTTGAATGTACACTACCGTTCAAGTTTCATACAATTGGCCTAGCGTCGTCCGGGTTAGGGAGGGCTTGGTCGGTAGGGATGTCCTTGTCTTATCGCGCACCAGCGACTCCTGTGGCGGGACGGGCGCAGTGCGCGCTAACCAAGGTTGCCAGGTACACGGTGTTTCCTCCGGCACATTGGTGCGGCTGGCTTCCGGGTTGGATGTGCGCTGTGTTAAGAAGCAGTGCGGCTGGTTGGGTTGTGTATCGGAGGACGCATAACTTTCAACCTTCGTCTCTCCCGAGCCCGTACGGGAGTTGTAGCGATGAGACAAGATAGTAGCTACTACAACAATTGGATACCACGAAATTGGGGAGAAAAAGGGGTAAAAACAAACAAACAAACAACAAAAACAAAAAACAATTGTAGACCTCCACAAGTCTGGTTCATCCTTGGGAGCAATTTCCAAATGCCTGAAGGTACCATGTTCATCTGTACAAATAATAGTACGCAAGTATAAACACCATGGGACCACGCAGCCGTCATACCGCTCAGGAAGGAGACGAGTTCTGTCTCCTAGAGATGAACGTACTTTGGTGCGAAAAGTGCAAGTCAATCCCACAACAACAGCAATGGACCTTGTGAAGATGCTGGAGGAAACAGGTACAAAAGTTCCTCGGCATACACATCACAGACAAACTGAATTTGTCCACTCACACAGACAGCATCGTGAAGAAGGCGCAGCAGTGCCTCTTCAACCTCAGGAGGCTGAAGAAATTCGGCTTGTCACCAAAAGCACTCACAAACTTCTACAGATGCACAATCGAGAGCATCCTGGCGGGCTGTATCACCGCCTGGTACGGCAACTGCTCCGCCCACAACTGTAAGGCTCTCCGGAGGGTAGTGAGGTCTGCACAACATATCACCGGGGGCAAACTACCTGCCCTCCAGGGCACCTACACCACCCGATGTTACAGGAAGGCCACAAAGATCATCAAGGACAACACCCACCCGAGCCACTGCCTGTTCACCCCGCTATCATCCAGAAGGCGAGGTCAGTACAGGTGCATTAAAGCTGGGACCGAGAGACTGAAAAACAGCTTCTATCTCAAGGCCATCAGACTGTTAAACAGCAACCACTAACATTGAATGGCTGCTGCCAACACACTGACTCAACTCCAGCCACTTCAATAATGGGAATTGATGGGAAAGGATGTAAAATATATCACGAGTCACTTTAAACAATGCTACCTAATATAATGTTTACATACCCTACATTATTCATCTCATATGTATACGTATATACTGTACTCTATCATCTACTGAATCCTTATGTAATACATGTATCACTAGCCACTTAAACTATGCCACTTTGTTTACATACTCATCTCATATGTATATACTGAACGTAGATACCATCTACTGTATCTTGCCTATGCTGCTCTGCACCATCACTCATTCATATCTTTATGTACATATTCTTTATCCCCTTACACTGTGTATAAGAAATTAGTTTTGGAATTGTTAGTTAGATTACTTGTTGGTTATTACTGCATTGTCGGAACTGGAAGCACAAGCATTTCGCTACACTCGCATTAACATCTGCTAACCATGTGTATGTGACAAATAACATTTGATTTGATTTGAAAAGTGTCTATATCCACAGTAAAGCAAGTCCAATATCGACATAACCAGAAAGGCAGCTTATCAAGGAAGAAGCCACTGCTCCAAAACCGCCATAAAAAAGCCAGACTACGGTTTGTAACTGCACATGGGGACAAAGCTCGTACTTTTTGGAGAAATGTCCTCTGGTCTGATGAAACAAAAACAGAACTGTTTGGCCATAATGACCATGGTTATGTTTGGAGGAAAAAGGGAGAGGCTTGCAAGTCGAAGAACACTATCCCAACCGTAAAGCACGGGGGTGGCAGCATCATGTTGTGGGGGTGCTTTGCTGCAGGAGGGACTGGTGCACTTCACAAAATAGATGACATCATGAGGAGGAAAATTATGTGGATATATTGAAGCAACATCTCAAGACATCAGTCAGGAAGTTAAAGCTTGGTCGCAAATGGGTCTTCCAAATGGATAATGACCCCAAGCATACTAAAGTTGTGGCAAAATGGCTTAAGGACAACAAAGTCAAGGTATTGGAGTGGCCATCACAAAGCCCTGACCTCAATCCTATAGAAAATCTGTGGGCAGAACTGAAAAAGCGTGTGCGAGCAAGGAGGCCTACAAACCTGACTCAGTTACACCAGCTCTGTCAGGAGGAATGTACCAAAATTCACCCAACTTATTGTGGGAAGTTTGTGGAAGGCTACCCGAAACGTTTGACCCATGTTAAACCACTTAAAGGCAATGCTACCAAATTCTAATTGAGTGTATGTATGTAAACTTCTGACCCACTAGTAATGTGATGAAAGAAATAAAAGCTGACATAAAATCACTCTCTACTATTACACTGACATTTCACATTCTTAAAATAAATAGTTGATCCTAACTGACCTGAGACAGGGAATTTTTACTAGGATTAATTGTCAGGAATTGTGAAAACTGAGTTGAAATGTATTTGGCTAAGGTGTATGTAAACGTCCAACTTCAACTGTATGTAAGGGCTAGACATTCTGCTCATTCTACATTCATACATTCTGACATTCTACATTCATGTCCCCCTTTGTAGCACTTGGCCATATGACTGGACAATAGCCCAGGTGTGACAAACCTAGGGCCTGTAGGACTTGCTTTGTTGATAGCGATGTCAAGAAAGCAGAGCAGTGCTTTATTACAGACATACCACTCCCCATCTTAGCTAACGTTTGTTGTATAAATATGTTTTGACCATGACAGTTTACAATCCAGGGTTACACCAAGCAGTTTAGTCTCCTCAATTTGCTAATTTTCCACATTATTCATAAGAAGATTTTATTGAGGTTTAGGGTTTAGTGAATGATTTGTCCCAAATACAATGTTTTTAGTTTTTGAAATATTTATGACCAGCTTATTTATTGCTACCCAAGAAATCATCTGGTGTGTTTTGGTGCATGTGTGCGTTTCGAAATCAATTTCCTCATTTCAATCTACATCATGTTCTTGAACAATCAAAAAGGACTTGGAACAATGACTAACATAGTAAGAATTTGCCCTTGAGTACACACCTTTGTGTCTGCTGGCCTTTGAAGGGATTCTATGAAATAAGACAAGCTTCTTTAGAATGGGGATAGGGCAGGGAGAAAGAGACTCTAAAAGCTCAAAATGAAGCACGCATGTCCACACATAAACCACCTTATTACCTCAGTTATAAAGAATGAATGACTTCATCAGAACCATCATATTTTTAAAATGATTTAAAAGCCACTGGACATTATATAATGTACAATATCCTCCCCTGGCCATGAAATTGTCTTCTATAGACACAAACTTCATCAGTAAGTTTGAAACCCAGCTGGACTGTTTTATAAACAATCCTTTCCTGACTACATTTTATACAGTCCTCTCCTGAACATACATGAGTTCTCATAAGAGGAAACTCTGTTCTATAGACACAAACTAATGTTAATGACGAGGAGGAGGAGGAGATGAGTGAGGATGGGTAAGTATTTAGTTTGTATGTGTAGTGATATATATTTTTTTAACAGTTTGAAGTTAATTAAATATGACTCATAATTAACTCCAAATTTCTCTCCTAGACTTAGTAAAATTAATTTGGTTTAAAAATATATTTAAGTTAACACAATAGGGAATGAGTGATAATGTACAAATCAATCTTCTGCTACTCCAAACTCACTTTTAACTACGAGGACTTTCTTAAGAATCACCACCACATTGTGTCACACCAGGAAAAGAAATTAAGATGAATAGTTAATTGGAGGATAGCTCTTAAAAGCTTTCAGACGTTCCGATCCCATTCTCTCCCCAAATTACTCGAAGAGAACAACTGATCTGATTTGCTAGCAGACAATAGAACAGCATACTCGCTTGGCTTTCTCTTCTTCTCTGTCGGTTTTTCCCCACGTTCATGGACAGATTTGAAACACCTCTCTCCAGATTTAGCTTCTTAATTGGGAAGTTTAAATGTAATTTCTCCCTCTTTGTCTCTTCTCAAGTCTCTCTCTATCTCTCTTAGGTTTGTAAGCTTTAGCAAAGATAGTTACCAAGATGTATAGAATTGGTCTACCCATTGGAAACACCTCTTTGATCACACAAGTGTCATGGCAGCTGGACTCTCTCCTATTGACATGAATACAACCAAATATAATACAATTCTACTGGCTTGTTGGCCAGTACTCCAGGCATAAGAGGTCCCTTAGGGCCCCCGGCCGCTAGGGGCCCCCTACCACTCCAAAAAATAACTCAGTCGCGGACTCAACGTTCTGTGGAGAGTTAGAAGAGTAGAATAAACAAAGTGCCATTTTGAAATTTGGTTGTGCATCTGCAGTTTTTCCACTTTTTATGTCAGTCACTGACAGTCCCTCAGTTGGCCATGTCAGATAACAATTTTAGCCTGTTAAGTTAGTCTAGCCAGCTATTATGGCCGAATACCAACCAGGCACACAGGGCATGTGCAAAGGGGCCCTGACCTCTAGGGGGCCCACATTTATTTTGTCAGTCAATCTCACTCAGATATTATTAACATGGAATAAGTCTAGTCAAAATGTGTAGATTTGCAGGAAATTAGTTTAAAAGAAAGAAAAAATATCTCCACCCGATGGCAAAAGGAGAAGAATGGACTGAAATACATTGTAAATTGCTAAACTTCTCTCCACCCCATTGCAAAATGGGTATAATTGCAGAAATATTGTTTTAGAACTGCAACATCTTCTCTACTCCCCATGGCAAAACACGTAGAATTGCCAAAAATAAACTAAATCAATTCAAATGTTTCTCTCCGCCATCAAGAAGGGGGCCACTAAAATGTCATGCCCGTGAGGTGTGGGGGTCCCCCAACCAAATCTCGCTGATGGCCCCCAAAAGTCTAGGGCCGGCCCTGCATAGCCTTCAAACACAAGCATGCAAACACACCCATCTAAAATAGGAGTCTGAGAGGAAAATTGTATAAGAATAAGGTTCCAATTGAGGTTGATGAAGTCCAAAGCACAGCAGTAAATTAATTGGTGACAGGGAAATGGCAGCAAATGAAGTAAAAACGGATCCAACCGTCCATCATGATGAAATAAAGAGGAAAGAAAAACATGAGTCCACAGCTGCTGTGGTGATTTAAGGAGAGGGAGAGGAGAGGGAGAGGAGAGGAGAGGAGAGGAGAGGATAGGAGAGGAGAGGAGAGGGAGAGAGAGAGAGAGAGAGATTATGCACAGCATAATGATAAGACTATGCACAAACCTAGGTAAGGATACAATTCACAAAAAACCTTGCTTTTGTAGGTTTGGCTATCGCGCAGCAGCGGTGCAGGATAGAGGTGTCTCGCGCAGTCTGTGAACATTTGGTTACGTCAATTGAAATATGAAAATGAAATGTAAATTCTCAGTCACCGACCTATGGTTTACCTAATTATTATTAATGCACACCACTATGTATGGAATCACAACCACGCCACCAATAATTTATTTTTGGACGATACTATTTAAAACGGTTGAGATGTGTAAGTAACAATTTAAATAATATCAATAACAAAACATGCATACGTAAGTGATACAGTGGGGCAAAAAAGTATTTAGTCAGCCACCAATTGTGCAAGTTCTCCCACTTAAAAAGATGAGGCCTGTAATTTTCATCATAGGTACACTTCAACTATGACAGACAAAATGAGAAAAAAATTCCAGAAAATCACATTGTAGGATTTTTAATGAATTTCTTTGCAAATTATGGTGGAAAATGAGTATTTGGTCAATAACAAAAGTTTATCTCAATACTTTGTTATATACCCTTTGTTGGCAATGACAGAGGTCAAACATTTTCTGTAAGTCTTCACAAGGTTTTCACACACTGTTGCTGGTATTTTGGCCCATTCCTCCATGCAGATCTCCTCTAGAGCAGTGATGTTTTGGGGCTGTTGCTGGGCAACACGGACTTTCAACTCCCTCCAAAGATTTTCTATGGGGTTGAGATCTGGAGACTGGCTAGGCCAGTCGAGGACCTTGAAATGCTTCTTACGAAGCCACTCCTTCATTGCCCGGGCGGTGTGTTGGGGAACATTGCCATGCTGAAAGACCCAGCCACGTTTCATCTTCAATGCCCTTGCTGATGGAAGGAGGTTTTCACTCAAAATCTCACGATACATGGCCCCATTCATTCTTTCCTATACATGGATCAGTCGTCCTGGTCATTTTGCAGAAAAACAGCCCCAAAGCATGATGTTTCCACCACCATGCTTCACAGTAGGTATGGTGTTCTTTGGATGCAACTCAGCATTCTTTGTCATCCAAACACGACGAGTTGAGTTTTTACAAAAAAGTTATATTTCGATTTCATCTGACCATATGACATTCTCCCAAACTTCTTCTGGATCATACAAATGTTCTCTAGCAAACTTCAGACGGGCCTGGACATGTACTGGCTTAAGCAGGGGGACACGTCTGGCACTGCAGGATTTGAGTCCCTGGCGGCGTAGTGTGTTACTGATGATAGGCTTTGTTACTTTGGTCCCAGCTCTCTGCAGGTCATTCACTAGGTCCCCCCGTGTGGTTCTGGGATTTTTGCTCACCGTTCTTGTGATCATTTTGACCCCATGGGGTGAGATCTTGCGTGGAGACCCAGATCGAGGAAGATTATCAGTGGTCTTGTATGGTCTTCCATTTCCTAATAATTGCTCCCACAGTTGATTTCTTCAAACCAAGCTGCTTACCTATTGCAGATTCAGTCTTCCCAGCCTGGTGCAGGTCTACAATTTTGTTCTGGTGTCCTTTGACAGCTCTTTGGTCTTGGCCATAGTGGAGTTTGGAGTGTGACTGTTTGAGGTTGTGGACAGGTGTCTTTTATACTGATAACAAGTTCAAACAAGTGCCAATAATACAGGTAACGAGTGAGGCACAGAGGAGCCTCTTAAAGAAGAAGTTACGGGTCTGTGAGAGCCAGAAATCTGTCTCAAATACTTATTTTCCACCATAATTTGCAAATAAATTCATTAAAAATCCTACAATGTGATTTTCTGGATTTTTTTCTCATTTTGTCTGTCATGCTTGAAGTGTACCTATGATGAAAATTACAGGCCTCTCTCATCTTTGTAAGTGGGAGAACTTGCACAATTGGTGGCTGACTAAATACTTTTTTGCCCCACTGTATGTTTGAGATAGTATATCATACATATAGATTATGTTTCCTCATTTGTTGCATCAATGCCCATCAATCCACGTTGAAGAGACTAGCATAGCAGAGCTGCTAGCAAATGTGTGGCGAGCTGGCATTTCCCCCAGCACTTTTGATTTGGTTTAAGAAAAAATATTGGAAAAGAGGGACAAAGTACAGTTGATCAGACTGATTTGCCTCATGATTTAAAATGTATGGAAACAAAAACCATTGATTTCCAAGTTTAAAAAACCAAACAACTCTATGCACAAGTACCACGCTTAACAGTTGTGTCCACGTTTTCAGAAAACTCTTAACTATCTGCTCCGAATTAAGATTCAACGATGTCTGCAGAAATCATTGTGTGTTATCTATGACTTGACACACTGACTTTAAAAAACATATTTTTTTGGTGATTGAACTCCAGTAAGTGAAGTGGATCTACACCTTGCTCCGGAATTGCAGTAACATAATTTCATCATAGGTCCCTGATCTGTACTACACAGAAATGGGGTGGGTATAACTTGTGGAATGTTCCAACGGGAATATGTTCCAAAAACTTTGTAAATAACAAGGTTATCAACAAACAACACATACAAAGTTGTATAGCGGTAGAATAAGATACCAGGTTGGGAGTGGGCTATTAAATTAAAGTTTTTCACTCACCACATTTATTCCAGAAAATGCCAGTCCTCACTCTGGTAGCCTATGGACAAACATTAAGAATAACCTACGTGGTGAGTTGATGCCTATTCGTCAACTTGTTGAATTGATCTTGCTACTTTGCATGAGTTGTTTGTTGGCAACCTTGTACTTCACAACGTTTTTGGAACAGATTCCTGTTGGAATGTTCCACAAATTATACCCACCCCAGAAATGCATAATTATGGATATGAATGCAACTCTCTTCATGATGATGTATCCTGAATAGGTACACAAAGGTATAAATATGCAATATCCTCCTTTGCATATTTGAGTATTATTCTACACACTGGCTATTATTTTAATAGCTCTGCCAAACCAATCATAGACGTCTATGTTTCACAAGTAGAGCATAGTAGAGTACCATAGAGCACCGAACAGTAGAGTATAGTACAGTAGAATACAATATTATATAGTGTACTCAACTCTACTGTGTACTGTACTGTACTCTACTCCACTATACTCAATTCTACTATACACTATACTCAACTACACACTGTACTCTACTATACACTGTACTCTCTACTCTACAATACACTGTACTCTACTCTACTGTACTCTCTACTCTACACTGTACTCTACTATACACTGTACTCTACTATACACTGTACTCTACTATACACTGTACTCTACTGTACTATACACTGTTATCTACTATTCAATGTTCTATACTGTACTCTACTATACACTGTACTCTCTACTCTACTATACACTGTTCTCTACTATACACTGTACTCTACTATACACTGTACTCTACTATACTCTACTATACACTTCTCTACTGTACTCTACTATACACTGGTCTCTACTGTACTCTACTATACACTGTTCTTTACTGTACTATACACTGTTCTCTACTATACACTGTACTCTACTATACACTGTACTCTACTATACACTGTACTCTACTGTACTATACACTGTTCTCTACTATACACTGTACTCTACTCTACTGTACTCTCTACTCTACACTGTACTCTAATATACACTGTACTCTACTATACACTGTACTCTACTATACACTGTACTCTACTGTACTATACACTGTTCTCTACTATTCAATGTTCTATACTGTACTCTACTATACACTGAACTCTACTATACACTGTACTCTACTGTACTCTACTATACACTGTACTCTCTACTCTACTATACACTGTTCTCTACTATACACTGTACTCTACTATACACTGTACTCTACTATACACTGTACTCTACTATACTCTACTATACACTTCTCTACTGTACTCTACTATACACTGTTCTCTACTGTAATCTACTATACACTGGTCTCTACTGTACTCTACTATACACTGTTCTTTACTGTACCATACACTGTTCTCTACTATACACTGTACTCTACTACACACTGTACTCTACTATACTCTACTGTACTATACACTGTTCTCTACTATACACTGTACTCTACTATACACTGTTCTCTACTGTACTCTACTATACAGTGTACTCTACTAAACACTGTAATCCTCTATACACTGTACTCTACTGTACTCTACTATACACTGTTCTTTACTGTACTATACACTGTTCTCTACTGTACTATACACTGTTCTCTACTGTACCCTGTTCTCTACTATACTCCACTATATACTGTTCTTTACTGTACTCTACTATACACTATACTCAACTCTACTATACACTGAACTCTCTACTCTACTATATACTGTACTCTAATATACACTGTTCTCTACTGTACTCTACTATACACTGTTCTCTACTGTACTCTACTATACACTGTACTCTACTATACACTTCTCTACTGTACTCTACTATGCACTGTACTCTACTGTACTCTACTATACACTGTTCTCTACTGTACTCTACTATACACTGTTCTCTATTATACACTGTTCTCTACTGGACTCTACTATACACTGTACTCTACTATACACTGTTCTTTACTATACTCTACTATACACTGTTCTTTACTATACACTGTTCTTTACTGTACTATACACTGTTCTCTACTATACACTGTTCTCTACTGTACTCTACTATACACTGTTCTCTACTATACACTGTACTCTACTGTACTCTACTATACACTGCACTCTACTATACACTGTACTCTACTATACACTGTACTCTACTATACACTGTTCTCTACTGTACTCTACTATACACTGTACTCTACTATACACTGTTCTCTACTGTACTAATAGCAGCACTGTAGAAACTATTACACTCGACGGAACGACTTGATTAGTGTAGTGTCAACATCGCAGCCACTACCAGCTAGCCTACTCCAGCAGTACTGTATCATTTCAATCATTTTAGTCAATAAGATTCTTGCTACGTAAGCTTAACTTTCTGAACATTCGAGACGTGTAGTCCACTTGTCATTCCAATCTCCTTTGCATTAGCGTAGCCTCTTCTGTACCCTGTCAACTATGTGTCTATCTATCCCTGTTCTCTCCTCTCTGCACAGACCATACAAACGCTCCACACCGCGTGGCCGCGGCCACCCTAATCTGGTGGTCCCAGCGCGCACGACCCACGTGGAGTTCCTGGTCTCCGGTAGCCTCTGGAACTGCCGATCTGCGGCCAACAAGGCAGAGTTCATCTCAGCCTATGCCTCCCTCCAGTCCCTCGACTTCCTGGCACTGACGGAAACATGGATCACCACAGATAACACTGCTACTCCTACTGCTCTCTCTTCGTCCGCCCACGTGTTCTCGCACACCCCGAGAGCTTCTGGTCAGCGGGGTGGTGGCACCGGGATCCTCATCTCTCCCAAGTGGTCATTCTCTCTCTCTCCCCTTACCCATCTATCTATCGCCTCCTTTGAATTCCATGCTGTCACAGTTACCAGCCCTTTCAAGGTTAACATCCTTATCATTTATCGCCCTCCAGGTTCCCTCGGAGAGTTCATCAATGAGCTTGATGCCTTGATAAGCTCCTTTCCTGAGGACGGCTCACCTCTCACAGTCCTGGGCGACTTTAACCTCCCCACGTCTACCTTTGACTCATTCCTCTCTGCCTCCTTCTTTCCACTCCTCTCCTCTTTTGACCTCACCCTCTCACCTTCCCCCCCTACTCACAAGGCAGGCAATACGCTCGACCTCATCTTTACTAGATGCTGTTCTTCCACTAACCTCATTGCAACTCCCCTCCAAGTCTCCGACCACTACCTTGTATCCTTTTCCCTCTCGCTCTCATCCAACACTTCCCACACTGCCCCTACTCAATTTGTAAGTCGCTCTGGATAAGAGCGTCTGCTAAATGACTTAAATGTAAATGTAAATGGTATCGCGCCGTCCCAACCTTTGCTCTCTCTCCCCCGCTACTCTCTCCTCTTCCATCCTATCATCTCTTCCCTCTGCTCATACCTTCTCCAACCTTTCTCCTGATTCTGCCTCCTCAACCCTCCTCTCTTCCCTTTCTGCATCCTTTGACTCTCTATGTCCCCTATCCTCCAGGCCGGCTCGGTCCTCCCCTCCCGCTCCGTGGCTCGATGACTCATTGCGAGCTCACAGAACAGAGCTCCGGGCAGCCGAGCGGAAATGGAGGAAAACTCGCCTCCCTGCGGACCTGGCATCCTTTCACTCCCTCCTCTCTACATTTTCCTCCTCTGTCTCTGCTGCTAAAGCCACTTTCTACCACTCTAAATTCCAAGCATCTGCCTCTAACCCTAGGAAGCTCTTTGCCACCTTCTCCTCCCTCCTGAATCCTCCTCCCCCTCCCCCCCTCCTCCCTCTCTGCAGATGACTTCGTCAACCATTTTGAAAAGAAGGTCGACGACATCCGATCCTCGTTTGCTAAGTCAAACGACACCGCTGGTTCTGCTCACACTGCCCTACCCTGTGCTCTGACCTCTTTCTCCCTCTCTCTCCAGATGAAATCTCGCTTCTTGTGACGGCCGGCCGCCCAACAACCTGCCCGCTTGACCCTATCCCCTCCTCTCTTCTCCAGACCATTTCCGGGGACCTTCTCCCTTACCTCACCTCGCTCATCAACTCATCCCTGACCGCTGGCTACGTCCCTTCCGTCTTCAAGAGAGCGAGAGTTGCACCCCTTCTGAAAAAACCTACACTCGATCCCTCCGATGTCAACAACTACAGACCAGTATCCCTTCTTTCTTTTCTCTCCAAAACTCTTGAACGTGCCGTCCTTGGCCAGCTCTCCCGCTATCTCTCTCAGAATGACCTTCTTGATCCAAATCAGTCAGGTTACAAGACTAGTCATTCAACTGAGACTGCTCTTCTCTGCATCACGGAGGCGCTCCGCACTGCTAAAGCTAACTCTCTCTCCTCTGCTCTCATCCTTCTAGACCTATCGGCTGCCTTCGATACTGTGAACCATCAGATCCTCCTCTCCACCCTCTCCGAGTTGGGCATCTCCGGCGCGGCCCACGCTTGGATTGCGTCCTACCTGACAGGTCGCTCCTACCAGGTGGCGTGGCGAGAATCTGTCTCCTCGCCACGCGCTCTCACCACTGGTGTCCCCCAGGGCTCTGTTCTAGGCCCTCTCCTATTCTCGCTATACACCAAGTCACTTGGCTCTGTCATAACCTCACATGGTCTCTCCTATCATTGCTATGCAGACGACACACAATTAATCTTCTCCTTTCCCCCTTCTGATGACCAGGTGGCGAAACGCATCTCTGGATGTCTGGCAGACATATCAGTGTGGATGACGGATCACCACCTCAAGCTGAACCTCGGCAAGATGGAGCTGCTCTTCCTCCCGGGGAAGGACTGCCCGTTCCATGATCTCGCCATCACGGTTGACAACTCCATTGTGTCCTCCTCCCAGAGCGCTAAGAACCTTGGCGTGATCCTGGACAACACCCTGTCGTTCTCAACCAACATCATGGCGGTGGCCCGTTCCTGTAGGTTCATGCTCTACAACATCCGCAGAGTACGACCCTGCCTCACACAGGAAGCGGCGCAGGTCCTAATCCAGGCACTTGTCATCTCCCGTCTGGATTACTGCAACTCGCTGTTGGCTGGGCTCCCTGCCTGTGCCATTAAACCCTACAACTCATCCAGAACGCCGCAGCCCGTCTGGTGTTCAACCTTCCCAAGTTCTCTCACGTCACCCCGCTCCTCCGCTCTCTCCACTGGCTTCCAGTTGAAGCTCGCATCCGCTACAAGACCATGGTGCTTGCCTACGGAGCTGTGAGGGGAACGGCACCGCAGTACCTCCAGGCTCTGATCAGGCCCTACACCCAAGCAAGGGCACTGCGTTCATCCACCTCTGGCCTGCTCGCCTCCCTACCATTGAGGAAGTACAGTTCCCGCTCAGCCCAGTCAAAACTGTTCGCTGCTCTGGCCCCCCAATGGTGGAACAAACTCCCTCACGACGCCAGGACAGCGGAGTCAATCACCACCTTCCGGAGACACCTGAAACCCCACCTCTTCAAGGAATACCTAGGATAGGATAAGTAATCCTTCTCACCACCCGCCCCCCTTAATGATTTAGATGCACTATTGTAAAGTGGCTGTTCCACTGGATGTCAGAAGGTGAATTCACCAATTTGTAAGTCGCTCTGGATAAGAGCGTCTGCTAAATGACTTAAATGTAAATGTAAATGTAATGTACTATACACTGTTCTCTACTATACACTGTACTCTACTATACACTGTTCTCTACTGTACTCTACTATACAGTGTACTCTACTATACACTATACTCTACTATACACTATACTCTACTGTACTCTACTATACACTGTTCTTTACTATACACTGTTCTTTACTGTAATATACACTGTTCTCTACTGTACTATACACTTTTCTCTACTATACTCCACTTTATATACTGTTCTTTACTGTACTCTACTATACACTATACAATTAACTCTCTACTCTACTATATACTGTACTCTACTATACACTGTTCTCTACTGTACTCTACTATACACTGTTCTCTACTGTACTCTACTATACACTGTTCTCTACTATACACTGTTCTCTACTGTACTCTACTATACACTGTACTCTACTATACTCTACTATACACTGTTCTTTACTATACACTGTTCTTTACTATACACTGTTCTTTACTGTACTATACACTGTTCTCTACTATACACTGTACTCTACTATACACTGTACTCTACTATACACTGTACTCTACTATACACTACTCTACACTATTCTCTACTGTACTCTACTATGCACTGTTCTCTACTCTACTATACACTGTTCTTTACTATAAACTATTCTTTACTGTACTATACACTGTTCTCTACTATACACTGTTCTTTACTGTACTATACACTGTTCTCTACTATGCACTGTTCTTTAATGTACTATACACTGTTCTCTACTAAACACTGTACTCTACTATACACTACTCTACATTGTTCTGTACTGTACTCTACTATGCACTGTTCTCTACTCTACACTGTACTCTACTGTACTCTACTATACACTGTTCTTTACTATAAACTGTTCTTTACTGTACTATACACTGTTCTCTACTATACACTGTTCTGTACTGTACTCTACTATACACTGTTCTCTACTGTACAAGGTTCTTTACTGTACTATCCACTGTTCTCTACTGTACTCTACTATACACTGTCCTCTACGATACACTGTTCTTTACTGTACTGCACACTGTTCTCTACTATATACTGTTCTGTACTGTACTCTACTATACACTGTTCTCTACTGTACAAGGTTCTTTACTGTACTATCCACTGTTCTCTACTGTACTCTACTATACACTGTCCTCTACGATACACTGTTCTTTACTGTACTGCACACTGTTCTTTACTGTACTGTACACTGTTCTTTACTGTACTATACACTACTGTACTATACACTGTACGATACACTGTACGAGTATACACGAGTACAGTGTATACTCTACTATACACTGTACTCTACTGTACTCTACTATACACTGTTCTTTACTATACACTGTTCTCTACGGTACTATACACTGTTCTCTACTGTACTATACACTGTTCTCTACTGTACACTGTTCTCTACTATACACTGTCCTCTACAATACACTGTTCTTTACTGTACTGTACACTGTTCTTTACTGTACTGTACACTGTTCTTTACTGTACTATACACTACTGTACTATACACTGTACAATACACTGTACGAGTTTACACGAGTACAGTGTATACTCTACTATACACTGTACTCTACTGTACGCTACTATACACTGTTCTTTACTATACACTGTTCTCTACTGTACTATACACTATTCTCTACTGTACTATACACTGTTCTCTACTGTACACTGTTCTCTACTATACTCCACTATATACTGTTCTTTACTGTACTCTACTATACACTGAACTCTACTCTACTATATAGTGTACTCTACTATACACTATTCTCTACTGTACTCTACTATACACTGTTCTCTACTGTACTCTACTATACACTGTTCTCTACTGTACTCTACTATACATGGTTCTTTACTACATACTGTTCTTTACTGTACTATACACTGTTCTCTACTATACACTGTACTCTACTGTACTCTACTATACACTGTTCTGTACTGTACTCTACTATACACTGTTCTCTACTGTACAAGGTTCTTTACTGTACTATCCACTGTTCTCTACTGTACTCTACGATACACTGTTCTTTACTGTACTATACACTGTTTTCTACTATATACTGTTCTTTACTGTACTGTACACTGTTCTTTAATGTACTATACACTGTTCTTTACTGTACTATACACTGTTCTTTACTGTACTCTACTGTACGATACACTGTTCTTTACTGTACTATACACTGTTATTTACTGTACAATACACTGTTATTTACTGTACAATACACTGTTCTTTACTGTACTATACACTGTTCTCTACTATACACTGTTCCCTACTATACACTGTTCTTTACTGTACTATACACTGTTCTATATACTGTTCTTTACTGTACTATACACTGTTCTCTACTATACACTGTTCTTTACTGTACTATACACTGTTCTCTACTGTACTATACACTGTTCTTTACTGTACTATACACTGTTCTTTACTGTACTCTACTGTACGATACACTGTTCTTTACTGTACTATACACTGTTCTTTACTGTACTATACACTGTTCTCTACTATACACTGTTCTTTACTGTACTATACACTGTTCTCTACTGTACTATACACTGTTCTTTACTGTACTATACACTGTTCTTTACTGTACTATACACTGTTCTTTACTGTACTATACACTGTTCTTTACTGTACTCTACTGTACGATACACTGTTCTTTACTGTACTATACACTGTTCTTTACTGTACTATACACGGTTCTTTACTGTACTATACACTGTTCTCTACTATACACTGTTCTCTACTGTACTCTACTATACACTGTTTTCTACATTACACTGTACTCTACTATACACTGTACTCTACACTGTTCTCTACTGTAATCTACTATGCACTGTTCTCTACTCTACTATACACTGTACTCTACTGTACTCTACTATACACTGTTCTCTACTGTACTCTATGATACACTGTTCTTTACTGTACTATACACTGTTCTCTACTATATACTGTTCTTTACTGTACTGTACACTGTTCTTTACTGTACTATACACTGTTCTTTACTGTACTATACACTGTTCTTTACTGTACTCTACTGTACGATACACTGTTCTTTACTGTACTATACACTGTTCTCTACTATACACTGTTCTCTACTATACACTGTTCTTTACTGTACTATACACTGTTCTATATACTGTTCTTTACTGTACTATACACTGTTCTCTACTGTACTATACACTGTTCTCTACTGTACTGTACTATACACTGTTCTCTACTGTACTATACACTGTTCTCTACTGTACACTGTTCTTTACTGTACTATACACTGTACTCTACTGTACGATACACTGTTCTTTACTGTACTATACACTGTTCTTTACTGTACTATTCACTGTTCTCTACTATACACTGTTCTCTACTATACACTGTTCTTTACTATACACTGTTCTTTACTGTACTATACACTGTTCTATATACTGTTCTTTACTGTACTATACACTGTTCTCTACTGTACTATACACTGTTCTCTACTGTACTGTACTATACACTGTTCTCTACTGTACTATACACTGTTCTCTACTGTACACTGTTCTTTACTGTACTATACACTGTACTCTACTGTACGATACACTGTTCTTTACTGTACTATACACTGTACTCTACTGTACTATACACTGTACTCTACTGTACTATACACATATTTACTGTACTATACACTGTTCTTTACTGTACTATACACTGTTCTTTACTGTACTATACACTGTTCTTTACTGTACTATACACTGTACTATACACTTATTTACTGTACTATACACTGTACTCTACTGTACTATACACTGTTCTTTACTGTACTATACACTGTTATTTACTGTACGATACACTGTTCTTTACTGTACTATACACTGTTCTTTACTGTACTATACACTGTTCTCTACTATACACTGTTCTCTACTATACACTGTTCTTTACTGTACTATACACTGTTCTATATACTGTTCTTTACTGTACTATACACTGTTCTCTACTGTACTATACACTGTTCTCTACTGTACTGTACTATACACTGTTCTCTACTGTACTATACACTGTTCTCTACTGTACACTGTTCTTTACTGTACTATACACTGTACTCTACTGTACGATACACTGTTCTTTACTGTACTATACACTGTACTCTACTGTACTATACACTGTACTCTACTGTACTATACACATATTTACTGTACTATACACTGTTCTTTACTGTACTATACACTGTTCTTTACTGTACTATACACTGTTCTTTACTGTACTATACACTGTTATTTACTGTACTATACACTGTTATTTACTGTACTATACACTGTTATTTACTGTTCTGTGCTGTTCAAACTTGTGAACCCAACTGTGGTGTATGACTAATATGATTTCTCTTTGATCCCAATTCTATTGCAGTTACTGATTTTTTCTTCTTCTGAAAATACCGTTTTAATAACGGAATTTCCAGTTTTAATCACTTAATAATTCAAAAACAAAATCGATATCAATAAAATCACTACCTAATTGATAGGAATACCTTGTTACTTCTGTGAACTTTCATTATCCTCCCTCCCTCATGTATATCTTAAAGATATATGGGTTTTTGGTAACGGAAATTCAAGTCACAAGTAAATGTTTCTTCAATACAGAAGGCAGAGAAATGTCTCCAAAACTAAATATAAGTGTTGATATTAGTTGGCACGGGTCTTTAGTTCAACATTATTGTGTTATGTTGTATTTCTAATACCTTAGAAGTATTTATCTAAATCCCCCTATCCATCTCTTAGAGCAGAAATCAAAGACTTTGCTTATTCCCAATTTTTCAGATGGAACATTTTTGAAAAATGTATTGCAACAAAAACAATCTAGACTCAGCTTTCATTTGACATCCAATTTGATATGCTCCAATTAACTTCACATTTTGGTGCTCATGGGTCCTTTTACATGGAAATGACCCTAGGCCTTTTTAATCCAAAATGATTGACTGGAAATAATAAATCAACACAATAGTGATGACATACTGTGCCAGTTCCATTTTAATTACAGATGCAAAGGCTTACAGGATACAACTCTGCAAATAAAGCAAGCTCAGCCCTGTTAGTTCTATGGTCCAATCACAGTTGTTGTGTCTTTATCTGTGTAAAGGACCCCCCATCGCCCTGTTAGTTAAGTTTTAATTATTATTGATTATCAAATCAAATTTTAGTAGTCACATGCGCCGAATACAACAGTGAAATGCTTACTTACGAGCCTCGAACCAACAATGCATTTTTTTAAACATAACAATAAGAAGTAAAGGTAACAAGTAATTAAAGAGCGGCAGTAAAATAAAAATGTTGAGAATATATACAGGGTGGTACCGGTACAGAATCAATTTGCGGGGGCACCGGTTATTTGAGGTAATATATATATGTACGTAGAGTTATTAAAGTAAATATGCATAGATGATAACAACAGAGAGTAGCAGCAGTGTAAAGGGGGGGGGGCAATGCAAATCGTCTGGGTAGCCATTTAATTAGGTGTTCAGGAGTCTTAGTGCTTGGGGGTAGAAGCTGTTAGAAGCCTCTTGGACCGAGACTTGGCGCTCCGGTACCGCTTGTCGTGCGGTAGCAAAGAGAACAGTCTTTGACCAGGGTGGCTGGAGTCGTTCACAATTTTTAGGGCCTTCCTCTGACACCACCTGATAGAGAGGTCCTGGATGGCAGGAAGCTTGGCTCCAGTGATGTACTGGGCTGTTCGCACTACCCTCTGTAGTGCCTTGCGGTCGGAGGCCGAGCGGTTGCCATACCAGGCAGTGATGCAACCAGTTCTCTCGATGGTCTCGATGGTGCACCTATAGAACCTTTTGAGGATCTGAGGACCCATTTTCAGTCTCCTGGTGGGGAATAGGTTTTGTCGTGCCTCTTCACAACTGTCTTGGCGTGCTTGGACGATGTTAGTTTGTTGGTGATGTGGACACCAAGGAACTTGAAGCTCTCAACCTGCTCCACTGCAGCCCCGTCAATGAAAATGGGGGAGTGTGCGGTCCTCTTTTTCCTGGAGTCCACAATCATCTCCTCTATTTTGAGCACGTTGAGGGAGAGGATGTTGTCCTGGCACCACAGGGTCAGGTCTCAGACCTTCTCCCTAAAGGCTGTCTCGTCGTTGTCGTGATCAGGCCTACCACTGTTGTGTCATCGGCAAACTTAATGTTGGTGTTGGAGTTGTGCCTGGCCATGCAGTCATGAGTGAACAGGGAGTACAAGAGGGGCCTGAGCAAGCACCCATGAGGGACCCCTGTGTTGAGGATCAGCATGGCAGATGTGTTGTTACCGATCCTTATCACCTGGGGGTGGCCCGTCAGGAAGTTCAGGATCTAGTTGCAGAGGGAGGTGTTCAGTCCCAGAATCCTTAGCTTATTGATGAGCTTTGAGGGCACTATGGTGTTGAACGCTGAGCTGTAGTCAATGAATAGGGCAGTGTGGAGTGCAATAGAGATAGCATCATCTGTGGATCTGTTGGGGCGGTATGCAAATTGGAGTGGGTCTAGGGTTTCTGGGACAATGGTGTTGTGAGCCATGACCAGCCTTTCGAAGCACTTCATGGCTACAGACGTGAGTGCTATGGGTCGGTATTCGTTTAGGCAGGTTACCTTAGTGTTCTTGGGCACAGACACTATGCTGGTCTTCTTGAAACATGCTGGTATTACAGACTCGGACAGGGAGAGGTTGAAAATTTCAGTGAAGACACTTGCCAGTTGGTAAGCGCATGCTCGGAGTACACGTCCTGGTAATCCGTCTGGCCCTGCGGCCTTGTGAGCGCTGACCTGTTTAAAGGTCTTACTAATATCGGCTGCGGAGAGCTGGTGCTCTCATGCATGTTTCAGTGTTACTTGCCTCAAAGCAAGCATATAAGTAGTTTAGCTTGACTGGTAGGCTAGTGTCACTGGGCAGCTCTTGGCTGTGCTTCCCTTTGTAGTCTGTAATGGTTTGCAAGCCCTGCCACATCCGACGAGCACCAGAGCCAGTGTAGTACGATTCGATCTTAGTCCTGTATTGACGCTTTGTCTGTTTGATGGTTCTTTGGGGGGCATAGCGGGATTTCTTATAAGCTTCCGGGTTAGAGTCCCACTCCTTGAAAGTAGCATCTCTAGCCTTTAACTCCGTGCAGATGTTGCCTGTATTCTATGGCTTCTGGTTGGGATATGTACGTACAGTCACTGTGGGGACAACGTGATTGATGCACTTATTGATGAAGCCAATGACTGATGTGGTGTACTTCTCGGAGGAATCCTGGAACGTATTCCAGTCTGTGCTAGCAAAACAGCTTAGCATCTGCTTCATGCTTCTTGTGGCTTAGCATCTGCTTCATCTGACCACTTGTTTTATTATCTAGTCACTGGGGCTTCCTGCTTTAATTTTTGCTTGTAAGCAGGAATCAGGAGGAAAGAATTATGGTCAGATTTGCCAAATGGAGGGCGAGGGAGAACGTTGTATGTGTTTCTGTGCGTGGAGTAAAGGTGGTCAAGAGCTTTTATTCCTCTGGTTGCACATTTAACATGCTGATAGAAATTTGGTAAAAACAGATTTAAGTTTCCCTACATTAAAGTCCCGGCTACTAGGAGAGCCGCCTCTGGGTGAGTGTTTCCTTGTTTGCTTATGGCGGAATTCAGCTCATTCAATGCTGTCTTAGTGCCAGCCTCTGACTGAGGTGGTATGTAAACAGCTACGAAAAATACAGATGAAAACTCTAGGTAGGTAGTGTGGTCTACAGTTTATCATAAGATACTCTACCTCAGGCGAGTAATATCTTGAGACTTCCTTATATATCGTGCATCAGCAGTTATTTACAAAAATACACAGTCCGCCGCCCCTTGTCTTACCAGATGCCGCTGTTCTATCCTGACGGTGCAGCGTATAACCAGCCATCTGTATGTTGATAGTGCCGTCATTCAGCCATGTCTCCGTGAAGCATAAGATATTACAGTTTTGAATGTCCCGTTGTCCACGTAAGTCATCTATTTTATTGTCCAAAGATTGCCCGTTGGCTAGCAGAGTGGAAGGAAGTGGGGCTTATTCAATCACCTATGAATTCTCAGAAGGCAGCCCGCCCTTCCGTACCCTTTTTCTCCGCCTCCTCTTCACACAAATCACGGGGATCTGGGCCTGTTCCCGAGAAAGCAGTATATCGTTTACATCAGCCTCAATAAAGGAATAAAAGGATTCTGCCAGTCTGTGGTGAGTAATCGCAGTCCTGATAACCAGAAGTTATTTTTGGTCATAAGAGATGGAAGCAGCAACATTATGTAAAAAATAAGTATGAAAATAGGTTACAAACAACGCAAATAAACAAACAAAAAACACTACTGGTTGGGGGCACGTAAAACGTCTGCCTTCTTCTCCAGCGCCATCTTAACAAGAACAACGTTACTGTAGTTTGACAGGGTTTTAAGGGTTTCATCATCCCTAGGGCCAGGAGTTTTTCCAGTTAAAAAAAAACAGCATTTTACCTGCTTAGAAAAAAAATCTGGTCCCATCATAACCCATATAAAAGCGGTTTGTTTTACATCTGATTTATTATTTTCATACCATACAACTAGCATCCGGAGTTTTACCTGGTTAGCCTACTAGACCAGGACAAACTCTGGGCCCCAGGAAAACAATTTGTACCCCACCACATATCCTATGTGTACTGTATCTCAAAATATTGACTTACATCGACATTTTCTTATTGTTTGTTTTGGTGGCAGGAATGGGCTTCCATACAGTAAATATGTGATGGTACATTGAAGAACAGCGCAATATTATTTAGGGTAGCCAATCCGAGGATATTCCATCTGATTATCTCACATAATCACAAATAAAGGACCATTAATGCCAACACTGGAAGAAGAATAGCCTAGTGGTGGCATTCTCAAAGAGCAGAGGAATGTGACAGAATTATTGTGCAAACAAAATAAAATCAATAACAGCAAACCTACTCGCCAACCGGACAAAACTGTATGAATACCTAGGCCATTTAGCCTTAGCTGACATTAAATATATTCAGAATAAAGCAGCTGATTCGCTATGGGTCCATATCGCACATACTATTTTTGAAGTAGGCTAATGTCACACCCACCTTATTTTTATGCTGTAGAAATACTGTCAGTTATGGATTTATGTAGGCTACAGTGATCGTGGAGTGCAGATATTCAAACAATCCGTATAGTCTCAGCTATTCCATCAAGACATGCGTCGTCTCTGTGATAATTTTTTATATAAGAAGCAGCAGTTACAATGTAGCCAGACATTTACATTTTACGAAGTTCTCCGCGGCGATGAAACGCTCACTTCCCCCGTTCAAAATGCACACACGGTGCAGCGCAAAAAAAGATCACCAACCGGCGCTTTCTCCCAGGCTCAATGGTGATGATGTTTAGTATATTTCATAGCGCCCATCCGCATAAGTATGCTTCACTGACTTCCGCGTTACAATTGAGTGAAAAAAATAGGACGTGTAGAAAAAACGGTCAGAGAAGGAGGGGCTTACTTTTCTCTGCTTTTGATAGATTTAAACACTATTTGAATCACCATGGCCACAACCATAAAGTGTCAACTCCATCTGCCTGATCGATTAAAATACAATATTAATTTAATTCGGGTTTAAAGTCATAAAGCATCTGAAGAAATACTAAACTGCTACTGTGTTTTCCACCTGATTGAATAAGAAACATATTTTTTTTGTCAACTCATTATGACATCAACTCCGACAGATTTTTATCCAATGCCAACTCCATCAGACAGATTAATGTGTTTATTGGGGATTTTCAGATGAATCATTTTCCCTCTATTTCATATGTTTGTAATTCACTTGTTTTGAGTATCTGTTGTCAACTCTGTCAGTGGCGACTAAACCCTTAGTCAACTCAGTCACTGATGACTAAACCCTTAAAATGTTTTTTTTTGTCAAATGTAATCACTGTTCTGCAACATATGTTCAAACAATTGAAGTATTTACAGTGCTAGACCTAAGGGATAATGTTTGCTTTATAAATGTTGTTTTATGTTCTAAATCTAGAAAAACATGCCAAAATGCGAACTAAATTAGCCTCTGAGAATTTAATATACCTATAAAACAAAACAAAAATAAGTTTGGAGATTTATATTACATAATTGAATAATCTAATGTTAGCATTAAGCAATCGAGGCCTTTAAACACTTTTTGCACAATAATTGTAAAAATTAAATGCCTTTTATGGTATCTGACCGAATTGACATATATCCAGTTAGTTGCATTTGATGAAAAAAAGTTTAAATTGTCCTGTCTTTCAAGAATCCTCGAGCTCTAAAACAGCAACAACATAAAATCTCAGCCTCATGGCAAAAATGTTAAAATAACATGAGATTAGCTAGGGGGTGTGGCATGAAACTGCGTTAAACCACTGTTGACAGGGGCTTGTCATATTCATGGTGAGATATTTACATGATGATGATGATGATGAAGATTATGAAGTTGAGGATGATTTAGGATTTTAGTTGACTGTTAAAAAGTACATACATCTGACAATTGGAGACCAAGTTTGGTTGTCTCACAGGTTGGTTGTCACATTGCTGAGAATATTTTGTAAGGGGGTGGTTGGGAGATTATATTTATTTTTGCCCACACACTACTTTTGGGAAGAAATATGTTTTTTTAAAAGCTATATTTTTTATTATTAATTAATCAAATAAAAAAATCTGATTCTTCAGCAGCACCCTACCTCCCTAGTATGGTTGTCACATTTACATTTACATTTACATTTAAGTCATTTAGCAGACGCTCTTATCCAGAGCGACTTACAAATTGGTGAATTCACCTTCTGACATCCAGTGGAACAGCCACTTACAATAGTGCATCTAAATCATTTAAGGGGGGGGGTGAGAAGGATTACTTATCCTATCCTAGGTCACATGAAATGTGGGGTTAGTTGTCACTATCCACACCATTATAATAAATCCCAAGTTCTTTTGGGCTTGTGCTACAAAAAGCTCTCTTCGTTGCCTCTATCTCACACACATATTCTTTTCTGCCACACACGTGCAAACACACACAAATGTATTGAAAATGTAATATGTTCTTCTCACAGCATAAAGTGCTGAATTGTGTTAGGAATATCGTTCAATCAAAGAAAGGCTATTTCTAAGACTTATATTGCTTCATCTCCTGTTACAAAAGGAATAAACTCTGAGCAAACGTTGTGACAACCAATAGCATACTGTATAAATTCCAATCCCTGCGATGGGGCTGGTAGTCACAAGTAGACAGAGTGTGTTTGATGGCTTATAACCCCATGTTGGAATAATAAGATATGAGATTAAAAACGGTCCCCATTTCAACCCAAGACGTTGGTCTTTCTCCTAATATTGAAAAGAGTCTTGTAAGATATTCTGGTGCTGAGAAATACACAAGAGTAAAAAGCCACGGTCTCCTCTAGCCATACTCTGACTAAGCAAGAGAGGATGTCCTCATTATGTTTCTTCTTCTAAGACATATAATAAAACATACAGTACATACTGAATAAACACTATGGCTAACCGGAGTCACTATGGCTAGCGGAGTCAATCACCACCTTCCGGAGACACCTGAAACCCCACCTCTTCAAGGAATACCTAGGATAGGATAAGTAATCCTTCTCACCCCCCCCCTTAATGATTTAGATGCACTATTGTAAAGTGGCTGTTCCACTGGATGTCAGAAGGTGAATTCACCAATTTGTAAGTCGCTCTGGATAAGAGCGTCTGCTAAATTACTTAAATGTTAAAATGTTAACCTGAAAATGTTACTTTTATTCTAAACCCATAGGCCTACACGTTAAAGTCTTATACTGAATTGTGAGTGAATCACCCTAATCTAACAATTTATCCTCTATTGACAGAGCGCTCCTGCTCCATCTCTGAGAGGCCTGTCAATGTGTTTGGTGTGATTAATGATTCCCAGTCCGTCTCTGTGTGGCTGGGGTCTGGGGCAGGACAACAGGGCCTCTGTGTGTGTCTGGAGTGTGTGGGCACCTCACAGGGATGGGAGGGTGCCAAAGGGACGCGTGTGTCTGGGCCACGAGTGAGTTTGAGTGTGTGCGTACGTTCAAGAGAGAGAGCGAGAGAAAGAGAGAGGGGAATAGGGACGGAAAGAGAGGGAAAAGAGAGAGAGCATGATTAAAAAACACTGATTGTCAAGGACAGAAATGCAGTTCAATCCATAGACTTATTGCAAGAGAGAGTCAGAGAGAGAGAGAGAGAGAGAGAGAGAGAGAGAGAGAGAGAGAGAGAGAGAGAGCTAGCTAGCTAGCTTATGGGCTCCGGAGTTCTTCTAAAAAATTATAGAAATAGAGTTGGATAAATGTAGATAAACGCACATTTTTTTGCATGGACTTATACAGGATACTAACCTCAACAATAAAACCTTCAATCGAAAAAAAATCCATATCTAAAATCATATCTAAAACAAAATTACCTGAATGGAGTATTACTACCAAGGACTATCAAGAAAAAACTTAGAACAAACAAAAACCTGCAGAAGAAACACAGCGGAACCTGGAAATACCATCCAAGACAATCCTGAGTGAGTAATATGCAGTCTGAAGCAACTTCTGAAGCCAAAAAGTAAGACAATCATCTCTAGGTAATTTTGTTACATAAAGCTAAGTAAATAAGTACACTAAACTACCAAGCTGCTAGGGCAGAACAGACCTGGCGGCAACTTCAATTAGTACTGAAGTGTGAAGTCAGATGTGTGAAAACTATTGAGCCCAACAATGGCAGGAGAGTTTCCCAACCCCCCACTCCACCCCAATGGCTTATTCCTGTCCAGAGGACATTACAATACAGTACCCCATGGATATTAAAAATAACACTGCAAGGAGTACGTTTAAAAAAAGATCCTCAAGGACAATCCAGAGACACTATTTGCTGACTGCTACAATGAGGGGAACGTACGCAACTTCATTTCCCACACAGACCATCCCCTGGCATGGTGCTATATTAACCAGTCAATCCCCTGGCATGGTGCTATATTAACCAGACCATCCCCTGGCATGGTGCTATATTAACCAGACCATCCCCTGGCATGGTGCTATATTAACCAGACCATCCCCTGGCATGGTGCTATATTAACCAGACCATCCCCTGGCATGGTGCTATATTAACCAGACCATCCCCTGGCATGGTGCTATATTAACCAGACCATCCCCTGGCATGGTGCTATATTAACCAGACCATCCCCTGGCAAGGTGCTATATTAACCAGACCATCCCCTGGCATGGTGCTATATTAACCAGACCATCCCCTGGCATGGTGCTATATTAACCAGACCATCCCCTGGCATGGTGCTATATTAACCAGACCATCCCCTGGCATGGTGCTATATTAACTAGACCATCCCCTGGCATGGTGCTATATTAACCAGACCATCCCCTGGCATGGTGCTATATTAACCAGACCATCCCCTGACATGGTGCTATATTAACCAGACCATCCCCTGGAATGGCGGAGTGCTATAAGAGCACACTACCCTATGTCAAGAGAGAGGGTATTGGCCCAGGGTGGAAACTAAACAGAATACTAGACATTGAGGAAATTGAAACAACTTCTGTCAACATGTACAAGTCTGGGACAGTAATGGGGCAGGGCATCCTCATGCAGTTCCAGCAGGTCTTTTTACGGGATCAAAGAGAGAGCAGGAATAGCGCTCTCTCTCTGTGACGACTCCCCCATCCTGAGTGAGTCTGATCACACCTCTTCAAACTGTCCTGCAGATGAGGATAGTCCCCCCCCCAGCACTGAACACACCCAGGTCCCACAACTGCACTGTCCCTTCATCATTTTATATTCTATTTTTATTTCACCTTCATTTAACCAGGTAAGCTAGTTGAGAATAAGTTCTCATTTCCAACTGCGACCTGGCCAAGATAAAGCAAAGCAGTGCGACACAAACAACAACACAGAGTTACACATGGAATAAACAAACATACAGTCAATAACACAATAGAAAAGTATATATACAGTGTGTGCTAATGAGGTAAGATAAGGGAGGTAAGGCAATAAATAGGCCATAGTTGCAAAATAATTACAATTTAGCAATTAAACACTGGAGTGATAGATGTGCAGAAGATGAATGTGCAAGTAGAGATACTGGGGTGCAAAGGAGCAAATAAAAAAAAATAACAGTATGGGGATGAGGTAGTTGGATGGGATATGTACAGGTGCAGTGATATGTGAGCTGCTCTGACAACTGGTGCTTAAAGTTAGTGAGGGAGATTTGAGTCTCCAGCTTCAGTGATTTTTGCAATTCGTTCCAGTCATTGGCAGCAGAGAACTGGAAGGAAAGGCAGCCAAAGGAGGAATTGGCTGTGGGGGTGACCAATAAAATATACCTGCTGGAGCGTGTGCTATGGGTGGGTGTTGCTATGGTGACCGGTGAGCTGAGATAAGGCAGGGCTTTACCTAGCAAAGCCTTATAGATGACCTGGCGCCAGTGGGTTTGGCGATGAATATGAAGCGTGGGCCAGCCAACAAGAGCAAACAGGTCACAGCGGTGGCTAGTATATGACAAAACAGATGGCACTGTGATAGACTGCATCCAATTTGCTGAGTAGAGTGTTGGAGGCTATTTTGTAAATCACATCGCCGAAGTCAAGAATTGGTAGGATAGTCAGTTCTACGAGGATATGTTTGGCAGCATGAGTGAAGGATGCTTTGTTGCGAAATAGGAAGCCGATTCTAGATTTAATTTTGGATTGGAGATGCTTAATATGAGTCTGGAAGGAGAGTTTACAATCTAAACAGACACCTAGGTATTTGTAGTTGTCCACATATTCTAAGTCAGAACCATCCAGAGTAGTGATGCTGGACGGGCGGGCAGGTGCGGGCAGCGATCGGTTGAAGAGCATGCATTTAGTTTTACTTGCATGTAAGAGCAGTTGGAGGCCACGGAAGGAGAGCTGTATGGCATTGAAGTTTGTTTGGAGGTTAGTTAACACAGTGTCCAAAGATGGGCCAGAAGTATACAGAATGGTGTCGTTTGCGTAGAGGTGGATCAGGGAATCACCCGCAGCAAGAGCGACATCATTGATGTATACAGAGAAAAGACTCGGCTCGAGAATTGAACCCTATGGCACACCCATAGAAACGGCCAGAGGTCTGGACAACAGGCCCTCCAATGTGACACACTGAACTCTATCTGCGAAGTAGTTGGTGAACCAGGCGAGGCAGTCATTTGAGAAACCAAGGCTATTGAATCCGCCAATAAGAATACAGTGATTGACAGAGTCAAAAGCCTTTGCTAGGTTGATGAAGACGGCTGCACAGTACTGTCTTTTATCGATGGCGGTTATGATATCGTTTAGTACCTTGAGCGTGGCTGAGGTGCACCTATGACCAGCTCGGAAACCAGGTTGCACAGCGGAGAAGGTACAGTGGGATTCGAAATGGTCCTTGATCTGTTTATTAACTTGTCTTTCAAAGACTTTAGAAAGGCAGGGCAGGATGGGTATAGGTCTGTAACAGTTTGGGTCTAGAGTGTCACCCCCTTTGAAGAGGGGGATGACCGCCGCAGCTTTCAAATCTTTGGGGATCTTGGAAGATACTAAAGAGAGGTTGAACAGACTGGTAATAAGGGTTGTAACAATGGCAGCGGATCATTTTAGAAAGAGAGGGTCCAGATTGTCTAGCTCAGCTGATTTGTACGAGTCCAGGTTTTGCAGCTCTTTCAGAACATCTACTATCTGGATTTGGGTGAAGGAGAAGCTGGGGAGGCTCGGGCAAGTAGCTGCGGGGGATGCAGAGCTGTTGGCCGGAGTTGGGGTAGCCAGGAGGAAAGCATGGGTAGCCGTAGAGAAATGCTTATTGAAATTTTATCGGTGGTGACAGTGTTACCTATCCTCAGTGCAGTGGGCAGCTGGGAGGAGGGGCTCTTGTTCTCCATGGACTTTACAGTGTCCCTAAACGTTTTGAAGTTAGAGCTACAGGATGCAAATTTCTGTTTGAAAAAGCTAGCCTTTGCTTTCCTGACTGACTGCGTGTATTGGTTCCTGACTTGCCTGAACAGTTGCATATCGCAGGGACTATTCGATGCTATTGCAGTCCGCCACAGGATGTTTTTGTGCTGGTCAATGTATTTAAATATTCTGTTCCTAGAAAGCTATACTATTCCCTATTTCCCTGATCACCCAGGAAAATACATGTAAAGATGAATAGACTACTTGACATTATGTTTTGCTATATGACCTGAGCCAACTATGCCACTTCTGTGGGGAGGTGGACAATAATGAGGAAGACACTAACTGGGTAATTTCCTGTTTACTTCTAAAGGAACATTTTTAGGAGCACAAATTTGTGTAACCGTAATATTTTTAGAGGTAGTATCATCTGCTTTGTCTACCAATTAAATAATTGTAATTCGAGAATGTATTAAATATATTAACATTTTTCATCATAAATTTCAGATTGGTTGTGACCGCTGCCCACAATGGTTCCACCAGTCCTGTATGAAAACCATCTCATCATCGGAGGATCATGTCTGCGCTGCCTGTCAGGACGAGGTCAGGACGAGAACAGTGCTCCGGGCAGCCGAGCGGAAATGGAGGAAAACTCGCCTCCCTGCGGACCTGGCATCCTTTCACTCCCTCCTCTCTACATTTTCCTCCTCTGTCTCTGCTGCTAAAGCCACTTTCTACAACTCTAAATTCCAAGCATCTGCCTCTAACCCTAGGAAGCTCTTTGCCACCTTCTCCTCCCTCCTGAATCCTCCTCCCCCTCCCCCCCCTCCCCTCCTCCCTCTCTGCAGATGACTTCGTCAACCATTTTGAAAAGAAGGTCGACGACATCCGATCCTCGTTTGCTAAGTCAAACGACACCGCTGGTTCTGCTCACACTGCCCTACCCTGTGCTCTGACCTCTTTCTCCCCTCTCTCTCCAGATGAAATCTCGCTTCTTGTGACGGCCGGCCGCCCAACAACCTGCCCGCTTGACCCTATCCCCTCCTCTCTTCTCCAGACCATTTCCGGAGACCTTCTCCCTTACCTCACCTCGCTCATCAACTCATCCCTGACCGCTGGCTACGTCCCTTCCGTCTTCAAGAGAGCGAGAGTTGCACCCCTTCTGAAAAAACCTACACTCGATCCCTCCGATGTCAACAACTACAGACCAGTATCCCTTCTTTCTTTTCTCTCCAAAACTCTTGAACGTGCCGTCCTTGGCCAGCTCTCCCGCTATCTCTCTCAGAATGACCTTCTTGATCCAAATCAGTCAGGTTTCAAGACTAGTCATTCAACTGAGACTGCTCTTCTCTGTATCACGGAGGCGCTCCGCACTGCTAAAGCTAACTCTCTCTCCTCTGCTCTCATCCTTCTAGACCTATCGGCTGCCTTCGACACTGTGAACCATCAGATCCTCCTCTCCACCCTCTCCGAGTTGGGCATCTCCGGTGCGGCCCACGCTTGGATTGCGTCCTACCTGACAGGTCGCTCCTACCAGGTGGCGTGGCGAGAATCTGTCTCCTCGCCACGCGCTCTCACCACTGGTGTCCCCCAGGGCTCTGTTCTAGGCCCTCTCCTATTCTCGCTATACACCAAGTCACTTGGCTCTGTCATAACCTCACATGGTCTCTCCTATCATTGCTATGCAGACGACACACAATTAATCTTCTCCTTTCCCCCTTCTGATGACCAGGTGGCGAATCGCATCTCTGCATGTCTGGCAGACATATCAGTGTGGATGACGGATCACCACCTCAAGCTGAACCTCGGCAAGACGGAGCTGCTCTTCCTCCCGGGGAAGGACTGCCCGTTCCATGATCTCGCCATCACGGTTGACAACTCCATTGTGTCCTCCTCCCAGAGCGCTAAGAACCTTGGCGTGATCCTGGACAACACCCTGTCGTTCTCAACTAACATCAAGGCGGTGGCCCGTTCCTGTAGGTTCATGCTCTACAACATCCGCAGAGTACGACCCTGCCTCACACAGGAAGCGGCGCAGGTCCTAATCCAGGCACTTGTCATCTCCCGTCTGGATTACTGCAACTCGCTGTTGGCTGGGCTCCCTGCCGGTGCCATTAAACCCCTACAACTCATCCAGAACGCCGCAGCCCGTCTGGTGTTCAACCTTCCCAAGTTCTCTCACGTCACCCCGCTCCTCCGCTCTCTCCACTGGCTTCCAGTTGAAGCTCGCATCCGCTACAAGACCATGGTGCTTGCCTACGGAGCTGTGAGGGGAACGGCACCGCAGTACCTCCAGGCTCTGATCAGGCCCTACACCCAAACAAGGGCACTGCGTTCATCCACCTCTGGCCTGCTCGCCTCCCTACCACTGAGGAAGTACAGTTCCCGCTCAGCCCAGTCAAAACTGTTCGCTGCTCTGGCCCCCCAATGGTGGAACAAACTCCCTCACGACGCCAGGACAGCGGAGTCAATCACCACCTTCCGGAGACACCTGAAACCCCACCTCTTCAAGGAATACCTAGGATAGGATAAAGTAATCCTTCTCACCCCCCCTTAAATGATTTAGATGCACTATTGTAAAGTGGCTGTTCCACTGATGTCAGAAGGTGAATTCACCAATTTGTAAGTCGCTCTGGATAAGAGCGTCTGCTAAATGACTTAATGTAAATGTAAATGTGAGGTTAGGCTTGAGTTCCAGGCAACGGTATCACCTGGAAAACTTCCTATAAAAAGTGGTCTAAATGTTCAGTCGAGCTGTTGCAGCTTTCAAAATATTTTATGTTATATATTGTCTTTTTATACTTGATTTATTGTCATTTTATATCTTATAATGCAAAGATCGAAATTTGCATTTCTTATTTAATGTTTGTTAACTTTCTGTAATGTTTTTGTGTGATAATATTTGTGTATTATCATTATTTTCTTAAACATTACAAAATGTTATTACAAAGTGTGTTTTATTAAACATAGAGGAGGGAGTAAAATGTAGGCAAGCATTAAACATTTCAGAACAACTACTAGTGAAATAGACATGGGAGAGATACTAGCAAGCATGTCACAGCAATGAAGAATTGAGTGTGTGCACACGAAGGGGGGTAATTCTGGCAGGGGGGGAGCTTTTTGGCACAACACCGGCAAGTTGCTCATCAAGGGGGTTGCGCTCCAGGGTCCCCTTTCCCCCTGTCCGTGGCACAAACACTTTGTGTGTGTAAGGTTATGAGCCTTTTGGCCTCCACTTTTATGTCGGACCACTTCTTTTTTTATTTCTGAGAGGGTCCGACCTTCTGAGCCAGCAGCATTCACAGCGTCCGCCACATGCTGCCACTCTAACGCATTTTTGGCATTTGTAACGCCCACATGCCCATATGTCCACCAAACAATATATTTGTTCTTGCTTCAACCTCCCCTACAAGAACTTCCATTTCACACTGTGTGAAATGTTTTCTTTTTAGCCTTTCTGTCGGGATTTGCCGTCATTGTCGTCATGCAGTCAGTATGGATGAATATTAATTAGGGCTGTTTCGCTGACTATTTATAAGCAATTATGGTCGTTAAAAGTGTGGGACAAGACGCTCGCTCACGTGTGCAAAATTTCAAGTTGATTGTGATTTATAAAGGGAAACCGGCATGGGATGTGCGTGAGCACTGTGTTATAAATCAGAATATTTTTGTGTGTAAGCATTTTCTGTGTTTCTTCCATATGCCACCTTGTGAATCCTCTGCAGTTTTATAAATGAGGCCCCTGGTACGTTCTAGAGAATGGTCTAGTTATATCCATGACTCATCACAACACGGGCAATACACCAGAAAATAGTATTGTTTTCTAGATACCACATAACAGTACACTGTAGAAAAAATCCAGTTGTTTTTACAGTAATTTACTGACAGTTACTGTAAAAAATAACAGTATGTTAACATACCATATTTTAGTATCTAATATTGTTACTGTAATTGATTTACAGTAAAGATTATTTTACTTGAGTAATTTTGCAGTAAGATACTTTTACTGTAAAGCATTTAGCACATTTCCCCAGAGTGCCTTGCCTTTCTAATGAATTATAAAGTTACCACACATGTTAGTGACTGAGACATGGTTCACCAACTACTTCTCAGATAGAGTTCAGTGTGTCAAATCGGAGGGCCTGGACAGTCTCTATGCGGGTGCCACAGGGTTCAATTCTTGGGCCGACTCTTTTCTCTGTATCAATGATGTCGCTCTTGCGGCTGGTGATTCTCTGATCCACCTCTACGCAGACGACACCATTCTGTATACTTCTGGCCCTTCTTTGGACACTGTGTTAACTAACCTCCAGATGAGCTTCAATGCCATACAACTCTCCTTCCGTGGCCTCCAACTGCTCTTACATGCAAGTAAAACTAATTGCTGCCCGCACCTACCAGCCCGCCTAGCATCACTACTCTGGATGGTTCTGACTTAGAATATGTGGACAACTACAAATACCTAGGTGTCTGGTTAGACTGTAAACTCTCCTTCCAGACTCATATTAAGCATCTCCAATCCAAAATTAAATCTAGAATCGGCTTCCTATGTCGCAAACAAAGCATCCTTCACTCATGCTGGCAAACACACCCTCGTAAAACTGACTATCCCATCGATCCTTGACTTCGGCGATGTGATTTACAAAATAGCCTCCAACACTCTACTCAGCAAATTGGATGCAGTCTATCACAGTGCCATCCGTTTTGTCACCAATGCCCCATATACCACCCACCACTGCAACCTGTTTGCTCTCGTTGGCTGGCCCTAGCTTCATATTCATCGCCAAACCCACTGGCTCCAGGTCATCTATAAGTCTATGCTAGGTAAAGCCCCGCCTTATCTCAGCTCACTGGTCACCATAGCAGCACCCACCCGTAGCATGTGCTCCAGCAGGCATATTTCACTGGTCACCCCCAAAGCCAATTCCTACTTTGGCCGCCTTTCCTTCCAGTTCTCTGCTGTCAATGACTGGAATGAATTGCAAAAATCACTGAAGCTGGAGACTCATATCTCCCTCACTAACTTTAAGCATCAGCTATCAGAGAAGCTTACAGATCATTGTACATAGCCCATCTGTACATAGCCCATCCAACTACCTCATTCCCATATTATTTGTTTTATTTGCTCCTTTGCACCCCAGTATCTCTACTTGCACATTCATCTTCTGCACATCTATCACTCCAGTGTTTATTTGCAAAATTGTAATTATTTCACCACTACGGCCTATTTATTGCCTTACCTCCCTAATCTTACTACATTTGCACACACTGTATATGGACTTTTCTATTGTGTTATTGACTGTATGTTTGTTTATTCCATGCGTAACTCTGTGTTGTTGTTTGTGTCACACTGCTTTGCTTTATCTTGGCCAGGTTACAGTTGTAAATGAGAACTTGTTCTCAACTGGCCCACCTGGTTAAATAAAGGTTAAATCACTTTTTTTTAACCTTTATTTAACTAGGCAAGTCAGTTAAGAACAAATTCTTATTTTCAATGATGTCCTAGGAACAGTGGGTTAACTGCCTGTTCAGGGGCAGAACGACAGATTTTGTACCTTGTCAGCTCGGGGATTTGAACTTGCAACCTTTCGGTTACTAGTCCAATGCTCTAACCACTAGGCTACAGGGTTGTTGCATTCATCCATGTTCAGTCCTGTGGGCTTCACCAAGTGAGATCCTAAGTGAATGTATTATCATTAAAATTACATTATTTAACTCAATACAATATGTATTCAATAAGGCCTTATTTTGAGAGGCAAGTTGAAACATGTTTACAGTCCACATCAGGCCTGCAAGTAGGGTTTGAAAATTCCAGTAACTTTCCCAAAATTACCTGACGTTTTCACAGAAAACCTGGGAATTTTGGAAAAGTTATCAGAATTTTGCAACCCTACCTGCAAGTCACATTATGCTGACTTGCAAAGTGATATGTAATTCCTATTGAAATCCAACCAGAGTAAGGATATCCAACAGTTGGAATTTATTCACCCGCAACCTGCATTTAGAATGACTGTTAAAGAGTTAGGAACAATGTGAGGTGACTACTTACACATCAAGTCACTGGAACAACCCTTTCAGTAACAGGTGCAAAAAAATCTAACTGGATTAGTTAAAAAAAACATATTAAAAACAATTCCCAAAAATCTATTGTTGTTTTACAGTAACTTGGCTGCCCGTAAGTTATGGGGAAAAATATGCTTATTGTGTTTGCTATTACTGTAATCCAGTGATGGTACCATTACAGGTACTGTAATCTATTGTAATAAAATATAAAATGTATAATATTTTTTATATTGCTTCAGAGGATGTGCTTTGATTTTGTTGCCCGTGTGCTTTTTGTATGGCATTCTAGTTTGAATATTCACAAATACAGTAAGTGAACTACTAGTGTTTTATGTAGTATTTTTTAACCACAATGCAATGTAATTTACGGTAATTGACTGTATTCAGTTTATACATTATGTCACTGTTGATTATACAGTAATATACTGTGAACATTACAGGACTTTCTTTTCTTCAGTGTAGCTAACTGTCTGTTAGAATGTAACAAATATGAGAGACAGTGCCCTACTTTTCAAAATGAACATAAAATGAAGTAGAGTACACACTCACATAACAAATGTTTTGCTGTATACCGTGGTACATCCTCAACAGATAACTCAACTTCAACTGGATTTCAATCGATTGAGAATGTTTCCTCCTTTATCTGATTGGTTGGAATAGCAGCCTCGTGAGCCCGTTTCACAGCAACTCTCCTGGCTTACTGATATGAATTGTCTTTGCAAACGAACCCTGCAGCACACGTACACAATACAGCATATAAACTCATGATAATAATCAATATGAAAATATTCAAAACAAAGCTCACTTCAATTACATAATTTACTTTGGTAACCTATCTATTGTCTTCCTATCGATCTAACCTATCGTTATCCCAAATATCACATTTCGGTCACAAACCATTGCGCTGGAGGTTGGACATATTTTAGAGGAGTATCAACCAAGGATGCGTCCCAAATGGCACCGTATTCCCTTTATGGTGCACTACTTTTTACTGGGGCCTATAGGCTCTGGTCAAAAGTAATGCTCTAAGTAGGGAATAGGCTTTCATTTGAGACGCAACCCAAGAGCCAAGCCTTTAGTCCATACTGGGAAGATCAGCCCTGAGCAATACCGTCCAACCATCTGGGCTGTTCTGGCACTATTAGAAACAGACTGCCTGGCTATGGTCTACATCTGGGGAGTGTGTGTGTGTGTGTGGTTGGATCAACCATGTGAATCCATTTATGGAGACATCAGATCATTTCCTAATTTTCCTACGAGTGAGATTTGGAGCAGTGTTCTACCTTTTCCATGGTAATGGAATACTGATTTTGTAACGATAGCACGTTTTAAGATGTGAGTGGTTAACGGATCCTTTCCCCTTGCCTAAGACCGGCTTGATTATATTTCTCAGACACACACACTGCAATGACAGGTTGGTGAGGTCAAGAGTGTATACCAGAGTTTTTATATCTTCAGATAAGATCTAAACCCTGTCATGAGAGAATCTGAATGCAGAAATCTGTTTCCCAGCCACTGTATCTCTACTCAGACAACTTATTCAGGAAACTATCTAAATCAATTTCCTGAATGAGTTGTGGCTAATTACACTTTGAATAAACATTTCCCATAACCATAGATCTAGGATTAACTATCCCTCCCAAACACTCAATGATTAGGTGGTAAACGCATAACCAACCTTGGGTTATGATGTCCTTCAATGGTGGATGCAGAACCAGGCCAGTCTAATACAGCTCAGTTTGGCGCTATATTGTGTGAATCAGGCTCAACAGTATTGGGTCTGAGAATACAGCTTTAGCTTTTGACATTGTTTCATTGACAGGGTGAACCCTTTAAGAAGGGCCATCTCCATAGCAAGGGGTGCTGTAATATGCTCTCCTCCTGTCTGCTCCTTCCTCCTGTTGAAATTGCCATCGATAAAATGCAATTGTGTATATTGTCCATAGCTTATGCCTGCCCATACCATAACCCCACCGCCACAACAGGGCACTTTGTTCACAACGTTGACATCAGCAAACCATTCGTCCACACAACAACATACACAGTCTGCAGTTGTGAGGTCGGTTGGACGTACTGCGAAATTCTCTAAAATGACGTTGGAGGTATTAAATTAACATTAAATTATCTGGCAACAGCTCTGGTGGACATTCCAGCAGTCAGCATGACAATTCCAAACTTCGCCAAAACGCGATGTGTGACAAAACTGCACACTTTAGTGGCCTTTTATTGTCTCCAGCACAAGGTGCACCTGTGTAATTGTCATGCAGTTTAATCAGCTTCTTGATATGCCACACCTGAAGGTGGATGGATTATCTTGGCAAAGGAGAAACGCTCACTAAGAGGGATGTAAACAAATTTAATTTGAGAGAAATATGCTTTTTGTGCATATGGAAAATTTCTAGGATTTTGTATTTCAGCTCATGAAACCAACACTTTACATGTTGTGTTTATATTTTTGTTCAGTGTGGGTTCTACTACAGTACTACCACTACTAGTATAGCGCACTACATTAGACCAGAGCCCAACCCCGTTCCCAACCGTGCACATATTTTGACCAGAGCCCTAATAGCTAGTAAGTAAGCCTTGACTAAGTAAGCCTTGTCCAAGCAATAACATCTCATAGGACAGGAGCCTATCTCCTGTTTCTGTAGCAATATAATACACTGCTCAAATAAAGGGAACACTAAAATAACACATCCTAGATCTGAATGAATAAAATATTCTTATTAAATACTTTTTTCTTTACATAGTTGAATGTGCTGACAACAAAATCACACAAATATTATCAATGGAAATCAAATTTATCAACCCATATAGGTCTGGATTTGGAGTCACACTCAAAATTAAAGTGGAAAACCACACTACAGGCTGATCAAACTTTGATGTAATGTCCTTAAAACAAGTCAAAATGAGGCTCAGTAGTGTGTGTGGCCTCCATGTGCCTGTATGACCTCCCTACAACGCCTGGGCATGCTCCTGATGAGGTGGCGGACGGTCTCCTGAGGGATCTCCTCCCAGACCTGGACTAAAGCATCCGCCAACTCCTGGACAGTCTGTGGTGCAACGTGGCGTTTGTGGATGGAGCGAGACATGATATCCCAGATGTGCCCCATTGGATTCAGGTCTGGGGAACGGGCGGGCCAGTCCATAGCATCAATGCCTTCCTCTTGCAGGAACTGCTGACACACTCCAGCCACATGAGGTGTTCTCTTGCATATGCCAAACGTCCTGCACGGTGTTGGGCTGTAAGCACAACCCCTTCCTGTGGATGTCGGGCCCTCATTACCACCCTCATGGAGTCTGTTTCTGACCATTTGAGCCGACACATGCACATTTGTGGCCTGCTGGAGGTCATTTTGCAGGGCTCTGGCGGTGCTCCTCCTTGCACAAATGCGGAGGTAGCGGTCCTGCTGCTGGGTTGTTGCCCTCCTACGGCTTCCTCCACGTCTCCTGATGTACTGGCCTGTCTCCTGGTAGTGCCTCCATGCTCTGGACACTACGCTGACAGACACAGCAAACCTTCTTGCCCCAGCTCGCATCCTGGATGAGCTGCACTACCTGAGCCACTTGTGTGGGTTGTAGACTCCGTCTCATGCTACCACTAGAGTGAAAGCACCGCCAGCATTCAAAAGTGACCAAAACATCAGCCAGGAAGCATAGGAACTGAGAAGTGGTCTGTGGTCACCACCTGCAGAACTACTCCTTTATTGGGGGTGTCTTGCTAATTGCCTATTCCATTTGCACAACAGCATGAGAAATTTGTCAAACAGTGTTGCTTCCAAAGTGGACAGTTTGATTTCACAGAAGTGTGATTGACTTGGAGTTACATTGTGTTGTTTAAGTGTTCCCTTTATTTTTATGAGCAGTGTATATTAATATATTATATATTAAAATTATGATAATGCCCTTTTAGTGTAAGATCTATTTGAAGAGACCGCGTTTTGGCCTGACATCACCTGGTGGTAAATTATATAATAGACTAATAAGAAAGAGTTCCAAACCTCAAAGCTAATAACAGCACATTTTCAGTTGTCCCCTCCCCACTCAGTCTTAGGAAAATTCTTGCTTGAGAAATTGCACTTTGCTAAGAAGCTATTTTGGTTTCGCTTTGACATTAATAATATAAAACAATCACTCTAAGGTACTTAATTTTTAGCCAGAAATGATTTGATAGAGAAAACTGCTGCATTGGACCTTTAAGCTACATTAAGGTACAATGACAACTGCTGAACCTGTAATGGCTGCATCCACATTAGACATTTACATTCCAGTCATTTCACAGATGCTCTTTACACAGACAAATGACCAGTTCTTGTAATCACTTTTTTATTTTTTACTATTCATTCAAACAAGTTAACACAGCCATATGTTAGATTATTCCAGCCCTCCAATATAGTAACTAAACATTTTTTTTGCAACAGCTGTGCAATTTAAAATACCATTTATTTTTATGGCAACCATAAACCAAAATTCTATATTCCCTTCTCCTACTACCATACAGCATGTTTGACATGCTATTTGCATACGTATGTCAAAGCTGATCTTGAATTAACATTAAAGTAATCCATTTGATAGTTTCTCATCAACGGGGAGTGTTCAGTATTAGTTCATTTAGTAGAAGACGCATTGTAACATTGATGCCAGAATGCATGTGCCCATAAAAGAAGTGGCGAGGAGAGTGTGCCTTCAGAAAGTAGTCACACCACTTTAATTTTTCCACATTTTGTTGTGTTACAGTCTGAATTTAAAATGGATTACATTGAGGTTGAATCATGCTCAAAGGGATCAATGATACACCCAGTCACGCAAAGGACTTCACTATGAGGACAATGGTTACTTTAAAACAGTTACACAGTTTAATGGCTGTGATAGGGGGGGGGGGGGATCTGAGGATGTATCAACAACATTGTAGTTACTCCACAATACTAACCTATTAGCTGAGTGCAAAGAAGGAATCCTGTACAGAATAAAAAATATTTCAAAACATGCATCCTATTTGCAACAAGGCACTAAAGTAATACTGCAAAACATGTGGCAAAGCAATTAACATTGTCCTGAATACGAAACGTTAGATTTGGGGAAATCCAATGCAACACATCACCGATTACCACTCTCCATATTTTCAAGCAAAGTGGTGGTTGCATCATGTTATGGGTATGCTTGTAATCGTTAAGGCCTGGGGGGTTTATCAGGATAAAAACATTTACTAAATGGAGCTAAAAAAGGTAGGCAAAATCTTAGAGGAAAACCTGGTTCAGTCTGCTTTCATACAGATACTGGGAGATTAATTCACCCTTCAGCAGGACAATAACCTAAAACACAAGGCTTAAATCTACTTAATCATCTATGGTAAGACCTGAAAATGGTTGTCTAGCAATAATCAACAACCAAATTTGACAGAGCTGGAAGAATTCTTAAAAGAATAATGCGCCAATATTGTACAATCCAGGTGTACAAAGCTCTTAAGAGACTTACAGCTGTAATCGCTGCCAAAGGTGATGCAAACATCCATTGACTCAGGGGTGTGAATACTTAAGTAAATGAGATATTTCTGTATTTCATTTTCAATAAAAGGTGCAAAAATGTCTGAAAACAGGTTTTCACTTTGTCACTATGGGGTATTGTGTGTAGATGGCTGTAACAACAAAATGTGGAATAATTCAAGGGTTTTGAATACTTTCTGAATGTACTGGATATAAAAACATGATTGACAGTAAGACAACAAAAACGACAAACACAGAACTGCAAGAGCCTACAAAAAAAACAAAAAGTCAAACATTGGTATATAAATATGATAATTCTAAAGTGCATCTCTCAAAGACTTGTCGCATGAAAAAGTTATCTGCAGTCCTATTTTAAGAAAAACAAATCTGACAAAATAAAAATACGGATAATGTTTACGCTTGGAGATGTGCACTTCTGTTCCGTTAAAACATGAAATAAACTGACATCTTCTGCTTAAAAAAAAACATCTATGTATAGTACATGCAATACTTTTTTGCTAAGGAAAAATATCAAGGTTACAATATACGAAGAAGGTGGATCACCAGTTTGTTCACATTGTCCGGAGCAGAGGTGATAGCGAGTTAATAAAGTTTGTGTGCTAATATTCTCTGTTCTGTTTTGTTCACACTTGGCATTTCGATGTCATTAAGTCAAACTTGGTGATTAAAAAGCACACAACGGTGATCAAGATCCTTCCTTCCTTCCCTTTTGTTTTTAATCATTCAGGTAAATCAAAGAATGAGGAGTGCAGGGATAGAGGGGGGGACAGGGGGAGGGGCTCAGATCTTGGGCAGCTTGGGAGCGTTGACGATGGGGTTAGTTTCCTGGAGGAAGCGGCGTCCGGCACTCTTGTAGTTGTACGTGCAGTCATGGGTCTCTGCGTAGCGGTGGGTGGCGCAGAAGTTGTTACCACACCTGAGAAAACAGAGGAACACAACCGCCCTATTTATATATGCCACTCGGACTGTTATCCAAAGTGACTTACAGTACAATGAGAGCATACCTTTTTAATTACAGTACAATGACAGCATACTTACATTTTTTGGGGTGTTTAGGAGATCACAGCAGGAATTGAACCCACAACTTTAGCATTGCTAGTGCTGTGCTCTTACCAACTGAGCGACACAAAATGATTAGAAACCCATGTCTTTTATGGCCATATGGAATCTGGCTGGTAAAGGGTCCTTCTAAACATCATCAATACCTTGATGTCTGCATTTTCAATCAATTACAAAATGGATTACATCTCAGTTGACACATTCAGTCAATTATGAGCCCAGTACTGGAACAACTTATTATCTAGAGATTCTTGTGGACACTTATCTCTAACTTAAAAAAAAAAATAGCTCTAAGCCTTCTCTATCCCAGAGGAACTGAAATAGAGATAATCCACTTGTGTAGAAAAACTGGACTTCGGCCTCCCGAGTGGTAGAGCAGTCTCAGGCACTGCATCTCAGTGCAGTCCCTGGTTTGAATCCAGGCTGCATCACATCCGGCCGTGATTGAGAGTCCCATAGGGCGGCAAACAATTGGCCCAACGTCGTCCAGCTTTGTCCGTCATTGTAAATAATAATTTGTTCTTAACTGACTTACCTAGTTAAATAAAGGTTCAATTAAAAAAAATAAGGCCCACTCCACATTGCTTTAACTGTGACTCATATCGGTTCTCAAATAAGGGAGACTATAGAACATGGATCAATCAGATTCAGCTGCGGGAGGATTTTTTCTTGAGCGGATGGCCAGGGGGCTGGAACATAATTACAAATCATTTGCAGACTGAAAACTGATCGCAAGAAGCCCAAACATATATAATATTTGACTAAAACATTTCAAACCTTGCATACATTTGTATACAATCACATACAGTGCCTCGCGAAAGTATTCGGCCCCTTTGAAGTTTGCGACCTTTTGCCACATTTCAGGCTTCAAACATAAAGATACAAAACTGTATTTTTTGTGAAGAATCAACAACAAGTGGGACACAATCATGAAGTGGAACGACATTTATTGGATATTTCAAACTTTTTTAACAAATCAAAAACTGAAAAATTGGGCGTGCAAAATTATTCAGCCCCCTTAAGTTAATACTTTGTAGCGCCACCTTTTGCTGCGATTACAGCTGTAAGTCGCTTGGGGTATGTCTCTATCAGTTTTGCACATCGAGAGACTGAAATTTTTTCCCATTCCCCCTTGCAAAACAGCTCGAGCTCAGTGAGGTTGGATGGAGAGCATTTGTGAACAGCAGTATTCAGTTCTTTCCACAGATTCTCGATTGGATTCAGGTCTGGACTTTGACTTGGCCATTCTAACACCTGGATATGTTTATTTTTGAACCATTCCATTGTAGATTTTGCTTTATGTTTTGGATCATTGTCTTGTTGGAAGACAAATCTCCGTCCCAGTCTCAGGTCTTTTGCAGACTCCATCAGGTTCTTCCAGAATGGTCTTGTATTTGGCTCCATCCATCTTCCCATCAATTTTAACCATCTTCCCTGTCCCTGCTGAAGAAAAGCAGGCCCAAACCATGATGCTGCCACCACCATGTTTGACAGTGGGTATGGTGTGTTCAGGGTGATGAGCTGTGTTGCTTTTACGCCAAACATAACGTTTTGCATTGTTGCCAAAAAGTTCAATTTTGGTTTCATCTGACCAGAGCACCTTCTTCCACATGTTTGGTGTCTCCCCCAGGTGGCTTGTGGCAGACTTTAAACGACACTTTGTATGGTTATCTTTAAGAAATGGCTTTCTTCTTGCCACTCTTCCATAAAGGCCAGATTTGTGCAATATACGACTGATTGTTGTCCTATGGACAGAGTCTCCCACCTCAGCTGTAGATCTCTGCAGTTCATCCAGAGTGATCATGGGCCTCTTGGCTGCATCTCTGATCAGTCATCTCCTTGTATGAGCTGAAAGTTTAGAGGGACGGCCAGGTCTTGGTAGATTTGCAGTGGTCTGATACTCCTTCCATTTCAATATTATCGCTTGCACAGTGCTCCTTGGGATGTTTAAAGCTTGGGAAATCTTTTTGTATCCAAATCCGGCTTTAAACTTCTTCACGACAGTATCTCGGACCTGCCTGGTGTGTTCCTTGTTCTTCATGATGCTCTCTGCGCTTTTAACGGACCTCTGAGACTATCACAGTGCAGGTGCATTTATACGGACACTTGATTACACACAGGTGGATTGTATTTATCATCATTAGTCATTTAGGTCAACATTGGATCATTCAGAGATCCTCACTGAACTTCTGGAGAGAGTTTGCTGCTCTGAAAGTAAAGGGGCTGAATAATTTTGCACGCCCAATTTTTCAGTTTTTGATTTGTTAAAAAAGTTTGAAATATCCAATAAATGTCGTTCCACTTCATGATTGTGTCCCACTTGTTGTTGATTCTTCACAAAAAAATACAGTTTTATATCTTTATGTTTGAAGCCTGAAATGTGGCAAAAGTTCGCAAAGTTCAAGGGGGCCGAATACTTTCGCAAGGCACTGTAGCTCTCTATGATTTGCGGGAATACTTTGGAATGGATTTAGCAAATTACAATAACTTGGAGTTGATTTGCTGGTGTTTTACAACAAACCTACTAAAGATAGACGATTGAAACACACACACCAAGTGGAACACTTATCACAGTTAGATTACTCAGCACTAACCAATCACAACTTCAATCTTTTGAACACAGCTTGACTCCAACATTAGACGGTTATAGCATTATGATGAGAGATTGCCCAGTTCCAGTACACTCTGTTGCATCACAACCACACACTGTGTGCCCTAAGCAATGACGGGAGGTTGTGATAGTTGATACTGGGGTTGTGGTGGTAACTGGTGAGGGAGTATGCGATATCGTGCTGTTGATGACATGAACACTACTGGACAGGAAAAACGCCTGGCATAGTCTAAGCATACCTAGCAGTAGCAAAGATACACACATAAAACAGACAATATTGAATTAGAATGAGTAATGAGGGAGGACGGGGGGGGGGGGGAAGGCTGGTAGGGAGTGGGAGAGAGGGCTGGCACAGAAGTGTTTTTTCCTACCTTGAATTCTTAGCTGGTAGTTGAGGGCAGGCTTTTTGACAAATAGGAAGAATGGAAGATGGAGTGTGAGAGAGTGATGAGGGAGGGAGAGAGGGAGGGAGAGAGAGAGAATGATAGAGGGATTGAGAGATGTACCTGCACTCGTAGCTGGTGGCGAGCCCAGTCTTCTTGCCACAGAGGAAGCAGTGTTTAGAACTCTTCTTCTTCCTGCTCAGCGGGACCTTGACTGGAGGCAGGTGATATGTCGGGGTGCCTGGAAGAGATAGTAACACAGGATAGTTGTGTTCTACTTTGAGGAAAGAAGTTCTGGTTTACTTTGAGTAAACTAAATAATATAGTAAGCCAAGAACACTGAATAAAACTAAAACATATCAGGAGCAGTCCTGGTGTATCAACATGAAATTACGTTTAGTTACCTTACTATTACTACGGCAACATGTAAACAAAGAGACTTTTAAAATAAATGTATCGATTGGGTCTGGTGAGGGAATCGCATGGAAAATGTTATTTTCCTACTACTAGTAGCTTAGACACTAAAACTTGTTTTAAAAGATATATGGAAATAATAACTGAAGGATATCCCTAGTTCCCATGTGGAAATATTTAATTATATACATTGTTAATTTTTTCCCCCAAACACATATTTCACACTCGTTCACAAGCTCTGAAAACGGTTCTCTTTTCCAGCTCATAACTATTCCAACACAAGTCACTCTCTGCCCAAGACAATCACACCCGTGGATGCAACCTTGTTCAGTTTACAAGGCGTGGAGATAAGGTTCATGGGCAAGGGTAACAGGACAGAGAGAGAAAGGGGGAGGGGAGGAGAGAGACAGCAAGAAAGACAAACAGCAGACAGAGAGAGAGATGGACAGACAGAGAGAGAAACAGAAAAAAGTTCACAGAGCTGGAGAGAGACATGGTGGAGCTCAGAGAGCTAGTCCACACAATCCAGACAGAACAAACTCACAAAACAGACCAGCACAACACCACCAACCTCAACAAGACCTGGAGGGCAGAAGGTGGAGATGGACATCAGAGTTCCAGCTGCTATACGGACTGAGGTGGGAGCACTTCATTATTAAAAAGAGGCACACATGGCACTGCAAGATGAGGTCAGAAAGCTGAGCCGGGACAGAGAGCAGGACACTCCCCCAGACAAGGCAGCAGAACAGCCAACCTCACACCAGAACCACAATGGGACAGACAACACAGGACCCACCCACCACCTAATGTATACCTGGCCCACCACTCCACCCTGGACTTGAAGCGCCTTTACGACCAGGTCCACCTCCACAAGGCAGCAATCAAAACTTTTGCCAAGAAGGACATCTCCAGCATCTCACACAGGAGCAACAGAGAAATGGACACCCCACCCAGACACCCTTCCAGACCTGCAAGACCCCCTCCTGAAGGACCTGCACCAAGAGAACCCACGCCAAGAGGACCTACACCCAGACCACAGCTTCACCAGCCAAACAAACTCTGAACACACCCTATATAGGCCCCCCATATCAGACCTATGCCCCTTCTGCCCCCCGCGGCAAGGACCTCAACATGACAGCAGGATGTATGCTCAGGCCGTGAGCAGAGCAACAGGCCCAACCTCCACTATTACACCCGCCCAAGCCCCATCCTGCAACCTAAGAGGTATGTATCAGATGCTCTACTCACGTTACTGTGATGGTCTGGGCCTAAACCTCACAAAAACAACACTGGACACTATGGAACAAAAAGCCTTCTCATCCTGGAATATACAAGGTCTGAGGTCATCTGCCTTTGGCCTAAAGAGCAGGAACCCAGACTTCATCAAAGAAATTGGAAATACTGACATTGTCATCCTACAAGAAACATGGTATAGAGGAGACGGACCCACTCGTTGCCCTCTCAGTTACAGAGAGCTGGTAGTCCCATCTACCAGGTGTGAAACAGGGAAGAGACTCAGGGGGTACACTCATTTTGTATAGAGCAGACCTAACCCCACTCTATTAAATTAGTCAAAACAGGAACATTTTACATCTGGCTAGAAATGAATATGTGCTAACTATATCTCCCCAGTAGAATCCCCATACTATAATGAAGACAGCTTCTCCATCCTAGAGAGGGAGATCAACCATTTCCAGGCTCAGGGACATGTACTAGTCTGTGGCGACCTACATGCCAGAATTGGACAAGAACCCGACATCCTCAGCACACAGGGGGACAAATGCATACCTGGAGGTGACAGCATTCCCTCCCCATATGCCCCCGTAGACAACTACGACAACATAACCAACAAAAACAGGTCACAACTCCTACAGCTCTGTCGGACGTTGTATATGTACATAGTCAATGGTAGGCTTCGAGGGTACTCCTATGGTAGATACTAGAAGTCGACGATTAATCGGAATGGCCAATTAATTAGGGCCGATTTCAAGTTTTCATAACAGAAGGACAGATCTTTACCTTGTCAGTTCCGGGATTCAATCTTGCAACCTTATAGTTAACTAGTCCAACGCTCTAACCACCTGCCTCTCATTGCACACCACGAGGAGCCTGCCTGTTACGCGAATGCAGTAGATGCCAAGGTAAGTTGCTAGCTAGCATTAAACTTACCTTGTAAAAAACAATCAATCAATCATAATCACTAGTTAATCTTGCGTGTCCTGCGTTGCAATACAAAGAAGTATAGATTTTTAAACCTGCATATTTAGCTAAAAGAAATCCAGGTGAAATTGTGTCACTTCTCTTGCGTTCATTGCACGCAGAGTCAGGGTATATGCAACAGTTTGGGCTGCCTGGCTCATTGCGAACTAATTTGCCAGAATTTTACGTAATTATGACATAACATTGAAGGTTGTACAATGTAACAGGAATATTTAGACTTAGGGATGCCACCCGTTAGATAAAATACAGAATGGTTCCGTATTTCACTGAAATAAACATTTTGTTTTCGAAATGATAGTTTCCGGATTCGACCATATTAAATGACCAAAGGCTCGTATTTCTGTGTGTTATTATGTTATAATTAAGTCTATGATTTGATATTTGATAGAACAGTCTGACTGAGCGATGGTAGGCAGCAGCAGGCTCGTAAGCATTCATTCAAACAGCACTTTTGTGCGTTTTGCCAGCAGCTCTTAGCAAGCACAGCGCTGTTTATGACTTCAAGCCTATCAACTCCTGAGATTAGGCTGGTGTAACCAATGTGAAATAGCTATCTAGTTAGCGGGGTGCGCACTAATAGCGTTTCAAACGTCACTCGCTCTGAGACTTGGAGTAGTTGTTCCCCTTGCTCTGCAAGGGCCGCGGCTTTTGTGGAGCGATGGGTAACGCTGCTTCGAGGATGGCTGTTGTCGATGTGTTCCTGGTTCGAGCCCAGGTGGAGGCGAGGAGAGGGACGGAAGCTATACTGTTACACTGGCAATACTAAAGTGCCTAAAAGAACATCCAATAGTCAAAGGTAAATGAAATACAAATGGTGTAGAAGAGAGAAATAGTCCTATAATAACTTCAATCTAAAACTTCTTACCTGGGAATATTGAAAACTCATGTTAAAAGGAACCACCAGCTTTCATATGTTCCCATGTTCTGAGCAAGGAACTTAAATGTTAGCTTTTTTACATGGCACATATTGCACTTATACTTTCTTCTCCAACACTTTGTTTTTGCATTATTTAAACCAAATTGAACATGTTTCATTTATTTGAGGCAAAATTGATTTTTATTGATGTATTATATTAAGTTAAAATAAGTGTTCGTTCAGTATTGTTGTAATTGTCATTATTACAAATACATAAAAAAAAAATAAATAAAAAAAAAAATCGGCCGATTAATCGGTATCTGCATTTTGGGGGGGGGGGGGTAGGTACTCCTGTAGCTCATCTCTTGGAAGTTGTACATGGAGTCGTCTACAGTACTATGTAAAACACAAAAGAATGCACATAGAGCAGAAATAGTCTGACAACTGCTAATTATCAAAATCCAGAAAAGAGACATTAATTTCTACAACCATCTAAAAGGAAGCAATTCTCAAATCTTCCAGATGGACAAAAAAAAAACAGAAGAAACTACAGTATAATGCTATTTGGCCCTAAACAGAGTACACAGCGGCAGAATACCTGACCACTGTGACCGACCCAAAATTAAGGAAATCTTTGACTATGAACAGACTCAGAGCATAGCCCTGTTATTGAGAAAGGTTGCTGAAGGCAGACCTGCCTCTCAAGAGAAGACAGGCTATGTGCACACTGCCCACAAAATGAGGTAGAAACTGAGCTGCACTTCCTAACCTCCTGGCAAATGTATGACCATATTAGAGACACATATTTCCCTCATTACACAGACCCACAAAGAATTTGAAAACAAAATCCAATTTTGATAAACTCCCATATGTACTGGGTGAAATACCACAGCCATCACAGCAGCAAGATTTGTGACTTGTTGACACAAGAATAGCGCAACCAGTGAAGAACAAGCACCGTTGTAAATACATTTACATTACATTTAAGTCATTTGGCAGACGCTCTTATCCAGAGCGACTTACAACCTATATTTATTTTCTCTTCTGTACTTCAACTATTTGCACATCATGATATTTGTAATGTCTTTATTCTTTTGGACATTTTGTGAGTGTAATGTTTACAGTTACTGACAGACAGAGACCGGCCGAGAGACAGACAACGACAGAGACCGACAGACAAATAATAGGGATGAAGGCAAGGCGTAATAGGACTGATATAAAAGGGAGGTTAGTGTGACACAGCAGACAGGAGAACCTCCCACCCAGGCAATGGGCCATGAGATTGGATGTTGAGTTGTGTCCTCCTCACTAATCTGCTCTGATATACTGCTACAGAACATACTCAAAAGGCCATCCAGACTAAGACGAGATGTTTGAAAGGAATCAGTTTGAGCAAGGCGGGACACATAATAGCTAATCTTGATTACATAATGAGTAGTTATTTGGGATGCAATGTAATTATAGATTAGTGAAGTTCGACTGCAATGTAGCCAAACACGTTCTGCTGTCCTTGGCTCATTGTGTGGTATGTGTGTGTAAACATGAAAGTAAATCTCCTCTCCTGTTGATGGTGCTCATTCTGCAGCTGTATCATATTAATACTGAATGCCATTGCCGTGCAACGCTGCAATGCTCATATAACATGCATTGGCTGCTTTCACATAATACTCCCCTGTGTGTGTGTGTGTGTGTGTACTTGCTGTATGTGTGGTGTGTGTGCACTTACTGGCACTAACCCTAGGTCAGTGAGCGGTTTTGTTACTGTGTACATGCGTTCATGTGTGAGTGTGGTGTGTCTGTCCATGCGGCCTCAGTCTGCCTCTACCCCTAGGTCTGTCAGAGAGCTGTTCCGTTTCTTCCTGACAGTGTGTGTGTGTGTTGGTGACTGCCCACCCTGCATCACCAGGCCAGAGACACAAAGGCAACAATCCGCAGGGCAGCCTAATGCTGCAGACAACATGCCCGGTGCTAGGCTACTAGCATAATAATATTGCTTTCACAAAGATTTGGGTCGAAAACGCACAAGCAACAAGCAGCTTTATTCATCTCAATAAACAGGGTATACAATAGAACCACCAACCCTGGGTGATTTTGATTATATTTGGAATTGTCATAAATGGATCACATTCTCTCTTGGATTCAATGAGATGAGGATCTGAGAATGTCTCATTACTCAATTCTTAATAGGATTAAAGGACAAAAAAAATATACATTAAAGACTTGTTCTTCTTTTGAAAAGACACCCTATTCCCTAGTATATAGCACACTACTTGTGATTGGGGCTTGCATTTGAAATGGCTAGCTATTTCCTAGTTCACTACTCAAGACTACTTTTGATCAGACCCAGGTCCCTGAGTTTTTAGGGTTGTCCCACTCACCTAGTCTTCTTATTGAACTGGAGCCTCCAGCTGATCCCAGGCTGTTAGTTGACTGAAACGATGAGAAGAGGTTTCAGACAAGGTCAATAGAGTACCACGAAACACAGCCCTTATTTTAAGTGCTTCTAAAATACCCTATGGGAAAAATAAATGGAGGAAAAACAATTGGAACCATTTCCCTGTTTGACCGCTAGGTTTTATGGGTATTATGACACCTCCACTGTGGGGCTCTATCAACACCGCACAAAATAGTCTGGTTACCAGTCTGTTTAGTGATCGTTCCACTTAAAACTCCTGGTCATGCTAAACATTGTTTGGCAATGACAGAGTACAGGGAGTGGAATGTTAGAAAAACAGGTTATGGATTTCAGGCTACGCAAAAACTATACAGTGTACAACAGTACAGTACCTCATAATACAACACAAATGCACTATCACTGTGCTTCTTTGAGTTGCTTATTCCTATTTAGGCAGTTCATCATTGAGTCCTCATTTGTGGATAGTGCCCATTTTTCATCCTAGCTGGGTTGTCGTATCTCAAAAGTCTGTCCTTACTGTTAAGTTCATGGTTTAAGTATCCCATATATTTCTGTTATTACGGGGCTATCACCCAGTCAAAGAGTGCGCCTGCGCAGGAAATCTTGTTGTTGATGGACCTAGCCTTGAGTGGAATGGCTACCTTATAGTGTGTTCATATAGTATAGTAAATTTTGTTAAAATGGAACCTTGTCGTTGTGTCATTTTGAGTTAACACTTACTACTTACCATGTAGGAGGTGGCTGCTCTTCGTATCAGGTCCTCCTGGAGTAGCTGGATGTTGGCTGGGAGGGAGAGGGCCGTAGAGCCTAGCGTGCCAAGCCCGGAGGCCCCAACAGCGGGAAGCCCCAACCCGATTCCCAGGCTTGGTTCTAGGACTCCCCTGCTGCTGCCTAGGGACCTGGAGGAGGACAGGGAGGCCAGGAGCTCTGTGTTGCGGAGGGACCCGAGAGGCTCCTTACAGGCCTGGTTGGCCAGCTTGGTAATGCCACGCGCCTCGCTTTTACTGATCATCTCCGGCCACTGGACTGGGGAGTCCACATTGATGCCTCGCAAACGAGAGCAGTGAGGAGGAGAGGAGGGGCTAGCAGGAGAAGGAGGGGTGAGAAAAGTGGTGGGGTGGGAGGAGGAGTGGAGATTGGGTCGTAGGGGTGACGTTGTTGAGCCGGAAAACTCAAAGGGTTGTGGTAGTCTTGGTCTACTTGAGGGGGAGGATGATGAGGAAGGAGAGTCGGGAATATGATGAAGGGTGTTGCCAAGTAAAGGTGTCCTCTCCCCTTTCCAGGCTAGCCTATCAGAACCACCCATTGCCCAGTTGTTTAAAGAGTTCATCCCCACAGCTTGGGAGAGCAGAGAGGGGGTGGAAGGGAGCTGGAGCTCTGCTCCAACCCCCAGGGCTCCTAGCCCATCCAACCCACCCAGATCCATCTCTGGCTGGGAAGAGATATCCAGGCTGAGGGGATCTGAGAGCAGGTCTCCTCCGTACAAAGCTCTAGGCGGTGTGGGCTCCAGCAGGCCCAGGCCCAGTGCCTCACTTCTGGGGTCAGGCAGCTCCGTTGCCCCACCAACCTGACCCCTGCTGGAGAGCACGGGGAGCTGCGGGTACACACAGTCCCTCATGAGCCTGGCGCTGCCGATCTCCAACCGGGACACTTTAGGAGGGGGTCTGATCGACTTGGGGATGGACTCCCATGGCTCCTCCTCCTGGAGCATGTAACAGGACGAGGAAGATAAATAGGGCAGAGCTCGGCCGCTGCTTGACAGGTGGGTGGAGGCGGAGGCAGCAGCGGGAGGGGAGGGAGTTATGGATCCCTGGTCCCTGATTGGAGGTAAGTGTGAGGCGGAATGATGGGATTGGTTGATCTCGGGTAGGACGCGGAAGAGACGGTGGTGTCGGGGTCCAGAAGGGTCCAGAGAGCTGCTACAGGGCCGGGGACCGACGGGGGGAAGAGGTTCCAACTTGGCAGACTTCTTAGGCTGGGGGGTGGAGACAGAAAGAGTCATACAGTGTGTTTGAGGGCTTCAATTTGAGCAAGGCGAGGAAGAGAATCACTCATTTTGATTAGATAATGAGTAGTTACTTAAGATGCAAGTTTATTGGTAAATCATTGAGTCACACATTGAGGCTGTCACAAGTGGGCTTGCATTTTGAAGTTTTAGGTTTAAGATGCTGTTCGGCACTTTGCCAATAAAATGCTTTGGACAACAAAGATGTATTTTCACTTCCATGCTAACAGTGTTAATGGCTAGAAATGAATTACATCCTATGAAAATAATTAGAAAGTCAAATCTGTTTACCTTCTTGTTGATGTTCATGTCCTCCATCTTGGCTTTGAGCAGCTTCATCTTGTTCATGGTGATACAGTTCTCCAGGGTCGGCTGGACCAAAGGCAAGCCCTCACTGTCGTTGTCCTCCTCCTCAGAGAACATGTTGTACACCGAGCCACCACTGGAACACACATGCCAGGCAGACATATTAACACAGATCACACATGGACATGCTTTTTACGAGGGAGAGATCAACAGCTCAACAGTCACAATCAGAATAACAGATATCCTGTTCTAAACTGCTTCAGCTCAGAATAATGACACACGTTCCACACCCATGGTGACTTTGACCAGTGATCTATTGAGGAAGAATATAAACCTGGTATATTTTTTTAGACTCATTCTGTGTATGGGAACTACACAACATGACCAAAAGTATGTGGACACCTGCTCATCGAACATCTCATTCCAAAATCATGGGCACTGATAAGAAGTTGGACCCCCTTTGCTGCTAACTAACAACCTCCACTATTTTGGGAAGGCTTTCCCCTAGATGTTGGAACATTGCTGCAGGGACTTGCTTCTATTCAGCCACCAGAGCATTAGTGAAGTTGGGCGATAAGGCCTGGCTCTCAGTCAGCGTTACAATTCATTCCAAAGTGATCGAAGGGGTTGAGGTCAGGGCTCAGTGCAGGTCAGTCAAGTTCGTCGACACCAATCTCGATGAAACATTTCTGTATGGATCTCACTTTGTACACAGTGGCATTGTCATGCTGAAACAGGAAAGGGCCTTCCCCAAACTGTTCACACAAAGTTGGAAGCACAGAATTGTCTAGAAAGTCATTGTATACCATAGCTACATTGTAACCCATTTCATGAAGCTCCCAACGAACAGTTCTTGTGCTGATGTTTCTTCCAAAGGCAATTTGGAACTTGGTAGGGAGTATTGCAACAGAGGACATCATTGTTTTGTTACGTGCTACGCACTTCAGCACTCGGCGGCCCCGTTCTGTGAGCTTGTGTGGCCTACCACTTCACGTTAGAGCCACCGTTGCTCCTAAACATATAGTACCTACAGATTATAGGGGCAGCTCTAGCAGGGCAGAGATTTGACAAACTCCCTTGTTGGAAAGGTGGCATCCTATGACGGTGCCACGTTGAAAGCCACTGATCTCTTCAGTACAGGCCACTCCACTGCTAATGTTTGTCTATGGAGAATGCATGGCAGTGTGCTCGATTTTATACACCCGTGTGGCTGAAATATCATAATTTGAATGGGGTGTCTACATACTTTTTGTGTGTGTGTATGTATATGTATATATATATGATGAAGGGTGTTGCCAAGTAAAGGTGTCCTCTCCCCTTTCCAGGCTAGCCTATCAGAACCACCCATTGCCCAGTTGTTTAAAGAGTTCATCCCCACAGCTTGGGAGAGCAGAGAGGGGGTGGAAGGGAGCTGGAGTTCGCTCCAACCCCCAGGGCTCCTAGCCGATCCAACCCACCCAGATCCATCTCTGGCTGGTAAGAGATATCCAGGCTGAGGGGATCTGAGAGCAGGTCACCTCCGTACAAAGCTCTAGGCGGTGTGGGCTCCAGCAGGCCCACCGCCTCCTCCAGCAACCCCAGGCCCAGTGTACACACACACACAGAGTGTGTCATTTTGCCACCTACCCAAATAAAGCGCACTGATCTAAAATGTGTACAGTGTCTGAGAAGAAAGTGCTTTAAAACAATGTAGTTGAATTGGGACTGGAGCATTTATATTGCACTTCGAAGTGCAATTATCTGGAGTGGCCTGTATTCACCTGAATGATTCTGAGACAGGGGTCAGAGTTCCGTCCCCTCGGTCGACGACCCGGAAGAAGTTGAGCTGGTCTCCTTCTCGGTACACCAGGAAGGTGACCTGCTTGTTGCTAGGCATACTCTTCTCCCAGCCCTCCTCCCTGCCTCCCTCCATCAACTCTGCCATATCCTTCACTGGGTCCTCCACAGACACTGAGGGAGAGAGACATCGGTCAGTCAATAAGCCAGTCAGTCAATCAACAACCAAGTCTTTCATGGACACTGTACAAGAGAGAGAATCAACCAATCACTGAGTCCTTCATAGACATGAGGGTGAGAGACCGTTTGGACAGGGTTCATCTCAACATGTTGCTACAGAGGTTAAAGGATTAAAACGGCCACAAATAAGTGAATTTAATCTGTGTGAATACTTATGGGTGTACAGCAGTGAACGCTGAGAAATCCAAACCCATCTCAACCTACCTCTCCTGGTGTTGATGGGTCCTCCTCTCATGGCCAGGACCAGCTTCAGTGTACAGCCCTCAGCAATACTGCAGACAGACAAGATAAATGTCAGCAATGATGGCTAGTAGAAACTGTCCCAAGTCCTTTGGAAGGCTAGGTTAAGCTACCATTGTGTTGCTTTGCCTTACAGCTAGCTGAATCGTTCATGCATGGGCCATGATCATTACGTCACGCAGCGGGAAAACAACTAATCACTCCCCGTTTTCCGTTTTCTTCTGTTTGGTGCCTAATGAACACGACCCTGGAAACACAGACCAGGCAAACAATCATTCTGGAACAAACATCCTTCCTCAGTCAGTCTGCGCTCCAGATGAACTTATGCACATGTCTGGGAATTCTGCTGGAATTCTAGCGGGAACGTCAGTTCTATGCAAATCCAACCCCTCGCACCTTCCATTTCTAAGACTTCAAAGGTTGTTTTGTTGATCCTCAGACCTAACTAAATCTCGCCGGGGACCGATCATGTGGAAAATTAAGTGACAAGCGTTCATGACACAACCACCATCTGCAACCTGTAGACCAGGTCTGTATCTAATAAAACTGAGAACTCACTACTGGGATAGGCGAGCTCTCCAAACACATTCAATACATGACTGTCTGTCAAATATTAATCAATCAAAGACGTAGAATTAGCTAAGGTTTGGGGAAAGAATGTATTTACTACAAGGGGAATTACTTTCTAAGCAAATAGCCCTCTACAAGTTACCCACTACACTAATTTCAATTAAACATAAATTACAAGATCAAAGTCGATGGTTTGTTTACAGGGCATTGCTGTACATGAAAATAGGTTCCCATTCAACTGAAGAGTGAAATAAAATTTAAATTAAAATAAAACCTTTTTATTTTAACAGTTGTGAACAGGGTCGTGTTCATTACGGCACAGAGCAAGAAACATTTTAACATGCTTTGCAATGGAAAACAAAAATGAAAGTTTCAGTCAGTTTGGTTCAAAATGAACACAACATTGCTGAACTCACCTGTAGTCATGCAGACAGTACTCATCCTCCAGCTCCAAGTTGTTCCAAATCAGGTGTTGCTGGGCAACGGGGATACCTGTAGAGAGATTTAAACACATTTACATACACAGCCCTGATTGGCGAATAGGATCGTCTAGACAAGGGCTATTCAACTGGCGGCCCACAGGCCAGATCCGGCCTGTTAATCAATTTAGAATGGCACTTTGAACAATTCTGAACATGTACACATCAGCAAAAAAAATCCTTAAAAAATCCAATGTTCAGTGCCAACAGGAGCCCACGTTCAATATTTTCCAATGGGAGAATGTGTTTTCCTGTAGTCCTGCCCATTAAGTGCTGTCAATCAATATCACCTAACATACCAGTTTCAGACAATCAATCATAGCTGCTAACAGTGGTACAGGGTCTGTCCGCCCACCTATCGGCACTTCCACCGCAGATGAGATCACTGCGCCTGATACAGAGAGCGTGCTTTGTGCTCAACTCAGAGGCAAGTTAAAAAACACCATGGACTCCGTTATGGCCATTATAAAACATAATTTGATCAGCCTGCAATATTCCTTTTTTGTGGTCTGCTGAGCATCATGATCTACTTTTACATAATGATATTCAGTGGCTAAGCAATGGTAATAATGCACTCAAGAGAGCAGCCTGTGTGATCTTAGGGAGGAGATGACTAGTGAAATTGGTTGAGGAGTTCGTATCAGAAGTTTGTTTTTTTAGAGACATCTTCAATCAATTTAATGGACTTCATTTGGGACTACAGGGGAGAGTTCAAAACAGTGACATGATTGAAAAACAGACATCTTTTCAAAATAAGTTATTTTTGAGCCCAAACAAAACACTGCATTGCGCAACAGTCATCAGTACAGATCACTCACTCCCGTGATGTCAGAGTTTTTACATAAACTGAAAGCGAACTTTGCAACTATATTTGATGAGTTTAAGTCCCCAGAGGTGCTGCAGTTTATTATAGGGATCCGTTCTCAACTGAGATATGCCATGCATAAAAAACGTGTAAAAAAACAAAAAGAAATAGAAACAGAATGTGATGCCCTGCATAAAAGGTGTCCTATTTGTAAATAAAAACAAAATATGAAGCTTTGCATGTAAAACGGACAGGAAAGTACAGTGAAACAAAAATATAAATGCAACATTTTCAATGATTTTACTGTGTTTCAGTTCATAAAAAAAAAAGTTGATTTAAATAAATAAGGCCCGAATATGGATTTCACATGACTAGGAATACAAATATGGATCTGTTGGTCAGATACATACCTTAAAGATGGAGGAGCAGTGGTTTTAACACAGCACCCCCTATCAGTCATCTAGTGTGTTTATATATATCAATGGGTCCAATCCCCAAGCTGACAAGGTGAAAATCTGTCGATGTGCTTAACCCTAATTAATCCTGTAAAACGCTCTGGATAAGAGCATCTGCTAAATTACAAAAATACACAAAGTAGGAGTGCTAATCCAGGATCAGCCCCCCCCCCTCCAATCTATATAATATTATTAATTATAACCTAAAAGGCAAAACTGACCTCATACTCTGAGACGCTTTATGAATACAGGCTCAGATGTGTTGTTTGCAGGAGAAACACATTTTCTACTTATTTGTTGAGAGGTTAGTTTCAGACAGACAGTTGAAGTTCCGCTCCAGCAGACAGCCAGGCTCAGTGAAACGCTGCCCAGCAGAAACACAATCACCACTATTGCAGACCAGGGAGATGACTCATGCCCCCTACAGGACATAGCATGCTACAACACACCGACGCAGGCCAAAATGCAAACTACACTCTGAAGACTATGATACAATTTATCTTTATTTAATTAGGCAAGTCAATTAACCTCTTACATCTATGGGGGCGCTATTTCATTATTGGATAAAAAAACGTGCCCGTTTTAAGCGCAATATTTTGTCACAAAAAGATGCTCGACTATGCATATAGTTGACAGCTTTGGAAAGAGAACACGGACGTTTCCAAAACTGCAAAGATATTGTCTGTGAGTGCCCCAGAACTGATGCTACAGGCGAAACCAAGATGAAACTTCAAACAGGAAATGAGTAGGATTTTTGAGGCTCTGTTTTTCATTGTCTCCTTATATGGCTGTGAATGCGCAAGGAATGAGCCTGCCCGATCTATTGTTTCCCCAAGGTGTCTGCAGCATTGTGACGTATTTGTAGGCATATCATTGGAAGATTGACCATAAGAGACTATATTTGCCAGGTGTCCGCCCAGTGTCCTCCGTCGAAATTGGTGCGTCATCTTCAACTGCACGTCTTTTTCCAAGCGATTCAGAGGAGAAAGTAGACATCTTCGAACGATATATCAATGAAGAGATATGTGAAAAACACCTTGAGGATTGATTCTAAACAGCGTTTACCGTGTTTCAGTCGATATTATGGAGTTAATTTGGAAAACAGTTTGCCGTTTTGATGACTGAATTTTCGGGTTTTTTTGGTACCCAAACGTGATGTACAAAACGGAGCGATTTCTCCTACACAAAGAATCTTTCAGGAAAAACTGAACATTTGCTATGTAACTGAGAGTCTCCTCATTGAAAACATCCGAAGTTCTTCAAAGGTAAAAGATTTTATTTGAATCCTTTTCTGGTTTTTGTGCAAATGTTGCCCGCTAAATGCTACGCTAAATGCTACGCTAGCTATCAATACTCTTACACAAATGCTTGTTTTGCTATGGTTCAAAAGCATATTTTGAAAATCTGAGATGACAGTGTTGTTAAGAAAAGGCTAAGCTTGAGAGCTAGCACATTCATTTAATTTCATTTGCGATTTTCATAAATAGTTAACATTACGTTATGCTAATGAGCTTGAGGCTATAACTGGATACAGGTTTTTTTCGTAGCCAAACGTGAACAAAACGGAGCGATTTGTCCTACACAAATAATATTTTTTGAAAAACTGAACATTTGCTATGTAACTGAGAGTCTCCTCATTGAAAACATCTGAAGTTCTTCAAAGGTAAATGATTTTATATGAATGATTTTCTTGTTTTTGTGAAAATGTTGCTGGCTGAATTCTAGGTTTATAGCTATGCTAGCTATCAATACTCCGACACAAATGCTTGTTTAGCTATGGTTGAAAAGCATATTTTGAAAATCTGAGATGACAGTGTTGTTAACAAAAGTCTAAGCTTGAGAGCAAATATATTTATTTCATTTGCGATTTTCATGAATAGTTAACGTTGCGTTATGCTAATGAGCTTGAGGCTATAAATAGGATCCCGGATTGCTCGACGCAAGAAGTTAAGAACACATTTTTATTTACAATGACGGCCAAACCCTTTACGACGCTGTGTCAATTGTGCGCTGCCCTATGGGACTCCCAATCATGGCCAGTTGTGATACAGACCGCATTCGAACCAGGGTGTCTGTAGTGACACCTCGAGCACTGAGATGCAGTGCCTTATACAGCTGTGCAACTCGGGAGCCCCTATATATGGTCATTCGCATTAACAGAACATGCAAGTCCAGGATGCAACGATGTGCGGTCCTTCTTAACAAATTCTGATGTGCACTTTGGACTTGTTAGGTTAACTGTTCACATATATTTTTCCTCAGCCAACAAGACAAGTAGCGCACAGCAAAATCACTAGCCTGTCAATCTACTATAGTAGAAAAGTTTAGGCTACCTATTCTATTATTCAACTTGTTGAGAAACAGACTCTGGGACAGTTGTGGGAGTCAGACGTTAGATCCCAAAAATAAATAAATATGCATCGAGTCTGATGCAACAGAACGTTCCGTATAAAAATGTTGATAAACTATTATTTCTTCAAATGACAAATGCAGCAATGCACACAAGGCAGTGGGCTACGCGTGAATGTTCGTTCCATAATGCAAATAGCAGGAAAACCCCATTGTCAAAAGGGCATTGAACATACAAGCAGTTTCATGTGACAAGAAAATATCAGTGAGAAATTTTGAAAAAGAGGAGCTCTAATAGGCGACTTTGAAGCAAGGTAAGACATACCTCATTTTATGTATTAAAAAGTTCAGTTTTCAAAGAAAGTACGGTACCAGTCAAAAGTTTGGACACACCTACTCATTCAAGGGTTTTTCTTTATTTTTACATTGTAGAATAATAGAAGACATCAAAACTATGAAATAACACATGGAATCATGTAGTAATCCCCCCCCAAATTTTTTAAATTGAGATTCTTCCAAGTTAGCCACCGTTTGCCTTGATTACCGCTTTGCACACTCTTGGCATTCTCTCAACCAGCTTCATGGGATAGTCACCTGGAATGCATTTCAATTAACAGGTGTGCCTTGTAAAAAGTTACATTTGTGGAATTTCTTTCCTTCTTAATGCGTTTGAGCCAATCCGATGTGTTGTGACAAGGTAGGGGTGGTATACAGAAGATAGCCCTATTTGGTAAAAGACCAAGTCCATATTATGGCAAGAACAGGTCAAATAAGCAAAGAGAAACAACAGTCCTTCATTACAAAGACATGAAAGTCAATTAATCCAGAAAATTTCAAGAACTTTGAAAGTTTCTACAAGTGCAGTCGCAAAAACCATCAAGCACTATGCTGCAAATGGCTCTCATGAGGACCGCCACAGGAAAGGAAGACCCAGAGTGACCTCTGCTGCAGAGCATAAGTTCATTAGAGTTACCAACCTCAGTAATAAATAAATGCTTCACAGAGCTCAAGTAACAGACACGTCAACTGTTCAGAGGAGACTGCGTGAAATCAGGCCTTCATGGTCGAATTGCTGCAAAGAAACTACTACTAAAAGGATACCAATAAGAAGACTTGCTTGGGACAAGAAACACGAGCAATGGACATTAAACCGGTGGGAAAATCAGTCCTTTGGCAAATTTGAGATTTTTGGTTCCAACCGCTGTGTCGTTGAGATGCAGAGTAGATGAAAGGATGATCTACATGTGTGATGGTGCTTCGCTGGTGACACAATCTGTGATTTATTTCAAATTCAAGGCACACTTAACCAGCATGGCTACCACAGCATTCTCTATATAAGGTACCGCAGTTGACAGTGCATGTCAGAGCAAAAACCAAACCATGAGGTCGAAGGAATTGTCCGTAGAGCTCCGAGACAGGAGCTCGAGCCCGAGCCCGATCAAACATCTCTGGAGAGACCTGAAAATAGCTGTGCAGCGATCCTCACCATCCAACCTGACAGAGCTTGAGAGGATCTGCAGAGAATGGGAGAAACTCCCCAAATACAGGTGTGCCAAGCTTGTAGTGTCATACCCAAGACTCAAGGCTGTAATTGCTGCCTAAGGTGCTTCAACAAAGTACTGAGTAAAGGGTCTGAATACTCGGTTTTCTTTTTTTTTTTAAGTGCTTTGTCATTATGGGGTATTGTTTGTAGATTGAGGAGGGAAAACAATTCAATCAATTTTAAATAAGGCTGTAACGTAACAACACGTGGAAAAAGTGAGGGTTTGAATAATTTCCGAATAAACTGTAGATATTACAGACTGGGTCAGACACTTGCCAGCTGGTTAGCGCGTGATCCAAGTACGTGTCCTGGTAATCCGTCTGGCCATGCGGTCCTGTGAATGTTGACCTGTTTAAAAGGTCTTAATCACGCCGGCAACGGAAAACGTGATCAGTCTTCCGGAACAGCTGGTAATCTCATGCATGGTTTAGTGTTACTTGCCTCGAAGCGAGCATAGAAGGCATTTAGCTTGTCTGGTAGGCTTGCATCACTGGGCTGTGCTTCCCTTTGTCGTCTGCAATAGTTGCCCTGCCACATCCGACGAGTGTCGGAGCCAGTGTAGTACGATACGATCTTAGTCCTGTGTTGACGCTTTGCCTGTTTGATGGTTCGTCTGAGGGCATAGTGGGATTTCTTATAAACTTCCAGGTTAGAATCCCGTTCCTTGAAAGCGGCTGCTCTAGCCTTTAGCTCAGGGCGGATGTTGCCTGTAGTACATGGCTTCTGGTTGGGATATGTATGTACAGTCACTGTGGGACGACGTCATCAACACACTTATTGATGAAGCCAGTAACTGGTGTACTCTTCAATGCCATTGGAAGAATCCTGGAACATATTCCAGTCTGTGCTAGAAAAACAGTCCTGTACCGAAGCATCATCTGACCACTTTCTTATTGACTGAGTCACTGGTGCTTCCCGTTTTAATTTTTGCTTGTAAGTAGGAATCAGGAGGATAGAATTATGGTCAGATTTGCCAGATGGAGGGCGAGGGGGAGCTTTTTTTACATCTCTGTGTGTGGAGTAAAGGTGGTCTAGAGTTTTTTCCCCCTCTGGTTACTCATGTAACATGCTGGTAGAAATGATATGAAACGGATTTAAGTTTCCCGGCATTAAAGTTCCCATCTACTCGGAGCACCACCTCTGGATGAGCGGTTTCCTGTTTTCTTATGGCCTTTTACAGCTCATGGAATGCGGACTTAGTGCTAGCATCGGTTTGTGGTGGTAAATAGTCAGCTACAAAAAAATATAGATGAAAACTCCTGGTAAATAGTGTGGTCTATTGTTTATAATGAGATACTCTACCTCAGGCAAACAAAACCTTGAGACTGCATTAATATTAGACTTCGTGCACCAGTTGTTGTTTACAAACATACAGACTGCCACCCCTTGTCTTACCGGAGGCAGCTGTCCTATCTTGCCGATGCAGCATAAACCCTGCCAGCTGTATGTTATCCATGTTGTCGTTCAGCCACGACTTGGTGTAACATAAGATATTACAGCTTTTAATGTCCCGTTGTTAGGATATGTGATCGTAGCTCATCTATTTTGTTATGCAATGAGTACGTTGGCTAGGACTGACGGTAGAGGCAGACGACCCAGTCGCCGTCGGGTCCTTACAAGGCACCCTGACCTACGCCCCAGATATCTGTCTCTTTCTCATGTGAATGACTGGGATGTTGGCCTTGTTGGGTGTTTGAAGTAAATCCTTTGCGTCCAACTCGTTAAAGAAGAAAATCTTCTTACAAATAATACAAAAAAACACACAATAGCACAATTGTTTAAGAGCCCGTAAAACGGCAGCCATCTCCTCCAGAGCCAATCAGTCATTCAGAAACATAGGATATTAAAGTTCTTCAGCTAAAAAAAAAAAAAAAATGCCACAATTGGTCAGGAGACCGTAAAAAGGCTGCTATTCCCTGCAGAGCAATTCTGTAACACAGGTTTTGACTGACAGCCATTCTGAACTTGAGCACCACATGGGACAAGAAGTTGCCCCCATCCCTCCCAGTAATTAGGCAAATTTTGCAAATGTTTTGTCTGAGTGAAGGAAATGCTGTAAATTATAATAAATACCACTGATGTCATGTCACACAAGTGAGCCATCAGTACACAGAAGTATATAGGTTTTAAACCTGCATATTTAGTTAATAAAATAAATTCATATTAGCAGGCAATATTAAACTAGGGAAATTGTGTCAATTCTCTTGCGTTCATTGCACGCAGATTCAGGGTATATGCAACAGTTTGGGCCGCCTGGCGCGTTGCGACCTAATTTGCCAGAATTTGACGTAATTATGACATAACATTGAAGGTTGTACAATGTAACAGCAATATTTAGATTTATGGATGCCACCCGTTAGATAAAATATGGAACGGTTCCGTATTCCACTGAAAGAATAAACGTGTTTTCTAAATGATAGTTCCGGATTTGACCATATTAATGACCTAAGGCTCGTATTTTTGTGTGTTATATTAAAATCCAGTCTATAATTTGATAGAGCAGTCTGACTGAACGGTGGTAGGCAGCAGCAGGCTTATAAGCATGCATTCAAACAGCACTTTATTGCGTTTGCCAGCAGCTCTTCGTAATGCTTCAAGCATTGCGCTGTTTATGACTTTAAGCCTATCAACTCCCGAGATTAGGCTGGAAATACTAAAGTACCTATAAGAACATCCAATAGTCAAATGTATATGAAATACAAATGGTATAGAGAGAAATAGTCCTATAATTCCTATAATAACTACAACCTAAAACTTCTTACCTGGGAATATTGAAGACTCATGTTAAAAGGAACCACCAGCTTTCATATGTTCTCAGTTTCTGAGCAAGGATCTTAAATGTTAGCTTTTTTACATGGCACATAATACACTTTTACTTTCTTCTCCAACACTTTGTTTTTGTATTATTTAAACCAAATTGAACATTTTTCATTATTTGTTTGAGACTAAATTGATTTTATTGATGTATTATATTATGTTCCAATAAAAGTGTTCATTGTTCATTCAGTATTGTTGTAATTGTCATTATTACAAATATATATATATTATATATAAAATAATATTTTTACAAAAATTGTACGATTAATCAGTATCGGCTTTTTCGGTCCTCCAATAATCAGTATCGATGTTTAAAAATCATAATCGGTCAACCTCTAATAAATATATATACATATATATTTCAATTCAGCCCTATCAATATAGGCCAATTCCCATAAGCGTAAAGGGTTAATGTGTGTGTAGAAAATCACCTACACAGATCCTTAATCTTTGCTTAGCGGATGAGCAGAGAGATAGTGAGTTTTAGATGCGGTGAGGATATTTATTTTTCCAGCACTACTGAAACAGAAAAGCCATTCTTTGCAATAGAATACATTTGTATGAGTCTGAGCTTTTGACTACTCATAGACCAAAACTTAAAGACTATTTCAAATTTTGAAATGGAGCCGGTCCTGCTTAAGTAATGTTTGGGGAAGCTGTATAGACACCTGCATGCTAGGTCAGTAAGAGTGACTACTGTTATGTACCATACCTTCCAGCCTCTGGATCTTGGCCTTGACAGAGATGACTGTCTCAAAGGGCGAGACGCGCAGCTCGAAGCAGGTCCCAGTCAACGTTTCGATGAACAGCTCCATGGTCTCGTAGAACGGCAACTTGTACTGGAAGGCCCCCACGCTGTCATCATTATAGATTGGTGGCTCCTTCCTGTCCGCCATCTTTGTGTGGTTTGGACTGCTTTAGGGTGAGGGGGGTGTGGGAGGGGCAGCAGCCCAGGGGAAGGGAGAGAGGGATGGGTGTTGGTGCTCTCTGTTGTCACCACGGTTACACATCATGCTGGAAGCCCAAAGCTCTGAGGGAGAGAGAGGCGAGAGAGAGATGGCTCAGTACCTTGCCCTTTCTTCCAAGTCTAAGGTAATCTATGTTTGTTCCTCAAACACTGACACTGTGAGGTATAACAGTTGACCAAAAAAACCCAGCTATGCTGAGGAGAGTTGGAAAGGGGGAGTTGAGTTGACATGCACCTGGTAGGTAAGGAGACCTTTACTTCCCTGACAACACAAACAACTATCAATAAGAAACAACTACGGCCTACAATGTGCAAGGAAGCCTAACCCATGCTGCTAACACTGGTGAGCAGAATGCAAAGGATTCCTTTAATTTGAAAGAAGTGCGTATTAAAATCTTCACACAGACACACTGAAATGTCACCAACTGTCACTTAGACCTGGCCTACACAATTAGAGAGCAATAGTTTAAAAAAATAATGTTTTTTTTTAAAGTACAGAATTGAAGAGACAAGTGTAAGAGTTCATAAGTGCCTTCATAAAACATTCAGCTGACCACAAGGCCCAGGCCACAGCTCTTGGCTGCAGTATAGTCTAGATAGCTGAAGCTAACCAGCTGTAAGTCTATGTAATGCCATCAGGAGGCGTGTATGGTATCAAACACACAGACAACTCCATGCAGGCATAGGGGACTGGAGGCCTCTTGACAGTTAACCTGTATGTTATGTGACTGCATTAATATTTCATTTTAAATGAATGCAAATGTAAAGTTGTGGGCTGATTGATACTCGGAACGACATGAGATGTGGTGAGATTGGAAATCTGTTTAGTGTACTACTAGAGAGATGGGATTTATGAATTTGTTGTGGTTTCAAGCAGATTAAATTCCTTTCACACAAACACTGTAAAGACCAAGTCTACTGTATTCCTAGCTGAATTTCTCAGCACCACAAATGAGAAAATCGGCTACTGTATTCCCAAAATTAAGGCCCTACACTATGACCATTAATTAGGCTTTGATCTCTGCTAAGAAAGCAAACCTGGAAACCTCAACATTAAGTGAGCTGAATCTGGTTTCAGTAAAACAAGACTGACTAGCCAGTTACCTAGCTATCAAGCCAGTGTTACATTATAACATTTGAACCTATATACCATGTGTAAATCGTTAAAAACAAAGTCTTGATCTTTCCTATCAGCGCTTACGAGACAGAAAGGTGGCTACACTTAGCAAATACTATACAAAGGATGCAGCTAGATAACTAATACATGCCCAGACAGGAATCTTTTCTGGCTGTCTCACCAGAACCCCCTTTTATTATTTTACTCACCGTAAGAGGATCCAAGAGAAGGTCCCTATAGCTGGCAAGAGTATACCAATGAACAACTGGCTGGCGTCCCAAGACGAGAACCACTCCGTCTTTAACTAGCTGGACATAGAACAATATCACAAATATAGATAGTAACGTTATTAACAAAGCAAATGCATATATTATCTAGCTAGCTATTTCGTATAACTAACTAAATAGGTTGTGACTAGCTAGCCAGAACCAGTTAGCTCACTAGCGTTAGCTAGCTAACCACTTTAGCAACCCAAACAATGGCTACCTTGCTTGGGTCGATGGCTGCTGCAAGCTGCTACTCGTACTCTCCTTTTCAGATTCGGCATTCTAGATTATAATGAAACGGTTCTACTTATCTCCATGTTTTAAAATAAAAATGACAACGGAAAGCTATCCTTATTGCCCATGAAAAGTGGAATATCGGTAACCTTTGGGATTTTCCTGAACTCAACTCATCTCACCTGTCAAAAAAAAACAGCGGCTCCTGACCAGCCCATTGTGACTTCTCTTGATTGACAACAAAGGCACCATGACGTAACGTGTTCGCTCTCTGTAGGTGAACCAATGAGGAGTACACAGAGGCGGGACAAATATGGTCGGTCACAGTGATTGACTATTTATCCTAGAAAAAGAACACTGGCTTCGGAGCGTGTTATTAAAAAGATACTGGTAGCCTAACACACTAACCTTTCATTTGTGTAATAATGGTTGTCTTTGTACTACAGTTGAATAAGTTGATTTAAGTGTACAAATTATAATTAAGCAATCATAAAATCCCATCAGTGATGAATGAATAGATCAAAATATAGCTTTTACTTTGTATAAAATGTAGGCTCCTATATCAATGATGCAGAATTCTCTTTAAAATGTATCAGTGCAGTTACTCAACATTTAAAGTCGACTAGCAGTCAAGACATGGCAGTGAAGTCCATCCTTAAAGCACAGAAGTAGAATTTTAATTAAAGGGAAGGAACCGTGTAAATCTAGAATCACACATTCCTCTTTCAGGCCATCTTCCTAATTTCAGCTGCATTCATAATTCCAATGCTCACGATCTTAACAAAAGGCTTTTAAGCAGTGCTGCAGGTCTTTGAAACAAACTTACAATACACATTTCAAATTTCATAAAATATCATAATTTTAGTTTAAAAAACTGAAATGTCATTCATCACAGGCAAAGTTGACAAATTTAACAATTTCATATTAATTGAAAAACAAAAACATTTGCTTGTCGGTTAACAATGACTTCATAACTATGATATGGCACGGCCCAAAACTTAAACACAGAGCTCTCCAACTATATTTATAAATCATTTACTATTTATTGATTATCAGCTGGTCTAATGACAGCTAAGAATATGCTTATAAAGTGCTGCTATCATGGATATTAAATAAAGACAAATAGCAATTAATAACTGTTATTTTGTCTGTTATCAATCATAGATGAAGATGTGAAGTGTATATCAGAAACATCACCTTCAACATTTCTTGCTGTGTTTTAATTTCCGTCTGAGCTAGTCGATCAATCAATAGTTTTTATATAAATAGTCTCTATATGAACAGTTTTAATATCTCCAACCCTTTTTTCAGTCCTCCAAAACAACATGGTATTAAGCACAATTGTACAATTAGGACACCAAATGGCAACTGATACCCCACATAGTGCACTGAACTATCTAGGGAATAAGGTGCCATTTGGGATGCACCCAAAGTTTTAGCTCTTCAGGAACGGTCCACGATTTAGTTCCCACCCAGAACGTTGAGAGGGTCGTCAAAGATGTTGCCTGAGTCATCCGCTGCACTGGTGTCCTGGGAGGGAGGGTTCTTCTTGGACTTGGATGGAGGCTGCTTGGGCACCGGCTTCACAGTGCTGGGAGAGAAGATGTCATCTGTGGAGAGAGAAGCATGGACAGTACTGTGAAGACTGTATGTGTGTTTGTTTTTGTGTGTGCGCCATTGGAGGCTGCTGAGGGGAGGATGGCTCATAATAATGGCTGGAAAGGAGCGAATGGTATTGCATTGATACCATTCCACCGACTCTGCTCCAGTCATTACCACAAACCTGTCCTCCCCAATTAAGCTGCCACCAACCTCCTGTGGCATGCACGCATACCTGTATTTGTCTGTGCGCTTGTGTGGTGAATTTCAACATACATGTTGAAACAGTTGAGGAACAACAATGCAAGTTCTAGATATTCTGAAATACTCACCCATATCATCATCAAATATTGATTTGGCCTCCACCTTCTTGGACTTCTTCTCTTTTGGTTTTGAAGTGGACGTCATATCAGCAAAGATGTCAACGTTGTCATCAAACAGACTGGCATCCAAGGATTTCTCTTTGTGCTTTTTGGGTGGAGCCGTTGCTTCATCCTGTGAAAACAGTAACAGACATATTCAGACAAGAAGCAGACAGACACATGCACGTGCGCACACGTTCCAAGGAATATATTGATTTCACTCTACCTCCTGTTGCAGAGATCGTGACTGTTGGATCAACAGATGTGCTGACCCAGCATGCTGTGTGACAGACCAACTGCATTTACACTATTACAATGAAAAGTACTGCAAAATGAATTTAAACTGAAATCATAAACAGACTGACACAATTGATGATCATGACCAATACCTGGAAGATGTCCTGCTTGGGAGTAGAGTTGCTCCCAGCCTTAGAGACTTTATCACCAGCAGTAGTGGGAGTGGAGCTCTTTCCCAGCCCGAAGATATCCTCTTCATCCTCCTCCTCATCCTCCAGGAAGGAAGATGCCTTGGCCTTCTTAGCTGACCTCGGCTTCACCTTCTTGAACAGGTCACCCATGGGGTCGTCAAAGAGGGACTGCGTAGTCGTCACTTTCTCCTTCTCATTCTTTGACGTCACGTTACCCTCTGTAGTCTTTGTTGTGGGATTGGGGGATGGAGTGGTGAGTGTGGGATTGGGGGATGGAGTGGTGAGTATGGGTGAGGGGATGGTGGGGTTGGGACCTGGGGCAGGGGCAGACCCAAAGAGGCTGTCGGACCTAAACAGGTCATCCTCGTCAAGAGAAGGCAGCACCTTCACCTTGCTATCCTTAGAAGAGTCTTTCTTTAGAGGGGTGTTTGACACTGGTAGTGTTAGCACTGACGGTCTGACAGAGAAATCTGTGAGCAGGTGTTTGGAGGGTAAGGAAGCAGATAAGGAGGAGGGTAAGGTAGAGGTTGGGGCTTGGTTAGGTAGACTAGACCTAGGCAGAGATAGGTTAGGTAGTCCCGGGCTAGGCTGGGTTGGGTTAGATAGTGCTGGGCTAGGCAAGGTTGGGCTGGGTCCGGCCTGGTCCTCTCCCTGGTTCTCGTCTCTCTGCTCCACAGATCTCTGAGCTGAAGTCTGCCGTGCTGCCCTGGTCTGGGGCCTGCGGCGGATGGAGCCTTTAGCTCGACCCTACAGGAAAAGAAGACACATGGAGTCATAACAGGGGCTTATTTTGGAAGTGACAAGGTTAGAGCTTTAAACATTACATTTCTATAATTTAAGGATCAAATGTAGGTGTTCCACATTTCCCTCCCTGTTCCATTATGTCCACCCTACCCCAGTGCCAGACCCCTGACCCACCTTGTTCGCACTCTGTAGCGTGGACACCTGGACCGGGTTCTCGAAGCTAACCCCTCTGTTGCTGGGGGGCTTGGTCCCTGCCGAACTGAGGCTAGCACTGGGGCCTGAGGAGCTGGGGCTGCGGCTCAAGCCTGGGAGTACACTGACCCCCCCTGGGATCCGAGAGAACGCGTCGGGCAGGAGGGCAGCAGGGTTGATCACCAGGTTGGCCTGAGAGTGAGGAACACATTTGTTCACAAGTGTTGACCCAATTTCATACCAACTAAAGGCCTTTATAAGAGAGGGTTTTGTAATCACAGCACAGTACAGTACAGTGAATACACATGCAAATGGATATAATTTGGATTGGTCCTCAATTGGATTTACAACTAATTTTGTTCATGCAGTCCCTCGTGATCATCAGAACCAAGCAGTAGACAACACAGAGAAAGTGAGACCAATAATAAAGATATAGAAAGTAATAAAATGTAGAAGTAGGAATAACATCTATTCATGAGGTTTCAGGAAGAATAAAGGCTGAGCATTCGCTTTCAGTTTGACGATAAAAAACAAAACCTTGTGAGAACCAATTTGACAGTCACAGGGTCTCAGTTTAGCTTTTAAGCCAGCAGTGGAAAAGAAAAGACGATATGTTTCACGTCAAAGGCAGAGGTTCAAAGATGACTGGCAGAAAACATGTTGGGAGAATGAAAGCTCATTCAGAAAGATTAAAGAAAGAGTAAAATATTGAATAATAAAAAGACTGATTTAACATTTCAGAAGATTACTTGGAGTTTTCCAATCCGTGAAGGCTCTTTAGATTTTACAGGGCTTGGTGTCAGCTTCTGTGCAGTTGAATGACATAGATCATGTTAAGTAATCTAGACAGTAGTATCTCCAAAAGCAATGTAACAGTATAATAACTATCAACTGAGAGGAGAGAAAACAACTGTCCACAGATATCCTTCAAATTCAGAAAAAAATGTAAGGCAACAATACCAGTCAAAAGTTTGGACACCTACTCATTCAAGGGATTTGTTAAGTTTTACATTGTAGAATAATAGTTCAGACATTAAAACAAAAAAAAAGAACACATATGGAATCATGTAGTAACCAAAAAAAGTGTTAAATCAAATATATGAGATTCTCCAAAGGAGCCACCCTTTGCCTTTATCTTTTCCTTCACTCGGTGGTCCAACACATCCCAAACCATCTCAATTGGGTTGAGGTCGGGGGGTGGGATTGTGGAGGCCAGGTCATCTGATGCAGCACTCCATCACTCTCCTTCTTGGTCAAATAGCCCTTGGACAGCCTGGGTGTGTGTTGGGTCATTGTCCTGCTGAAAAACAAATTATGATTTTCCAACTAAGCGCAAAGCAGATGGAATCGCGTATCGCTGCAGAACGCTGTGGTAGCCATGCTGGTTAAGTGTGCCTTGAATTCTAAATAAATCAATGAGTGTCACCAGAAAAGCACCATCACACCACCTCCTCCATGCTTCACGGTGGGAACCACACATGCGAAGATGATCCATTCATCTTCTCTGCGTCTCACAAAGACACGGCAGTTAGAACCAACAATCTCACATTTGGACTCATCAGACAAAAGGACAGATATCCACCAGTCTAATGTACATTGCTCGTTTTTCTTGGCCCAAGCAAGTCTCTTCTTCGTGTCCTTTAATAGTAGTTTCTTTGCAGCAACCTAACCACGAAGGCCTGATTCATGCAGTCTTCTCTGAACAGTCCTCTGTTACTTGAACTCTGAAGCATTTATTTGGGCTGCAATTTCTGAGGCTGGTAACTCAAATGAACTTATCCTCTGAAACAGAACTCTGGCCCTTCCTTTTCTGTGGCGGTCCTCGTAAGAGCCAGTTTCATCATGGCACTTGGTTTTTGCGACTGCACTTGAAGAAACTTTAAAAGTTCTTGACATTTTCTGGATTAACTGACCTTCACTTCTTAAAAGTAATAATGGACTGTCGTTTCTCTTTTCTTATTTGAGCTGTTCTTGCCATATTATAGACTTGAGCTGTGTTCGAATACCCATACTAACATACTGTATACTTAATGAGTATATACCATACTATTAGTTCATTTTAGTATACTTTAACAGAACCATATCCTTTCAGTTGAGTGTACTAAATCTTGGCCGCTAGCTAGTTACCAAAACAAATGACAAGTTAGACATTTTAAGACTTCGGTTGTGTTCTTAAATACAATCTGGAGTGCCAGAGTGTGCTCATAATTCAGAGCGTTATCAGATTGTCCGTTTGTGAATTAAGACTGTTTCACTCTCGGAGAGTACACTGGACGCATGGGCCGAGGAGTAGGATTGATTAGAGCGTTCTGGCCGTACAACGGCAGTCAAGTACCCGAGCTAACGTTGGCTTCCAGACACAAATCAGAACACTCTGACCATTTTACTCGCCCTAGCAGAGCTGGTTAGGCAGTTACAGTGCCTTGCGAAAGTATTCGGCCCCCTTGAACTGTGCGACCTTTTGCCACATTTCAGGCTTCAAACATAAAGATATAAAACTCTTTTTTTGTGAAGAATCAACAACAAGTGGGACACAATCATGAAGTGGAACGTCATTTATTGGATATTTCAAACTTTTTTAACAAATCAAAAACTAAAAAATTGGGCGTGCAAAATTATTCAGCCCCCTTAAGTTAATACTTTGTAGCGCCACCTTTTGCTGCGATTACAGCTGTAAGTCGCTTGGGGTATGTCTCTATCAGTTTTGCACATCGAGAGACTGACATTTTTTCCCATTCCTAATTGCAAAACGAGCTAAGTGAGGTTGGATGGAGAACATTTGTGAACAGCAGTTTTCAGTTCTTTCCACAGATTCTCAATTGGATTTAGGTCTGGACTTTGACTTGGCCATTCTAACACCTGGATATGTTTATTTTTGAACCATTCCATTGTAGATTTTGCTTTATGATTTGGAACATTGTCTTGTTGGAAGACAAATCTCTGTCCCAGTCTCAGGTCTTTTGCAGACTCCATCAGGTTCTTCCAGAATGGTCCTGTATTTGGCTCCATCCATCTTCCCTGTCCCTGCTGAAGAAAAGCAGGCCCAAACAATGATGCTGCCACCACCATGTTTGACAGTGGGGATGGTGTGTTCAGGGTGATGAGCTGTGTTGCTTTTACACCAAACATAACGTTTTGCATTGTTGCCAAAAAGTTCAATTTTGGTTTCATCTGACCAGAGCACCTTCTTCCACATGTTTGGTGTGTCTCCCAGGTGGCTTGTGGCAAACTTTAAACGACACTTTTTATGGATATCTTTAAGAAATGGCGTTCTTCTTGCCACTCTTCCATAAAGGCCAGATTTGTGCAATATACGACTGATTGTTGTCCTATGGACAGAGTCTCCCACCTCAGCTGTAGATCTCTGCAGTTCATCCAGAGTGATCATGGGCCTCTTGGCTGCATCTCTGATCAGTCTTCTCCTTGTATGAGCTGAAAGTTTAGAGGGACGGCCAGGTCTTGGTAGATTTGCAGTGGTCTGATACTCCTTCCATTTCAATATTATCGCTTGCACAGTGCTCCTTGGGATGTATAAAGCTTGGGAAATCTTTTTGTATCCAAATCCGGCTTTAAACTTCTTCACGACAGTATCTCGGACCTGCCTGGTGTGTTCCTTGTTCTTCATGATGCTCTCTGCGCTTTTAACGGACCTCTGAGACTATCACAGTGCAGGTGCATTTATACGGAGACTTGATTACACACAGGTGGATTGTATTTATCATCATTAGTCATTTAGGTCAACATTGGATCATTCAGAGATCCTCACTGAACTTCTGGAGAGAGTTTGCTGCACTGAAAGTAAAGGGGCTGAATAATTTTGCACGCCCAATTTCTCAGTTTTTGATTTGTTAAAAAAGTTTGAAATATCCAATAAATGTCGTTCCACTTCATGATTGTGTCCCACTTCTTGTTGATTCTTCACAAAAAAATATAAAACTGTATCTTTATGTTTGAAGCCTGAAATGTGGCAAAAGGTCGCAAAGTTCAAGGGGGCCGAATACTTTCACAAGGCACTGTATGTTATCCAGAGCGTTGGTGACTGTGCTGCTGGAAACAATTGAATTATGCTTTTTTTTGTCAACGTTTACTGACACCGGCCATATTCAACCACCAGTTGCTCGTAAATGAATTATTCTGCGCTCTGGTACACTAAAACGAGAGTGCTCTGAAATCGGAATGGATAGCAAGAGCGAATTTACAAAAGCACCCAAATGTCAATTGGGAACGCACTACGACGATACAATTTAGCTCTGCTAAGAATGACGAGAAAAATCAAGTCACGAAATGTTGGGTAGTTAAGATAACTATAGGCTAATATACTGGCAAGTTTGATGTATAAGTAGCTACTAACGTTAGGCTAACTTACATACTGCTGTAATGAAATGCTATGTGGTTCATAAGGACAGCATAGCTAACAAATTGTCAGCCAACATAGCGTGTAAGGTAACCTATTTGAAAAGTCATAACTTTATTACATTGCTCAACATCTGTCATAATTAGCAATGCATTTCTATCCACTCTCGTTGGACTTAAGACTGCATATTTTCCACCTTTATCTTCAGATGACAAAACCATATGAAGCCAATATTCTTTTAAATTCAAAATACAGATGAATAATTTACATTCTTACATAATACAAAACAGAACACAGGTATTAATGAAAAAACACTGGAACAAACTAAAAATATTTAAAAAAAATAAACAATTCTAGTGCAATTGTAATCACTCTGAAAAAATCTTATTGTAATGATTTTAGAACATGTTATTCTTGTTATTGTTCACTAGGGTTAATGTTTTAATAAAATAGTTCAATTCAATCAAAAAGTGTCATTTTGGAATTTTTGTTTGTGTATGAAGTATTTGGCAACAAGAATAAAAAAATGCACAATCATTTTAGTGGTCTTGTTATCATTGCAATAGTAACATATTATATATTTCACGTCAAAAACATTGATAGTGTTCATAATGGTAAATAAGTGTTTTGCAAAGTTTTACCAAAATTTGGACAAATTTACATTCAGAGAACAAGTGAGACAAATTCTCACCTTTTTCACAGAAAGTGTCCTCTGCGTGTATACTTCCTATTCGTGACGTAAAATATGATTGAGAGTATGAATACTCGAACACAGCTCATGTCTTTTAGGTCTAGCTTCCATATACCACCCCTACCTTGTCACAACAAGGAAAGAAATTATACAAATGAACTTTTAACAAAGCACACCGGTTAATTGAAATGCATTCCATGTGACTACCTCATAATGCTGGTTGAGAGAATGCCAAGAGTGTGCAAAGCTGTCTAGGCAATAGTTGGCTACTTTGTTAAATAAATCCAAATATATTTGATATTCTTCACTTTTTTGGTTACTCCATGATAGATTACTACATGTCTTAACTATTATTAAACAATGTATAAAATAGTCCAAATAAAAACTTGAATGAGTAGATGTGTCAATTTTTGACTAGTACTGTACGTACTCCAGAGGCGGCGGGTGGGAAGAGTTATTTTGGACTGGCTCATTGTAACGGAATCAATGGCACGAAGTCAAACGTGGTTTCCGTATGTTTGATGTGTTCCATTTAAGCCATTACAATGAGCCTATCCTCCTATAACTCCTTCCACCAGCCTCCTCAGATACCCTTTAACCCTAAGCACATGGGCAATCACATATTCTGTATAGACTAAGACTCTTAGTTTCATCAGCCTTACCTCACTCTCTGTGACTGGTGCTGTGACAGCAGGTTTTGAGGATGGCTCGTCTTTAGTGGGTTTACTGGGCTTCTCTGATACCTTCTGAGGATGCAGGTCAAAAAAAGGACAAGGACTGAGGATGTACAGCGCCCGGTAAAGTCATCAAGTTGTATTCATATTGGATTGATTGATTGAGGTGATTTAGAATAGGGTACCGGAGGAGGAGCTTTGGGCTTGACAGAGCTGAAGAGGTCATCTTCATCATCACCAAACAGTGTTGGAGCTGCCGACTTCACTGAGCTTGGCCTGGAGCTCTGAGACAGGAACACAGCATTTTATCATCACTACTATCATTCGTACAATTGATTTATCACTCAAAGGGGTAGCAAGTATTACGCGCGTCAATGTGCTGATGCAATACAAGACATCCACCCTGGTCATGGTGAGTGCAGGTGTTTTGCTATAGCCCAATACTTACACTTAAACCCTCTCACTAAGCCTACTGTCCCTAGAACTCACCATAGACTTGTCAGGTGTGGCGAAGATGTCAACTTCAGGGTCGTTGTCTCTCTGCTGAGTCTGACTGAAGAGCAGTTCCTCATCCTGGAACACCCCGGTACTACTCTTGGTACGAGGACGCTCCTCCGCAGGCTGACAGACAGACACAGGATTTACAGACACACACACACACAGGAATTGTCAATAGTATGAATGAAATATTTTAAACCTTTAGTGTGTTTTTGGCAACTGGTTTGGTGGGTATGGAGATAGGGGCAGTCCAGTCAGCACCCTCCTCTTCCACATCATCAAACAGACTGAGGGTGTTCTTCTTAGTTTTGGCCTCCTTCTCCAAGGGGGGCGGGCCCTCAGACAGGTAGTCATCAACATCCGGGTCGCCCAATGGGCTCTTAGTCTGCTTGTTTAGGCACAGGAAGACAGAAAGTCGTCAAAGTGAGTACAGCACCTCACACTCACAGGCATAGGAGCAGGGCTCCATCTCAATTCACCTTCCTCTCTCTTTGCCTCTTTCAACTATATTGGAGGAAATGTTCCAAGGTCACTCACCTCAGGTCTTTATTGTCCAATTGGTTTTGAGAAAGAGACTAGGAGAGGTAATGTGAGGAATCACAGAAATATTCATTGGGAAACGTCCCTAATGGTCAAAACTAGGTTATGATCAGGATTGGGTGAGTTTAGCTGATCGTAGATCTGAGCTTAGAGAGAATTTCTACCCTAAGTCTTATGTAGCATCTCACCTTGGCTGCTGCCAGTCTGTCTCCCAGCACGTTGATCCCTCCAAACAGACTGACGGCCCCTACTGGCTTCTTCTTACTCTCACTGCCCTCTAGTGGAGAAGACAGGGATGGCACCTCAGGACTCTTGTATTTCGCTACCCTCTCCTCCTCTGTAGGTTTCTCCTCCACTAGGGGAGGAAGTGGTGCAGTCACATCTGGTTTGTCTATCTGGAGCAGCGAGGGGGCTGGGGAGGCTACAACAGATGCCTAGAGAACACAATAAGGGGACAGGAAAAAAGGGTAAGAGCTGGGGGGTAAAGGACTGAAATAGCACTGATTACAGACACAGCTATCAATGCAGGGATGTTACCACACATACAGTATATTTATATGAACAGTACGTCAAAACAGTACTTTCTTACGACAACGATATTCATTCAATATGTTTATTGTTTTAAAATAATAGACAAGAGCCTAGACATTACTGAAGTATCTTTTTTAACAATTCCATTGTTGCCTTGAAGGCTTTTCACCTATAGGTTATTCATATATGCAAAATGGCACCCTATTCACTATATAGTGCACTACATAGGGACTAGGCTGTGGACAGAATCTGTAAACCATGCTTACTTTAGGGTCAGTAGAGCTGTTGGTGACGTTTGATTTGAAGCCGAAGAGGGATCCCTTATCTTCATCATCCTCATCTTCAAACAGGAGAGACACTCTCTGGTGCTTCTTCTGACTGCACCAACACACAGACATTTACACCACACCAAGACGTCATACTACAGATTTAGTATTTTTGTCTACTATTGCTATGACGTTTACCTCGACTCCTTGGTAGCAGCAAAGAGATCATCATCATCCTCATCAAACAGGATGTCTTTAGGAACTGCTTTGACACTGGGTAGACTAGATGGGGCACTAGTACTGGACTTCATCCCTCCAGTCTTACCCTCTGTCTTACCAGCACTAGGCTTGGAGCTCATCCACTGGTCCTAATGCAGAAAGAATACAAAAGGGTTAAATAGATATCATCTGTTGAAGTAATAGAAACAACCTTCACAAGAAAGACTGGTTCAAAATCTACCTTTCTGGTGTTTGCAGATTTGTAGGAATAGGATGGGTGTAAGCTATATTCAATTTGTCACATGCGCCAAATACAACAAGTGTAGACTTCACCGGGAAATGCTTACTTACAAGCCCTTAACCAACAGTGCAGTTAAAGAAGAAAATATTTACCAAGTAGATTCAAATAAAAGTAATAATAAAAAGTAACACAATAAGAATAACATAACAAGGCTATATACAGGGGAACCGGTACCGAGTCAGTGTGCAGAGGTACAGGCTAGTTGAGGTAATCTGTACATGTAGGTGGGGGCAAAGTGACTATGCATAGGTAACGAACAAAACAGTGAATATATAAAATTGTAAATTGTCCGGTGGCGATTTTATGAATTGTTCAGCAGTCTTATGACTTGGGGGTAGAAGCTGTTGAGGAGCCTTTTGGTCCTTCCGGTACCGATGGCCGTGCAGAAGCAGAGAAACCAGTCTATAACTTTGGCGACTGGAGTCTGACAATTGTATGGGCTTTCCTCTGACACCTCCTATTATATAGGTCCTGGATGGCAGGAAGCTTGGCCCCAGTGATGTACTGGGCTGTTTGCACTACCCTCTGTAGCACCTTACGGTCAGATGCCGAGCAGTTGCCATACCAGGCGGTGATGCAACCGGTCACGATGCGCTCAAACGTGCAGTTGTAGAAGCTTTTTGAGAATCTGGGGACCCATGCCAAATCTTTTCAGTCTCCTGAGGGGATAAAGGTTTTGTTGTGCCCTCTTCACAACTGTCTTGGTATGTTTCAACCATGATAGTTTGTTGGTGATGTGGACCCCAAGGAACTTGAAACTCTTGACCCACTCCCGGACAGCCCCGTCGATGTTAATGGGGGCCTGTTCGGCCCTCCTTTTCCTGTAGTCCACAATCAGCTCCTTTGTCTTGCTCACATTGAGGGAGAAGTTGTCCTGGCACCACACTGCCAGTTTTCAGACCTCCTCCCAATTGGCAGTCTCATTGTTGTCGGTGATCAGGCCTACCACTGTTGTGTCGTCAGCAAACTTAATGATGTTGGAGTCGTGTTTAGCCACACAGTCGTGGGTGAACTGGGAATACAGGAGGGGACTAAGTACACACCTCTGAGGGTCCCCAGTGTTAAGGATCAGCGTGGCAGACGTGTTGTTGCCCATCCTTACCACCTGGGGGGGGCGGCCCGTCAGGAAGTCCAGGACCCAGTTGAGGAGGGAGGTGTTTAGTCACAGGGTTCTTAGCTTATTGATGAGCTTCATGGTTACTATGGTGTTGAACGCTGAGCTGTAGTCAATGAACAACATTCTCACATAGGTGTTCCTTTTGTCCAGGTGAGAAAGGGCAGTGTGGAATGCGATTAAGATTGCGTCATCTGTGGATCTGTTGGGGTGGTATTCGAATTGGAGTGGGTCTTGCGTGTCTGGGAAGATGCTGTTGATGTGAGCCATGACCAGCCTTTCAAAGCACTTCATGGCTACCGACGTGAGTGCCACGGGGCGGTAATCATATCATCATTCTCTTATTTGGGCACAGGGACTATGGTGGTCTGCTTGAAACATGTAGGTTTTATAGACTCGGTCAGGGAGAGGTTGAAAATGTCAGTGAAGACACTTGATCCGCGCATGCTTTGAGTACATGTCCTGGTAATCCGTCTGGCCCAGTGGCTTTGTGAATGTTGACCTTTTCAAAGGTTTTGTTCACATCAGCTACCGAGAGCGTTATCACACAGTCATCCAGAACAGCTGGTGCTCTCGTGCATGCTTCAGTGTTGCTCGCCTCGAAGCGAGCATAAAAGCCATTTAGCTCGTCTGGTAAGCTTGCGTCACTGGGCAGTTCCCTTTGTAGTCCGTAACAGTTTTCAAGCCCTATCTGAAGCCGTCCTAAGCCCATTGGATGGCAGAGCCATCACAATATTGCTATCACCATATTGCTTACCTCTGCAGGTATTTCAGATCTGTGAATACCAAAGGGGTAGTGGCTAAAGGAGGGGGCTAAGGGTTATTTTCTGACAGGCTGAAGTTGAACTGAAGATTATGTAGCAAAGTTCCTTTCCCTCCCATTACCTCATCATCACTGAAGATGGAGCTAGAGACAGGTTTCTTGACTTTTGGAGTGACAGCTTTAGCTTGGCTTGGTTTAGACTTCTTCGCAGACGCAAACAGATCCTGCATGATGCAAGAAAGTGGTTAGATATGAAGACGCAGTTACAAATTCTAATATTTTTGGGAACGAAATAGGTTAGGGTCATTTTCTCACTTCTTCCTCCTCGTCATCGAAGATGGACAGAGGAGCTTTGCTCTGGGTTGTGTGTTCAGGTTTAGACTGACTCTTAGGGATGGTTTGAAATATCTAGAAAGACAGAGACAGAGAAAGGTGAGGTTACATCTGTAAAACAATACCATGCTTCATAATCAACCTAACGTTCTAAGCATTAATTGTACGGCTCATGTAGATATTGATGTAATTGATAAGCATGAGAAGTACCTCCATCAACAACATTCAGGAAATGGATGCATACTTGAGAATGAGTGTTAAAAAAGAAGCACACCTGTGAGTCCTCATCGTCAGAGAACAGACTCTTCGCCTGGGTTTTTTCTGTCTGCTTAGTCGGGGTTTTCACCACGTCTGGAGGAGGGACGTTCTGTAATGAACAACATGGGGGGGAATAAAAGGAGCGCAAGAGAAATAAATAGAGAGTTAGGAAGAAAGAGTGAGGGAGATAAAAGATGAGTGAGATTGTAGATAGATAAAGACATGGATGAGAGAGATGATGGGTAGATGAAAGAGGAGTCCCACCTCCTCTGACTCTTCGCTGGTGGAGGAGGGCTGTCGTTTCTTCAGTGCCTCAGTTAGTAGGCTCTTGGTACCAGGACCAAACATGGAGACGCCTCCTGCTGGCATCTTAACACAACCAACAACCATCATTACCACAACCATCAGCATAATTGATTACTAAAACCAAAAATCATCAACAGCACAACTAATCAACACTACTGTAAGTAAGCAACTTATAATCATGATAACCAAGTGCCCTAAATCCATTATAGTCAATCAACACTTGTTAATATGGAAACCCAATGTACACGTGTGTATATTCACCTTTTTCTGAGGAGCCTGTTTCACCTCTTCTTCCTCCTCCACCACCTCCTTCCTGCTCTGTAGAGTGGGTGGGGCGACAGAGCTCTCACCAAAGATGTCACCATCCTCATCATCTCCTCCAAACAGATCCACCGTCTTCTCTTGCTTGGATTTCTTCTGTTCAGCTGAACACAGGTAACATATTAGTGCTTGCGATGAATACAGTTTTAGTGCTTCAATCTATAGCTAGATGACTTCTGATATCTCCAGGACTGATAAGTATCATTTTGGTCTTAAACGGTTGTCTAGTACTGTCTTTTTGCTAGCTAGGGCCATTAAGTGCTGTCTGTCTTCTCAGTAGCCTACTTGGTTTGTGAACTGCTGACAACTTGCAGCTAATTGTTGACACACCAACCACTATTAAAAAGGGTATTTCAGTTTAGATTTCCACTTACTTTTAGTTTTGAAGCATCATCCAGACAGTTGGTTTGGTCTGAGTTCCATTCCTGAGATTTCTCTAGCTGGCTTAGTTGCTTGCATGAGCCATATAGTAGTAGTAGTTGTGGCCAGACTCAACAAAAAAAACGTGCTTCAAAACATCCCCACAAGAAACTCTACAGCCATCTCAGGTCTTGTGGGCTATACATGCATATCAATATCAAAACACTTGGCTATTTTCACTATTACGAGCATAAATGTGTTTAACTTCAATTGTGCTTACTTCCTGTTTTCGCAGTCACACATACATATTATGGTTCGAGGCAAGTGCAGTGCAGACACAGCATTCAAGCTTTACACCACCTAAAATCATTCAATCAAAACATGTCTGAATCGGACAGCTACGAGCCTGAAAAGGATGCATACTTTGCAGAACCATATTTATACTGAACAAAAATATAAAAAACACAACATGCAACAACTTCAAAGATTTTACTGAGTTACAGTTCATAAGGAAATCAGTCAAAATACATTAATTAGGCCCTAATCTATGGATTTCACAGAATTGGTCACAGATACCTTAAAATAAATAGGGGTGTGGATCACAAAACCAGTCAGTATCTGGTTTGACCACAAGCAGCGCGGACATCTTTGCATAGCTTTGATCAGGTTGTTGATTGTGGTCTATGGAATGGGGTCCATCTTATTCCAATGGCTGTGCAAAGTTGCTGGATATTGGTGGACCTGGAACACAGTCATACACGTTGATCCAGAGAATCCCTAACATTCTCAATTGGTGACAAATCTGGTGAGTATGCAGGCCATTAAAGAACTGGCACATTTTCAGCTTCCAGGAATTGTGTACAGATCCTTGTGACATGGGGCCATGCATCATCATGCTGAAACATGAGGTGATAGCGGCAGATTAATGGCACAATGGGCCTCATGATCTCGTCACGGAACATCTGTGCATTCAACTTGCCAAAGAAAAAATGCAATTGTGTTTGGTGTCCGTAGCTTATGCCTGCCCATACCATAACCCCACCATGGGGCACTCTGTTCACAAGGTTGATATCAGCAAACTGCTCGCACACACAACGTCATGTGCGCCATCTACCATCTGCCCAGTATAGTTGGAACTGTGATTCACCCGTGAAGAGCACACTTCTCCAGCGTGCCAGTGGCCATCAAAGGTGAGCATTTTCCCATTGAAATCGGTTATGACGCCGAACTGCCATCAGGTCAAGACCCTGGTGAGGATGACGAGCACACAGTTAAGAGAGTTTACGCAAACCCACAGTTTCAGCTGCCCGTGTGGCTGGTCTCAGACAATCCCGCATGTGAAGAAGCCAGATGTGGAGGTCCTGGCTGGAGTGGTTACACGTGGTCTGATGTTGTGGGGCCGGTTGACCCTACTGCCAAATTGTCTTAAATGATGTTGGAGGCTGCTTATGGTAGAGAAATTAACATTTTATTCTGTGGAAACAGCTCGGGTGGACATTCCTGCAGTCAGCATGACAATCGCATGGTCCCTCAACTTCAGACATCTGTTGCATTGTCTTGTGTGACAAAAGTGCACATTCGAGTGGCCTTTTGTCCCCAGCACAAGGTGCACCTGTGTAATGATCATGCTGTTTAAATCAGATTCTTGATATGCCACACCTGTCAGGTGGATAAATTATCTTGTCAAAGGAGAAATGCTCAACCAATTTGTTCACATTTTACAGAAATACAGTAAGCTTTTTGTGCGTATGAAACATTACTGGGATCTTTTATTTCAGCTCATGAAACGTGATCACGACTTTACATGTTGTGTTTATATTTTTGTTCACTATATTTAAAGAAAATCAAATTTAGATATTTTGTAGTTTTTTCAAAATATGTGCGTGTTTTCTATACCTGTTCGATCCTCTCCCTGTAGGCTTTTTACAGACGCTCCCCACCCCTTTCTAAATTTAGTGTACACTGCACTCACAACCTATGTAGAATTCTTGGTCTCAGCGTTTGGAACTGCCGATCTGTGGTCAAGAATGCTGAGTTCATCTCAGTCTATGCTGCTCTTCAGTCCCTAGACGTTTTGGCCATGATGGAGACATAGATCACCCCAGAGAACACTGCTACTCCAGCTCCTCCCTGCCTACGTGTTCTGTCATAGTCTGAGACAGGGCTACTTATTTGTGGAGATTCTCTTTTCTCCCTGACTCAGTTGTCTTGCTCCTCAATTGACTTCCATGCGGTCACTGTCACTTGTCAACTCACGTTTAACATTGTGAGTTCCTCAATGAGTTTGACATTGTGATAAGCGCATTTCCTGACAACTGCTAACCGCTTTTCGTACTAGGTGACTTCTACCTCCCGATGTCTGCCATCGATTAATTACTTTCCCATACTTGGTCTTTTGATCTCACCATTTCTTGACCTCATCTTTACTAGAGACTGGTAGCCTACTAATCTCACTGCCCCCCCCAGGTCTCTTATCACTACTTAGTTTCCTTTTCTGTCTCCCTCTCCTCCAATCCTACCCACTCAGACCCGAACCAGATTGTCATGCGCCGACGTAATATTCTCTCCCTTCTGCTAAATCCTTCTCCCTCCGTTCTCCTGATTCTGCCTCTTCGACCCTCCTCTCCTCCCTTTCCACATCCTATGACTCGCACTGTCCCCTTTCCTTCAGTCTTGGCCCTCCCCTCCTGTTCCATGGCTCATTGCAAGTGTACAGAAACTTCCGGGGGACCCATCATTTTTTCACTCCCTCCCCTCTTCCTTCTCTTCATCTGTATCCTCTGCTAAAACAACTTTCTATCACTCTAAATGTCAAGCTTCTGCCTCTAACCCTATGAAATTATTTTCCACCTTCTCATCCCTCAATCCTCCACATGGATGACTTTGTCGACACTTTGAAAATAAGGTTGACAACATCCGCTCCTCATTCGCTCAGCCTATTGAGTCCACTGGCCCCACTCCCACAGAACTACCCTATGCCTTGACCTCTTTCTCCCATTTCCATATTAAATCCTGAGACTAGTGAAGTCTGGCTGCCCAAGAACCTTCCCGCTTGACCCCATCCCCTCCTCCAGACAATCTCTGGAGACCTTCTCCCATTCCTAACTTCCCTGATCCCTGACCACTGGCTGCGTCCCCTCTGACTTCAAAATGTCAAGAGTCGATCCACTCAAGAAACCAACACTACAGATCGATATCACTTCTTACTTTTCTTTCAAAAACACTTGAGCGTGCTGTCTCTGACCAACTCTCTCGCTATTCCTCTCAGAACAATCTTCTTGACCCTAACCAGTCAGGCTTCAAGAGTGGTCACTCAGAGACAGCTCTCCTCTGTGTCACAGTGGCTCTCCACATTGCCAAAAATGACCCTCTCCTCTGTTTTCATCCTCCTAGATCTATCCACTGTCTTCGACTATCATATCCTCCTCTCCACCCTCTCAGGGCTGGGTTTCTCACTCTGCACACCCGTGGATAGAGTCCCACCTGCCAGGCAGTTCCTATCAGGTGACGTGGAGAGGATGTGTTTCTGCACCACGTACTCTCACTACTGGTGTCCCCCAGGACTCAGATCTAGGCTCTCTCCTCTTCTCTCTATACACAAAGTCACTCGGCACCATCATATCCTTACATGGTCTCTCCTATCATTGCTATGTGGGTGATACTAAACTACTTTGCTCCTTTCCCCTCTTCTGACACCCAGGTGGCGACACACATCTCTGTGTGCCTGGCAGATATCTCATCTTGGATGTCTACCCACTACCTCAAGCTCAACAAGACAGAGCTGCTCTTCTATCCAGGGAAGGCCTGCCCGCTCCAAGAACTCTCCATCACTGTTGACAACCCCACGGTTCTCTGCAAAGCATTGACTCACTCCTACAGGTTCATGCTCTACAACATCTAATGTACGACCCTGCCTCACACAGGAAGCGGCGCAGGTCCTAATCCAGGCACATGTCATCTCCTGTCTGGACTACTGCAACGAGGTGTTGGCTGGGATCCCTGCTTATGCCATCAAACCCCTACAAATTATCCAGAATTCTGCAGCCCGCCTGGTGTTCAACCTTAAGTTCTCCCATGTCACTCCCCTCCTCCGCACACTCCACTGGCTTCCATTTGAAGCTCACTATGCTCAAAACCTACACCCCAACCAGAGTACTCCATTCTGCCACCTCCGGTCCCTCCCAAAGGCCTTATGTGAACTAACACTTGCACTTTACTTTTTTCCTCCTTACGAGCTCTGACTTTGTTGATAGCTACTTTGAGGAAAAATGTACTTACTATGACTGAGATATGTGGTTGTCCCACATACCTATCTTAAGACGAATGCACTAACTAAGTTACTCTGGATAAGAGCATCTGCTAAATGACTAAAATGCAAATGTAGTGAGGCAAAATGTTAGATGTGAAACTCATTGCATGAATGAAAATAGGGTGAAAATAGGCTGAGGCAATTTTCACTGATATTTTACAATCATTGATTTCAAGTTCGGATCACACCCAACGTGCTAAAGAGATAAGTCAGTCAAACAGTAACCTACCTGAGCTGGACTTCTTAAGGCTTTTGCCAGTGAAGAAGTCATCCTCTTCATCATCATCGAACAGCCCCCCTCCCCCTCCCCCTAAAGAGGTCTTTCTAGGGGCTGATGTCTGGGTCTTGTTGGATTTGGCTTGACTGCCGTTCTCTCTGCCCTTCACTGAATCAGAGTTATTGGGAATGCCAAACAGGCTGTTCTCTATGGGAAAAGAGGAGGACAGGATAGATTCAGAGGATGAGCTTCTCAATACCATTACAGAAATGTCAACATGTACTGTGTGTAGTCATGTTATGTAGCAGTATTTAGTTTGAATTGAACAAATTCCATTTCCAGTTCAAAAGGGGAAGAGTGAATCTGTACAGACATAATGTCCTCAAGCCCCCCAAAATTGTTAGACAGTTATTACTATGTTATAATCAATGTCATCTTTGAAAGGCCTTTGCTGTCCTTGAGGCATGTTTCTGTTACCTGGGAATATTGACACAGCCAATGAAGGAATCTTCTTAGCAGACTTGACAGGTTCTGGCAGAAACATAGAGAAATACAAGTTCTGTAAACAGGTCCAAGTCTCAATACTGTCCAGGAAAGAGCATCTAAAAATTACAAACGACAACTAAATTCGACACCGTGACCACAGCCACTGTACAAAATTAACAACATTCTCAACTAATAACATGCCCAAACTGAGAGAAAGGGGAAGCTACTATTTGAACTTGCCCAACAAGAAATGTTGGTTAACAAAACATTTTGCTACAAAGTGCCCTAAATAAAAAATGGTCTTGTTGGACAAGTTCAAATGTTAGTTGTAGGACCATTATTACCTGTGGCGTGAGCTGTGTTCCTGGTCTTCTCCTCTGCTACAGGCGGTTTCGGTGCATCAGAGAACAGATCCCCCTGGACAACAAACATATTATTAGGTCTGCTATGGATTCAGACAAAAATATATACTCTTTGGGAGCCTTTAACAGGCCAGATATATTTGGTTCTATCATATTAAATGAAATTACAATTGGTAAGTCACATTTAAAAATAAAGATATGGAAGCTACAAAAAGGCATTCAGGTGAGCATACTTCATCGTCGTCATCAAACAGTCCTCTTCCTCCACTGAAGAGGCCTCCTTTCCCTCCGAACGGAGAGAAGTCTTCGTCCTCCATCTTCGGCGGCCCAAACAACTCCTCACTCTCATCTTCAATAGCTACAACAACAAACAATCAGGTCTTTTGTCTACAAGAAATATATAGATTAAAAAAAATAAAAAATGTAATTTTATTAGAAAATAACTTGGATATAATTTTCTAATTCAGTTACTTTGAAGCTAGAATACCTCCACTGATGTTCTTCTGACTGAAGTGTTAGCTTCGCAGGGACAATATACACTGAGTGAACAAACATTCAGAACACCTGCTCTTTCCATGACAAACTAAACATGTGTATCCAGACAAAAGCTATGATCCCTTATTGATGTACCTAGTTAAATCCAATTAAATTCAGTTTAGATGAAAGGGAGGAGACAGGTGGTTAAAGAAGGATTTTTAAGCCATTCAGAGGGTGAATGGGCAAGACAAAGGGTTTAAGTGCCTTTGAACAGGGTATGCCAGTTGGTACCAGGCATTGGAGTCAACATGAGCCAGCATCCCTGTGGAACACTTTCATCACCTTGTCGAGTCCATGCCATGATGAATGAGGGCAAGGGGGGGGGGGGGGGGTGAAACACAATATTAGGAAAGTGTTCCTAATGTTTGGTATACTCAGTGTAATTGGATGCATGGAGTGTGAGATTAGGTGCTTGTTGATGACGCAAAGTAACAGAAACCCTCCTTTACATAAGTGAGTGAATGAATGTCCTACCCTGTGGCCTTTCAGTCTTGGGCTCTTTCTTTGTTTTACTCTTCTTCTTAGAGGCAGACGATAATGCTTCATAGAGGTGACATGGGAAAGGAAACATGAGCATGCAAATGCAGAACAATAATATGAAGTGAAACATCTATGTACTCTTGTAATTCGCAAAGACAAACATGTTCTGCTGTATGGCATCACATTTGATGTATGGCCTACAAACTGAAAACACATCTTCAAGTCTATATGGAGCAAACAGTGATGATACGATTCAAACAGGGAGGAAAGATGATTTACTTTAGGTGTGCCAAACGGTTTCTGTATACAAATTAGGGCCTGGTGTTTTGCTCAATCACATAACATAGCAAGATTTTATCCTGTATTTTAAGCATGAATTGAGAATTACAACAAAAATTGAAGCAATTGTCTGAGGATGATGCTGGACCATCTGACATAAAAAGGAAATAAGTGGGCAGGGCAATAAGTTATCTATAGCAGAAACACACTGGTACCCAGGCTAGTAGAGAAGATCATACAGAAACAGGGAGTGTGTGCAGGGCCGGCCCGCCCATCAGGCAGGATTAGAGCGGCAGATTGACAAGGGCAGTATTTTCCGAGCTAAACTGACCAAGACGCACCCACTTTGACAAAGACAAGGGTGCACAATATCTATCTTGTCCATGCCCAGAGCGCCTCTCCACTGCTGCTGTTGGAGAGACGCAGCGCAGCGGCACTCAACCAAAACTCTGTTAATTTTCCAACAAGTAGAGTGTCTACAGCCTCTGGCGCCCTATCAAATAGCAATGTGCTTCGATGTGAATATGAATTAACATGTTAACACACCATATCCTACAAACAGGACAGGTCAAAACACAATTTTCCAACTGTTAGAGTCTCTATAGCCCTGGCAGATGGCCTTGCACCTAAAATCATTCAAATTCTACTTCGCGGGTATAGGAGGAGGGCAGGAAGTTTTTTTTGTCTAGCCTCGGGCGTCATATATATATGCTTAAATCTATAACAAAGTAGAACTATAGGAAATCTAAGATATGTCAAATAAATTATATCCATCTCAGGGCTCCAGCTATATATTTGGCTTGCTAGCTAAGTGGCTATATGTCAAGATGAAGCTTATTGGTTACAGCAGAGACTTTCGATCCTATCTTGTTGCATAAATTGTTTTGTGCGTTAAAATACAAAAATAAAACTTTTTTACATGTTACATTCAGCAATATTGTATGGTACAGAAACGGTATGAAAATCTGGATACTGCCCAACTTTAGTGTTGAACAGTTTGAAATACCGGTCATCATAGCTGCGGGAACTACCCCATGATAAATCATAATTTATTATAAAAATAAAAATGTGTGCGCACTGGATCTTTATGACTCCTGTATGATCAGACATAAATAGTAGTCAGCAGCACAGGGAAAGCACTCTCTCTGCAGCCATGCAGGTTATATCAAGTCAACTTACATGTGCGATCTCCCTCCGGCTTGCTGATAGGTTCCCCTTTGATTCTGGCGGCCAGCTCATCAGCAAAGGATGATGGTCCTGTGTTCTGAATGTGACACAAAGACTTACGTAAATGAGGTGGAATAGAACAATGTTGACTTACCTGGATAAATAAAGGTTGTAATATTTAATAAATTACCTGTTTGTAATAATGTTAATATCATTATCCAGCAGTAAACTTTAATCACAAGCATACCGTTATGCACTCATCATCGTCGTCATCATCATCATCTTTGTCCGATTCTCCGAATATGTCTGATTCTTCCCCCTCGTCGTCATCACTCAACATGGACGACTTCTGCAGAGGAAATCATTCAATGTCATCCATGCTGTTGCAAATTGCATTTACATTCCTGACTAAGATAAGAGCGTCTTCTAAATGACTAAAATGTCATCATTACCATTGTCACCATAAACAATAGCATTCTTATGGCCAGTGTCCAGTGTAGGTCCAGTGCACACTTTTCTGTTGTTTCGTCTTTGATTAAATTGGCAAATACCCTAATCATCCCTTGTCAGAATTGTTCACAGAGATACAATCCTGTGCATGTTATTGTTATCGCAAAGATATCCACCAACTCTGGGTTTGAACGTTGACCCTGACAGTCAAGAGTGAAATTGTCCTCACCTTCTTAATGCTGCTTGGCCTCTCCTCGTCCTGGTCAAAGTCTTCATCTGACTGCTGTTCACAAACACGACAGGGATAATACAATTATTTGAATCAAATAGAATTTTCTGTATTTTCACCTCGTTTGGATCAAGATTTAAAATTATGCCAACTTCACTCTCAAAAAAACATCTGTTTCTTTCTGGATGAGGAGAGAAAAAAAGTCTTACATCAGCATCTTTGCCATCTTCGCTGTCGATAACACTGTCCCGATCGCTGTCGATTGATATTTCTGTATTGTAAAAAAAAGAAAAAACAGTTTCAAAAAAATACATGACAGAGCTTTTCGACAGAGGTTACTCTTCCCAGCAGAGGTTGGAACCAGTTCTGGGAAGAGAAACGAAAATCGGAAAAGAACAACATTTTTCAGGTAACAGAATCAGAACCGGGAACGAAAGTGATCTATACTTATCTTGAAACAGTTAATTTAAAAGTATGGGAAACAGTTAAAGTTATTTTATGTTGAGGGCATTTTTTTTGGAGTCCCACAAAAAAAAAAAACAGAACAAAAGCACATATACAAAGCCCTCCCTCTGTCAATCAGTAACTTCTTCCAGTGTCTGGCTGCCAGCTGAGAATCTTTGAAGTGTGCGTGCCCCTCCGAAGCAGAGCTGTAGCCAGCTGACGTTAAAAGCATGATTCAAAAGATAAGGAGATGGATTTTTAATTAGAGAAGAATGGATTAACTTTTCAAAGCTAGTTAGGGATACTATATTTATCGCATTGGATTTATTAACTACAAAAAATTTTAAAAAGGTCTTATTAATTCTCTTCACGCACAAGATTGTTAGCTAGCTAAGCAAACTTTAAAGTTCGAAGACATTCAAAGTTCTTCCATAGAAGCCCTCCTCCGTATGTATAATTACAGGCCTAATTCAGATAATGCATGTCATCACAAGAACCCAAGCGATTCAATCTAAGGCTCTGCTCCTCCTCCACCCATCCTCACCCTATAGTTGTCTTTCCATCACGCATTTAAACATCTCACTGAGCTATAGTTTGCTTGCTCCATAGCAAGCTGCTCTATCAGCACTGCATGATTGGGGAAGTAATTTAATGTTGAGCTAAATGTAAAAAAGTATGATTTCAGAGGTTTAAAAAGGAACATAAAGGAACGATATAAACCAGTACTTTTTGGGGGTTTGAACCGGTTCAGAACTTTATTTTACTGGTCGGACCTGTGGAACGGAACAAAAAAAACAATACAATTTAATTTCCAACCCCTGCTTCCCAGTACGTGGAGGAAGCGTATTGTGATGCTCTCCAAACTGTGCCAAGAGTTGCTGGGCAAAAGTGTGAAAACTGCTTTGTTACATGTAGAACCACATGTACCCCTAAAGCAAAAATGATCAAACATTCTGTGATGCAGCACTGGCATCTACTTACATCTGATCCTACCCTGAGCCAACTATTGTTCAATAAACTATGTTCAAACTTCAGCAATAAAAACATGCTAGAGCAAGCATTAAATCTGGCTCCAAACAAAACCTCCTTGCGCGCCTCAGAAATGGCAATCATCCCTATGGCAATTGCGCACAGAGTAAAGTTTTTTTTTTTAACTGACTGTAGACACCCTCGGTCTGGTAAAAGGTTTTATTACATGTAACACTATGAATGTTAATTGCATCTTACGTTGCCCATGTGATATGGCCATAACATTTTTATTGACGAGTTCATCTGACTTTGAGAAAGTAGACAAAGGGCTTCATTGCCAAAATCCTGAAGTATCCCTTTAAGCAAAGAATTAGTGAGCATAAGAGCACTATAAGGCATAATGATGACAATTACCCTGTTGCCTGCCAATTGAAGAAAATGTTCAGTGTCTTAACGTTTTCAGGGTATTAAAAAAGTTTAACTTTCACGGAGAGGAGATAGCGCTGCCGCTATCAAGGAGCGGGAAACTAATCCGCATGCTTATAAGAAATCCCACGATGCCTTCGACGAACCATCAAACAAGAAAAGCATCAATACAGGACTAAGACCGGCTCTGACGCTCGTCGATTGTGGATTACAGGGAAACACACCCACGAGCTGCCCAGTTACGCAAACCTACGTGACGAGATAAATGGTTTCTATGCTCACTTTGAGGAAAGCAACGCTGAACCATGCATGAGAGCACCAGCTGTTCCGGACGACTGTGATCAATCCAATGTAGGTAAGACCATTAACTTCTTTGGGACTGGGGGGGCAGTATTGAGTAGCTTGGATGAATAAGGTGCCCAGAGTAAACTGCCTGCTACTCAGGCCCAAAAGCTAGAATATGCATATAATTAGATATGGATAGAAAACAATCTGAAGTTTCTAAAACTGTTTGAATGATGTCTGAGTATAACAGAACTCATATGGCAGGCAAAAACCTGAGGAAGAAATCCAACCAGGAAGTGAGAAATCTGAGGTTTGTAGTTTCAAGTCAGTGCCTATCCAATATACAGTCTATGGGGTCATATTGCACTTACTAAGGCTTCCACTAGATGTTAACAGTCTTTAGAACCTTGTTTCAGGCTTCCACTGTGAAGGGGGAGAGAATAAGAGCTGTTTCAACCAGGTGTCTGGCAGAATGCCATGAGCTCAGTCAGGTGTGCGACCGTGAGAGGTACCTGCATTCCTTTTCCTTTCTAAAGACAAATGAATTGCCCGGTTGAAAGAGTATTGAAGATTTATGATAAAAACATCCTAAAGATTGTTTTGATGGAAATGTCGTCTGAACGAAGTGCCTGTGCCATGTGAATTTGGAGTTGTGAACTAATCGCGCAACCAAAAAGGAGGTATTTGGACATAAATTATGGACTTTATGGAACAAAACAAACATTTGTGGAACTGGGATTCCTGGGAGTGTATTCCGATGAAGATCAAAGGTAGGTGAATATTTAGAACGCTATTTCTGAGTTTTGCGACACCTCTCCTTCTTTGGAAAATGGCAGTATTTTTTCTGTGACCTAACATAAATCGCAAGGTGTGCTTTTGCCGTAAAGCCTTTTTGAAATCAGACACTATGGTTGGATAAACGAGAAGTTTATTTTTAAAATGGTGTATAATACATGTTTGAGGAATTGTAATTATGAGATTTCTGATGTTTTGAATTTGGCGCCCTGCAATTTCACTGGCTGTTGTTGAGGTGGGGCTCGTGTCCCACATATCCCAGAGAAGTTAAACAGGTTAACATTCACAAGACCACAGATTACCAGACGTGTACTCAGAGCATTCGCTGACCAGCTGGCTTCACTGACTTTTTTTATTTCTCCCTGACCCAGTCTGTAACACCTACAGTTGAAGTTCGAAGTTTACATAAACTAGTTTTAATGACGCCAACCTAAGTGTTTCATCCACTCCACAAATTTCTTGTTAACAAACTATAGTTTTGACAAGTTGGTTAGGACATCTACTTTGTGCATGACACAAAGTCATTTTTCCAACAATTGTTTTCAGACAGATTATTTCACTTATAATTCACTGTAACACAATTCCAGTGGGTCAGAAGTTTGCATACACTAAGTTGACTGCACCTTTAAACAGCTTGGAAAACCACAGAAAATGACGACATGGTTTTAGAAGCTCCTGATTGACTCAAATGATGTCAAGTAGCCTATTGGAGGTGTACCTGTGGATGTATTTCAAGGCCTACCTTCAAACTCAGTGCCTATTTGCTTGACGTCATGGGAAAATCAAAAGAAATCAGCCAAGACCTCAGAAAAATAATTGTACACCTTCACAAGTCTGGATCATCCTTGGGAGTAATTTCCAAACACCTGAAAGCACGACATTCATCTGTACAAACAATAGTACACAAGTATAAACACCATGGGACCACACAGCTGTCATACCGCTCAGGAAGAAGAAGCGTTCTGTCTCGTAAAGATGAACGTACCTAGGCCCAAAAAGTGCAAATCAATCCCAGAACAACAGCAAAGGACCTTGTGAAGATGCTGGAGGAAACAGGTACAATAGTATCTATAACCACACTAAAATGAGTCCTATATCGACATAACCTGAAAGGCCGCACAGCAAGGAAGAAGCCACTGCCATAAAAAAAATCCAGACTACGGCTTGCTACTGCACATGGGGACAAAGATCGTACTTTTTGGAGAAATGTCCTCGTCTGATGAAACAAAAATAGAACTGCTAGGCCATAATGGCCATTGTTATGTTTGGAGGAAAAGGGGGAGGCTTGCAAGCTGAAGAACACCATCCCAACCGTGAAGCACGGGGTGGCAGCATCATGTTGTGGGGGTGCTTTGCTGACTGGTGCACTTCACAAAATAGATGGCATCATGAGGGAGGGAAATTATGTGGATAAATTAAAGCAACATCTCAAGACATCAGTCAGGAAGTTAAAGCTTGGTCGCCAATGGGTCTTCCAAATGGACAATGACCCCAAACATACTTCCAAAGTTGTGGCTTTGGAAAATGGCTTCAGGACAACAAAGTCAAAGTATTGGAGTGGCCATCACAAAGTCCTGACCTCAATCCAATAGAACATTTGTGGGCAGAACTGAAAAAGCGTGTGTGAGTAAGGAGGACTACAAGCCTTACTCAGTTGCAACAGCTCTGCCAGGAGGAATGGGCCAATATTCCCCCAACTTGTTGTGGCAAGCTTGTGGAAGGCTACCTGTAATGTTTGACCCAAGCTAAACAATTGAAAGGCAATGCTACCGAATACTAATTGAGTGTATGTAAACTTCTGACCACCTGGGAATGTGATGAAATAAATAAAAGCTGAAATAATTTACTCTACTATCATTCTGACATTTCACATTCTTAAAATAGTGATCTAACTAACCTACGACAGGTAATTTTTACTAGGATTAAATGTCAGGAATTGTGAAAAACTGACTTTAAATGTAATTGTCTAAGGTGCATGTAAAATTCTAACTTCAACTGTACATGTTTCAAGCAGACTACCATAGTCCCTATGCTCAAGAACACTAAGGTAACCTGCCTAAGTGACTATTGTCCCATAGCACTCACATCTGTAGCCATGAAATGCTTTGAAAGGCTGGTCATGGCTCAAATGAATACCATCATCCTAGACACCCTGGAGACCCTAAAAATTGTCAAAGACTCCAGCCACTCGTCATAGACTGTTCTCTCTGCTACCGCACGGCAAGCTGTACCAGTGCACCAAGTCTGGAACCAATAGGACCCTGAACAGCTTTTACCCTCAAGCCATAAGACTGTTAAATAGTTAACCAAACAGCTACCCGGACTAGCTGCATTTACCTTCTTTTTTTCTCATCACATACACTGCTGCCACTGTTTAATATCTGTCACTATATAATCAAGTTACCATTACTCATTGTGTATGTATTATGTTTTACTTTCTATTATTTCTCTCTGCATTGTTGGCAAGTAAGCACTTCACTGCTAGTCTACACCTGTTTAACAAAGCATGTAACAAATAAAATGTGATTTGAACACAGAAAACGCGGTGCAAAAGGGAACTCTTTCGGGCTCAAACACTTGGTACTTTACATCCATCAGGGCTTCCTGATGATTTTGACATGAGGGCCATGCTTTAATACGTTTCCCCCTAACCCCTGGCTTTATGTGGTTCCTGTCATTTATGACTTTTTTAGCCTGAGGCTTTTCCTGGTCTTAAAAAGAAAAGAAATGTGTTTATGCATTATGTAAAAAGGTATAAAAATAAATGAACTGTCAAAAATATACTGAAACGAAAAAATATAAACTGTCTCGAAGTCAAGACTTCCTGAGAACTGATTACTGATGTGCCTCCTGGCATTTGTGTACACAGCTTTTGCTCATCATGTCAGATTGCATTGACGTACGTTGCCTATATGTGGTCTCATGTGTTTTGTATGCTCTGATGAAGGTCTGCCAACCAAAAGCGCAGCCTAAATAAATAGAAAATTGTGCATTGATCTGGAGTGTGCAGAGAATTATTTTCATTCCCGAAAAAATACATGAGAAACATTCATGTTACACAAGAAACACAATGCTTGGAAGAGAGTATTGAACACTAACAATATAAACACATGCTAAGAAAATACACAGACTTTCTTTCAGTAGAAATAGTATATTACGAAAAGAGTTGAAGTGACCTACCTTCACTGGAAAGGTCTCCCAGTCCTATGTCGTCTTGCTCCATAAAAAGTTGAGAGCCAATAAGATACGGTAAAGGCCTGTCCACATACAGGTCCTACAGACACAGCGAGAGGTGGGTTGGAGAGAGGGGGGAGAAAGCAGACAGATAACATTGGTCAACACGGGCAGAACCATTCAAATGGACCTCAAAAACACACCTTTTACATCAACAATTGTCACAAAGTAGTTATTACGACCTAGACCCAAAAGAGAAATCAGAAGCAGAGTGGCAAGGAAAGATTAACCAGGGAAGAAAACTTGAGAGGAACCAAAAACTCAGAGGAGTGCCAATCCTCTCTCAGATGTACTGGATAGGTATTAATTAGGGGTGTAACAGTTAACCAAAACCAACATTTCGGTACGTATTGCAGTTTTGGGGGAAAGGATTGGTTAGGTTTCGGAAATGCCAACAGTTACTGTAGTTAATATTGGTTGACTTACGAAAACATGAAGTGTTGGTATTCCTGATTTCATATACACTCCATGGCCAAGAACATTTCATTCCAAATTTATAGGCATTGATATGGAGTTAGTCCCCCCTTTGCTGCCTTAACAGCCTCCACTCTTCTGGGAAGGCTTCCCACAAGGTGTTGGAACATTGCTGTAGCGTTAGAATTTCCCTTCAAAGGAACTACAGGGCCTAGCCCGAACCATGAAAAACAGCCCCAGACCATTATTCCTCCTCCAACGAACTTTACAGTTGGCACTATGCATTGCGGCAGGTAGCATTGTCCTGGCATCAGCCAAACCCAGATTTGTCAGTTTGGCATGCCAGATTGATCACGCCAGAGAACGGGTTGACTGCTCCAAAATCCAATGGCGGCGAGCTTTATACCACTCCAGCCGACGCTTGGCATTGTGCATGGTGCTCCTAGACGTTTCCACTTCACAATAACAGCACTTACAGTTAACCGGGGCAGCTCTAGCAGTGCAGACATTTTACTAACTGACTAGTTGGAAAGGTGGCATCCTTATGACGGTGCCATGTTGAAAGGCACTAAGCTCTTCAGCCAATGTTTGTCTATGGAGATTGCATGGCGGTGTGCTTGATTTTATACACTTGTCAGCAAAGGGTGGAGCCGAATCCACTAATTTGAAGCGGTGTTAACATACTTTTGGCCATTTAGTGTATTATTAGGAGTCATATAATTAAGCAATAAGGCACCAGGAGGTGTGGTATATAGCCAATATACCACTGCTAAGGGCTGCTCTTAAACTCGAGCTGTGGTATGTTGGTCATATAACACAAACCCCTGAGGTGAATTATTGCTATTATAAACTGGTTACCAACGTAATTAGAGCAGTAACAAGAAATATTTTGTCATACATGTGGTTTACGGTCTGATATACCACTGTCAGCCAATCAGCACTCAGGGCTCGAACCACCCAGTTCATAATGCCTGATAAGAGCACAATCAGGAATACCACAAGTTGTATTTTCTTCACTGAAAACACACAATTGCTCATCAACAACACTAAAATAAAGTGCAATATGGGTGTGAAATCAATATGTAAACATTGCTCAGACATTGTATAGGCCTATGCTATAATGTTTTCTAACCAAGAGAAAAATATGCATACTTGTGTGACTCTCATAAAGGGGGTGTGTCTGTAGCACGGTCCTTCACATTTCCCACTCAGGCGTAACGTGACGGGCTGTCACTGTTAAGTAGCTCTCTGAAGCCCTGGAGGTCCATCCATCTGTAGTAAGCGGAACACTGAAGGCATTGGCCAATTCTTTGACAACTTCTGCTTCAGCTTTCTTATATAGAGTGGGTACTACCTGTTTGATGAAATGGGTGCAAGAGCGCGAAGTTCGTAATGTGGCTAGAGCACTTTCACATGGTGTTAAAACCCCCTATTCTTCTCAACCACCAAGAATGTGCGCATATTCACGGCTATAAACGTACCTAATCGCCCTTGTAATTTCTTTGGCCAGGTCAGAATCAGCTGCGAAGAGCTGCTTGAATGCAGACGGAAGACAAAGTTGTGTTGTTTTTTTTTCTCCGGTGGTAGGACTACTGGGGTGAAGTTTGCATAAATGTGTCAACATGTTTGAGGTGATGGCAGCTACATAGGCCATTCTCGTTGAGCAGTGGCGACATACTCTCTCTGTCCATCGCCGTTGTAATCTACTGGAAGGCCAAAACGTTCCCAAACTGGAAACGATGGAGAATCCTCTTGGTTTGTCGACCCCACCATTAGCCATCATACAGAACAAGTTTCCGGCTGTGCCTCACAAAAGGACAGTTTGAAATGCGCCAATTAAGACATTAATTTTGATTACAACGTGCCCATAAACTCTAGTTGTTTTAACAGAACAGCGTGAAATGTTATTTCAGCTCAGATTTACTCAAGAGGCATACAATATGGCGTAGGCATAGGTTAGGTAGGGAAGGAATAGGTAGGCCGAGGTCTTTTTTTATGTATTAATTCAGATTCACAGTGAGGACTAAACCAAGGTCCCTGTACCGAACGGTTCGGTACGAATACACGTATTACACCACTAGTATTAATCCTAACATGATATCTGCAGGCATAAGTTACTTGAATTTCATCTGTAATCCTGTATGTTTCCAGATGATTCCACCCTCACCTTGGGCTCTAGTATTGGCTCCACTCTGTCTGTGGCCTCCTCGTCCTCCGAGTCAGAGTTTCCAGCTTTGATGTCCAATTGTTCAAAGGCAGAGTCTAGCACCCTCAGACCGAAGTTCACTGCTTCCTGGACCTTAGGGATAAGCTCAGCTTCCTTCTGCTCACGAGTCTTCTCCTGAGGGGGAATTAAATTTAACATTAACTCGAGGGAGGAAATTAAGATGTTATGTGTAGACCTGTGACATCACAAAAAAAACGACATTCCCGGGAAGGAGCAGGTAGATTATTTACCAGTTCAGGTTGTCTCTCCAAGGTCTCAGCCTTTGGCACTGGCTCCTCCACCTCCTCGTCATATACTCTCTGAGGTCAACAAACACAAAGACCAGTAACATCACACAATCAATACAAGAATGAGTTAGAATCAAACATAACACCCTCTGTGATATAGACAGAAAACAGCAGAGCCACCATCAGTAACCACATGATTAAATACAACTCAGTTTCTCATAGTCCCAGGGGGATGACTTCCACATTTTCCTTACCATGTAACACAATTAATATTTTCTTAATTAGGTTAAAAGCTTGTTAAATTTCAAAAGTTCTGGGAAATGTCAAACACAGCACAACCATCATCTAAAGAAGAGGGGCACCGAGCTCAACAGAGGAACAAGATACGGGTTGTGTTCATTTAGGCACACCAAAGTCAAATAAAAGAAACTTAAAAAATCTGTAACAAAGCATCTTAGAGTAGGAGTGCCGATCTTGGATCTGTCAAATTACTCTTACTCATTATGAACTAAAAAGCTAAACTGATCCTAGATCAGTACTCCTACTCAGAAGCTTTGTGGACACGGTCCCATGACAAGACTCTGTTTCAGTCCATTTTCTTCTGTTAAAATTATCTAACATACACGACCATGGTATTTCCTGTTCACACCCCAACATACGTTTTCAATGAACTGTGTGTTGGAGAGCATGAGGAAGTCGTTGAAGACTGTATGCAGGCAACAGTCTGTAGCCTTCGTGTCCCTGATCAGTCCATCCAGCTGCTTCTCTATCTCATGAGTCTTTGACAGCATTCTCTGGGAGAAGTCTTGCAGGAACAGGAAGAGCTGTTGAGGAGATGAAACATTTATTTTACTTATTTCACCTTTATTTAACCAGGTAGGCAAGTTGAGAACAAGTTCTCATTTACAATTGCGACCTGGCCAAGATAACGCAAAGAAGTTCGACACATACAATGACACAGAGTTACACATGGAGCAAAACAAACATACAGTCAATAATACAGTATAAACAAGTCTATATACGATGTGAGCAAATGAGGTGAGATAAGGGAGGTAAAGGCAAAAAAAGGCCATGGTGGCAAAGTAAATACAATATAGCAAGTAAAACACTGGAATGGTAGATTTGCAATGGAAGAATGCGCAAAGTAGAAATAAAAATAATGGGGTGCAAAGGAGCAAAATAAATAAATTAAATACAGTAGGGAAAGAGGTAGTTGTTTGGGCTAAAATATAGGTGGGCTATGTACAGGTGCAGTAATCTGCGAGCTGCTCTAACAGTTGATGCTTAAAGCTAGTGAGGGAGATAAGTGTTTCCAGTTTCAGTGCTTTTTGTAGTTCGTTCCAGTCATTGGCAGCAGAGAACTGGAAGGAGAGGCGGCCAAAGAAAGAATTGGTTTTGGGGGTGACTAGAGAGATATACCTGCTGGAGCGTGTGCTACAGGTGGGAGATGCTATGGTGACCAGCGAGCTGAGATAAGGGGGGACTTTACCTAGCAGGGTCTTGTAGATGACATGGAGCCAGTGGGTTTGGCGACGAGTATGAAGCGAGGGCCAGCCAACGAGAGCGTACAGGTCGCAATGGTGGGTAGTATATGGGGCTTTGGTGACAAAACGGATTGCACTGTGATAGACTGCATCCAATTTGTTGAGTAGGGTATTGGAGGCTATTTTGTAAATGACATCGCCAAAGTCGAGGATTGGTAGGATGGTCAGTTTTACAAGGGTATGTTTGGCAGCATGAGTGAAGGATGCTTTGTTGCGAAATAGGAAGCCAATTCTAGATTTAACTTTGGATTGGAGATATTTGATATGGGTCTGGAAGGAGAGTTTACAGTCTAACCAGACACCTAAGTATTTGAAGTTGTCCACGTATTCTAAATCAGAGCCGTCCAGAGTAGTGATGTTGGACAGGCGGGTAGTGATCGGTTGAAGAGCATGCATTTAGTTTTACTTGTATTTAAGAGCAATTGGAGGCCACGGAAGGAGAGTTGTATGGCATTGAAGCTTGCCTGGAGGGTTGTTAACACAGTGTCCAAAGAAGGGCCAGAAGTATACAGAATGGTGTCGTCGGCGTAGAGGTGGATCAGAGACTCACCAGCAGCAAGAGAGACCTCATTGATGTATACAGAGAAGAGAGTCGGTCCAAGAATTTAACCCTGTGGCACCCCCATAGAGACTGCCAGAGGTCCGGACAGCAGACCCTCCGATTTGACACACTGAACTCTATCAGAGAAGTAGTTGGTGAACCAGGCAAGGCAATCATTTGAGAAACCAAGGCTGTCGAGTCTGCCGATGAGGATGTGGTGATTGACAGAGTCGAAAGCCTTGGCCAGATCAATGAACACGGCTACACAGTAATGTTTCTTATCGATGGCGGTTAAGATATCGTTTAGGACCTTGAGTGTGGCTGAGGTGCACCCATGACCAGCTCTGAAACCAGATTGCATAGCAGAGAAGGTATGGTGAGATTCGAAATGGTCGGTAATCTGTTTGTTGACTTGGCTTTTGAAGACCTTAGAAAGGCATGGTAGGATAGATATAGGATAGATAGATGGTAGGATAGATAGAGTGTCCCCCCCTTTGAAGAGGGGGATGACCGCAGCTGCTTTCCAATCTTTGGGGATCTCAGACGACACGAAAGAGAGGTTGAACAGGCTAGTAATAGGGGTGGCAACAATTTCGGCAGATAATTTTAGAAAGAAAGGGTCCAGATTGTCTAGCCCGGCTGATTTGTAGGGGTCCAGATTTTGCAGCTCTTTCAGAACATCAGCTGAACGGATTTGGGAGAAGGAGAAATGGGGAAGGCTTGGGCGAGTTGCTGTGGGGGGTGCAGTGCTGTTGACCGGGGTAGGAGTAGCCAGGTGGAAAGCATGGCCAGCCGTAGAAAAATGCTTATTGAAATTCTCAATTATAGTGGATTTATCAGTGGTGATAGTGTTTCCTATCTTTAGTGCAGTGGGCAGCTGGGAGGAGGTGTTCTTATTCTCCATGGACTTTACAGTGTCCCAGAACTTTTTTGAGTTAGTGTTGCAGGAAGCAAATTTCTGCTTGAAAAAGCTAGCCTTGGCTTTTCTAACTGCCTGTGTATAATGGTTTCTAGCTTCCCTGAACAGCTGCATATCACGGGGGCTGCTCGATGCTAATGCAGAACGCCATAGGATGTTTTTGTGTTGGTTAAGGGCAGTCAGGTCTGGGGAGAACCAAGGGCTATATCTGTAACATCGGTTTCATCTTCATCTATTCAATAGTGTATCTGATTGTTCACAAGCAGCCATTGTGTTTGGCCCTAAAATAAAGTTAGTAATTCATTCACATGGAAGAGATTATGTTTACAATGCTGTGCGATTCCTCTACCCATAATATGTAGATTAAGAGGATTACACATTGCTGAATGCAGACAAAACAGGCAGGTAATCAGAGACTGAATAATAACTCAGGAGATACTAGCCTAAATGAAGGTCATAAACAAATGCCAATTAGCCTACCCCTGAGTCTGCAGCCAGGGACCAGTTGGCGCTGGTCTGTCGCATTTCTTCCAGGGTCCAGGGTCTCTCCCACACCTGGCCATCCTCCCCGGCGTGGTTGCTCTGGCTGGGGACATTCGCCATGCCATCTGGCAACCCGCTCATCTGAAACAATATTTGGGGCTTGTTCAATGGTAATAAACAGGAGAACACATTTGAAACGGGGGTTCAGCGTGGCAATTGCAAAAACCTATTATTTTGCAGAAAGTTTCGCCCGTTTACTACAAACGGAAAACTAAAGTTTCTATTGGATAAATTCAGTTAGGTCCTTCCCCGTTTAGTTCGCTTCCGTTCGGTTCTTAAACGATAAACGGTTTCCGTTGCAAGACGTAATGAATAAATTACATTCCTGTTAACCCCAAATTATAATTTATTATTAATTTATTAGCGACAGGCATGTATTGGTAAATGCGAGCGAAATGAGCTGCCACCACCGGCCTCTTTCTTGCATGCAAGCCAGATTAGCTAGTTAACAAACTACGAACACAGCAGTGCAAAAATGTTTCTTTGGGAAGTCACTATCTTTCGCAAAATGTTCTTTGGAATGCTCATTAGATAGTTAGTTGAGTGAATGTTTATGCACCTCCTGACACTGGCTTGTCAACGATATGTATAAACCCCTCTATATGTGTTATCACACAAGCTAACAGTTAGCTAGCTAACGTTAGCTAGGCAGTTTGAGAGCCTACTCTCGCACTTACATGGATCTTCTTATTAAACTCACCTTAGTTACTGTTGGCAAATGTTGTCCACGATAGTAAAATATGAGCCCAAACCAAACGACGTGAAAAGAGAATCGATTATGCTAAACTCGACCGTTTCCTCATTGGGCTTCTGACAGGTCGGCCATGTTCTGTCTGTCTGGAGACAATCAGCTGACCGCAGTCACCTGACTAATGTGGCGGGGCAATACCGCATAACATTCTCTAACGTGATCAATACATTATGGTGGATGTCAATAATACACAACAGCCACGTAGCCAAGGGTGGGCCTGGGTCACCCACCAGGGAGCCAAAATGACAAATAAGATTGAACAAAAAAACCTACCTGTCAGTGTTCCCGAACGGGACATTATTTGTCATTTTACCGAAACATACAAACACCATCAGATAGAATTCATAGCGAGCAGTGCACTGTAAAAAAATATATATAATAATCCAAGAAGACTCAAGGTCATTGGCCACGGATAAAATTACGTCACTTCACGTTATATCTACCAAGTTTTGATTGGACTGATCATGTCAACATACACACTTTCAAAATTTTAGCAAGCAAGTCAGCAGTCATCATCATGAATCAAATCGATAATCTACTGGCAAATCATTTTCAATCTTTCTCATATGAAGATAAATTATAGAGCCATTGGACATTACACAATACATATTAAATTGGAAATCGCAAATTCAACAATGAGTGGTTTGGAAGGAATCCGTGGCTAACTGCAAGCATTGCAAAACAATCACAAGCCTGCTATTCAGTGGAGTGCGTGTGTGGTCCAAGTCTGGGTTTTAAGGGTCTCTTTTTCAAGATTAAAAGGGGAAACATTCAACATTGGCCATGCTGTCAATCCAGCATGACTTCTTCTGCGTTCAAAAGAACCGGTTAACTTGGAACTGGGAAATCTCAGATTTGGTTAATCCCAGCTCCGACTGGGAAAATACGTTTTGAACGTCATCCAACTCGGAATTCCAAGTCAGGAACTACGGCCTCTTTCTAGAGCTCCGACCTGAAGATCACTGACATTATGATTCAACCTTGTTTGATTTCGAGTTCCCAGTTGTCTTGAAAGCACCATAAATCCAGAGAATGCCAGACTTTGATGACAGTTTTATGACAAAATTTGCCCACGAAGGACCGCCGTACCACCTTCCTGTTCAAGTCAGCACAACACGGGGCCTCTCGAGTGGCACAGTGGTCTAACTGGTTCGCGTCCAGGCTCTGACGCGACTGGGAGACACATGGGGCGGCGCACAATTGAGCGTCGTCTAGGTTAGGGCTGGGTTTGGCCGGCAGGGATGTTCTTGTCTCATCGTGCTCCAGCGACTCCTGTGGCGTACCAGGCGCAATGCACGCTGACACAGTCACCAGATGTACGGTGTTTCCCCCAACACATTGGCTGGGTTGTGTTTCGGAGGTAACACGGCTCTCGACCTTCGCCTCTCCCGAGTTTGTACGGGAGTTGCAGCAATGAGACAAGACTGTAACTACCACTTGGATACCACAAAATTGGGGAGAAAAGGGGTCAAAGTAACAACAACCAAAAAAGTGAGCACAGCACAACAAGGTGAGTCCAAAAATATATTGTATGCTGCTGCATAAATTATGTAATATGCCGGAGATATGTGTACCGTAGCTAAGAAAATAAAACTAAGTGTATGTTGTGTAGTAAGCTGTTAGTAGCCCATATACAATATATACAAATAGAGCTGAATATAATGATAAAAGTCACCTTGTCCAAGAGAGATTTACATGATTATCAAAATGTCACACCAGGGTAAGCCTACACAAAACACAGCCCTTATTTGAAACATGCCCCCAGGTGGTAAGGTTAGGCAACAACCCATCTGCCATGCTGATCCTCAACATGGGGGCCCCTCAGGGGTGCGTGCTTAGTCCGATCCTGTACTCTCTGTTCACCCACGACTGAGTAGCCAATGCACAACTCCAACACAATCTTTGTTTTCCGACGACACAACGGTGATCACTGACAACAATGACCAGAGGACACTTCTCCAGTGTGCCAGTGGCAATCGAAGGTGAGCATTTGCCTGAAGTCGATGACAATGCCCAACTGCAGTCAGATCAAGAACCTGGTGAGGACGACGAGCACACAAGTGAGCTTCCCTGAGACAGTTTCTGTGTTTGTTGTATAGGTGCGCGACGGGTCCTCATACCCATGTTTGTTTATATGTGTTCTTATTAGTGTTATAGAGCATGTTACGTGGACATTCATTAAAAGACTCCATTTTACACTCCGTTTGACTCTCCTGCGCCTGACTTCCAAGCAAAGTAATGTTTTTGTCTCCTCGGCTACAGAAGGTTGTAGTGAGGCAGACAAACCAAAGATATCCCATATGCATTGGAGTCACGTCTTTCCCGGGCATTTTACAGCTTGTTTCTAGCATAAATCATTGCGGACTAAAGTGTCTTTGTAGATTAATTTGTATAATTAGGTCCATTGAATTTGCTTCGAACTCTTATGCTCTCTCCCTCTCCCGCCACCTTACACAACACAGCCATTGGTTAGGCAGCACACAAGGCTTTAGGCTTACATCAGTAAGGGCAGGGCTGGCCAGGGCTCATGATTGAGAAAGCCTATTCATTGTAGTGTGTAATGCAGTATATCGGTCCGGAGTGGGACTGGGAACTGTCGCAGGAAGCTCTGGACTGTGAACTGTTGCAGGAAGCTCTGGACTGTGGAGGCGCACTGGAGGCCTGATGCGTGGGACCGATACAGGTGGCACCGGGCTGATGACACGCACCTCAGGGCGAGTGCGGGGAGGAGGCACAGGACGTACTGGACTGTGGTTGCGCACTGGAGACACAGTACGTATGGCCGGCGCAGGATATAGTGGGCCGGAGGCGCACTGGAGGTCTGGAGCGTAGAGCTGGCACACCGAGTCCTGGCTGGATGCTCACTTTAGCCCGGCAAGTGCGAGGAGCTGGCACAGAACGCACCGGGCTGTGGATGCGCACTGGAGACACATTGTGTATCTCCGCAAAATATAGTGCCTGACTGGTTTCACGCTCCTCACGGCGACTGTCTTGTTCCAGACACCAAAACATCCACTCTACTTCATCACTCCCCTCAACTATCTCACGCTCAGTCTATCCCAATATTCCTCTTCGCTCTTAGATTCGCCGACCAACCCGTGTGTCCCCCCCAAAAAAAGTTTGAGGGCTGCCTCTCGGGCTTCCGTTGTGCTCGTGAACTTCGGAGTCACCGTTGATCCTCCTGCGTCTGCTTCCATGGAAGGCTTTCGTCTCCTGCCATTATCTCCTCCCAAGTCTAGGATCTCTTCTCCTCCTGTCCACGCTGCTTGGTACGTTTTTTTGGTGGGATCTTCTGTCACGATCGTTATAAGGAGTGGACCAAGATGCAGCATGGTATGTTTCCATCCTTTATTTTGGAATAGAAAACATTAAACAACAAAACAACAAAACGAACAAACGAAACATGAAGCTACTATAATGCTCACAGGCAACTATACATAGACAAGATCCCACAAAGCACAATGGGAAAATGGGAAAATGGCTACCTAAATAAGATCCCAACAATAAACAGCTACCTCTGATTGGAAACCATACTAGGCCAGCATAGAAATATAATTGATCTTGATAACCCACCCTTAAATCACACCCCGACCTAACCAACATAGAGAATAAAAGCTCTCTATGGTCAGGGCGTGACAAATACCTACACACAAACTGTAGATAGCCTACGCACATACATACACACGAACAGTAGGTGAGATGTATCCTTCCCCATAGTCAGGTCATACAGTTTAATTGTTCTCAGTATCTTCTTAGTCACACACACACTTCTCTCCCTCACATGTCTCTACCGAACATTATTGGACTTACGTTTACGTTAATTATTCATTATACATGCTATATAAACTAATAATCACTAATAGTTATGATAGTTAGTTATGATTCAGGGTGGAATTATTTAATCATTACCTTAAACCTATAAACTCCCTTATCAATGACCCTCCCCCATTTTCCTCCGGCTAATAATTGTGTACATTTTGACCGTTCCCTTAGCTATAAAACTGCACATTTCCCTCTCTGCCCGATGGCAAAATGTGTAGAATTACATGAATTTAACAATTGAACTGATCAAAACCATCTGATGTGGTCCCCTATAGGTATATTTTCAGAAATGTTATTTTATATATAGCTCAGTGGATAATGTACAGTCACAACCAAAATTATTGCCACCCTTGATAAAGATTAACAAAAAAGACAGTATAAATTAAAATAAAACAAATACTGACCTAATTGTATGCTGCCCAAAAATGTAAAATTACATTATTTGAAATAAATGTTTTTATTTAACAACTAATAAAAACAATTCTCAACAAGATAGGGGTCAAAATTATTGGCACCACTGTTTTCGATACTTGAGCAGCCTCCCTTTGCGAGGATAACGGCACTGAGCCTTTCTCTCAAATGTTTTATGAGATTAGATAACACATTAGGAAGGATCTTTGACAATTTCTCCATACAGAATCTTTTCAGATTCTTGATATATTTTGTCTGCGCTTGTGGACTGCCCTCTTCAATTCAACCCACAGGTTTTCAATGGGGTTCAAGTACAAAGACTGAGCTGGCCATTGCAAAAAAAAAAATTTAGTCATCAATTAACCATTTCTTTGTGGGTTTTGATTGTATTGCAGGAAGATCCTCTTGCGGCCAAGTTTCAGCCTACTTGCAGAGGAAAAAATGTTTTAAAAAAATACCCTGCTGTGTTAATTTTGGCAGCTTTTTTTTGTTTTAGTTTTAGTCATAAAATACCTTTTTTAGTAATTGAATATTTTGTTAGTTTTAGTTGTCAGTCGACTAAAACTCCGGACAATTTTAGTCAACTGTTATTCACAGACATTTTAGTCACAGTTAATTTTGATCCTATTAGATAGTGAATATTTAGTCGACCTTTAACTTCCATCATGTGCACATTCATCCAACTAGGCCTACTATCCCTTCCTATACCTAAGCTGGCAACATTGATATTGTGGCAAATTGTAACCAATGCTACCATAATTAACCATATAGACTTTAAAGCAAGGGGGGAATTTTGTGGGTATCCAATTGGCAGTTACAGTCTTGTCCCATCGCTGCAACTGTACAGACTCAGTAGAGGTGAAGGTCGAGAGCCGTGCGTCCGAAACATGCCGCACTGCTTCTTGACACAATAACCTCTAAACCCGGAAGCCAGCCGCACCAATGTGTTGGAGGAAACACTGTACAACTGCAACCGTGTCAGCATGCATGCGCCCGGCCCGCCACAGGAGTCACTAGAGTACGATGGGACAAGGAAATCTCAGCCTACAAAACCCTCTCCTAACCCGGACGACGCTGGGCCAATTGTGCACCGCCTCATGGGTCTCCCAGTTACAGCCAACTGTGACATAGCCTGGGACCGAACCTGGGTTTGTAGTGATGCAGTGCCTTAGACCGCTGCACCACTCGGGAGGTCCCTGCAAATTGATTTTAATTAACAATTGGTCCCCCAAAAAATGCGTCCCTCCGTTGAATTTCAAAATCCTGATGTGGCCCTCGAGCCAAAAAGTTTGCCCACCCTTGCTTTAAAGCCTTGGCTACAGATTAAACAATTTATAGCTCTGATTTTCTCCCCATCATAAACATCAAGTGGGGTAAGGGGTTTTCTTGAAAAGGTGAGAATTTCAGCTTACTGTACTTCTAATATTCAACAAATGGCATAAAATGTTTTCCCATAGGAGAAAAGCAACCGCAACTCGCATTTGTGGACTGCACCGCACGAGCAGCAGCACAGATTAACAAATAACCATGCACATGGAAAAATAGACCTTCTGATGTGATCAAAGCAAATATAGCTTACATGAAAGTAAGTGAGAGAGTAAACATTGTAGTTGAGGTTAGTTAGTGAAGTGAAGTGCCCTGGCTTCGCATCAGTTCAAAAGATTGAGGGGTGACTGACTATCTTTTCACCTCTTTAAGGAATACCTAGGATAGGATAAAGTAATCCTTCTCACCCCCCCCCCCCCTTAAATGATTTAGATGCACTATTGTAAAGTGGCTGTTCCACTAGATGTCATAAGGTGAATTCACCAATTTGTAAGTCGCTCTGGATAAGAGCGTCTGCCAAATGACTTAAATGTAAATGTAAATGTAAGTGACCGCCTGAAAGATGTAAATTCTGCCAATGAGAGGATTGCATGAAATATTCTGCATGCATGAACAAAACAGATGAAAAGGAGGTTCATGCCAAATTTAATGTCCAATAGTCTCACATGGAATTCTCGTCTCGTCACATTTTCGTTGATTAAAATTAAAAGTAATTTGTAATATTTATCATTTTTCCCCCAAGGCATCTCGTCTTGTTATCAGAGTTTAGCCTTTATCATAAATAAAGGTAAAATCAAATGTTTAAAAAAAATCATAGTCATAAAAATATTTTACGGCATAGTTATTGTTGTTAACATTGATATCCTGGTACTGGGGAAAACTATTGACGTAGTTGACAAGGGCCCCAAGACTCATGGAAGCAAAATAGCCCCATACTGGTGTACATGGCCAAAGTCATCCAACAAATGTTAACGCCTGGACATTGCTGAACGGCATTGGCACTTGAAATGCAACCGACGCTGTGGTCAGATGACACAAAAATAGAGCTCTTTGGGCACGCACACCAGTGGGTTTGGCGTCGAAAGAAGGATGCATATGCAGAAAATGACCCCATACCTACTGTAAAATATGGTGGTGGATTTTTTATGTTAAAGGGGCTATTTTGCTTCCACTGGTCCTGGGGCAGTTATTAAGGTCAAGGGCATCATTAACCTTTCCCAGTACCAGCACATTTTTGCCAAAAACCTGATTGCCTCTTCCAGGAGGTTGAAACTTGGCCGCAAGGGTATCTTCCAGCAAGACAATAACCCCAAGCACACGTCAAAATCCACAAGTAAATGTTTAATTGACCACAAAATCAACAGTTCACAATGCCATCTGTCTCTAGACTTGAGCCCCATTAAAAACCTGTGGTTTGAATCAAATAGGGCAGTCCTTAAGCACAGACATATGATATCATCTGGAAAGATTCTGTATGGTGAATGGTCTTAGATCCCTCCCAATGTGTTTGCCAATTTTTTTTTTAACCTTTATTTAACTCGGCAAGTCAGTTAAAAACAAATTCTTATTTTCAATGACGGCCTAGGAACAGTGGGAAAACTGCCTGATCAGGGGCAGAACTACAGATTTGTACCTTGTCAGCTCTTCCGGTTACTAGTCCAACGCTCTAACCACTAGGCTACCCTGCCTACACTTACACATTTACTGAACAAATTCTTCACTGTGTTTTGTTTGTCATTTTTTTAAATGTATTTTTTATTAACAAATATCAACAAACAAAAGAGGAATAGTCACATGCAAACAAGCATACATACAAACGATTTACCTTTCAATGAATCCGAAACAAACAAATCATATTCATTGATAATACAACAAGTTTTAATTGCGTTTTTGTTTTCCATTTTAGTTCAAGTAGTGCCATATTGTTTAAATTAATTTATAAAGTGAAGAAAGTTAGGTTTTGAATTAGACCATTTGTGAATATGAAATGTACCTTGTATTATTAGCAGTCTTTATCTATGTCAGAATTTCTGAAATAAATCATTATATCAAAACCATTAAATAGTACAACCGGTCCTATTTTTTTTGTAACAAAATTCTGTTTGATAAATTGTTTGTCATCATTAAAGGTAGACTCAGCGATATGACTGACGTAGGGGCTCAAAATTAACAGCATCGTGGGTCAATTTCCAAAACAACTAAGAGCGTTGAAGCACGAGTCTAAACTCTGTCATTGTTTTGGACCCGTACCTACCACGCCCTATGCGAACCCGTGCACATGTGCAGATACTGTGTGTGACAGTGTGGGAGCGAAGTCTTGCATCTCGCTTATCGCAATATCTGCGGTGCTGCTCATGGCAACATCATTTTGCTGAGTCTACCTTTAAATTGTCCTGTAGGCTACACTGTAGTCTATAATAGATCTTCAATTCCACTGTGAATGAAATAGGCCTATTCCAGAGTAGTTTAAACAAAATAATTCACAATGCTATTGTTACAAATTCCCTGCCAGCGACTGTCATAATCACCTCACAACCCTGAGCTGCACACTCCACTCCAATCTCCCACAACCAGAGCTTGAGTGTCTTAGGGTACCATAAATCTGCCTCTCAAACTCTCCCTGACCTGTGTCCTGATTGGTTGCTTGGGATGTTACTCGGGCAGGTCATCTGCTTATCCGAGTTTCGGTATCCCATGAAGCCTTGCGCAAATTATGGGCATTATTTCCATCTCTAAGTAAACAAATGGTTTCTTCATTCATTCATGAAGAGCTTGCCAAACAAATAATGATGTGGGAACACAACCTAACGGAGATCAAGAAGGGTAATATTAGCCTACCTTTACCCTCCGTAATTGATGGTTGGTTGGGAAGGTGTCGTGAAGAAGTGACCTCGTATCACACACTGTAGCATATTGACTTACTTTGTTGAATCCGTAGCTTGCGATGGTAAGGCGATGAGCAACTTAAAAAGTTTGGAGGTGTACTAATATCTACACAGTAACAAAGTCGGATGGGTGTTATTGAAGGATGCTGGAGACAACCGTGTCTACCTAAAAGCAGACAGAGCCGAGTTAGAGCCTGCGTGCATCTCATCACAAGGCCTGGGTACTCGCATCAACGACAGGTGTCATACAGAGAGTGGGTTGCTCATGTATTGCAGGGCCAGGACGCTCTTGTAGTCATGCTGCAGCAATTCTGTGGAAGGTCAGGAAAGTAACGACCAAAAATGACATGAAAGTGCAGAACAACGGGTACTCAAAGAGAGGTTAGGGTCAAATGGTCTTCTTCAACTAAGTTGCAGATGTAGACAACAGCAGCAAAGCAGGCCCACGCCAACATGATTCAGCCTACACGAACACACTGTCACACTGAGCACAGCACAACACTAACCTGAAGGAAGTGCACAATGTTTTACGAGGCCTACATCAAATTATCCCCCGTACAAGCAGCTACATTGATGGAGGAAACCAAGATCCAAAGTGCTTCACAGCTATGGCATGATGCTTGGAAGCTGCGTCTAACAGCCAGCACAGCAAAACGAGAACCCCAAACTAAACACCACAGATCCCAAAAAATGTGAATATGAGCATTTGTACCCAACCTTCACTGGCAATACAGCAACAAAGCATGGCAAGGAAAATTAGGTCAATGTCATCACACTCCTGGAGAGCAGAGGGCATGTTGTGGAGAACAGAGGCCTGGTGGTGCACCCTGACCATCCTTGGTTGGTAGCCAGCCCAGATAGGATCCTAGATGCAACACAGCTCCTTGAGATCAAGTGCCCCTTTAAGAGTTCCACATCTCTTACAGAATTTCTGAGTCAACCAAATGGTGACATCAAAAGCTTGGATGATGGATAGTACCTAATTTGTCCCAATGGAAAAAATGGATACTACCTTTAGGTGGGTAAAAATGTTTAAGAAAATAGATGATTAGCTGTATTATTACAACTATTGAACATTGTATTGTAAACTCATACTAATCAGAATTGTGTGGCAATGTGCTTTCTTATTCCTTCTTTCATTCCTTCTTTCAGACACAAGTGACCATGATGTGCCTGGGCCTACAGAGCTGCAAGCTGGTTGTCTGGACACCAAGCAAGCACATGAAAAGAAGATACATCTCTGCACAAAGTACATGGTCTCTTTAAGTAAATGGAGGTGAGCAGTAGATTGAATATGCTGGGCATACACAATTCAATTAGTTTGAGTGTGGACTTACTTCAAGAAGTACTGTTTTAATAAATATATATATTAAATAATACTTAAGATACTAATATTAGACAATCAATTTATTAAGAGATATACCTACACAAACACAGTGTAATGATAAAACACAGTGTAATGATAAATTATCCTGAAAAACCTGTGGCATAGTAGCCTTTGTCTCACAAGGCAGCCATGGAATGAGATCCTTTGTGTGCTCAGCAATGACATCTATCCAGAATTTTGATGTTTTACAGAACTGACCGGGTGACCTTTTGAAGAGTCTTGCTAAATCAGCTACAACAAAGTTCTGTTTAAGTTTCATTAGTGTCAAAAGAATTTGGTCTACAACTGGCATCATTGATGATGTGGGGGCAAAACCCTTAAGCAAGACACAAGTGTTGAATTCTAGTAGTGGAATCCTTGTGTTCAGCAGACAGTCTGCATCCTCTTTCAATGTAACATCTGCAACAGACAGTGACCTCTCGGGCTGGTGCAGTCGTCATGCCACATGTGATGATAGGTCCTTTGGAGTAGGTGTGGTCCTCCATTGCTGGGTCTGACTGCTGTGTTTTGGCATCATGGAAGGTCTTTGAAATAGGACCTGGCTCCTCAGAAACCTCCACCACACCAGACTCACCTGCAGGTGATTAGTTGAAAATGAATATGAATATAGATGATTAGTTCATGAGATTATTTGTTAAGGATCTGGAAAAGCAAATACACTCATTTGAGATACTTTTAGAAACATTTTAAATTCCCTGTGCCTTAAAGCGTTTATCAGACTGTCATCTACTGCAAATAAGCACTCTAAACCCAGTGGGATACATAGACTAGGTTTAATATTTTCTAAATAAATATTATATCTATTAGCTAGAACAGGGAATGAAATTTACACTTGCCAAATACAGGGTAAATGTTGGAGATGGCAGGCAAACATTTCAGGTCACTTGCCACCATGGCAGATAAAATAACCTATTAATATTATTATACTTTAAGAATAATCATGGATTAAGGTTACACAATATGTACCATATTTATAATGTCAAGTAGCCTACTACTGACTCAGAGTTTACAATTATAAAGCGTTTAACATAGATTTCATAAGTGGCAAAAGAAAATTAGGTGTCTGGGAGAAATTAAAGAGATTAATTTCAGACCCTGACAAGAAGCTGTCGTAGTCAAATATCTAGCAAAAACTGAAGACAAACACGCGATATCAAAACTACTCGACATGTCTGTCAACCATTCTGCTGAGGCGGTGTCTCTTCTGTGGTGGCCTCTCATTGCAACATATGCATGTGACTGAGCAAATTTGTCATCATTTGTCATTTTTTCCCTATCTCGATGATTCACCTAACACGTAACTGTCATACGTTTGTACATTCAATAGTGCACCACTGTGAAGTAATTGGTGAGAGACTGAGTTGGAAAGTATGAGGAGTCCCACCCACCTTCGTTATATACATACAGGCTGAGCTTGAAAAATAGAACAGCGCGGGCAGGGAGAGACGTCTAGCAAACCAAAAGTAAGTGACAAACTAAATGCATTTTTTGCGTAAATCGAAGCTGAACTAGCTATAATATATCAATCGTTTCCAGTAGCGATAGTGCATAATACATTTTTCGGGTTTTTGACACATTGCTTGGATACATTCATTTCTCTACGAGCGAGCCTTCTTGCGCGAAGGCTATACACAATATAACAAAATGTCTCATTGCAATGAGAACATGATAAAGTAGGCTAGGCCTATGGTTAGTTATAGAACTACTTGACATTTATGTTTGAGTAATTTGCCTGACAACGACAGGCGGCTTCGGTAAATTTGCTTTTCTTCCGATTAGCTTCATGATGCGGAAGCTTGACAATGTAGCAAAAGTACAACTTAAATTGTCAAATGTAAAGTTTCCCTGGCTACCTTTCGCTTAAAAAGTAGACCAAAAGTTTGGTGGTGTAATTTTTGCATGGTTTCGAGATTTTGCTTTCGTCCCTCTCCTCACCCCAACCTGGGCTCGAACCAGGGTCCCTCTGCACACATAGACAACAGTTAATTTTGAAGCATCGTTACCCATTGCCCTGGTAGGGGCGAGGAGAAGAACGGGAGCTATAATGGTACATTGATGCTGTTGACCCGGATCACTGGTTGCTGCGGAAAAGGAGGGAGAACCACTAGGCTACCCTGGGGAGGCATTGTAGCCTAGTTGTTAGAGCGCCGAACTTGTAACCGGAAGGTTGCAAGTACAAACCCCCGAGCTAACAAGGTACTTATCTGTCTTTCTGCCCCTGAACAGGCAGACTGACAGACTTTTCCTAGGCCGTCATTGAAAATAAGAATTTGTTCTTAACTGACTTGCCTAGTTCAATAAAGGTAAACTAAAAAAGCAGTGTGAAATAGTTAGCGGGGTGCTTTTTTAAAATGTATTTTTAGTTTTTATTTCACCTGCGACCTGGCCAAGATTAAGCAAAGCAGTGTGACACAGACAACCACATGGAGTAAACAATAAACAAGCCAATAACACAATAAACAAATCAATGACACAGTAGAAAAAAGAAAGTCTATATACAGAATGTGCAAAAGGCATGAGGAGGTAGGCAATAAATAGGACATAGGAGCGAATAGTTACAATTTAGCAGATTAACACTGGAGTGATAAATGAGCAGATGATGATGTGCAAGTAGAGATACTGATGTGCAAAAGAACAGAAAAGTAAATAAAAACAGTATGGGGATGAGGTAGATTGGGTGGGTTATTTACAGATTAACTATGTACATGTAACGGATGTGAAACGGCTAGCTTAGTTAGCGGTGTGTGCTAAATAGCGTTTCAATCGGTGACGTCACTTGCTCTGAGACCTTGAAGTAGTAGTTCCCCTTGCTCTGCAAGGGCTGTGGCTTTTGTGGAGCGATGGGTAACGATGCTTCGTGGGTGTCAGTTGTTGATGTGTGCAGAGGGTCTCTGGTTCGCGCCTGGGTATGGGCGAGGGGTCCGTCTAAAGATATACTGTTACATACAGCTGCAGTGATCTGTTAGCTGCTCAGATAATTGATGTTTAAAGTTGGTGTGGGAAATAAGTCTCCAACTTCAGCAGTTTTTGTTTTTTTGCAATTCGTTCCAGTCACTGGCAGCAGAGAACTGGAAGGAAAGGCGCCCAAATGAGGTGTTGGCTTTGGGGATGATCAGTGAGATATACCTGCTGGAACGTGTGCTACGGGTGGGTGTTGTTATCGTGACCAGTGAACTGAGATAAGGCGGAGCTTTATCTAGCATAGACTTATAGATGACCTGGAGCCAGTGGGTCTGTTGACGAATATGTAGCGAGGGCCAGCCGACTAGAGCATACAGGTCGCAGTGGTGGGTGGTATAAGGTGCTTTAGTAACAAAACTGATGGCACTGTGATAGACTGCATCCAGTTTTCCTGAGTAGAGTGTTGGAAGCTATTTTGTAGATGACATCGCCGAAGTCGAGGATTGGTAGGATAGTCAGTTTTACTAGGGTAAGTTTGGCGACGTGAGCGAAGGAGGCTTTGTTGCCAAATAGAAAGCCGTTTCTAGATTTGATTTTTGATTGGAGATGTTTAATATGAGTCTGGAAGGAGAGTTTACAGTCCAGCCAGACACCTAGGTATTTATAGTTGTCCACATATTCTAGGTCGGAACCGTTGAGGGTGGTGATGTTAGTCAGGTGGGCAGGCAGTGAACGGTTGAAAAGCATGCATTTGGTTTAACTAGTGTTTAAGAGCAGTTGGAGGCCACGGAAGGAGTGTTGTATGGCATTGAAGCTCATTTGGAGGTTAGTTAGCACAGTGTCCAAGGAAGGGCCAGAAGTATACAGAATAGTGTCGTCTGCGTAGAGGTGGATCAGGGAATCGCACGCAGCAAGAGCAACATCATTGATATATACAGAGAAAAGAGTCGGCCCGAGAATTGAACCCTGTGGCACACCCATAGAGACTGCCAGAGGTCCGGACAACAGGCCCTCCGATTTGACACAATGAACTCTGTCAGAGAAGTAGTTGGTGAACCAGGCGAGGCAATCATTTAAGAAACCAAGGCTGTTGAGTCTGCCAATAAGAATGTTGTGATTGACGGAGTCGAAAGCCTTAGCCAGGTCGATGAATACGGCTGCACAGTAATGTCTCATCGGTTATTTTCAAACTATCTATTTTTGTACCAGTTCAAGGCCTCAACTGTCAACAGTAACACCCATCATTTGTACTGTATTGAACTAGAGGTGGACCGATTATGATTTTTCAACGCAGATACCGAAACCGATTATTGGAGGACCTAAAAAAGCCAATAGAGATTATTCGGCCAATTTATATATATATATTTGTAATAAATGACAATTACAACAATACTGAATGAACAATGAACACTTTTATTTTAACATAATATAATACATAAATTAAATCAATTTAGTCTTAAATAAATAATGAAACATGTTCAATTTGGTTTAAATAATGCAAAAACACAGTGTTGGAGAAGAAAGTAAAAGTGTAATATGTGCCATGTAAAAAAGTTAACGTTTAAGTTATTTTCTCAGAACATGAAAGCTGGTGGTTCCTTTTAACATGAGTCTTCAATATTTCTAGTTAAGAAGTTTTAGGTTGTAGTTATTTTAGGAATTATAGGACTATTTATCTCTATACCATTTGTATTTCATATACCTTTGACTATTGGATGTTCTTATAGGTACTTTAGTATTGCCAGCCTAATCTCGGGAGTTGATAGGCTTGAAGTCATAAACAGCGCTGTGCATCCCAGCATTGCTAAGAGCTGCTGTTTGAATGTCACGCCCTGACCTTAGATATCCTTTATTCTCTATTTCGGTTAGGTCGGGGTGTGAATAGGGTGGGCATTCTAGTTTCTTTATCTCTAGGTTGGCTGGGTATGGTTCCCAACCAAGGCTATCGTTGTCTCTGATTGGGGATCACATTTAGGCAGCCTTTTCCCACCTGTTTGTTGTGGGATCTTGTTTTTGCTTAGTTGCCTGTGAGCACTGCATTTGCTGCACATTTCGTTTGCTGTTTACTGTTTTTGTGAGTTTCATCTGAATAAACATGTGGAAATCTACGTACGCTGCGTCTTGGTCCGTCAATTCTACAAACAAACGTGACATTGAATGAATGCTTACGAACCTGCTGCCTACCACCGCTCAGTCAGACTGCTCTATCAAATATCAAATCATAAACTTTATTAAAATAAACACACAGAAATACGAGCCTTTGGTCTTTAATATGGTCAAATCCGGAAACTATCATTTTGAAAACAAAAACGTTTATTCTTTCAGTGAAATACAGAACCGTTCCATATTTTATAGAACGTGTGGAAACCCTAAGTCTAAATATTACTGTTACATTGCACAACCTTCAATGTTATGTCATAATTATGTAAAATTATGGCAAATTAATTACGGTCTTTGTTAGGAATAAATGGCCTTTCAACAGTTCGCAACGAGCCAGGCGGCCCAAACTCCTGCATATACCCTGACTCTGCTTGGACTGAACGCTAGAGAAGTGACACAACTTCCCTAGTTAATATTGCCTGCTAACATTATTTTATTTGAACTACATATGCGGGTTTAAAAAAAATATCCCTGTGAATTGATTTTAAGAAAGGTATTGATGTTTATGGTTTGGTACTTTATTGCAACAATTGTTCTTTTTTTGCGAATGCTCTTTTGTTAAATCATCTACTTGAAGTAGGCTGTGATTCGATGACAAATTAACAGGCAACGCTTTGATTATATGCAAAGCGGAACAAGCTAGTTAACCTAGTAATATCATCAACCATGTGTAGTTAACTAGTGATTATGTTTATATTGATAGTTTTTTTTATAAGATAAGTTTAATGCTCGCTAGAAACTTACCTTGGCTCCTTGCAGTCACAACAGTCACATTTACATTACATTTAAGTCATTTAGCAGACGCTCTTATCCAGAGCGACTTACAAATTGGTGAATTCACCTTCTGACATCCAGTGGAACAGCCACAAGGTCCTTTTGATGCTGCACCTGCGTAACAGATGGTCAACCTGCCACGCAGTCTCCTCGGTGATTGCAATGTAATCGGCATCCAAAAAGGCAGATTACCGATTGTTATGAAAACTTGAAATCGGCCCTAATTAATCGGACTCTATATTGAACATGAGGAATATGCCCACACACTTAAGCACAAGACCTACTCCCATTCACCCAGCAGACATTTGTATGCTTTACAGGGCCTTACACATATGGATCCCATATGGCTACTTATATTTATACACAGATCTGTATACATGTGTAACGTTACTTACATTTGATCAATAGAAAGGTGTCACATTTCATTCTAATGTATCAGAGCGATTGTGTTCCAGGTGGTAGCCTGTTTCTTAATTTAGGCTGTATTTGCCATTGATTTGTGGTTTGATTATTATACAGGATGTTAATAGCCTATGGGCTTAGACGAGTATGCTGATCTTGTGTTCTGGTCAAATGCTTTGGTTTCTTATGTTGATGTCTTTGTGTCACAATTTCACTCCTGTATTACACTGTTGCTTGTTTACTTGAAATCTATAGGCCTCAGGCCACTGATAAGGGAAAGAGAAATACATTTGTGTTGAAATTAGTATTAGTTGTAGATAGGTTAGGTAGATGAGAAGCATGGGTGATTACTTTAGCCTCTGGTGTTTGAACTTTGGCTTTCTCGCTTAGTTTCATTTTAAGCTGTTGTCTTAGACTTGTGTCCGTACGGTACACTCCTAGAAAAAATGGTTCTGTGATTGTCCACATAGGAGAACCATTTTTGTTCCTGGTAGAACCCTTTTTGGGTCCAAGTTGAACTCTTTTGGGTTTCATGTAGAACCCTCTGTGGAAATGGTTCTACAAAGAACCCAAAAGGGATTAATTAAAAGGTTCTCCTATGGGAACAGCCAAAGTACCCTTTTTGTTATAGATAGCAAGCTAAGAATGTAGATTAAATGGGTGACGGTGTAATAACAGTTAGGTAGTCCTTAAATCCATAAATATTATACTATAAAATTAGTTTGACACCCCTGCTGAACTTTGTACTGAATGTGCTTTTTATGGTGGCACACCTTGGGTGTAGTCAGTGACATGAAATAGAATGAATAGAGCTGACATGATTCCCTATTCTATCTGACAGACATAAATGTATGATGTAGAACAGATATGACTATCTGAACATTCTATAACTTTAAATCAAATCAAACGTATTTATAAAGCCCTTCGTACATCAGCTGATATCTCAAAGTGCTATACAGAAACCCAGCCTAAAACCCCAAACAGCAAGCAATGCAGGTGTAGAAGCATGATGGCTAGGAAAAACTCCCTAGAAAGGCCAAAACCTAGGAAGAAATCTAGAGAGGAACCAGGCTATGAGAGGTGGCCAGTCCTCTTCTGGCTGTGCCGGGTGGAGATTATAACAGAACATGGCCAAGATGTTCAAATGTTCATAGACCAGCAGGGTCAAATAATAATAATCACAGTGGTTGTCGAGGGTGCAACAGGTCAGCACCTCAGGAGTAAATGTCAGTTGACTGACTTTACATCCTCCGGAACAGGCCCTTGATCTTGAATGGTGTTCCTATTCAAATACAAAAAACAGTCTGTCATTCTTTTCAGTGTCACTAAAATGCAAATGATGAGAAGGAATACTTCCATGGAACCATACAGTGGCAAGAAAAAGTATGTGAACCCTTTAGAATTACCTGGACATACCTGGTCATACAATTTGATCTGATCTTCATCTAACAATAGACAAACACAGTCTGCTTAAACTAATAACACACAAACATTCATATGTTTTCATGTCTTTATTGAACACACCGTGTAAACAATCACATTGCAGAGTGGAACAAGTATGTGAACCCTTGGTTTTAATAACTGATTGACCCTACTTTGGCAGCAATAACCTCAAGCAAACGTTTTTTGTAGTTGCAGATGAGACCTGCACAACAGTCAGGAGGAATTTTGGACCATCCACAAAACTGTTTCAGTTCAGCAATATTCTTGTGATGTCTGTTGTGAACCACTATCTTAAGGTCATGCCACAGCATCTCAATCGGGTTGAGGTCAGGACTCTGATTGGGCCACTCCAGAAGGCGTATTTTCTTCTGTTGAAGCCATTCTGTTGTTCATTTACTTCTGTGTTTTGGGTCATTGTCCTGTTGCATCACCCAACTTCTGTTGATCTTCAATTGGTGGACACATACGATAACATTCTCCTGCAAAATGTCTTCATAAACTTGGGAATTCATTTTTCTGTTGATGATAGCAATCTGTCCAGGCCCTGAGGCAGCAAAGCCCCAAACCATGATGCCCCTTTCACCATACTTTACAGTTGGGATGAGACTTTGATGTTGGTGTGCTGTGCCTTTTTTTCTCCACACGTTGTGTGTTCCTTCTAAACAACTCCACTTTAGTTTCATCTGTCCACAGAATATTTTGCTAGTAGCGCTGTGGAACATCTAGATGTTATTTTGCGAACTTCAGAAGTGCAGCAATGTTTTTTTTGGACAGCAGTGGCTTCTTTCGTGGTGTCCTTCCATGAATACCATTCTTGTTTAGTGTTTTACATACCATAGACTCGTCAACAGAGATGTTAGCATGTTCCAGGGATTCCTGTGAGTCTTTAGCTGACATTAGGTTTATTCTTAACTGTCACGCCCTGACCGCAGATTGCTTTGTATGTTTCTATTTTTTGTTTGGTCAGGGTGTGATGTGGGTGGGCATTCTATGTTTGTCTAGGTTTTGTATTTCTATGTTTTGGCCGGGTATGGTTCTCAATCAGGGACAGCTGTCTTTCGTTGTCTCTGATTGAGAACCATACTTAGGTAGCCTGTTTTCCCACTTAGTTGTGGGTGGTTATTTTCTGTTTAGTGTTTGTTGCACCTGTCAGAACTGTTTCGGCTATGCTTTTTTTATTCAGTTCTCAGTCAGAATAAATAATATGAACATGTACCACGCTGCACCTTGGTCTTCACCTTCTTCTACTGACAGTCGTTACATTAACCTCATTGAGAATTCTGTGCTGTGCTCTTGCAGTCTTCTTTGCAGGATGGCCACTCCTAGGGAGAGTAGCAACAGTGCTGAACTTTCTCCATTTATAGTCTATTTGTCTTACCGTGGACTGATGATCATCAAGGCTTTTAGAGATACTTTTGTAACCCTTTCCAGCTTTTTGCAAGTCAACAATTCTTAATCTTGGGTCTTCTGAGATATATTTAGTTCGAGGCATGATTCACACCAGGCAATGCTACTTGTGAATAGCAAACTCACATTTTGTGAGGTTTTTTTTATAGAACAGAGCAGCTCTAACCAATCTTGTCTCAATGATTGTACTCCAGGTTAGCTGACTCCTGACTCCAATTATCTTTTGGAGAAGTCATTAGCCTTGGGGTTCATACTTTTTCCAACCTACACTGTGAATGTTTAAATTGTGTATTCAATATAATTTGTGTGTTACTAGTTTAAGCAGACTGTGTTTGTCAGTTGTTGTGACTTAGATGAAGAACATATCTAATTTTATGACCAATTTATGCAGAAATCCAGATAATTCCAAAGGGTTCACATACTTTTTCTTGCCACTGTAGGTGTCTGAGCAATGCAGCAAACACCCCACTTTCAAAATAGAGGTGCAAACTTATGTTCTGGCATTCCACATTTTTTACCAGAAAATGATCATGATTCATTGGGTAATTTGTCATTTTCAATTATTAGCAATGTTTTGAGCTAGTCTGTATTAAAATTGATATGTGCATTTTATATATGATATAACAATTAACAGATTGTATTTTGCACCCACTCCCCACTCATGATTAATGCTTTTGGCCAATCAAAGTTTTGTTTTGCTCCAGTGCACCACTGATTAGGTTCAGTGCAGTTAGAAATCACTAGATGCACCACTGGTGTTGAAATTGAAAAGGCAACTGCAAAATAAAATTATATATTTTGTTGTGCTGTTAAAATTGTATAATTGTTTTATATATTTTGTTGTGCTGTTGTTACATTTGTATAATTGTGTCATGTCCTATGGTGTTGCATATAATTTGAACTGTGCACCAGGAGCAAATTCAAGACGTGTTCACACTTTATCAGCCCAGGGCCAAGAGTCTCTTTAGCCAAAGGGAGATTTTAGCCTGGGGCTAAGCGAGTGTTCACACTTCCAACATTCTAAAGTGGGCTAGCACCAACACAGGGTTAGCTGGCCCAGCTCCGGAGCAGGGTTAGCACCGATTTATAGCCTCTGAAACACTGTGCCAAAATGGCCAGTTTGAATCAGGGTTAATAACAATGTCTAGAATGCCAAAGTCACTTAATTTACATAGCAGGACGCACTACAGGCTTTACAAGCATAGCTATCTGTCAATCGCCAGAATGCTTACTGTCCAATCACAAAAGCTCCACTGTCACTTAATTTACATAGCTATGCTTGTGACGCCTGTAATGCGTTATGCAAATTGTTATGCAATGTTGGCTGCAAATCTATACTATTTCATCCTTCCATCTGTGGACAAAAAAACAAAATACTTTAATCTGTGCAAAAACATTGGTTGCTATGCAGCAGACTGGCTAACGTCTTCTCACTTATCCAACTAAAGTTACAAACTCTACAGCTGGAAAGGCAGTAAACGCTCAATTTTTGTCAGTTTTCATATGTTTTTATTTACATTTAATTTAATATATGATACTAGTGTTGCATGATTTCACCTGAATCAGAAAAGTCTCGTGCGAGCGCAGCATGCTCTGTGACGTTACTGGGGCGAGATCGAATTTCAAAAGTGAAACATTGTTTCCGAGGTCAGACAGGCAGAGAGCAAGGTTTATACAGACCATCACTGTTGGAAATCAAATGCTAGGCTAGAAGCAATATGAAATGTAAGGCATAAACGCCGACGTTCTGTAAATTGCCTTGGAAATAATGGAGGACGCCCGTTCCGGAAAACAGCTGGTCAAACTAGAAACACGTGGAAGGAAGTGACTGCACAGAGCCACTTGAGGGACCAGAGACATTCATATCAAATAAAATTTTATTTGTCACATACACATGGTTAGCAGATGTTAATGCGAGTGTAGCGAAATGCTTGTATTCACATATTCATCACTCACCACGTTAGGCTATCAATCGAGGGTCTCTGCAAAAACAAATCAATACGTTTTTCTTCCTCGTTGGACCAGCGTTTACAATGTATATAATTAGAGCTTGTGTAGTTGTTGGTTTAGCTTTTTATAACGTTGTAGCAAGTAAGGTCTGCATGTATGTGTAGGCGCATATTGCGTCATGATTGCAAGGTGTCCGGATAACTTTTCCAACTGTCCCGTTATCTGGTTTTAATGTCCATTATTGAATGCCCTTCCAGCCAATCAAAAACGAGTATTCAACAACGTTGTGGTATATTGAAAAAGTATAAAAGTGTAATTTTCCTCCACACGCGGTTTACAGGCATTTAACACCATATGGCATTTTTTTGCCATCTATTTTCCAACTTCAATCGGTTAAATCACATTCGTAAAATGTTTTTTTTTTTGCCGTTACAAAGGTAATGGTCCTGGCTGAGCCCCAAATGCGAGCTCAGCAGTGCACCATGGCCGAATCACGGTTACAAATCAAATTGTATTCCTGCTTATGCTTTGTAAACAACAGGTGTGGACTAACAGTGAAATGCTTACTTTCGGCCGTTCCCAACAATGCAGGGACGAAAGAAATAGAGAAATGATAGAAAAGTAAAACAGTAATAATACAAGTAATAATAATTACACAATGAGTAGGCTAATGATAACTTGGCAATATACACTGAACAAAAATAAAAAGGCAACATGTAATGTGTTGGTCCTATGTTTCATGAGCTGAAATAAAATGTCTCAGAAATGTCTCTCAAATGTTGCGCACAAGTTTGTTTACATGTCTGTTATTGAGCATTTCTTCTTTGCCAAAAAGAAGAAGTTCTTCTGGCATCCGCCAAACACAGATTCGTCTGTCGGACTGCCAGATGGTAAAGCGTGATTCATCACTCCAGAGAACGTGTTTCCACTGCTCCAGAGTCCAATGGCAGCGAGCTTTACATCCCTCCAGCTGACTCTTGACATTGTGCATGGTGATTTTAGGCTTGTGTGCGGCTGCTCGGCCATGGCAACCCATTTTATGAAGCTCCCGATGAACAGTTCTTGTGCTGATGTTGTTTCCAGAGTCTGTTTGGAACTCTGTAGTGAGTGTTGCAACTGAGGACAGATGCTTCAGCACTCGACTGTCCCGTTCTGTGAGCTTGTGTGGCCTGGAGACGAAAGAAATGCACACCAGTTTAGGCGAGGTGCCGGCTAGCGGAGTAGAACACTTGAAAAAGAAAAGGAGAGCTGCACACTCTAGGAGCTCAGATGCAATAAATGTATAACCAACGCTTCAACAACCAAGCTTGTGTGGCCTACCACTTTGCAGCTGAGCTGTTGTTGCTCCTAGATGTTTCCACTTCATGATAACAGCACTTACAGTTGACTAGGGCAGCTCTAGCAGGGCACACATTTTACGAACCGACATGTTGGAAAGGTGGAAAGTCACTGAGCTCTTCAGTAAGGCCATTTTACTGTCAATGTTTGTCTATGGAGATTGCATGGCTGTGTGCTCGATTTGAAACACCTGTCAGCAACGGGTGTGACTGAAATAGCCGAATCCACTCATTTGAATGGGTGTCCACATACCCTGTGTATATATAGTGTAATTTATTGTGGCAAAACCTTTAAAAAAAATCTGTTCTCTTCATGAATATGGATTCCCACTGTTAAACAGTGTGGAATTGTAGGAAAAATGTATCTGAAATATTCTGGGGAAATCCCCCAGACCCCCCCCCCCCCTTACAATTATCTGTAAGGTCCCTCAGTCGAGCAGTGAATTTCAAACACAGATTTAACCACAAAGATGAGGGAGGGTTTTCAATGCCTCTCAAAGAAAGGCACCTATTGGTAGATGGGTAAAAACAAAAAAACCATATCCCTTTGAGCATGAAGTTAATAATTACACTTTGGATGGTGTATCAATACACCCAGTCACTACAAAGATACAGGTGTCCATCCTAACTCAGTTGCTGGAGACGAAGGAAACCGCTCAGGGATTTCACCAAGAGGCCAATTGTGACTCTAAAACAGTTGCAGAGTTCAATGGCTGTGATAGAAGAAAACTGAGGACAAATTAACAACATTGTAATTACTCAACAATACTAACCTAAATGACAGAGTGAAAAGAAGGAAGCCTGTATAGAATAAAAATATACCAAAACACGTATCCTGTAATAAGGAACTAAAGTAAAACTGCAAAAAACGTGGCAAAGAAATTTACTTTAAGTCCTGAATAAAAAGCATTGTTTGTGGCAAATCCAACACAACGCATCACTGAGTAACACTCTTCTTATTTTCAAGCATGGTGGTGGCTGCATCATGTTATGGGGGATATGCTTGTCATCGGCAAGGACTAGGGAGTTTTTTTAGAATAAAAAGAAACGGAATAGAACTAAGCACAGGCAAAATCCTTCAGAAAAAAACTTTTTGTCTGCTTTCCAACAGATACTGGGAGAGGAATTCACCTTTCAGCAGGACAATAACCTACATCACAAGGCCAAATATTCACTGAAGTTGCTTACCAAGACATCATTGAATGTTCCTGAGTGATCTAGTTACAGTTTTGACTTAAATAGGCTTGAACATCTATGGCAAGACTTGAAAATGGCCATCTAGCAATGATTTACAACAAACTTCAGAGTTTGAAGAATAAAAAATAAAAAAAGAATTATGTGCAAATATTGTACAATCCAGGTGTGAAAATATCTTAGACTCAACAGCTGTAATTGCTGCCAAAGGTGATTCTAACATGTATTGACTCAGGGGTGTGAATACTTATGTAAATGAGAGATTTCTGTATTTCATTTTCAATAAATGTGCAGAAATGTCAAATGTGCTTTCACTTTGTCATTATAGGGTATTGTCTGTAGATGGGTGAGAATTTTTTTTATTTTGAATTCTGGCTGTTACACAACAAAATGTGGAATAAGTTAAGGGGTATTAATAGTTTTTGAAGGCACTGTATGTTTCCCAAAAATATTATTTCTGTGTTTATTTTTTGTAAACTTCAGGAAAATACTACATTTCATGTATGTAGATGTTCCATTTATACACAGTTACCCATAAATTGACCACGTTAAAAATTAAACCATCAGCCAAGGAAATCACGATTCATTCCTTCTTAATGGTTCATCCTGAGGAATATAGCCATGTTTCTTCTCCCCAGCTAAACTTTATGGAGAGGGGAGTGGCCCACTGCATTTTCCTGTCATCATAACCTAACCCGGAACAGGAAAACTCCAAACAGAATGCATTTACACATAAAAAATAGGCCTTACATGTAGATATTTTTCCTTATTTCAGACCATAAACCATGAGTTATCCAGGATACCCCACTCAAGCTGGTGGCTATCCCCCTCAGCCAGGCGCCTACCCACCCCAAGCTGGAGGCTATCCCCCTCAGCCGGGCGCCTACCCACCCCAAGCCGGAGGCTATCCACCCCAGGCAGGAGGTTACCCACCCCAGGCTGGTGGTTACCCCACACAGGCTGGTGGTTACCCCCCTCAGGCAGGTAGCTATCCACCACAGCCTGGAGCTGGAGGGTACCCAGCCATACCCCCAGCAGGTAAGGCCTCAGGACAACAGATCATTATATGCCTAATATATGCACATGCAGCATGTTTTATATGTTTTATTCTCTAAACAACCTTCGCTGTGCTGAGAGACAACACTCACATACCAACTTGTGACTGACATAGTACTCCCATTCTGTGTGCCCTGAGTATCACTCTGCTGACGAGAATTGGCAAGTGTGTTTATTTCTAGTCCTGGTGTTTCATTCCAAAGCCAATTTAATACGGACCCATTTCTTTACCTCTCTGCCCTAGCAGCAATACCAGATATTTGTTAAAACTTCTCTAGTATAAAGTTTAAGCACTTTCTATTTCAATTTAAAATAGAACAATTATCCTCTGGTTTCTGGTAACCCCTGATTGAAGGATTTATTTATTTATTGATTGATTGATTAATCAATTACTTGATTGGTTGACTACAATCATATACAACCACAACATCAAAGCAAAATAGTCCAAACTTTTGAAAAAACAGTAGTAATAGTACATAGTGATTTGCCATAAACAGTTTAGTGGCATGCCCATCTATGTCATCTGTTACAGATAGTTGGGGAGGTGGTGCTGGTTTCCCCGCCTTTGGTCTTGATAATCTGTCCAACCCTGGATTCAACGCAGGAAATCTCCCAGCCATGGTAAGTCTGGCATGAAAATACAGTACAACCCCCCCCCCCCCCCCAACCCAGTTATTGACTTTTTACCCAGGTCATCTTTTTCTCATATCTATCTATGTTGCAGCTTTCTTGTTAACCTTCCTAATAGTCTCTCTCACGTGACTAAAATAATGTAGCTCATGTTTATTAGCTTAGATAGTGCTTCAAAAACATAATAATTTGCTGCAACCTTCTCTTTCACTGTTGTAATCCTTCAAAACTCCATGTTTTGTATACTTTATTTTTTATATTGTCTTTTATTTTCTCTTTATTAAAAAAAACAAAAGCAGATGTTTAATCAACATCTATAATACATAATTGATTATTTACAAAACAGCTTTGCTTGCAGATTAATTGAAACCAATCAGCTTCCTGCACATTTTATTGGATGCCCACTTCTGCTACAATCACATGCCAACCCGATCTCCGCAGCCATGTTCACCTCTGGTGGATACCCCCACCCTGCCCCCCAGCCCCCTAACCAACAGCCCTATGGTATGTACCCCCAGCCAGGAGGACAGATGCCCCAGCCTCAAGGCCCAGGCATGGCCTATCCAGGCCAGCCCATGCCTGGCTACCCACGGGCACCCTCACCCAACCCCTCCATGCCGGGTTACGGAGGAGGACCAGCGCCTAATCAGCCCATGCCAGTGTACCCTCAAGCCCCGACGCCCAACCCGTCCATGCCTGGAGGTGGAGCCATTCCAGTCTCTCCTGCCATCAATGTAAGACACACTGGGAGGATTTAACTCTATTTTGACAATAGTCCTTCAAAATACCATTTTAGGACAGGCATACATCTGGTTAAGGGTCCATACTTTATCCAAGGGTTTAAACTTGAATACCTAAATGTTCTGCACTAATATTGATTGGGCTTCTATCGTTTTCTTACTCTTCTTGAGATGTCAATAATTAGAGATTTTGCCAGGAGTTTTACTGGCAAATAACACTGACAGTGTAAAGCAATCAGGTTTCATTATGGATTAATTCCCTTTTCTTTCAGAGAGGATTCAGGGGAAGCATCAAGGATTATCCGGGAGCAGACCCACTGAGAGATGTGGAGGTTCTGAGGAAAGCCATGAAGGGTTTTGGTGAGTTGTTTAAATAGACCCTGTCCAGAAACAACCCCTAACCTTTTATACATTGGTCCAGTGATTGAGTTAGTTAGTGGCCAGCAATATTTGACATTTGTATATACAGTGTGTATGATATTATAAATACCTCACATGCGACTCGTAATAAGACTAAGCAATTGGCCAATACATTTTTTTATCTGACTCATAAAGATATTTAGCAATATGCAAAAGTCTACAGTTAAACCATGTGCAATCGAGTATAATGCGTTTAGCTGACTAAGGAATGGTCATGGGAAGTGACTATCAAAGCAAGTATTATTTCATAACTGTAAAATGAATACAAGACATAAAGCTTAAATTATAAGGTTATACTGACATTAACAAAGCATTATTGTAGGCATATACACGACCTGTCAAGTTTTAGAACACCTACTCATTCAAGGGTTTTTCTTTATTTTTACTATTTGCTACATTGTAGAATAATAGTGAAGACATCAACAATATGAAATAACACATATGGAATCATGTAGTAACTAAAACAGTGTTAAGCAAATCAAAATATATTTTATATTAAAACAGTTTTTGCCTTGATGACAGCTTTGCATAATCTTGGGATTCTCTCAACCAGCTTCACCTGGAATGCTTTTCCAACAGTCTTGAAGGAGTAACCACATATGCTGAGTACTTGTTGGCTGCTTTTCCTTCACTCTGAGGTCCAACACATCCCAAACCATCTACACTTGGTTGAGGTCAGGTGATTGTGGAAGCCAGGTCATCTGATGCAGCACTCCATCACTCTCCTTCTGGGTAAAATAGCCCTAACACAGCCCACAGTGTGTTGGGTTATTGTCCTGTTGAAAAACAAATGATAGTCCCACTAAGCCCAAACCAGATTGGATGGCGTATAGCTGCAGAATGCTGTGGTAGCCATGCTGGTTAAGTGTGCCTTGAATTCTAAATAAATCAGACAGTGTCACCAGAAAAGTACCCCCACACCATATCACCTCCTCCTTCATGCTTCACAGTGGGAAATACACATGCAGAGATCATCCGTTCAACCATACCGCATCTCACAAAGACACAGCGGTTGGAATCAAAAATCTGGATTTGGACTCCAGACCAAGGGACACATTTCCACCGGTCTAATGTCTATTGCTCGTATTTCTTGGCCCAAGCAAGTCTATTCTTCTTATTGGTGTCCTTTAGTAGTGGTTTCTTTGTAACAATTCGACCATGAAGGCCTGATTCACGCAGTCTCCTCTGAACAGTTGATGTTGAGATGTCTGTTACTTGAACTCTGTGAAGCATTTATTTGGGCTGCAATTTCTGAGGCAGGTAACTCTAATGAAATGATACTCTGCAGCAGAGGTAACTCTGGGTCTTCCATTCCTGTGGAGGTCCTCATGAGAGACAGTTTCATCATAGCGCTTGATGGTTTATACGACTGCACTTGAAGGAACTTTCAAAGTTCTTTAAGTTTTCCGTAATTGACTGACCTTTGTGTTTTAAAGTAATGATGGACTGTAGTTTCTCTTTGCTTATTTGACCTGTTCTTGCCATAATATGTACTTGGTCTTTTATTATTACCAGGGCTATCTTCTGTATACCACCCCTACCTTGTCACAACACAACTGTTTGGCTCAAACGCATTAAGAAGGAAAGAAATTCCACAAATTAACTTTAACAAGGCACACCTGTTAATTGAAATGCATTCCAGGTGACTACCTCATGAAGCTGATTGAGAGAATGCCAAGAGCATGCAGAGCTGTCATCAAGGCAAAGGGTGGCTATTTGAAAAATCTCAAATATAAAATATGTTTAGATTTGTTTAATACTTTCGGTTACTACATGATTCTATATGTGTTATTTCATAGTTTTGATGTCTTCACTAGTATTCTACAACGTAGAAAATATTAAAAAGAAATAAAGATTCTTGAATGAGTTGGTGTTCTAAAACTTTTGACCGGTAGTGTAGATTCTAAGGTTAACTTACAAGGCAAAGCATGGACAAAGAGATGCTTACTAGCCAGAGGCCTAGAAGCCGAAGAAATGAGAATTGATCATACAACCTTCCTCCATGGACTGGATACAGGATAAGAGACAGAACAAAGGCATTTAATTCCATTTATAACATCTGAAAGTGTATCCTTTCAACCCAGAACCAATCACCTTTGATAAAGCAAACGCTACAAAGTTTACAGTGTAACCTGACCACCAAGGCCCAATCTCCACAGGGTGTCACAGCATTTAAATGGTTTTGTGGGGGATGAGACCAGTGTAAATATGACATAATTCCTGAGTGGACCATAAAACCTTTTTGCATATAGTAATTCAGATTTCACCCTGTACAGATACAAGTAACCACAGAGATCATACATGCACATAGTTAGCATCAGAGTTATCCTCAATGAACACGTTTCAGATATATACCAAACATGGATACTATAGTACTATTCAATCACATTCAATAGTCTGTCTTCTGAATACTGTAACAGAGAGAAACATTTTGGTGGGGGGGGGGGGGGACTGACTAGTCCTTTGGCATTGTCTCCTGTCTTCCAACTCCAGGTGTCAGAGAGCACATGAATGAGGGCCGAGCATACATTAAGCCCTATCTAATCTTGGAACCAGAAACAAATATTACATGCGTAATGGCCAGATGTCACGAGAGAATAGGCCCTGTCCAGAAACAACCCCTTGTCAGTAACCTTATACAATACACACTTGTGTTGATCTGAAAGGAATGGATAGGTAAATTCAACACTAGCAATGACATTGCCTTCTATCATTGAGCCTCAATCTTTGAATTACTTAATTATGTATGAAGACCTGGTAATGATATTTGCTGAGCTATACTAGTAAAAAAAATGATGTTATAAACTCATGAAGGGAAATGGATGGGCAGTTTTGAATATGTGTTCTGACAGGGAACTTGTCCTACAGGTACTGATGAACAGGCCATCATAGACCTGCTAGGGAGTCGCTCAAACATACAGCGTGTTCCCATGCTCGCAGCCTTCAAAACCTCCTACGGAAAGGTAATACAGTTACATTTAAAAACGTGATACTTTATTTAGATAATTTGAGTTATTATGGAACAAATGAATATAATGAGTGTTACAGCATCATACAATTATCTGTATAAGTGAGGTTCAGGGAGGGTCAGAGGGTATATCTCAACAGCAGCTGATGGTTCTGCCATTTAACACGTTGCTGGGGGACTTGATTCCCTCAGACCCATTATAGCAGTACCCGGAACACACATGGCACAGCAGTTGAACACAGATAGCATTAATGCTTGAAGTGGACTGAAGTAGGTTCCGCCACTCATTTTGGGTGCCGGTACGCTTTCTATATATTTGCCGTTACTTATCATATTTTACAGCCAATATTCTAAAAGAGGTGTCAGTACTCAAGCAGTACAGGAAATGACGGTGCCGATATTCAAGTTATAGAACAGTGAAAGTGCTTGTTCTCTGTACCACTGAGCACCAGCCCAACTCAATAATATCTTGGTTAGCATTGAATTATACCAAGCTTGTATCCCCTTACCTTCCTAGGATCTGGTTAAGGATCTGAAGTCAGAACTGTCAGGGAACTTTGAGAAGCTGGTGCTGGCCATGTTGAAGACCCCAGCCCAGCTTGATGCATATGAACTCAAAGATGCCATTAAGGTTTGTGAAAGGGTTTTTATAATCACTGACATGGATACTCTCTCTTAGCGTGTGTGTGTGTGTTTGCGTTCGTACGTGCAAACAAGTGGAATGTTTTTGTTTTGTGTTTGACACAACTAGCTAAACTAGTTTAACGAACAGAGAAATAGTAATATTCATGTCGTAAACCTACCAACTGTTCTCTACTGTATGTTCTGACAGGGTGCAGGGACAGACGAGGCTTGTCTGATAGAGATCCTGTCCTCTCGCTCCAACGCAGAGATCAGAGAGATCAACATGGTCTACAAGACAGGTAAGTTCCTCAGGTAGACACACACTACAGGGACGACAGATAGCATTGAGGAAAAAAACTTTGAAATAAATATGAGAAGTGTACTGCTCTGTACTGTGCTGTGTAAGAAAGCTGTGTGGGTTATTTCAGAGAATAAGAAGTCACTGGAAGACGCCATCAGTGGGGACACCTCAGGACACTTCCGTAGACTCCTCATCTCTCTGGCCCAGGTACAGCCTATGGCCCATAGATGTAGAATAATGTATACATTAGAAATACATATACATAGGAATAGATACAGTACATACAGTTGAAGCCGGAGGTTTACATACACCTTAGTCAAATACCTTTAAACTCAGTTTTTCACAATTCCTTACATTGAATCCTAGTAAAAAATTTCCCTGTCTTAGGTCAGTTTGGATCACCACTTTATTTTAAGAATGTGAAATGTCAGAATAATAGTAGAGAGAGTTATTTATTTCAGCTTTTATTTCTTTCATCACATTCCCAGTGGGTCAGATGTTTACATACACTTAATTATTATTTGGTAGCATTGCCTTTAAATTGTTTAACTTGGGTCAAATGTTTCAGGTACCCTTCCACACGCTTCCCACAATAAGTTGGGTGAATTTTGGCCCATTCCTCCTGACAGAGCTGGTGTAACTAACTCCTAGCTCGCACACGCTTTTTCAGTTCTGTCCACACATTTTCTATAGGATTGAGGTCAGGGCTTTGTGATGGCCACTCCAATACCTTGACATTGTTGTCCTTAATCCATTTTGCCACAACTTTGGAAGTATGCTTGGGGTCATTGTCCATTTGGAAGACCCATTGCGACCAAGCTTTAACTTCCTGATTGATGTCTTGAGATGTTGCTTGAATATAGGCACATAATTTTCCTCCTCATGATGCCATCTATTTTGTGAAGTGCACCAGTCCCTCCTGCAGCAAAGCACCCCCACAATATGATGCTGCCACCCCCGTGCTTCACGGTTGGGATGGTGTTCTTCGGCTTGCAAGCCTCCCCTTTTTCCTCCAAACATAACCATGGTCATTATGGCCAAACAGTTCTATTTTTGTTTCATCAGACTGGAGGACATTTCTCCAAAAAGTACAGTCTTTGTCCCAGTGTGCAGTTGCAAACTGTAGTCTGGCTTTTTTCATGGCGGTTTTTCAGCAGTGGCTTCTTCCTTGCTGAGCGGCCTTTCAGGTTATGTCGATATAGGACTCGTTTTACTGTGGATATAGATACTTTTGTACCTGTTTCCTCAAGCATCTTCACTAGGTCCTTTGCTGTTGTTCTGGGATTGATTTGCACTTTTCGTACGTTGATCTCTAGGAGACAGAACATGTCTCCTTCCTAAGTGGTATGACGGCTGCGTGGTCCCATGGTGTTTATACTTGCGAACTATTGTTTGAACGTGGTACCTTCAGGCGTTTGGACATTGCTCCCAATGATGAACCAGACTTGTGGTTGAAGTCTGTGGTTGAAAAAGTGGTTGAAAAATGAGTTTTACATTTGTGCAGTTTTGTAACACATTTAATACAATTATATTCTGTGTGCCATGGGGCAGAGATACCTTTTTGAAGTTTCAAAGCAAATTTCCTGCAATTCTACACATTTTGCCATTACTTATGCCATGTTAGTGATATCTGAGTGAGAGTGACTAACAAAATCAATGGCCCTGCGTGCCCTGTCAGTATTCACCCATTAACACTACAAGGTGTAGATAACTGGCTGGACTAATTTACTAACCTACTTATTAGCTGACATGGTTAATTGAGTGACTGTCAGTGACTGAAAAAACAAGAGAAAAACTGCTGATGCACAACCAAATGTCTAACTTGCGCGTTGGGTATTCTACCATTCTAACTCTCAACAGTTCCAGTCGGTGTCCCTAAGCTTATGTTGCCTATGCCTGCAGCTGGCCCTGATTATGTGTTGTGTTTGTGCTCTCAGGGTAATCGAGATGAAAGAGAGACAGTGGACATCTCTGTAGCCAAACAAGATGCCCAGGTAAATTGCCATTTCTTATCTATAATAAACCTTGTGACGTCTAATCTACAGACTGTATTGTGTCTTCAACATACTTAGGGACAGGTGTTTTTCATTAAGTTTGAGCTGGAAAAACTCAGCACCCTACACGGCATACTTGAAATCTCTACCTACTCATTGAAAGATGTCTGTGTGTATTGTGTGCCCTCTGTGCAGGCTCTGTATGCTGCTGGAGAGAACAAGGTGGGAACAGATGAGTCCAAGTTCAATGCCATCCTGTGTGCCAGGAGCAAACCCCACCTCAGAGCAGGTAACTACAGGGGAGAGGAATGGTACTGTAAGAAGTCAAATATCAATTAAATGTACACTCACTTGCCAGTTTATTATGTACACCACCCATTCACGAATATGGTTCACTCCTTCAGACGGTGAGTAACGTTGCCGTGGCTTGCTATATAAAGCAAGCAGGCAGACAGGCATCGAAGCATTCAGTTACTGCTAGAATCTACGGTAGAATGGGCATAACTAGTGACCTAAAGGACTTTGATCGTAGTATGGTCTTCAGTGTCAGGCGCACCGGTTCCAGTATCTCAGAAACGGCTGCCCTCCTGGGCTTTTCACGCACTAGAGTGTCTAGGGTTGACAGAGAACTGTGTGACAAACAAAAAACATCCAGTCGGCTGCGGTCCTGTGGGTGAAAACAGCTTGTTGATGAGAAGTCGAAGGAGAATGGCAAGAATCGTGCAAGCTAGCATGCTGGCCACAAACATGCAAACAACGTGCAGCACAACAGTGGTGTGCAGAACGCACAACTCGTTAAACCCTGTCACGGATGGGCTATTGCAGCAGACGACCACACTGGGTTCCTATCAGCTACAAAAAGCAGCTCAAGTGGGCACGCGATCACCAACACTGGACAATTAAGGAGTGAAAAAATATTGCCTGGTGTGACAAATCCCAGTTCCTGTTGCATCATGCTGATGGCCGAGTCAGGATTTGGCGTAAGCAGCATGAGTCCATGGCCACATCCTGCCTGGTATCAACGGTACAGTCTGGTGGTGTAATGGTGTGGGGAATATTTTCCTGGCAAACGTTAGGTCCCTTGACACTAATTGAGCAACGTTTGAACGCCACACCTTGTAGAATCCATGCCTCGAGGAATTCCGGCTGTTCAGGAGGCAAAAGGGGTCTGACCCGGTACTAGATGGCCACTGAGTGTATATGAAATATCAGTCCTCTGGTGCTGTCCGCTCATCTTGATTCATAGCTTTTGCCACTACCTTATCCGTGTGTGTGTGTGTGTGTGTGCCTGTGTGTGCGTGCATATGTGCAGTGTTCCATGAGTATCAGCAGATGTGTGGCAGAGACCTAGAGAAGAGCATCGACAGAGAAATGTCTGGAGACCTGGAGAGTGGAATGGTGGCCGTGGGTAAGAGGACACCTTTTGGTTAACACACACCCATTCAGGTCACACCTACACGTCTCTACGCAAACACATACTAACACTATGTCACACCACTAACAACACACACACAGAGTGAAATACCCAGATGTATGTGTAGGGGATTACCCAAAAAAACCTTGAACAATGGTTCCATCCAATTCCTGTATGGGGTTTCACCGTTTGACGTAACAGTAGCTGGGAATTTCTTTTTAAGCTGAATGTGTTATGTTATGGGATTTATATGAATAATGACTAAATTATGTATACATTTAACATAGAACTATAACTAAACAGTAGAATACTACCTTGTCACTGTATGAATGTATGAATCCTATTATAATCAAAACACTGAATATAATGTGTGTAGTTTTAGTCAAGAATTAGAACGAGGGCTTTCTGTTCCTTGTTAGAAACGAATGGAGCTATCGCCAGACCGGCTGGAATACTGTGTTCCTTACAGGACATTCTGTCCCCACCCAGAAAGGGGAGAGACCTTGGGCTTGTAGTAGATTTTTAACAGGTGACAGACAATGTGAAAAGGCTTGTTAACTATATTGCCATTGAATCTGAGAGGAGGAGAGACATTTATGATGAAATGTGAGGTATATAAACCAATGTACATGGTATTATGAGCAGAGCTCTCGATAAGCACTATTGGCGATGTTGACTAATCTCTGTCCGTTTCATTTAAATAAGAACCTTACACATGCTTAGAAACAGACAGAGTGTGTTAATTGCATTGGAAAATGAGCATGAGAACAAAATTCTCTTGACAGTTAACACCCATAGCTTACTCATTCTTACTGTGAAAAGATGTTATAGAAGATGCTATAACAATATGTGAGTTGTCACACTGTTGCTGTCTAAATGAGTAATTGTTATTTTCCTTCACTTGGCCAACGTTGCTCCGGTTAATGGTACAGTAACATGCTTTTAGATTATTTTGACTGGGTGACATCGTTGTTATTATTTGACTTTGTATCAAGAGATGCTCACTCTCCATACACACTTCATAGTAATGATGTGTTGTTTGCTTGTTCCATTATGCATGATGTTTGTCCGTCCAATTTGTAAGTCGCTCTGGATAAGAGCGTCTGCCAAATGACTTAAATGTAAATGTAAATGTACAGAAGTCATGTTGATGTGATGTTTAAAAATGTATTTCACGCTTCTGACTGTGTTTATCAAACTACATTCATATATTTTCATATACACTGAGTATACAAAACATTATGAACTCTTTGCATGACATAGATTGACCAGGTGAATCCAGGTGAAAGCTATGATCCCTTATTGATGTCACCTGTTAAATCCACTTCAATCAGTGGAGATGAAGGGGAGGACACAGTTTAAAGAAGGATTTTTAAGCGTTGAGACAATTGAGACATGGATTGTGTATGTGTGCCATTCAGAGGGTGAATGTCCAAGATATAAAATGTAAGGGCTTTTGAAAGGGGTATGGTAGTCGATGCCATGCACATCAATTTGTGTAAAGAACTGCAACACTGCTGGGTTTTTCACGCTTAACAGTTTCCCTTGTGTATCAAGAATAGTCCACCACCCAAAGGCCATCCAACTAACTTGAAACAACTGTTGGAAACATTGGTGTCAACATGGGCCAGCAGCCCTGTGGAACACTTTCGACACCTTGTAGAGTCCATGCCGTGACGAATTGAGACTGTCCTGCGGGCAATATTTGTTATGTTTTGTACACTCAGGGTATTTTCAAGTTCTGGTTTCAGATATGACTTGACAATCTTTTCAGTTTTATCCCCTCATATTATTTTTAACCGTTAGTTTTGTTTGTTTCTGAGAGTTTCCTTCAACACACAGTATCAGTCACCTTGTCTCAAGTCTGTTTGTGCTCTTGCAAACTCAATAGCTTTCATTTTCAAGCTAAACATTTGGCATGACAATGACTGACGAGGAGTTGCCATTGTAGCACGAACAGACTGGACCATGTATCAGTCCCTCCCTCCGAAGACTTGCGCCCGCCTACTAAGGTTAATTCTAACCCTCTGCTCTCTCTGTGTTCCAGTCAAGTGTATTAAGAACACACCCGCCTACTTTGCTGAGAGACTTTACAAGGCCATGAAGGTAAGACACGCCCCGTTTCTGTCTGTATGTCTGTCTGTCTGGACTGATTACAACATACTGTACATACAGCACAGAACAACAAAACTGTCCAAGACTGATAAGTGAACACTGTTTACACTCACTACATTTTCACTTTACCAGTCCCAATGATATTGCATTGTTATTACAGTAATTGCTTCTGATAACTGTACTCTTTAAATGTGTGTGTGTGTGTGTGTGTGTGTGTGTGTGTGTGTGTGTGTGTGTGTGTGTGTGTGTGTGTACGCGCATGTGTGTGTTTTCTCAGGGTGCCGGGACCAAGGACAAAACCCTGATTCGGATAATGGTGACCCGTTCTGAGGTGGACATGTTGGATATCCGTCAGGAATACGTCAAGACATATGGCAAGTCGCTCTACACAGACATCTCTGTAAGTATCTCTCCTCATCACTACACAAATTCCAACACACATACACACACCAGTACCTTCAATAATGCTACTGCTATAGAGCAAGTTAGGCATTCTAGTATGATGTTCTGGACTAGTGTGTTGATGTGTTTGTTGTTGTCTATGACAGGGAGACACTTCAGGGGACTATAAGAAACTGCTGTTAAAGCTGTGTGGAGGGAGCGACTAGAGGAACCATGTCAGCTTTCTTTACAGGATGTCCCCCACACTATATCACCAATGTTTACATATATACCCATTTACTGACTAGCCTATAATAGTATATATATATATATCTATGCATGCACCACAGTCAGCAATACTGCATGCCATGCCGTCCATTTTCTTCATTGCAACTTTTAGCACATGTTATGATATGAGAACCTCCAATCATAAAAGCTGTTCCTTTTCTATATTTTGTATGAGCAAGAAAGTATATGTTTTTCCATAAGTGTAATATCAGTGCTGGATATTATAACTTAGTCAGGGTAAAAATGCCCTAAAGGTGCAACGTGCAACTTTGATTAGAATTGGAATTTAAATCAATATATATTTTATTTTTTCAAGCCTGTGCCAATATTATGCATATCTAATTGTAAATGTTAACTAAGTAGTAATTGGTTTAGTTGAAATGTTAAATACATGACTCTGAAGTCAGAATACTTAGCAGCTAAAGTACCAAAGTGTTTGGTTTATATTTGTGTTTATATGGTGTGTGTGTACACTATCATTGTGGGTTTTTTTTGTCTGCTGTTTGCTACAATCTCTTTGAGCATATCTGTCAATCTAACTTCTAACTAAAATCTCATTGCATCACATTTCAGTAACGGTGCTCTGATTTAATATTACATCTGAAAATAAATGTTGAGAAACACCGCTGTTCTTTCCCTTACTGATGATTTCATCCATGCTAATGTTGTTGTTGCATTATACTGTGTTTAGTCTTGAGGCAAGGAAGAGCACTAATTCCTGTTTCTGACCCCAGGCCCCTGACACTTTCAACAAATGGCTGATGTTCTTGGCCTGCTATTTGTGGAGTCAGTGAGCAAAGGAGAAAACCGTGCCAGTGGCAATGACCTTTATTTGAAAGCAGTCACAGCAATATGATTTTGTAGACAAGTCGTTTTTATTTATTTATTTCACCTTTATTTAGCCTGGTAGGCAAGTTGAAACAAGTTCTCATTTACAACTGCGACCTGGCCAAGAATAAAGAATACATACAACAACACAGAGTTACACATGAAATAAACAAAACATACAGTCAATAATACAGTTGTAGAAAATGAAGGTAAGGCAATAAATAGGCCATGGTGGCAAAGTAATTACAATATACCTATTAGACACCAGAGTGATTGATGTGCAGAATATTAATTTGCAATCAGAGATACTGGGGTACAAAGGAGCAAGATAAATAAATAAATAAATGCAGTATGGGGATGAGGTAGTTGGATGAGCTATTTTCAGATGGGCTATGTACAGGTGCAGTGCTCTGTGAGCTACTCTGACAGCTGGTGCTTAAAGCTCGTGAGGGAGATATGAGTCTCCAGCTTCAGTGATTTTTGCAATTCATTCCAGTCATTGGCAGCAGAGAACTGTAAGGAAAGGTGGCCAAAGTTGGAATTGGCTTTGGGGGTGACGAGAGAGATATACCTGCTGGAGCGCGTGCTACGGGTGGGTGCTGCTATGGGGACCAGTCAGCTGAGATAAGGCGGGGCCTTACCTATCAGAGATTTGTAGATGACCTGAAGCCAGTGGGTTTGGCGACGAGTATGAAGCGAGGGCCAGCCAACGAGAGCGTACAGGTCGCAGTGGTGGGTAGTATATGGGCTTTGGTGACAAAACGGATGGCACTGTAATAGACTGCATCCAATTTGTTGAGTAGAGTGTTGGGGGGCTATTTTGTAAATGACATTGCCGAAGTCGAGGATCGGTAGGATGGTCAGTTTTACGAGGGTATATTTGGCAGCATGAGTGAAGGATGCTTTGTTTTCGAAATAGGAAGCCGATTCTAGATTTAACTTTGGATTAGAGATGTTTAATGTGAGTCTGAAAGGAGAGTTTACAGTCTAACCAGACACCTAGGTATTTGTAGTTGTCCACATATTCTAAGTCCGAACCGTCCAGCGTAGTGATGCTGGCCAGCGGGCAGGTGTGGTCAGCGATTGGTTGAAGAGCATGCATTTAGTTTTATTTGCATTTAAGAGCAGTTGGAGGCTGCAGAAGGAGAGTTGTATGGCATTGAAGCTCGTCTGGAGGTTAGTTAACACAGTGTCCAAAGAATGGCTAGAAGTATACAGAATGGTGTCGTTTGCGTAGAGGTGGATCAAAGAATCACCAGCAGCAAGAGCGACATCATTGATGTATACAGAGACGAGAGTCGGCCTGAGGATTGAACCCTGTGGCACCCCCATAGAGACTGCCAGAGGTCCGGACAACAGGCCCTCCGATTTGACACAATGAACTCTGTCAGAGAAGTAGTTGGTGAACCAGGCGAGGCAGTCATTTGAGAAACCAAGGCTGTTTAGTCTGCCGATAAGAATGTGGTGATTGACAGAGTCAAAAGCCTTGGCCAGGTCGATGAATACGGCTGCACAGGAATGTCTCTTATTGATGGCAGTTATGATATCGTTTAGGACATTGAGCGTGGCTGAGGTGCACCCATGACCAGCTCTGAAACCATATTTCATAGCGGAGAAGGTCCGGTGGGATTCGAAATGGTCGGTAATCTGCTTGTTAACTTGGCTTTTGAAGACCTTTTGAAAGGCAGGATAGGATATATATAGGTCTGTAGCAATTTGGGTCTAGAGTGTCTCCCCCTTTGAAGAGGGGGATGACCGTGGAAGCTTTCCAATCTTTGGGAATCTCAGACGATACGAACGAGAGGTTGAACAGGCTAGTAATAGGGGTTGCAACAATTTCGGCAGATCATTTTAGAAAGAGGGTCCAGATTGTCTAGCCCGGCTGATTTGTAGGGGTCCAGATTTTGCAGCTCTTCCAGAACATCAGCTATCTGGATTTAGGTGAAGGAGAAATGGTGGGGGATTAGGCGGGTTGCTGTGGAGGGTGCCGGGCAGTTGACCAGGGTAGGGGTAGCCAGGTGGAAAGCATGGCCAGCCTTAGAGAAATGCTTATTGAAATTCTCAATTATAGTGGATTTATCGGTGGTGACAGTGTTTCCTAGCCTCAGTGCAGTGGGCAGCTGGGAGGAGGTGCTCTTATTCTCCATGGACTTTAGTGTCCCAGCATTTTTTTTAGTTTGTACTACAGGATGCAAATTTCTGTTTGATAAAGCTAGCCTTAGCTTTCCTAACTGCCTGTGTATATTGGTTCCTAACTTCCTTGAAAAGTTGCATAACACAGGGGCTATTCAATGCTAATGCAGAACGCCACACAATGTTTGTTGTGGTAGTCAAGGGCAGACAGGTCTGGAGTGAACCAAGGACTATATCTATTCCTAGTTCTACATTTTTGAATTTAGCATGCTTATTTAATATGGTGAGGAAACCACTTTTAAAGAATAACCCGGCATCCTCTACTGACGGAATGAGGTCAATGTCACTCCATACCTTTGCCTGTACATTATGCCTTGACTCTATTCTATCGTGCCCAGAAACCTGCTCCCTTTACTCTATGTTCTGAACATACTAGACGACCAGTTCTTATAGCCTTTAGTCGTACCCTTATCCTACTTCTCCTCTGTTCCTCTGGCGATGTAGAGGTAAATCCAGGACCTGCAGTGCCTAGCTCCACTCCTACTCCCAGGTGTTCTAATTTGTTGACTTCTGCAACCATAAAAGCCTTGGTTTCATGCATGTTAACATTAGAACCCTCCTCCCTAAGTTTGTTGTATTCACTGCTTTAGCACCCTCTGCCAACCCGGACGTCTTAGCCATGTCTGAATCCTGGCTTAGGCAAACCACCAACACCACTGAAATTTCCATCCCAAACTATAACATTTTCCGCCAAGATAGAACTGCCAAACGGGGCGGTATTGCAATCTACTTCAGAGATAGCCTGCAGACCACCCTCTGCCCCAGCTGTGCCCTGGACACCATATGTGAATCGATTGCCCCCTCATCTATCTTCTGAGCTCGTGCTGTTAAGGTGACCTAAACTGGGACATGCTTAATACCCCTGCCATCCTACAATCGAAGCTTGATGCTGTCAACCTCACACAAATGATCAACCTCAAATCTGTAAACACGGGCACCCTCATAGATATCATCCTAACCAACTCGCCCTTCAAATACACCTCTGCTGTTTTCAACCAAGATCTCAGCGATCACTGCCTGCATCTGTAATGGGTCTGCGGTCAAACGACCACCCCTCATCACTGTCAAACACGCCCAAAAACACTTCAGCGAACAGGCCTTTCTAATCGACCTGGCCGGGGTATCCTGGAATGACATTGACCTCATCCCGTCAGTAGAGGATGCCGGGTTATTCTTTAAAAGTGGTTTCCTCACCATCTTAAATAAGCATGCTCCGTTCAAAAAATGTAGAACTAGGAATAGATATAGTCCTAGGTTCACTCCAGACCTGTCTGCCCTTGACCACCACAACAAAAAACGTGCCAGTTGATACACCGGATGTCATCGGAAACACTGCCCTTTTCACATGTGTTGAGGTGGTGCTTGATATGATAAATATGAATTAAAAAATTGACATTTCCCTTGACCCTTTCCTTCACACTGGTCAATAAACTCTGCTCCAATACAGAAGACACTTGGACTGAAGTTCAGGCATAATCAAGAGGCCAATAGTTAATACATGTGATCAATGTTAATTTGGTGCATAATTTAGTGCATATATGACTAGAATTATGTTTAAAATAAAGGTAAATTAAATGAGATACAATATCTACCTGCCATACATGTTGTTTTTATTCTGGCCCCTAGATGGCAATAATGCCCTGTAGCTCAGTGCAGTTCACAGACCGTGCTTGCTGAGAGACCATGTTTGTATTAGTGGTTGATAAAAATCCATAATGTGTAACTACATTGTACGTACACTTTATCTTCCTATATACACTAACTACCATGTAAATACATAGGTATTAGGCACACAGCCGGTCATATGAGCATTATCCCTGTGAAGTTGATTGTTTTGGGGTGATTTTTAGTCCCTGTAGCTGGAAAAGAACATCAGCCATCTGTTCATAACTAATCCTGTCTATTTTTACAGACTGATATTTTCTTCTGCAATCAGAATTTGTGTGTGAGTAGTGCAGCATTATTCCTAAAACCACTTACTGAGAAACAGATTTTCAGCATTTTTTAGAAACTTATACAGGGAAATCTGGTGATATATTTAGATTGAGTAGCCAGGGTCTTAGCTGAATTATTTTCAGCTCTGCGGAATATCTGTAAAAGTGTGCCGTCAATGAAGGCTAACATGACCCTTCATACACAGACACCATCAGCCCAGCAAGAATCCATACATGGCCAGGGCATCCATTCTAGAAGTTCTTACAAATCCACAGAGTTCTTAGAATCTTCGATTTATTTGACTTCCAGGGCATTCTAGGGATTCTCTGAATTCTTAAAACCTAAGATGTATCTGATGGCCATGATCCACAAGTTATTCATAGCATTAGGGAATGGAAGACACTCATATGCTTCTCTGTTGGAGTGCCTCAGAAGTAGAGGATGTGTTGTGAAGTGAATAGAAGAAGTAGCCAACCTCTCAACTCTTATTGTAGTGTTGCAAGTAATATGGTCAGAAAATAAAGGGATAAGCTGTGTTGGAAGTGCAAGGAAAGACATGTTGCTGAGCAAAAATGTATTTTAGACCATTTCTGAAGACTTTAGGCAGAATACAAAGCAATAAGACAAGGGTTGGTGTAACATCAGGAATTGAGAAAATATAAACTCAGCATAAAAATAAATGTCTCTTTTTCAGGACCCTGTCTTTCAAAGATAATTCATAAAAATCCAAATAACTTCACAGATCTTCATTGTAAAGCGTTTAAACAGTGTTTCTCATGTGACAATTAATGAACATGCACCTGTGGAACGGTCATTAAGACACTAACAGCTTACAGACGGTAGGCAATAAAGGCCACAATTATGAAAACTTAGGACACAAAAGAGGCCTTTCTACTGACTCTGAAAAACACCAAAAGAAATATGCCCAGTGTCCCTGCTCATCTGTGTGAACGTACCTTAGGCATGCTGCAATTAGGCATGAGGACTGCAGATATGGCCAGGGCAATAAATTGCAATGTCAGTACTGTGAAACACCTAAGACAGCACTACAGGGAGACAGGACGGACAGCTGATCATCCTCACAGTGGCAGACCACGTGTAACAACACCTCGGTGCATCCGAACATCACACCTGCGGGACAGGTACAGGCAACAACTGCCCGAGTTACACCAGGAACGCACAATCCCTCCATCAGTGCTCAGACTGTCCGCAATAGGCTGAGAGATAATGGATTGAGGGCTTGTAGACATGTTGTACAGCAGGTCCTCACCAGACATCACCGGCAACAACATCACCTATGGGCACAAACCCACCGTCGCTGGACCAGACAGGACTGGCAAAAAGTGCTCTGACAATCCGCAACTTTGTCTCACCAGGGGTGATGGTCGAATTCGCATTTATTGTCGAAGGAATGAGTGCTACACCGAGGCCTGTAGTCTGGAGCGGGATCGATTTGGAGGTTGAGGGTCCGTCATGGTCTGGGGCGGTGTGTCACAACATCATTGGACTGAGCTTGTTGTCATTGCAGGTAATCTCAACACTATGCATGACAGGGAAGACATCCTCCTCCCTCATGTGGTACCCTTCCTGTAGGCTCATCCTGACATGACCCTCCAGCATGACAATGCCATCATCCATACTGCTCGTTCTGTGCGTGATTTCCTGCAAGAAATGAATATCAGTGTTCTGCCATGGCCAGCGAATGGCCCGGGTCTAAATCCCATTTAGAATGTCTGTTGGATGTCTGTTGGATCAGAGGGTGAGGGCTAGGGCCATTCCCCCCATAAATATCCGGGAACTTGCAGGTGCCTTGGTGGAAGAGTGGGGTAGCATCTCACAGCAAGAACTGGCAAATCTGGTGCGGTCCATGAGCAGGAAATGCACTGCAGTACTTAATGAGGCTGGTGGCCACACCAGATACTGACTGTTACTTTTGATTTCTGTTAGTCACATGTCTGTGGAACTTGATCAGTTTGTGTCTCAGTTGATCACACAAATATTTACACATTAAGTTTGCTGAAAATACATGCAGTTGACAGTGAGAGGATGTTTCTTTTTTTGCTGAGTTTAGGTCTGTTCCCTTTACAAAACTGATATTTCTAGCCTTAAAAAAAAATTAAAAACAATAATAATTTTATCTACAGTTGAAGTCGGAAGTTCACATACACCTTAGTCAGCTACATTTAAACTCAGTCTTTCACAATTCCTGACATTTAATCCAAGTAAAAAGTCCCTGTCTTAGGTCAGTTAGGATCACCACTTTATTTTAAGAATGTGAAATGTCAGAATAATAGTAGAGAGAATTATTTATTTCAGCTTTTATTTCTTTCATCACATTCCCAGTGGGTCAGAGGTTTACATACACTAAATTAGTATTTGGTAGCATTTCTTTAAAATGTTTAACTTGGGTCAAACATTACAGGTAGCCTTCCACAAGCTTCCTGAATTTTGGCAAATTCCTCCTGACAGAGCTGTTGTTCTGTCAGGTTTGTAGGCCTCCTTGCTCACACACGCTTTTCAGTTCTGCCCACAAATTTTCTATAGGATTGAGGTCAGGGCTTTGTGATGGCCACTCCAATACCTTGACTTTGTTGTCCTTAAGCCATTTTGCCACAACTTTGGAAGTATGCTTGGGGTCATTGTCCATTTGGAAGACCCATTTGCGACCAAGCTTTAACTTTAACTGATGTCTTGAGATGTTGCTTCAACAGGGTAGCCTAGTGGTTAGAGCGGTGGACTAGTAACCGGTGTGCCAACTGGTTGCAAGTTCAAATCCCTGACCTGACAAGGTACAAATCTGTTGTTCTGCCCCTGAACAGGCAGTTAAACCACCGTTCCTAGGCTGTCATTGAAAATAAGAATTTGTTCTTAACTGCCTAGTAAAATAAAATAAATGAAATTGTATCCACAAATTTTTTCCTCCCTCATGATGCAATCTGTTTTGTGACGTGCACCAGTCCCTCCTAGAGCAAAGCACCCCCACAACATGATGCTGCCACCCCGTGCTTCACTGTTGGGATAGTGTTCTTCAGCTTGCAAGCTAGCCCCTTTTTCCTCCAAACATAACCATGGTCATTATGGCCAAACAGTTCTATTTTTGTTTCATCAGACCAGAGAACATTTCTCCAAAATTACGATCTTTGTCCCCATATGCAGTTGCAAGCCGTAGTCTGGCTTTTTATGGCGGTTTTGAAGCAGTGGCTTCTTCCTTGCTGAGAGGCTTTTCAGGTTATGTCGATATAGGACTCGTTTTACTGTGGATATAGATACTTTTGTACCTGTTTCCTCCAGCATCTTCATAAGGTCCTTTGCTATTGTTCTGGGATTGATTTGCACTTTTCGCACCAAGGTAGGTTCACCTCTAGGAGACAGAATGTGTCTCCTTTCTGAGTGGTATGACGGCTCCGTGGTCCCATGGTGTTTATACTTGCGTACTATTGTTTGTAGAGATGAACGTGGCACCTTCAGGCATTTGGAAATTGCTCCCGAGGATGAACCAGACTTGTGGAGGTCTACAATTATTTTTCTGAGGTCTTGGCTGATTTCTTTTGATTTTCCCATGATGTCAAGCAAAGAGGCACTGAGTTTGAAGGTCGGCCTTGAAATACATCCACAGCTACACCTCGAATTGACTCAAATGATGTCAATTAGCCTATCAGAAGCTTCTAAAGCCATGACATAATTTTCTGGAATTTTCCAAGCTGTTTAAAGGTACAGTCAACTTAGTGTATGCAAACTTCTGACCCACTGGAATTGTGATACAGTGAATTATAAGTGAAATAATCTGTCTGTAAACAATTGTTGGATAAATGACTTGTGTCATGCACAAAGTAGATGTCCTAACCGACTTGCCAAAACTATAATTTGCTAACAAGAAATTTGTGGAGTGGTTGAAAAAATGAATTTGAATGACTCCAACCTAAGTGTATGTAAACTTATGACTTCAACTGTATATAGCAAAGCAATAAGCACCCACCCACCTTTGAACATGCAGGTAAGTGTTGGAACTCAACCTAATTTACAGTCATCGTCACAGGGGTTTATAGTTGATTCAGTGACGGACAAACCTGTGGATGGATAACAATGAAAGTGAAAACCAAAATAAACCAAAATGGAGAGAAGATTGAATACTAATATGTATGATGATTTGATTTTCCCTTTTGGACTTCTGTTTGCTGAGAAGATCATGTTTCAACATAGGGAAGAATAAGATGCAATAGCTTGTTGGCTCCACCACTTTAGTAATCAACAATTCCGGCATTTCAATCTTGCTGGACAGGGACATCTGAATCTAATCCTTATCTTGGCGTGAGTTTATGAGCCTAAAGTGTGACCAGAGAAGTATTGAACACTATTCCTGCAGCCTACAAGGTTTGAGTTTGACCTGGATAATATTAACAGTGTTTCTTCGCTGCTACTTGCTATTACAGGCGTATGTCCCCCAAGAAATATGGATTCAGGGCTTGCCAAACTCCTTACAGATCCAGCTGAATTCCTTTTTAGCATATGAGAAATACATGTCACATTGTCTAAATAGAGAATGTTTAACCATGCTGTGGTTCAGGTGGAAATGAGGTTAAATTTTCATAAAATCCCCAGACACCCAATGAAAAAGTTGGACATTTTAGTCTCCCCCATGCCACTTTTATTTTTAATGCGTGAAATGACTTTAGCTTGAGCATTAAAGGATTACTTAATTTCTTTAGACTTGGCTCTTTTTTTCAACTACCCTAAAAGTAGTCTACGGCCCAGGAGATGGTCATTCACCATTCAGATTTGTTTATAAAAACCTTGCTAAACCAGAAAGTGATGTGAACAATCTCACCATGTTACACTTTTTGGGCCAAATCACATCTAACTTCAAAAACCAAGTCATACAATTTTGAACATTGTGAGTTTGCCCTGAGCACTCCAATTGATGTTGATTTGCAATGGTTTCTGAAACAAATCTGAAGGTGAATGACAGTTGCTCCATAAACTACTTTCAGTTCATAACCAAGTGGGAATGTGGTATTTACCACTTAAGACTGAGAACATCTACGTGAACACCCTCCAACTGGTAGTTACTAGTGGGAAACTCGTCTATCATCCCTGAGCTGATAGTCTTCTCCCACATGCTGGCCTCTGAGGTCACCTACTAAGGGAATTACCTAGATAACAGCATTTTCTGCAGTTAATGCAACAGCAAAACATTATTTATAAAAAGTAATCTATTAATATGGTTTTTGAACACGATAATTTGTTTACAAGCATGATAGCTGTACTTTTAATTTATGGTTGACGCAGCTTGTTGGCCATTAGCCAATTGCCGTTTCTCACAAGTTCAAAGCACGTGAATGCATCCAACTGGTATTCACAACTTCACAACTGGTGATAACCACCTTCCCACTTAGTTATGACTACTCAGCAGACCTGGGGTGCATTCAGTTAGATTAAAATATGCTACATTGCGCAATGATTCCACAAAATGTTCTTCAACGTTCTTGAACATTTTCTACATTTGATGGGCGTGGTAGGTTGTGGCTTGAAGCAATGAGTGATGTATTTAAAGGCTGACATGCTGACAGCTTTTCCCAACCCACAGCCCAAACCCTCCCAGTTTTACAACTGGTCGTTCAGAACAGCAGCATTTCTGTTTAATTGAAATTTGCATTACGTTTTTTCGTACTGAACACAGACATTGGTTAGACTAAATGTGTATTTGAGTATTTGTTAAATACATTTTAAAAAGTGTTTTTGAGTATTTTGAAATACACAGCCCAAAACTAGTACATTTATTTGAGTACTTGAATGATTATTTGTAAAAACCAAATCGTCGACCAAATTGTATTTTAAAATACTTACTTCAAATATTATTTTCAAATACCTGGGTTAAATGCATGGGAGTGTATTTGAGTATTTTCAAATATTTTTCAAATGTATTTCCAAATATATTCCAATGTTCAACCTCTTGTTTTTTTTTCAAATAAAGGTTATCTGAATACGTGTCGTGAAATGTAGTTTCATTATCTGAAATTGTTTTTAAAACCAGGTCTGCTACTCAGTGACTATTTGATCTGATTCACAACCAACATGGTATTCATCTTCTTGGTTGCTGCCTCTCTTCAATTAATTTTGGCTGCACAGCAATGTGGTAGGAATGTATGAATCTTGTTGGTACAGTTGGCACACTGGTAAGAATTGTTACTATCATATGTATATTTTGCAATGTAATAAAACAGAAAACATTTGAAATTAAAACAATATGATATAATATAATCAAAAATGTTCATCTATATCTAAATATATTAATTTATATTTATATCAATGTCATCAAAAATCTCCTCTTCATCTCACCAAAATGGTTATGTTGGATACCAAAGAAAATGTTTAAGTGGCTAGAACAATGTTTGCTGAGTTGGTTGTCACTTCTGCCTCTGCTTCACTGTTCTGTATCTCTGATACAATGTGTCACAGAAACGTTTACATGCAAAATAAATTATCCATTGTCATCTTTTCCGCCGTACTACGGAGCACGCCCATTGAAAAAGCAGGTGTGTCTTGGGGTAAGGCCCGCCCCGTTTTTACCTTACATGGCATTGTATGGGAATTTGATTGACAGCATGCAGCAGCTGCTGAACAGCCCAGACATGGCGGAGGATACAGTGTAAGTGGGGAACGGCGAGAGAGTTACGATAGTTTTCCTAGCAGTTCAGTCGGTTTAGTGCTTTATAGAAAAAGCAAATGTGTCAGGCATGTTTTCGTCGGAATAAAGCAAAAATGGACGAAGTAACCAGACGTAAGTAAGCTGGGAAAATGTATATCTGTTTAGTGCAGTTTACGGTCGTAGACAACAAATATGGCTTCTTATGCCTTTTCCTATTTGTTATAAACAACTGCTCTCCCATGCCATTACATGTCATGGCTGTAATGCAAAATTCATACAAGTGACAATTAGGAAGTTAGTTCCTTGTTCGCTTATCGGGCAGGGGGTCATTTTGGAGAAATAAAGCCGAGGATACGTTAGCTAACCAGTCTGCTAGCTAGTTAGCTAGCTACGGAACTGAAGCGAACGGCAATGGAGCCAAAGCACAAAGAGTTGTTAGAACAATTCCACCAAAACTTGCTGGACTCTATAACAGACGCAGATCGACTGATAGAGTTGCTGATACTCTCCGGTACTCTGAGCCAGCTCGACCGCTTCGAACTGGACCAAAACTGCTCTTCCAGCGCGGAGAAAGTGGACCAGCTTTTGAAGATGCTTGTGAATAAGGAAAGCGACCATTTCCTCGAGCTGTGTGTGGCCTTGGAAAAGGCGTACCCTGACCTGTATTCTGCACTCTTTACCAACGGCGGTGGACCCGTGGACCATTCCTCCGGTAAGTCACCATGCACGCATGCAACACTTTTGCACGCAAATGTTGGATGCATGCTTGCTACATTCCTCTACACAGCCTTTGAGATATTGAACAAGTTTTACGGCTACCCCAAGTCTCATAATTCACTTACAGGGTGGTCACCCGTGCAATACTTCGATAACGTAAACATGCTCTGCTAATATTTATGTTGATATGCCGCATTCGAAGCAAGAACTTGAGAACTTTGCTAACAACCTAAAATGTTTTCCAAAGTTCCGTTTCAGCATCACATTGTTCATTACACAGCAATATTTAACATTAAAAAAGCTAGTAATCACCAGCAGAGGCATAGATGCCACAGGCTCTAAAACCAAATTCCATCACTATTTGCTGCATGGGAGTGAGTGGACTCTGCTACTCTGTGGCTTGGCAGTAGATGAAAAATTAACACGCTTGCCAACCCTCGCTTTGAATGAGAACGGTTTCGCAATTTAGCAGATGCTCTTATCCAGAGCGACTTACAGAAGCAATTAGGGTTAAGTGCTTTGCTCAAGGGCACAATGACAGCTTTTTCACCAAGTCTACTCTGGGATTCCAACCAGCTACCTTTCAGTTACTGGCACGCTCTGAACCTTATATTTTATTTATTCCAGACACACTTTAGAGACCTCATGTATCCAGGCCCCAACATGTTCGGCACAGTTGCAATGTCTGTTACATAGCCTGTAGTAAAATCATGGAGTAGCCTACATATACCCATTCTACAATGTATAGGATACAAATGGGTCTATTTCACTGTATTTAGGTTTCAGATTTTCCACCAAACTAATTTGTAATTTTACTTTAGATTTATTAGGGGAAATTAAATGCAGTAGGGTAATTCCATGGTAACAGAATTACCCTGACTTTTTCATAATGTATTCCAACCAAAAAACATAGATGTCAAAGTTTGATCAAACCATATAACTCTATGCACAATGACTACTTTTATCAATTTCCACTGACAAATTTACAAAAACACATTTACAGGAAGAACTGTGCAGATACTACGTTCTACGTTCGACAATGTAACCATAATCATGTTACCAAACTATGCATCTGCACTGTTATTCTCATAAAATGTTTTATTTACTGTGTAAATTGTTAAAAGTAGTCATTGTTCATAGTTTATTTTTATTTTTTAAAGGTCCTGTTGTGGTTTTTATCTCCATATTAAATAATTTCCGGGTAACAATTTAAATACCTTACTGTTTTCAATTAAAATGGTCAAAAATAACTTAAAATAGCTATTAATGGCAGAGGTTTGGGACCCTCTTTCTTATTGGTCTTTTAACTAATCTGGTTATGTCATCAGGCAGGCCAAAATGCCATCTATACCAAAACAGGTTGAAATGTCAAGCTCTCTTTTCAAACAGAGCTTATACTAAAAGGGATATTTCATCCGCATAGTGTGGAAATGCATATAAAACACAGGAAAATACTGTTTTTGACTGCAATGGGTCTTTAATCGTTGAAATCAATGTTTGATTTTTTTTAAACTTTAAATGTATGTTAAAAAACATCTCAGCATGATTCCATTGAATTGCCCAGTAGCCTATTCTAGGTAGGGTTAGATGTGCACAGCAATCTCCCAAGTTGTCATCAATGGTTTGCAATACTAATATCATGTCATTTGTTTTTCCATCCAAAGACAAGTGCTTCCTCTTATGTTATTTGCTCACAGATAGCCTGACTTGTTTCCATGGAAACGCTCTTGCGGCTGATGTGACGTTTCATATCGACCCTTGCGTGGTGTGCGTACGTATAACCATGCTTAAAAATCCATAATATTGCGCCAGTCATATTCTCTATTTTCCATGTACAGTAGTGGGCCTATAAGCCAGTAGTATAGGTTATTGTCCTACGAGACCATTAAAATGTCTGTTAAGACAGTGGCTGTGTGGGGAGAGGAGAGACTAGGCTAAATCGAGACGTCTCAAGTCGTTGTATTTATCAGGAGTCTACTTTATAGGCCTAGTTTGGTCATCTGAAAGACTATGACAACTTTCATTATGAAGAGTGTTAACACCAGTCTTCAGGTCTCATTCAAGGTCACTCATCACACCGGCATGGATCACTCACTGAACCACATTCGGTACACTTGCAACATTTGCAATTTGCAACCATGGTGTTTAATGCTGTAGATGAGGGGAGCAGCAGCAAGGCTGTAGGTATGTAAACTTGCCTGCATCCCACAAGGCACCCTATGGGCTTATGGGCCCTAGTCAAAAGTAGTGCACTACATAGAGGATATTGTGCCGTTTACGGCGCAACCCTAGTGGGTTCATGGTGGTTATTCACCAGAGGATTAGCTCTACGCTGCCTGCCTGTTGTAAGCTCTCTCTGTGAGACGTGTATTATCATGCCTCCACAGCCCTCTCTTCTGTATTTTCTCCTGCTCCCTCCCGGCTGCTGCTGCTTCGACACAGACAGAGAGAGAGCGTGGCAGGCAGATGTAGTGAGGAGGTATTTTTGAACACTTTTCATTATCTTTAGTGCAGCGATTCAGGCTGACATGATTACTGCATTTAACCAGGCTGCCTGGCTGGTGAGAGAGTGGAGATGAGCCTCCTCCTTGCTTCAGGCAGAGAGGGAAAGGGACCGTAGAGATGAAAGCCTGAGCTCCCGTGCGTGTGTGTGATCTGCGCTGATAACAACCTGCTCTTAAGCCATTCTCTCATACTGGCTGCCTTTGCCTTTACTCACTGGCAGGTTTCCTCTGCCCTTCACTGAGAGACACACATATACGAGACACACCCCTCTAACTTAAAACTGCACACACATACACTTGCATGCACGTAGACAGTGACAGCGGGGATGGTTCAAAGCAGGGTTCTCCCCCTCCAACCCTCCCAATATGGCTGCTGTAGGAAACCGAGAGAAATATTGTCCCGTTTATTTTATGCACTATTTATTGAATGTAAATCCAGGCATGTCACATCGTTGCACAAAACACAGCGCCCTAATTCCACGTTTGTTTATCATGTTAATTATTTTAATAAGATATTAAGTAAATTAATCCTGTCAGTCCATCAAACTGCCAATATGATTCTTATTTAGTTAATATGAGAATATATTGCCTATGTAGACTACACCAGTATCAGTGCTTTTCCGATAAGAAACCGTGCTAGAGCATTTCAAGCTGATTAAATTCATACACATTGCAATAATCAGAAACAATTTCATTGCCTTGACTTTGTCTTATGCAGTGCTTTGACGTTAGACTTCTCTTAGACCTCTGCAGTGCTTTGTTGTTGTTTCACCTATAGAGTAGTTATACCTGTAACTCTACTTACGAACTGTGACATTGATTCAAACGCACACAAAGAGGAAGGTGTGACACAATGCTCCTTGACAGGATGCTGTGTTTGCGTCCACTCAAAGTCCTACTCCCTCCCTCACTGTGTGTGTAGAAGATGGGCCATTCCCTTTGGGTGACTGTACTATACCTCAAATCAGCTCAGAGCTGTGTGCACTCGGGCTGGAGCAATTACCGTACAACTGTGTAACCGACGGTTATGGGTGAAGACTGTCATGAAAATAAAATAACCATTGAATAGATAGACTACAACAGGCTTAAAACCTTGGCAATTGGACTGGTAAACTCATTGGTACACACGCAATGGCTGCCTGGTCTTGTGATGCAATAATACCCATTCAAATTATGTTAACTGATGTGGCTCATGAAGTGGAATGTATTTTTTTTGTAATGTCAGTTGAGTTGAATCAACCAATCACAGCAAATTTTAGCGCATATTTTACTAGCTGCTTTTCTTCTATGGGTACACTTGCAATGGCCGCCAGTCCACCAATTCTGGCGTCATTGACCTGAATGGGGAGGAAAATTATCTGTTCTATTATTTATATGGCAGCACATGCAGTCAGGAGTGGAAGAGAGGAGAAAATGTACAAATAAAATAACGCTAAAAAAAATACTTTTAAACGTGCAATCTGCAGCAATCGCTCCACCATTTCCTGGTTGCTAAAATTCTAATAGCCTAATTTCAGTTTGTGACAAAACAAGCAATGCATCGTGTTGAGAATTATTGTACCATCTAAACTAGAGGTCGACCGATTATGATTTTTCAACGCTGATACCAATTACTGGAGGACCCAAAAAAAAGCTGACACTGATTAATCGGCCGATTTTAAAAATGTATTCGTAATAATGACAGTTACAACAATACTGAATGAACACTTATTTTAACTTAATATAATACATCAATAAATTCAATTTAGCCTCAAGTAAATAATGAAACATGTTCAATTTGGTTTAAATAATGCAAAAACAAATTGTTGGAGAAGTAAAAGTGCAATATGTGCTATGTAAGAAAGCTGAGAACATATGAAAGCTGGTGGTTCCTTTTAACGAGTCTTCAATATTCCCAGGTAAGAAGTTTTTGGTTGTAGTTTTTATAGGAATTATAGGACTATTTCCCTCTATACCATCTGTATTTCATTAACCTTTGATTATTGGATGTTCTTATAGGCACTTTATTATTGCCAGTGTAACAGTATAGCTTCCGTCCCTCTCCTCGCTCCCTGCTGGGCTCGAACCAGCAACACAACGACAACAGCCACCAACGAAGCAGCATTACCCATGCAGAGCAAGGGAAACAACCACCCCAAGGCTCAGAGCGAGTGAAGTTTGAAATGCTATTAGCGCGCACCATCTAGCTAGCCATTTCACTTCGGTTACACCAGCCTCAACTCGGGAGTTTATAGGCTTAAAGTCATAAACAGCACAATGCTTGACGCATGAAAAACGCACGAAAGTGCTGTTTGAATCAATGTTTACTCGCCTGCTTCTGCCTACCACCGCTCAGTCAGATGCTTAGATACTTGTATGCTTGTATGCTCAGTCAGACAGGCAGTCTCCTTGTGGAGTGCAATGAGAGAGAGGCAGGTCGTTATTGCGTTGGACTAGTTAACAGTAAGGTTGCAAGATTGGATCCCCCGAGCTGACAAGGTAAAAATGTGTCTTTCTGCCCCTGAACGTGGCAGTCATAGAAAATAAGAATGTGTTCTTAACTGACTTGCCTAGTTAAATAAAGGTCTAAAAAAAAATATAATAATACAAAAATTGGCGCCCATTTATACCAATTTCCGATTGTTATGAAAACTTGAAATCGGCCATAATTAATCGGTCGACTTCTTGTCCATATTGTATGTTATACCATCTATGTCTGTTGAAGTGGGAACAGCATAGGAGAGGCCAGCCCCTAGCGTTTTGGACAAATTAAATCTGTAGTGAGCAGTGACGATTATTACACAAGTGATTTTGGTCTAAGCAATGTGGCATGACATGCTGGTCCCAGAGGGGACAAATAACTGAGAATCTCAATTTATTTTGGTGTCCCGGGGCTTGCTTTGTCAAATCCCACATCTCCCAGCCCTGTTTAATCCCTAGCCCCATAATGAACTTTGATTTGTTGCATTGCTAAAAATATATATATATATAAAAAATATTTTTGGCAAATAGCCTCAGACTTCCATGTAAGAGGATGGATTATCTGCTAACTGAGGAGCAAGAGTCCTTCTGTCATAATAAATACTATTGGTTTACTTCACACTGGTCTAAAATATCTGACACAAGTTTAGAAAGTTGTAGCCACTACTTTTTATATATCATCTGGGAGAATGTGTATAACAAGAATGTAGGAGCTGCCCGCCTGCTTTCAGTGTGCAGCAGAGGTGTAGTAGGCTCTGCCTGGTTCTCATGTCAAGCTGCTCTGAATGTGTATCACAGTGGAGAGCAGCAGCAGAGAGAGCAGTGAGCACAGCTTCGGGGAGTGTCAGAACAGATTAAAAGCCAGTCTCTTCTCTTCTACCCCCATTTTTTTTCTTCTCTTTTCTCTCGCTTTCTCACTCGCTATATATTTGTATGTACACTGAGTCTCAGTGAGGGAGAGATCCTAGCTAATGAGGCTTGGTCTTGTCTGAGCTGCAGGGTTGGTGTTGTAAGGACTTTACCTGACACAGCAGGGTGGGAAGGACACTGATGGACATCTGGGATAGTGGGATTTGATCGATGACCTCTTGACGGTATCTCTCCCGTTGGTGTGCGTCATGACTGGGTTTTTAGAGGACACACTAATTGCAGTCTTATGTCTTCTTGAAATGTGACAGAGACACATCGTAGTTAATCGCAATATAGCTATTGAGAACCAGCTATTATATCTATTTGACTTCTTAATACTCTGAGGACTAAACTTTGTCTAAATATGCTGTTCTATGGCAAACCTTTTAACTTATTGTTATAGACGACACCAACAATGCCTGCTAATTCAATATTTCTTGAACTGTAAAAATCCATAAGTGGAACACTGAAAATGACGACATTCTAAGAACTCTAACTCCACAAAGGGTTATACCCATGATATGTTTGTGGCCCTTTAGAAAAGGCAGTCCATTTGCTACTGCAGCTAGAGCTGTGATGTGCAGCAGAATGACATACTATATCCCCCCTTTCTCGACATGGAATATCCCTTGGCTTAGCAGTGTGCAGCACTATGCAAATAGGACATCATTGTCCTGAGTGCCTTCTCCGTGTGCTGCTTGACTAAGAAAGGAGAACATTACATTCTAACCACATTACACTCTGCTTGACTAGCAGGGACATATGGGGAAGATGCATCAAAGCAATGTATGAGGTGCATGGAGAGGGGACACGAGTAAAGAGGAATCCTGATTAAGAACTAGGAGTCCATAAATACAGGAGAAAATGTATGTATAATGCATTACCAAAAGTATGTGGACATGTGCTTGTCGACCATCTTATTTGCTGCTGTGACAGCCTACAATCCGTTCAGCTTCAAGAGCATTAGTGAAGTCGGGGACTGATGTTGGCCGATTAGGCCTGGCTCCCCGTCGGCCTTCCAATTAATCCAAAAGGTGTTCAATGGGGTTGAGGTCAGGGCTCCTGAGCAGGCCAGCACTCGGCGTCCCCATTCTGCAGTTACAGTTGACCAGGGCAGCTCGAGCAGGACAGAAATTTGACGAACTGACTTGTTGGAAAGGTGTCATCCATTGAGGGTGCCATGTTGAAAGTCACTGAGCTCTTCAGTTCGGGCTGTTCTACTGCCAATATTTGTCTATGCAGATTGTATGGATGTGTCCTTGATTTTATACACCTGTCAGCAATGGGTGTGGCTGAAATAGCTGAATCCACTATTTTTACTAATCCATATACCTTTGTGTGTATGTGGTGTATTTTTCAATATATTTCATGCGGATTTGTACTGTGTTATGAAACGTTACACTATTAATTCATCATCGATTGGCAAGCCAATCGTTTAAAAGACTTAATGGAAAAGAACATATGATTTTCTTCTTTACTGATTGCTTATGTCATCTCTTCTTCCCCATATCACTCGCTCTGCAGGCTCTACATACAGTGTTCTCTCCACCATGCCCTCAGACTCTGAGAGTAGCAGTTCCCTAAGCAGTGTCGGTAAGTATGAGGCCAATACGTGTGTGTGTGTGTGTGTAATCCAAGTCATGTAGTAGTGTCAATGCCTCTCAGTGCAGCTTTGTTTATACCAGAATAACCCCACTAGTCCAATAAGACATCTTTCACTAAAGACGCATTAATGCTTGCCAATGCCCCCTACGGCAGCCCACCTGGCCAATCTCTCTCCTTTCTCTCGTCCATGAGTTTAGTTCACCATGCTACCTCTTTAACATGCACACTCACTTACTCACTCTTGCTACCAGAGCTTGACAGTGGTCCAAATGACTCAGCGCGTCACTGGCTGTTACATAAACCCTTAAGGGCCCAACCTGGTGCCAAGGATCCTCTGAGTTCCTCCCTGGCGCTGACTCTGCCTGTCGGTCTGTCTGTTGGCCAGGCCCGCTCCTTCTGTTTCTGTTCTAGGAAAGCGGGAGGGAGGTAGAGAGAGAGGGGGTCTGCTGCCTGTCTGTTGGCCTCCCTGACAGGCCCGCTCCTTCTGTTCTGGAAAGAGTGGGGAGGAGAAGGGAGGTTTGTGAAAGGGGGAGATCCAATAATGTCACATAAGTGGTCGCAAGGAAGAGACACAAAGAAAGGTAGCTTTTTTTAAAGTATTGGTACACAGCCCTGAGCATGGAAGACATTTTATAACCGTGGTTAAGGGAACATGGCTAGAAGGAAATTATTAATTTCAATAGTAAGTAAGCATTTCACGTTAAGGTCTGCACGCATATGTGAGAAGTCAAATTTGATTTGAATATTCATCTTCTACTCAATTACTTATGCAGACCTTTCTTACTCTTTTTGAATGACTGCACAAATGCGTTGGTTAATCCACTACTATGAAAGTGCCCTGGAGACTGCATGAGCCAGCCAGACACAGTACGAGGAATGTTTTATTAAGTCTGATCTCCAATATACTGCTTGTCATTTTCCTGTCTGAGATTACCAGTATTGCTTCCATGTGAATCTGAGGGTATCTTGGGAAATGTGGAAAAGATTGTCATGGAAAAGATTAAAGAGGAATTTCATATCAGACAACCGCTGTTCTAAAGCAGTACCTTTGGGTAGTGAATTGTTAAGAATGTCTAGGACAAGGCCTAAACCACTTTAGACCTTATGTGAGCAATGAGCATTGTAATGCTCTACAGTTTGTCATTGTCCAGTGTTTTCTGTGATGCATTCAATCATTTACTGTCCCAGTCTACTGTGATGGAAACTGCGTTTTCAGAAATATTACACTTAAACCCAACATAATAATTTAGTATTCAATAGAAGTTGACATCAAGTTGCATGAGGTTCAAGTGAGGTTGCTCTTTCCTGTTTGTAAGCTACAGTCATAACTTGGGATTTGTGTGCCTAACCTCAACCTGAATAATAGACTGTCAACTAAATATTGTTGCAAAGGTCAGATTCTTGTTCAAGTAGCTAACTTTTGTAACTCAAGTCAGATATCAGCTGTGGCAGGCCTGCACCTGTAGTAGAACTCTATTCCCCAGAATGAAACACAGGAGAACCAGATCAACCATCATGTCCAGTTAGAATCATCTCTAATACAAAGGACTGAGCTTATAAATGGTTATACCCTTGTGTGTTTATATAGTGATGTAAGCGTTGTCCTCTCCTTCCTGTCCCGTGTATTCCGGTGGCAGTGAGCTGCTCTTGCTCCTGGTGACATACTCACTGTTGCAGGTTCACCTCCCGGTAACGGCTCAGCCTCGTCCCCGCCCCCGGTCGTCAACGACAACCGGCCAGCCGGTGACAACCTGGACACCATCCTGTTCCAGCTGCGTCAGGTGACCCGTGAGAGGGACGAGCTCCGCAAGCGCCTGGCTCTGGCATCGCCCGGCACCACCTTCGACGACTGCAGGTACCGACAACCCCCTTCCCCCTTACCACATAACTGAGGAGAGGGTGACGTGGAATGTCTTTATTCTGTACATCAGTGTATTAATGCAGTAAGTCGTCAAATACAACGTCTAGACATAAGTAGAGTAGATTGTCTTCATACTGTACTATACACCAATGTCTCCATGCAACAAGTAGTCAAAATACAAGATTTAGACATAGACCGACAATACATTCCAGCCAGTCATTAAAGTTAAGGTAGCCTGCAGCAGAGTAAAAAATTATATTCAGCCATTGTTGTGTTATCCTTAACCTGAACTACATCACACGCTCTGCTATGATAGACTGACTGCAACATTTGGTTAATTGCTGTCTGTATGGGTCATTACTTTGAGGTCAGCGACCTGTAGGTTTATGATTGGTCATGTTTACACACACTTTTATAAATCAAATCGTATTGGTCACATACACATGGTTAGCAGATGTTAATGTGAGTGTAGCGAAATGCTTGTGTTTCTAGTTCTGACAGTGCAGTAATATCGAACAAGTAATCTAACAATTCCCCAACCACTACCTAATATACACAAATCTAAAGGGATGGAATAAGAATATATCCATATAAATATATGGATGAGCGATGGCCGAGGGGCAAATACATATGAGATGAGTAGTGTAAGATATGTAAACATTATTAAAGTGGCATTGTTTAAAGTGACTAGTGAGTTTCTATGTAGCAGCAGCCTCTCTGTGTTAGTGATGGCTATTTAACAGTCTGATGGCCTTGAGATAGAAGCTGTTTTTCAGTCTCTCGGTCCCAGCTTTGATGCACCTGTACTGACCTCGCCTTCTGGATGATAGTGGGGTGAACAAGCAGTGGCTCGGGTGGTGGTTGTCCTTGATGATCTTTTTGGCCTTCCTGTGACATCGGGTGCTGTAGGTGTTCTGGAGGGCAGGTAGTTTGCCCCCGGTGATGATTTGTGTAGACTGCACCACTCTCTGGAATACCTTGCGGTTGAGGGTGGTGCAGTCACCGTACCAGGCGGTGATACAGCCCGACAGGATGCTCTCAAGCCTCCTGTTTCCTGAAGCCGTTCTACAGAATCAGGAGGGATGCACAATGGGGAGTTCATCTCAGGTAGTCCTGAGGACCATGCCTTAGGACTACCTGGCATGATGACCCCTTGCTGTCCCCAGTCCACTTGTCCGTGCTGCTGCTCAAGTTTCAACTGTTCTGCCTGCGCCTATGGAACCCTGACCTGTTCACCGGACGTGCTACCTGTCCCAGACCTGCTGTTTTCAACTCTCTAGAGACAGCAGGAGCGGTAGAGATACTCTTAATGATCAGCTATGAAAAGCCAACTGACATTTACTCCTTAGGTGCTGACTTGTTGCACCCTCCACAACTACTGTGACTATTATTATTTGACCATGCTGGTCATTTATGAACATTTGAACAACTTGGCCATGTTATGTTATAATCTCCACCCAGCACAGCCAGAAGAGGACTGGCCACCCCTCATAGCCTGGTTCCTCGCTTGGTTTCTTCCTAGGTTCTGGCCTTTCTAGGGAGTTTTCCTAGCCACCGTGCTTCTACACCTGCATTGCTTGGGGTTTTAGGCTGGGTTTCTGTACAGCACTTTGAGATATCAGCTGATGAAAGAAGGGCAATATAAATTTGATTTGATCGTTCACAAGCAGACATGTACCCTCGGGAAAGGTTTAGGATCCGATGATGATATTAGGAACGTTTTCTAAACAAGTCAACGAAGTGTATGTACAGACACTGCTATGAAAAGTAGTCTCTAGAAAGTTGCATAGGTCAGCATCTGACTTGAGTGCAAGCAAGTCTTCTGCCCTCAGTGTCATCTGATTGGTAATGTTGATGGGTAGGCCAAACCATCCGGTAACCACCCTGCTCTGTTTATGAATGCTTTCTTGAGTTCCAGGTACCAGGTCGATAAAAATGCAATTCAGTACTGGGAGGGATGCCTAGTGGGTTTGATCTGTGAGAGAAAGCACTGACAGAGAGGGAGGAAGATGTATATTAATTTATTAGAACCGGTCAAAAGTTTGGACACCTACTCATTCCAGGGTTTTTTCTTAATTTGTACTATTTCCTACATTGTAGAATAATAGTGAAGACATCAACACTATGAAATAAAACAGAGAGAATAATGTAGTAAAGAAAAGTGTTAAACAAATCAAAACATATTTGATATTTTTTAAAGTAGCCACCCATTGCCTTGATGACAGCATTGCACACTCTTGGCATTCTCTCCAGAGCCAACCAGATTCATGAGGAATGCTTTTCCAATAGTCCTGAAGGAGTTCCCACATATGCCGAGCACGTGTTGGCTTCTTTTCTTTCACTCTGCTGTCCAACTCAACCCAATTGAGATGGTTTGGGATGAAGTCGGGTGATTGTGGAGGAGAGGTCATGTGACGCAGCAATCAATCATTCTCCTTGGAGAGGTGATGTTTTTCCATTCCTCAATTGTCCAGTGTTGGTGATCACGTGCCCACAGCAGCAATTTCTTTTTGTTTTTAGCAGATATGAGTGGAACCCGGTGTGGTTGTCTGCTGTAAAACTACTGTTGTACTGTGCGGTTATTTGTCTCTGTTTTTTAAAAATACACTCTGTTCTCAAATGAAGAGAGAAACTGCTGCTCCGGATTTGCTCCATCCCATTAAAATTACAATTTAACCAACACCCATCTGTGACTACCTGGACCTACCATTTCAAATATTGAAAACAAACCAAATGGATTTGAATGAAAAGTATTTGACATGGAAAGGTGAATGTAAGAAGCGCACATCATTTCAGATAGGCTACGTCATATTAAACAGCATATAAACACTCTAGATAGGTGAGGAGCCAGACAGGCAGCCTAAGAAGGAATGAAAATTAATTATTTAAGCTTTATTATTTCAAGGCTATAGCCTACAAATATATACATTGATGCAGTTGCGATTGACACCATAGGCTGGTAGGGACATAAAGCGCTCAGCATTTAAATAATATTTTGTTGTATTAAATCATTGTAGTCTAAGTTGCGCATATAGCCTGTGACTTAGAATTAAATACAAATTAAACTAAAAATTACTTAGTGCCTTTTAATTTTTTTTAGAAACACGAGATTGGCTAGTCTGTGGCTTCTGTCTCATGCGATGGTGCCTGGAGCCGGCAGCAGAGAATATCCTCTCCACACTTGCCGAGCCACTGGGGATGCTAAACACTCTTTTGGCCACCCTTGCCAGGCTGGGCAGAGATGCCACCTTGTTGTTTTATTCTTCTATAGGTAGGGATCAAGGTTTTTAGGCAAAATAACCCAATCAATCAACCCAAACAGAAAGCTCCTTGAACGTGGGAATATGCCAGGCCTACTGGGCCAAAATCAATTATGGCTTTTTGTATAATCGAACAAAAATGAAAAACGTTTAAGAGATCAGAATTTTTATTTATAAATACTTTGCTACAATGAGACTTAGCTAGCTACCTAACTCGTTCTTTTCTTTTAGCATGTGCACATAGTAAGTACACATCATGCTTTCGGGATACGGGTATTTTCATATTCCACAAGGATTCTTTAGTTGTGGACACTACATCACCACACTCCCTCTCTTGCTCTTGGTCCTCATCTTTGTAAGTCACCATGATTTTTAGCACCTGTGTTTTTTCTTCATGAAAATATTTAGCCGACATCATGACAGTAGCTAAAGCAAGTGACTATAGCAACACACAAGTAGACTACAAATGTTAAATTGGAGGGGGTGGGAAAGCCAAAGCTCCAGCCTTTGGGAATCTCGCGCCATGCTCCAGTCAAATTTGGGCACGCTCCGCTCCAGCTCTGCTCCACTCACATACTCTGGTTTGGACACTGCAGACAGATGTTGGCAGATCGGATGTACCGACTTCAGACGAATCCCGTGACGCTGGTGGGGGTCTTAGTGCAAACCTTTCGGACTCTACAGTCGTTTTCTTGGGGAATACCAATTATCAAGATGTTTGATGGTCTGAAATACAACGCTGGAGCTCGGCCACCTTCCACCGCAAATGCCAAACGCTGCCATTGGTGGATTGAAACGCAGCCCAGTCAAAAACACATCTAGGGGATGGGGATATTTTTATAATGGTAATTCGATTTCTGCGGGGGTGAGAACATCAACTAGGGGGTTAACTGACATTGGGCTTACTTTGTAGACAAGGTCTCAGGTTGTTTGTGATGCATTACTCAGCTCGTGTCCTTGTTTCCCCAAAGGCCGAATTCCAAAGCCAGCCACGACTACGAGCGACTGAAGAGTCAGTGTATGCGGGCCATGGCAGACCTGCAGTCTCTACAGAACCAACACACCAAGACTCTGAAGAGGTGTGAAGAGGCCGTCAAGGAGGCTGATTTCTACCAGTAAGTACCACCATCAACACTGATTTGGCTGGCTGGCTAGTCGACTGACTGACTGGTTTGTTGGTTAAAAGACATGAATTGTTTGGGTGAAGGGGAATGTTTAGGCCTTTGAGAACTGCCCAGTCTGTCAGGAATCATCTGTTAGTCCAATAACTCTTTCTGAATAGACTGTTGTAATTAGATGGGAATAATTAGAGGTTTTATGGCATCATTGTTTTACTCATTTACAGACTGTAGAAGTGCCAGGTGCTGCAATTACAAATTGAAGGAACATTTATGTGCTAATGGGTCTGTTTCCATTTAAGTGGAAGAGGGATTACCTAATGTGAATTAAGGAGTTGTACAGCAATATATTTTATAGTCAATTATAAATGAAGTCATATCAAGTTATGTTCTATAGGGCTACCAAACCCAGCACTAGACCTACAATAAGTCTTGCCATCATGCTTTTAATCTGGGGGGGTCTTCTTTGTACACACTTACTAGAGTAAACATAAACTCGTAAGAGTACCACACATGTACAGCTTTGTAAAGTTCTATAAGGACAATATCTGGTAATCTGTGGTATTATATCCAGGTGTGTAAGGTGTGTGTGTGTGTGTGAAGGCACTTAAATGTGTGTGTGTGTGAGTCACAGTGAGACAGACACCGGGTGAGAGAGATGAGGATTATCACTCCACTCTCCAGCAGGTCTGTGTGTGATTGGATGTAAGCCCCTGTCGCTGTCTGTCCAGGAAAGCAATCAAACATAATGTGTTAATCTCCCTCCTAACCTCTGTCTGCCTTGTCATTGACTTATATGTTCACTGGGGGGAGGGAGGAACATGTATTGCAATCAGTACTTACCGAATACACTCAATTCAGGTCTGCAGAGAGGTTAGTATGTACTTTCACCTTAACCTGCCTTTTGCTGACATCCTAGTAATTTCAATCTGCTGTATAACTAATGTAACCTCTTGGTAATCATCCCTCCTGCAGTTTTAACCTCTCCCTCTTTGTCTCCAGTATGCTCCACAGTCGTGTGTTAGGAGACCAGTCTCAGCTGAAAGAGGAGCTGGATGTGTTGAGGAGAGACAACACTCAGCTGGTCAGGGAACACAACCACCTGAAGCAGAGCTGTGAGGAGCTCCGCAGGCTGCACAGCGAGGATCAGAAGGAGGTGGCCGACATGAGGCGGCAGCAGCAAGAGGTACACGCGCGCTCACACACACGGTTGCTGTGACCTATACTGGGTTGCTGCGCTTTCAGAAACCCACACGTCACCGGAGAAGACGGCGAACACACACACACAGCTGGGAGATGCATACAGAGCACTTCTGTAAAGGGCAGTGTTGGAGAACAAGGTCATTGGCTCATGTACAGGGCATGTAGGCAGTAGGCACATTCCACTTGTACCTACTGCTCCTCCTGTGTTCACAGAGCTGTACATTCAGGAGAGGTGTTTAAACTCACCAGTTTAGAATGCTATGGCTCCGTCTCCTGCATACTGCCCTGGGGTCACACCTGGTCCCACAGCAATCACTACAGACTCCAGCAAGCCTTACATACACCACACACTCAACTCAACACACAAAAACGTCAGGGAGGTATTTTCATTTTATTGGTGATTTTATGATTGTGAAGGCCCAGCAAAAATTAAACCTAAGGGCTGGTTAGTTACACCATAGTACCTAAGGCTCCATTTACACAGGCAGAACAATTCTCAGTTTTTGCCCAATCAGGTCCTTTGCAAATAATTGGGGAAAATATCAGTATTGGTCTTCCTATGTAAATGCGGCGGAATAGTCTTGAATAGTCCATATACTGCAGCTGCTCACTGTTGCCATCTGCTGACTAACTGGTGTAAAAGGAATCAATGTCATTCTACCTTGGTTATGGTTCCCAGTGGCTTGGTTTGGTTTCCATATGCTTCAGAATAAGTAAATAACCACACACTATCACTCTGAAAAAATACATGTATTAATTAAATAAAGCAACAGCAAGCTTCGTTCATCGTTGTTTCAGCATGGTGCTTGAAACACCAAAATGGTGGTTTTGAATATATGTCAACTGTACATAAACTTTATTTGTATAGCACAATTCATACAGGTGGCAAATGAAGGTGTGCTTAACTGTATGTGCATGTAGAAAATCATCAGCTGAATGACTATCCTTCCTCCAGGTGATGAGAGAAAACGGTTCATCAGAGGTTCTCAACAAGCTCTATGACACAGCCATGGACAAGCTGGAGGGGGTGAGGAAAGAATACGATTCGCTGAGCAAACGCTACAGCGAGAAGGTAGCTAATCACAACACGGACCTGAGCAGGCTGGAGCAGGTGGAGGAAGAGAACCGCCGATTACAGAAACAGATGGACACGTTGCTGAGACAACGAGACACGGCAATACACTACCAACAACAGTGCTCTACGTCCATGAGGAGGTAACACGGACAGACACACTCCTCAACCCAAAGATGCATGGTTATACACCACACACACACGTATACACTACTACACACCTCACCATCTTCCTTCCTCTCCCCAGGTTTGACTCTGTACAACAGGAGCTGAACAAGTCTTCAGGCCAGAACAAGGAGCTGCAGAGGGAGATGGAGCGGCTGCAGTCGGAGGTGACACGCTGTAAGAACTTCCAGCTGAAGGCAGTAAAGGACTGTGAGAAGTACAAGGAGGAGAGGGACTCTGTGTTCAACGAGTACAGGCTCATCATGAGTGAGAGAGACCAGGTCAGAGAGATACATATAATACATTATGGTTTCATAGATACAGATTACGACTAGTCCTGGATTAAGAAGCTACTTTTCATGTAGTATCTACATTGAGGATGTTATTATACATTATTTCAGGACTAGGCTTAACCTTTAAGCAGTTGTTCATCCCAATGTTTTATGATAATACAATAATAAAACTTAGCAACAATGAAGTGGGTTATTAAATTCTGGGTAACAGGTGATCAAGGAGCTGGACAAGCTGCAGACAGAGCTGGAGGCTGCAGAGGCCCGCCTCAAAAACACCTCGTCTGAAAGGATGGTGGCCAGCGAGGAGATGGAGGCTCTCAGACAGGTACAGGTCAATGAATCATTTTATCTATCAGTCAATCAAACACCTAGTCTGAGAGGTTAATAAATTATTTAAGCAATCCATCGATCAGTTTATTTATAGTCAGTCTAAACAATTAGAGGGTGATAGCCAGGGAGGAGATTGAGGCTCGCAGACCGGTCATGTTAATCAAGTTAATATATTTCAATTAATATCAGTTTATTAATCAAACTCACCTCGTCTGAAAGAATGCTGGCCAGTGAAGCTCTGACAGCTGCTCGATCAATTAGCAAAATTTGTCGCTGATCACCAAGGGATTGTGTTATGGCATTAAATCTGATTTGATTGTTTGTTTTTTAGGAGCTGAACTCGTCGTTGGTGGACCGGGACAGGGCAATCTGTGAGAGGAACGAGCTGTTGGAGAAGTACTGCCACGAGGTGAAGGATAAGGCTGAGGCCCAAAAGGAGCTGAGCCAAGCCTGTAAAGATATTGAGACGGTCCGCGAGGAGAGAGACGTGGCCCGCAAGGAGAGGACAGAGGCCATCATACAGAGAGACCAGCTACTGAGAGAATACTACCAGGCAAGACAGGTAACATTAACACACCTGAAAACAACACACGCACCTTACAGGTATGATAAACAACTGTATTAGGGAGAGGACAGGCTGTCAAAAGGTGACAGCTCCCAGCCAAAGGTTAGACACTTGATAAAGAGCTTAGAGGATCCCATAAACTGTCAACCATTGGATTATGTCAGTTGCATGACCCTAAAGCGGATTTAGTGCTTTAGACAAATGCTGCTGTTTCTGCTCCTGACACTTCCCTGTTCAGTCCACTAGATGGCCCCCCTACCACGGTTTTACACGACAGAAGTCGGGATGCTTGAAATCTGTGATAGAAATCCCAGTTGAAGGATTCCCTCACTACTGATTCCAGGAATTCTACAACTAGGTTTTCTGAGAAATCTGTGAACTTGTAGAAAGTTTCAGGAAATTTGATTTTGATCTCTTGAACTTCATGTTTTGAAAGTGGCCAACTAGCGTGTATCCGTGTATCCGTGTGTCTGTGCGTTTCCGTGTGCGTGTCCGTGTGTGTGTGTGCCTGTGCGTGTATCCGCGTGTGCCTGTGCGTGTATCCGCGTGTGCCTGTGCGTGTGCCTGTGTGCCCGTGTCTGTGTGTGCTCGACAGAAACAAGACTCTGCCACCCTGGACATAGAGCGGGCCAACAAGGAGATTGAGGTGTTGAGGAAGCAGTATGAGGCCATGTCCCAGGAGCTGAAGGAGGCTACACAGGAGGCCGAGGTGGCCAAGTGTCGACGTGACTGGGCCTTCCAGGAGAGAGACAAGATAGTGGCAGAGAGAGAGAGCATACGGTGAGAGAAAGCGGGAATAGTGGCATAGGCTCTTTCTTAATTCCTCTTTCTTTGATTCCTTGTATCTTCTCTCCTTGCCTCCTTCTGAAAATGCATTGGAGTAGAAGGTCCAAGAGGACTCTTGCATCTTCCCTAATGTTTTTTGAGGAGGAGGCATGGAGAGAGGACGTAGTGAATATTAACTGACTAAACTGTGCTGATGCTTGATGATGTCATATCCTGCCCCTCCAGGACGCTGTGTGACAACCTGCGTAGGGAGCGGGACCGGGCGGTCAGCGATCTGGCCGACGCCCTGCGTAACCTTGACGACATGAGGAAGCAGAAGAATGACGCGTCACGGGAACTGAAGGAACTCAAGTGAGTCCCAGAGCACACAGAAAATGTCTGGCCTCCTCTAAATAACCTTTTTCAAAGCTGGTAAGAATATAGTTGAATAGCCCTGGTTTATGAGGTTAATTAAACAAACGCATACCACATCACACACTTTCCACTTTCTCAACCCCCTTGTAGTGATGTGAAAAGCTCCCTCTACTGGTCAGTGTGTGACTGCCATATTAAGTTCTGTCTTTTCTTTGAGAGCTCATCCTCCTTTCCTACTGACGAAGAAGAAAAGGGTAACATTTTGGTTGAAGTCAACGACCCCCTCTAGGCATGCCTCATAAGGAATCTTAGTGACCGTCAGCCACCCCCTCTAGGCATGCCTCATAAGGAATCTTAGTGACAGTCAGCCACCCCCTCTAGGCAGGCCTCATAAAGACATAATGTATCTTAGTGACCGTCAGCCACCCCCTCTAGGCAGGCCTCATAAAGACATAATGTATCTTAGTGACAGTCAGCCACCCCCTCTAGGCAGGCCTCATAAAGACATAATGTATCTTAGTGACCGTCAGCCACCCCCTCTAGGCAGGCCTCATAAAGACATAATGTATCTTAGTGACCGTCAGCCACCCCCTCTAGGCAGGCCTCATAAGGACATAATGTATCTTAGTGACCGTCAGCCACCCCCTCTAGGCAGGCCTCATAAAGACATAATGTATCTTAGTGACCGTCAGCCACCCTCTCTAGGCAGGCCTCATAAGGACATAATGTATCTTAGTGACCGTCAGCCACCCTCTCTAGGCAGGCCTCATAAGGAATCTTAGTGACAGTCAGCCACCCCCTCTAGGCAGGCCTCATAAAGACATAATGTATCTTAGTGACCGTCAGCCACCCCCTCTAGGCAGGCCTCATAAAGACATAATGTATCTTAGTGACCGTCAGCCACCCTCTCTAGGCAGGCCTCATAAGGACATAATGTATCTTAGTGACCGTCAGCCACCCCCTCTAGGCAGGCCTCATAAGGACATAATGTATCTTAGTGACAGTCAGCCACCCCCTCTAGGCAGGCCTCATAAAGACATAATGTATCTTAGTGACCGTCAGCCACCCTCTCTAGGCAGGCCTCATAAAGACATAATGTATCTTAGTGACCGTCAGCCACCCCCTCTAGGCAGGCCTCATAAGGACATAATGTATCTTAGTGACCGTCAGCCACCCCCTCTAGGCAGGCCTCATAAGGACATAATGTATCTTAGTGACCGTCAGCCACCCCCTCTAGGCAGGCCTCATAAGGACATAATGTATCTTAGTGACCGTCAGCCACCCTCTCTAGGCAGGCCTCATAAAGACATAATGTATCTTAGTGACCGTCAGCCACCCTCTCTAGGCAGGCCTCATAAGGACATAATGTATCTTAGTGACAGTCAGCCACCATAGGCCTATTTCTCCTTCAGCCTTTCCTTTACACACTGTAGAATATGACTTTGCTGCCACTTTTTAGACTTTGGTAACACTTCCCTTACAGCACTTTGAATGGTTGCGTTGCCCTATAGATATCTATGGTGCTCTATAGATATCTATGCAGACCTGCCAATATGCACTCATTTTGCATACCAACTATGCAATTCTCTGTCCATGTATGCATGTACGAGATCCGAGTTGAAAGTACGCAGAAATTAATAGGGCCTGATTTATTAAAAATAAAAAAACATTTTAATACAAAATAACTCCACTGAGTAAATTTAACATCCCGATAATCGCTCTGCAACACACAGACATGTTCTGAGTTTGTGTCAACGGACATGGCGATTAATGCATCATCATTCGATGTAGCAACCGGGTGTCTGCCCCTCCTGTTTGTTGTGATGCTGAGTTTGCCGACTGTTAGCTGTACGTGAACACATGGGCAAAATCCCCTTTCGACTCCACGTGTTGTGGAAAGGTAAACTCTAATTGTTTCAAGCTAACGTTAGCGAACATACGATGGACATTCGGTGAGCTCTAAAATGCCAGCAATAGTTAAATGCAAATACGATAAATAACTGGTCGCATTTGTGCGAGTGTGATATACATTTAATTCTGCGTCCCATTAGTTGTATTTTCCACGTAACATTACGAGGATCACGCAACCCGATGGACTGTATCTGTAAGTATGATCCACGTCACAAAAAGCTTTACAAAAGTATAATTAAAAATAAATATTTACATCTTGGCATTAAATGGGGTCGGGAGTTTAGGAGACTGCACGATGAAGAATTAATGAGTGTCTGGTATTGGCTATAGAGGCAATGCTTCTAAAATGGCTGCTCTAGATTTGAGATTTTATGAATTTAGAAAATCTGAAATGATCTATGTGCTGCAAATAAGTACAATAGGCACCTTTACATAGGCTGAAACAGCAGACTCTTCTCGCGGACAGCATTCAGATTCCCTTTTCGGTAGCTTACTTAAGCTTTGCGTAGCCAGTTTGTGGTCTGTGTCAATTCGATCACCTGTTTTTGTTTTTGTTTTCAATTTTTTTTTTTTTGTTTGTTGTTGTTTTGTAACCGTGTCTAAAAGGCCAATACTTGTTAGCTGGTCCAAGTGATTGGCCCTGTTTGAGAGTTGACAAGCGTTCCTCTACTATAGAGACTAAACTTGGGGGCATGTGCTAAGAAAAACATTATAGATAATTAACTCCATTCTACGCTCTACATGTAATGGCATAAACATGCAGACAATCTGTGCTAATTCCACAAAACATATATTTATTTTATATGTTCTGTACTTATCAGGATGAATCTTGTATTTATGTTTTGTAAATACCTTTTCAGAGGACTGAACTGACCCAGGTGTGATCCATAATGTTTGTCTAAGCACACGTGCTCATGAAACAAAAGTTAGCATAGGTTGTGCAATAACAAAATTAGCAGCTAATTTAGCAAGTCATTGTTATTTCAGCCAGTCAGTAAATCTATGCCAGATGATGAGAGTGAGGAGACAGAGAGAAACAGACCGGGCAGCAGTTACATGCAAGTTGAATCTCCAATTTGCTGCATGTGTCTGGTATTCTAAAAAGTTTGACAGGGTTGGCAGGTCTGTCTATGGTGCCCTATAGATGTAGTTGTGCAGCATATAGAAACTCTATGAAAATGCTACACGGCACACGTTTCCTCATTTAGCAGATAGTGTACATGCACTCAGTGACATGTAGATATATCCTGCACACTGTTGTTGTGATGTGTTCTGACCTGTGACATCATTTCCTGTGGTCAGAGAGAAGATGGAGAGCCAGCTGGACAAGGAGGCCAGGTTTTGTCAGCTGATGGCCCACAGCTCCCATGACTCCGCCATCGACACAGACTCTCTGGAGTGGGAGACGGAGGTTGTGGAGTTTGAGAAGGACAGGGTAATTTTGGAGAGACAATACTTTCATTGATTTGATTGAATGCTTATTTGACTTACTGTTGATGTATTGATTGGATGGGTGAATGGATGGATTGACTGACTGATCAGATGAATTCATTTCCAGCAAATGTTAAAATCCAGCTTAATAAAGGGGCTCAGAACTGATATGTATGTAGATAACCAGTATGTTTAACTTAGATGTTTTCCTGCAGGATGACATGGATTTAAAGGCACTTGGGTTTGACATAGCAGAGGGGGTAAACGATCCATATTTACCAGGAGATTGTGGAATATTTGTGACAAGAGTGGACAAAGGAAGTATTGCAGATGGAAGGTTAAGGTAATTCTCTGATTTGTAAAATTTCTTGAGGTTCAAGTTCATTAACCCCTGTTCGTTCGTCATCATCATCCCCAATATCACGTTTTTACTTCCTGCTTTTCAGAGTGAACGATTGGTTGCTGAAGATAAATGACATGGACCTGACCAACAAGGACAGGAAGCAGGTGGTAAAGGCAGTGCTTAACAGAGGCGGGCTGATCAACATGGTGGTTCGCAGGAGGAAGTCCCTGGGAGGAAGGCTGGTCACCCCTGTACACATCAACCTGATCGGACACAAAGGTAACACTTGTGGCACTCCTGGTGTGTATTCATTAGGAAACCATTTAATCCAAATGTATAGAAAACAAGTTTCTATTCGTCAGGTTGGTCCATCCCCTTTCTGTCTGCTTCCGTCTGGTTCTTAGAATAAATTGTAAATCACGCAATCATTCAACAAAACAACAAATCAACTAGAACAGGTCTATTCATCAGTCGGATTATGTTGCAAAAAGGTTTGGTCTGTCTCAAAACGGTTTGCATCGGAATTTGACTAATGAATTCACCCCTGGGGGTCCTCCCGGTTTCTCCTGCCATCAGTTCTGTTATAACTCACATCATTTTAACAGTTTTAGAAACTTTTGTTTTCTATCCAAATCTACCAATGATATGCATATCCTAGCTTCTGGGCCTGAGAAACAGGGAGTTTACTTTCGGCACACTTTTCATCCGGATGTGAAAATACTGCCCCCTACCCAAGAGGTTAATTGAAATGCATTCCAGGTGATTACTTCACAAAACTGGTTGAGAGAATGCCAAGAGTGTTCAAAGCTGTCATCAAGGCAAAGAGTGGCTACTTTGAAAAATCTCAAATATAAAATATATTTTGCTTTGTTTAACACTTTTTTTTTGTTTTTTTTGGTTACTCCATGATTCCATATGTGTTATTTCATAGTTTTGATGTCTTCACTTGTATTCTAACGTCAGTGTTATAGGTCTGAAGTGTGTAATACATATTGTATTCTCCTCTCTACTTCTCTCTACTCCAGACAGTGGTATAGGTCTGGAGAATGGTGTGTTTGTGACAGCCCTCGTCCAGGGGAGTCCTGCTTCCAGGGAGGGATCTCTGACTGTTGGAGACAGACTTATCGCTGTGAGTCCTCCTCCACCACCTCTGTTTCTCCTCCTCATTTTCCTCATACTCGTCATTCCTGTTCTTCTTCCTCCATCGCCCCCTCCTTCTCCACCTCACCTCCTTATCTTCCTCCTCCTGTTTCTACTCCTCTCTTCTAACCTCTACCACCTCCTCCAACTGATTTGACCCCTGTTCCATTTTGGTCTCTAGTGATTTGGCGACAGAAACAATGTTAGCCAGTGTTAGCCAGTCATCACTCTACCTGGCAAAATGATCTTCTCTCTAATCATGATCCACCTACTGAATCTGCTGTCATAATCCTCCAGGTCCGTACTGTGAAGTTCTGCTGCTTAGTAAAACCACTGGGCTTAGATATCTCCCCACTCACCTTTTAATGGCAGACCAAGGCTTGTCTCAAATTGCACCCTATTCCCTACACAGAGTACTGTTTTTGACCAGAGCCCATACGGCCAAGGTCGAGACTAATGTGCAATATATGAAATGGGGTGCCAGTTCGGACGCACCCCTGTTGACACCCTCAACTTTAATAGTGAAGCCTGGCTAGCTGATATGGGACATGATAGCTAAGTTTTGGTGATTAGCAAACATTAGACCAGATGCCTGCAGATGTCAATCATGGTTCTGTATTGTCTTATACCATGTCCTTGTAGTCGTTAATAACTTAATGTAGCAGGTTATATTTCACATATACAGATATGTTTAATTATGTTAGTAAGCGAAGGACTTGAACATGCTGAACCAACAGCGACATATGCAGTCAAAGCACAATTTTGCATATGTCACAGCTGCACTCTTAATGCTCATTACTCCGACTTAGACTGAAGCATGTTATTCCATCTGGGGAGTCCAAAGAGTACTGTTTCATTTTAATGTTAAAAGTTCACTAGTCTGATCTCAATTTTTTTTGGGGGGTGGGCGGCAGGTAGCCTAGTGTTGGGCCAGTTACTGAAAGGTCGCTGGTTCGAATACCCGAGCTGACAAGGTGAAATAATCTGCCGACGTGCCCTTGAGAAAGGCACTTAACCCTAATTAGCAAGGCTAACCCTGTAAAACAACACATTTCACTACACCTATCGGTATATATGACAAATATTTTTGCTCAGGCTTGAATACACAACCTACTTTCCTGTTTCCTCTCCCTGCGCTCCTCTCCTTGCTGCAGTATTTTATAATTCATCTCAGGCCTATTGTCATGGAAATGTGGGGATTGAGAAAGGAGTGTGGGGGTGTTAAAGTTCTAAGAAGAACCACTGGCCTAGATTTTCTAAAGTATCCCACTGCAGCAGCAGGCAGACTCAAATCTCTGGCACTGAGTTCTTCAGGTGCAGGGGAACTCTATTTGGGTTTAGGGTAGTTGAATTCTCAATCTCTCTTGAAAGCAATACCACCGAGCAAAACTGTATTTGTGTTTTAGAAGGATGTGTGGGAAGTGAGTAGTGTGTCCACTTTTTTATGCGTCTTCTGTTTCCCCCAGATCAACGGCATCGCTCTGGACAACAAGTCGGTGACGGAGTGTGAGACACTGCTGAGGAACTGTAGGGACTCTCTCAGCCTCTCTCTCATGAAGGTGAATCTAAACTAGCTCCTCTACTAAGCTCCCTGAATGCACACAAGCCTCAAATTAGACTAAAGACAAGTTCTCCTCCAGTCAATGTGGTGCCACATAACAGCCTTATTTTAAACATAGGGCTTTGACTTGAAGGTGAATCTAAACTTCACCGCCCGCTGGCCTCAAATCAGTCTTAATTTAGACTCAAGTTCTCCTGAAGTCCATGTAGTGCCATACACTGCAACACCCTTGTTTGATGCTATAGCGGGCACTCTTTTTTTTTTTAGGACAGCGACTGACTTTCTCAAGAACAAACATGTTAGATATTACTGCACTGCAGTGACTAGATTCCTGGATGCGGAAAGTTTAGAGTTTAGGAAAAAAGGAAATGTGTTTTTACTCGTCTAGTGCTATTCCTAACACCCCCTTTATCTTTGTCCTCTATCATTTTATGTTCCCAGTTCTTCCCTCACAGTTCGTCGGGCCAGAACATCTTCGACAGCCTGCGCGAGTCATCGTCCAACAGCCGTCTCTCCGAGGTCCACTCCAGGAACAGTCGTAACCTCAAACACAACAGCTCCACACAGACAGACATCTTCTGCCCCGACACAGGTGGGGGAGGTGGTAGTGTCAATGTCCAAGGAGAGAGGAGGAAAAGCAGGGGTGGGGAGGCCGAGGAGGGAATGGGCCCGTACGGGGACGTCAGGAAGCCCTTCTCCATGGGGTCTCTCCATGCCACCAGCCTCCGGCCGTCCTCTGACCTTGGTCTTGGTCCCCCGAGCCGCTACGGCCCCAGCGCCTTCCAGGAGTGCTGCTCTGGGTCCCCCTACGCCAAGCCCCCTCCACCCCCCATGACCTATGACCCATCTAACCCCCCCGACTGCATCACCGTGGAGACCACCCTGGAGAAGAAACACAGCGGCGGTACCTGGCCGAAGATGATCGTCGGCGGGATGTCTGTCGCCGTGGATACGACCACAGCGACGACTCCGACCCAGCTGTCCATCTTCAAGTCACCCAAACAGAGGAAGTCCATCTTCGACACGGACGCCTTCAAACCACGGCCTGAGATGGCTCCCCCATCTTCCAAGATAGAGTACCTGTTGCCCAGTCAGCTGGTGGCCCACTCCCCGCAGCCCTCCAAGACGGAGTCTCTCTCCTCCTCCTCTACAGCCACACCCACCCCTCCTCCGCCGCCTACCCGCAGTGATTCGTTCAAATTCAAACACAAGCAGCAGAGCAATTCCGCCTCCGACTGCACGCTCACCTCCGACGGGAACGGCGGCAAGGAGGATGTTGTTTCCATGGTTACCGGGGAGGGCCACGGGGAACACGAGATGGAACGAGAGAGTGAGAGAGACAGAAACGGGAACCACTACTTCCTGGACGGGAAAGTTCTGACATCGAGGAAGTCATGTGATGAGGACATCGGACGCACCAGGGGAGAGGAGCCTGATATGAAGAGGCCCCGCCCTAAATCAGCACCAGCTCTCCGACGCAGGATGACCCCCCAGTCCATCACTCTGCCCTCCTTCCAGGTCTGTTTGATGTTAATGTAGAGTGCTTTTCACTAAGGATGATTACAATCGTCTGAAGTGGCTTCCTCGCTTCTCCTCTCCATATGCATTTACATTAAAGAACTGAACAGGTGAAGTCATCCTCTAATATGTTGTGTTCACATACAGTGGGGCAAAAAAGTATTTAGTCAGCCACCAATTGTTCAAGTTCTCCCACTTGAAAATTACAGGCTTCTCATCTTTTTATCATAGGTACACTTCAACTATGACAGACAAAATTAGAAAAAAAATCCAGAAAATCACATTGTAGGATTTTTAATGAATTTATTTGCAAATTATGGTGGAAAATAAGTATTTGGTCACCTACAAACAAGCAAGATTTCTGGCTCTCACAGACCTGTAACTTATTCGTTAAGAGGCTCCTCTGTCCTCCACCCGTTACCTGTATTAATGGCACCTGTTTGAACTTGTTATCAGTATAAAAGACACCTGTCCACAACCTCAGTCACAATCCAAACTCCACTATGGCCAAGACCAAAGAGCTGTCAAAGGACACCAGAAACAAAATTGTAGACCTGCACCAGGCTGGGAAGACTGAACCTGCAATAGGTAAGCAGCTTGGTTTGAAGAAATCAACTGTGGGAGTAATTATTAGGAAATGGAAGACATGCAAGACCACTGATAATCTCCCTCGATCTGGGGCTCCACGCAAGATCTCACCCCGTGGGGTCAAAATGATCACAAGAATGGTGAGCAAAAATCCCAGAACCACACGGGGGTGGTGTATGACCTGCAGAGAGCTGGGACCAAAGTAACAAAGCCTACCATCAGGAACACACTACGCCGCCAGGGACTCAAATCCTGCAGTGCCAGACGTGTCCCCCTGCTTAAGCCAGTACATGTCCAGGCCCGTCTGAAGTTTGCTAGAGAGCATTTGGATGATCCAGAAGAAGATTGGGAGAATGTCATACGGTCAGATGAAACCAAAATAGAACATTTTGGTAAAAACTCAACTTGTCGTATTTGGAGGACAAAGAATGCTGAGTTGCATCCAAAGAACACCATACCTACTGTGAAGCATGGGGGTGGAAATATCATGCTTTGGGGCTGTTTTTCTGCAAAGGGACCAGGACGACTGATCCGTGTAAAGGAAAGAATGAATGGGGCTATGTATCGTGAGATTTTGAGTGAAAACCTCCCATCAGCAAGGACATTGAAGATGAAACGTGGCTGTGTCTTTCAGCATGACAATGATCCCAAACACACCGCACTGGGAACGAAGGAGTGGCTTCGTAAGAAGCATTTCAAGGTCCTGGAGTGGCCTAGCCAGTCTCCAAATCTCAACCCCATAGAAAATCTTTTGAAAGGAGTTGAAAGTCTGTGTTGCAACAGCCCCAAAACATCACTGCTCTAGAGGAGATCTTCATGGAGGAATGGGCCAAAATACCAGCAACAGTGTGTGTGAACCTTGTGAAGACTTACAGAAAACGTTTGACCTCTGTCATTGCCAACAAAGGGTATATAACAAAGTATTGAGAAACTTTTGTTATTGACCAAATACTTATTTTTCACCATAATTTGCAAATTAATTAATTAAAGATTGTTTTTCTCATTTTGTCTGTCATAGTTGAAGTGTACCTATGATGAAAATTACAGGCCTCATCTTTTTAAGTGGGATAACTTGCACAATTGGTGGCTGACTAAATACTTTCTTGCCCCACTGTACCTAGCCTATGATCAAGGAGAGGAGACAAGATGTGCATGCCACTTAAGACTACTGAGATGCACCTGTCTCAAAACACTTCATTTAAAAAGAGAAACACCAGCACTGCGTGGCCTCGCACCCAGCCAGTACTCCAGGGTGATACACGGCAGCCTTTTTGTGGCAGTATTTACAACCCTTTCTGTGTGTGCCTCGCCACCAGGCTGCCTCAATGGTGATTGATGCCTCTGTACAGAACTCCAGGCGATATGCAGCCCAGGGCTCAAAGTGCTGAGTCTGGGGGCTGTGGTCTCATCCCAGCACTCTTAAACAGCTCCTTCAGTTGACTGGGGTCCAACTCTGAAATGGGTCCTTCTCCTTCCTTCTCCTTATTCTCCTATTCTTTCTGTTCCTCATCATTAAACCCAATGATTTCTGTATCTGTCAACCATCAGAGCTACTCCAATGACGATCACTCCCCAGAGCCCAGAGAGATGCTTCGCTCCTCTCCCAACCGCTCTCACAGACACAGTGTGGGCTTCGTCTCCACCGTCTACAACAGTACCCTGCCTGCAAGTGAGTCTCTCTCTCTGGCACACACACACACACTTTCCTCCATTTTTAATAAAAATAAATAATTTAGCCTCTCTTCCTCTTCAATTTTGATCTTCTCATCGCTGCAACTCCCTAATGGGTTCAGGGGCTGAAGGTCGAGTCATGTGTCCTCAGAAACATGACCAGCCCAACCGCGCTTCTTAACCTCTCTAGGGTATGTGGGACGCTAGCGCTAACATCCAGTGAGATTGCAGCGCGCCAAATTCAAATACAAAAATACTAATCATAAATTCAGAAAAGATACTCATTAAAAAAATTCAGGAAAGATATGACTATTTTACATGGGTTTAAAGATTAACTCCTTGTGAATCCAACCACTGTTCAGATTTCAAAAATGCTTTATGTCGAAAGCACACCTTACGATTATTTGAGAACATAGCCCAGCAGACAAATCATTACAAATAGTAACCAGCCAAGTAGAAGTTACACAAGTCAGAAGTATAGATAAAATTAATCACTTACCTTTGACGATCTTCATATGGTGGCACTCAGAAGACATTCATTTATTCAATAAATGTTCCTTTTTGTTCGATAAAGTCTCTCTTTATATCTGAAAACCTCAGTTTTGTTCGCGTTTCCTTCAGTAATCCACAGGCTCAAATGCAGTCATAACAGGCAGACAAAAAAAATCCAAATTGTGTCTGTAAAGTTCATAGAAACATGTCAAACGATGTTTATATTCAACCCTCAGGTTATTTTTAGCCTAAATAATCGATAATATTTCAACCGGACAATAACGTCGTCAATATAAAAGGTAAACAAGAAAGGCACTCTCTCTGGTCGTGCGCATGAAAAAGCTCTGTGACACGGCAGGGTCCACTCATTCAGACTGCTCTTACTCCCTCATTTTTCAGAATACAAGCCTGAAACAATTTCTAAAGACTGTCTAGTGGAAGGCATAGGAACTGCAATTTAAGCCCTAAGTCAATGGACACTGTAATGGCATTGAATAGAAAACTACAACAAAAAAATCCTACTTCCGGAATGGATTTTTCTCAGGTTTTCGCCTGCCAAATCAGTTCTGTTTTACTCATAGACACTTTTAACAGTTTTGGAAACTTTAGTGTTTTCTATCCATATCTACTATTATATTATATGCATATCCTATCTTCTGGGCCTGCTTTTCATCCAAAATTCCAAATGCTGCCCCCTACCCTAGCGAAGTTAACACCCGCCCGCTTAACCCAGAAACCAGCCGCACCAGTGTGTCGGAGGAAACTCCTTTCAACTGATGATCAGCCTGCATCTGCCCGGCCCGCCACAAGGATTCGCTGAAAGCGCAATGAGCCAAGTAGTCCCCCGGCCAAACCCTCCCCTAACCCGGATGATGCTGAGACAATTCTATGGGACTCCCGATCACGGCCGGTTGTGACACTGCCCGAGATCGAACTCTGGTCTGTAGTGACGCCTTTAACACTGCGATGCAGTGCATAAGACCACTGCACCACTCAGGAGGACCCATAATACATTTCTATCTGGAGCCTCTCTAGCCAGTGTGTTCCTCCTATTTAACCGGTGTGGTGGTGGTTGTTGTTGTTCTCTAATCAGTGTGTGTGTTCTATCAGACTCGGCCCATCGTGGCCTGGCCCCGTGTCCAGCGGTGACCGCAGTGATGAGGAACCCAGTCTACACAGTCCGCAGCCACAGAGTCCACACCAACAACTGTCCCTCTGTCTCCTCCCAGATCTGCCAACACCAGCACAACAACCAACACCCCAGGTAATTACCCCAGACAGAATAACTACCCCGAAAAGTGGAGCCCAGTCATTCCTCAAGGGGGCAAATTCTCATTTAGTCTAAATTATTGGCTTGCAAATATGACATTGCTTAAGTAGGCAAATATTTAGTAGGAAACAACTTGGTCACCATTATGATAAAGGCAATTTTTCTTTATGGCAATGTTGCCTTTAGTTAGGTAAGTTGGTTAAAAATACCTTGCAATGGTAACGTTAGCTAGCTGAAATCCGGTGCTCTCCCCTCAATCTTAGCTAGCTAGCTAATGTTATACTACATCTAAAGTCAATCTGACAACATTACAATGATGACAAGTTTCTCCTACTAAATAGTTGCCTCTTTGGAGATGTCGTGCTGTTTGAGAATGCATTGAGTAGCAGATTCAGTCGTGCACCAGTCCCTAAGATGACTTTCATAAAAAGGCGTTAGTGGCGCTATGTTCAACCCATGAATTATGTAGGAAGAGAGTGTGTGTGTCAGTCCGCAGCACCAGGGGCGTCTGAGCCTGGACCTGAGCCAAAAGCGTCCAGCAGCAGAATACTCCGAGTCCTCGTCACGCAGCAGCCGCACCTCCCATGGTACCAACTCACTACCCTCCAGTGCTCGCCTGGGCCTTGGTCAGTCACCCATGCATGCACGCCACATACACGCGCTCGTATTATACATGCTTGCGCACACACAAAAAATACTTATTATACCCACGCCACACACACAATAATTGTATTCTATACGCACACACACACCCACACTGATGGACTTTTCCTCTATTGCATCAGATTCTTCCAGTAACGTCCAGTACCGGAACGAGAGGATTAAGATCCCCTCCACTCCCCGCTACCCTCGATCTATGCTGGGCTCTGACAGAGGTACATGCATGGCTGGATGGATGCATAATTGAACAAACAAATTAGTTAACAAAATTATTGATGGGTGGGTGGATAGACAAATGAATGAATTAACAAATGAGTGGATGGATGAACACGTATTAGGATGCCTATTCCCTGAATACTGTACCTCTCGACCAATATTACCTGACTCTGGTCCCAAGGGGACTTTAGAATGCTCATTTTCCACTCAACTAAAGAATATTATTCCAAATCAAACAACTGACGACATTTGTTTTTTCTCTGAGATGTGATACCCCTGTTAGCAGGTCATTTAAAGGTGCTGTTCTGTAATCTACTGCTGAAAAAGTTGGACACAGGGAAACACTAATCTACTGTTGAAAAAACACTAAACACAGGGAAACACTTTAACCATATAGATTTTGTGTCCTGGGCCATTAAAGCTGGGGGTTAATATGCTTGTCAGGATATTTACAACCTGGTTACCTATCTGAGAAATGACACTGTAACTATGGACCAATTCTTTCCCTTTCTCACTCTCGCTTTCGCTCTACTACCATGTTTTAACTGTTGTGAGTATTTTAATTGTTTTTACTATGGTTGTAAGAATGACAAACAAATTTTCCCTTGGGAATTAAAAGTACGATCTCATCTTAAGATCTCATTTAAAGTCTCTTACCCTCTCTCCCTGCCACCCCTCTCCAGGCTCCCTGTCACATTCAGAGTGCAGCAGTCCCAGCCTCATCACTCCCCCCCAATCACCTCTGAACCTGGAGACTTCCTCCTTCGCCAGCAGCCAATCACAGAGCTCCATATCCACCCTGCCCAGAATCTCCGTCAGCCCTGTGCCAATTGGAGAGCGGAGGAAAGACCGGTAGGATGGGAAAGATGACAAACGTGAGATAGGGCTGGACGGTCTAAAACATGGTGTGGAATGGAGTGTCCCCAGCAGTTTTATTTATTTGCTCTTTTCCACTACTAGCAATCCTCATTCAATTGGTCAAATAATCACCAAGCCCTTTGTTAGCTGGCTGTATCACAACTTCTGGGTTTGGCCCGGGGTAGACCGTCATTGTAAATAAGAATTTGTTCTTAACTGACTTGCCTCGTTAAATAAAGGTTCAATTAAAGCTAACTCAGGTGGACTCGTACTAGAATATATTAAATAACACTGGTCTAAAGGAGTACAGGTAGGAAGTGTGTGATGCGTAGATTATATATCAGCTATAATGCTCTTGGTATATGCAGCATAAAGGTCAGTTGAGTGTTGATGTTGTTTTTCCTTGTAGCCTGGTCCCAGATCTGTTTGTGCTTTAGCCAACTCGTCTGACCATGCCAGTGGAATGATCAAATTGAATTTGTCACATGCGCCGAATACAACTGGTGTAGACTTTACCATCAAATGCATGCTTACGAGCCCTTCCCAACTATGCAGAGTTTAAAAATAAAATAGTAAAATAAAATACACAAGAATGGAGCTATATACAGGGAGTACCAGATCAATGTGGAGCTATATACAGGGAGCACCAGTACCAGATCAACGTGGAACTATATACAGGGAGTACCAGTACCAGATCAATGTGGCGCTATATACAGGGAGTACCAATACCAGATCAATTTGGAGCTATATACAGGGAGTACCAGATCAATGTGGAGCTATTTACAGGGAGTACCAGTACCAGATCAATGTGTAGCTATATACAGGGAGTACCAAATCCAGATCAATGTGCAGAGGTACCAGATATTTGAAGTAGATATGTACATGAAGGCAGGATAAAGTGACTTGTCATCAGGATAGATGATGATAAGAATTAAAGAAAAGAGTAGTAGCAGTAGCACATGGGTGTAAAAGTGTTTGTGTTAGAAGGGTTCGCTAAACACATGCAGAAGGAACCAGGCTATTTTCCTTTTGTTATATTTAGTTGTTTCTTCTTCTCACACCAGACCTGTTTGGCCTCTGCATTTCCGTCTGTTTTCTTTTGCTGTCTGTCCTTCCTGTCCACTTCGTGTCTGTTTTTTCTCTCGTCCATTTCCTCTCTCGTTTCTTCTCTTCCATCTGCCGTGTGTGTAAATGTCTCCAGGTCTCTGCAACGTAACAGGTCTTTTCTGAGGATCCCTCTGGCTGCTAGGCCGAGGTTCTCCTCTCTCAGGAGCCTCAGGTTTGTTGACTGACTGACTGATGGTCTTACTGTTAACATGCTTGAGTGTTGGATAGAAATACTGAAATTAAGATGTAGACACAGGCCCACTTCAGAAACAACTCTTTGCCCCCCGTCTTGTGATTAGGAGCCAGGAGTTGTTTCCAGGCAGAGCCCATAGAGACTTGGAATGTGTAGAGCATGTGTTGTGTGGTATTTCTCACCCCTGAACAGCAGCTAGGCCTACATCCCACTTCTCTGTTGAACAGGTCAGTGCACGCCAGGTTTACATTAGCCTGCGTTTCATGGAAAAGATCCAGAAAACATCTCAACTATTCCTCTCGAACCGGAGAAGATAGATAGACGTGTGCTGCGTCTCAATTGTCACTGACAGTTTTGTGTTTGTATGGTTGGAATTGTTGAAATGATGTGGCCAGTTTCATGTGTGAAGTCCTCACTGAGGCTGCATGATACTGAATGTCCGTGCCCTTTTGCAGATGGGATGGCATTCTGAGTGTGTTCGGGCCCAATGCTAGTCACCAGGCTGAATGTGAAGATAACTCTGTCAACCTCGCAACCTCTGGATCTTTTACTTGTCTTCTCCTTGTAGCACACAGTCTCTGTTATTTCTATCTGTTGGTTTTTCATGTGATATGTAATGTCTCTGTCTTGTGAAAATCAATATGAGAGTTTCATAGCACCTAATCCCTATGTAGTGCACACCTTTTGGCAATACCTTCATAGGGGAGATGAGATGCAGCCCTGAAGTTTCTCATCCCTCCCTCCCGTCAGGCCGTACCTGGAGGAACCTCGTAATGTGATCGTTCACAAAGGGGCGGAGCCTCTGGGCATCTCTATCGTCAGCGGCGAGAACGGCGGTATCTTCGTCTCCAAGGTAACCGGAGGCAGCATCGCCCATCAGGCCGGGCTGGAGTACGGCGACCAACTCCTCGAGGTAACTTTCCTGTTTCATTGCTCCTTCCTGCCAGGGTTAAGGGTCATATCCGTTTCAGCTCAGGAGGAAATTGTAAATGTGACGATGTTGACTGCAGCCAGCGCAGTCGCTTGCACATCTTGACTACACATACTCCAGTTCCCCCTCATGGAATAAAACATTACATTTAGCATTTTTGTTGTTTAGCAGTTGTTCTTTTCCAGAGTGACCTAGTCAGCTGTTCATGCCTGAGAATGACAATTGAGAAGTGCTATTTATTTTCAGTGAGGTTTATTTCAATAACATCTTACCTTTCTCTCCTCCGTTTCATCCCCCCCTCCTCCAGTATAATGGTATTAACTTGCGTAATGCCACAGAGCAGCAAGCCAGGCTGATAATTGGTCAGCAGTGTGACACCATCACCATCATGGCTCAGTACAACCCCCACATGTACCAGCTGGGAAACCACTCACGCTCCAGGTCATACACACACACACACACAGCTGGAAAACCATTCAAAATCCACAAAAAAAAAAAAAATATTCCCAGAGGTTAGTTTTTTTTAAATGAAAGGTAATCAAAGACAAAATGTTATTCATAGTTCAAAAGTGGTGTAAAGTTGACCTCTGACCATGCCATTTATTATGTAAATCCCAAAGTAATCATTTGGAGAAATATACAGGCATCATTTGGCACCTCTATCCAATTTAAATAATGGCACCAATCTCTCCCATTCATTTGACTGAGGTATTAAGGTTTTTGTTTCTCTCTCTTTGTGTGTGTAGTTCTCGTCTGGAGCCGGTGAGCAGCCAGTCAACTCCCCATGGCAGTGGAGCCACCACCCCTGACAACCACTCTACTATAGACACTCTGAGTGAACAAGACGAAGGAACACTCACCCCCTCCTCCAAACAGACCACCCCTACAACTAGTCCTCATAGTTTCATCAGGTAACAAACACACCTGACTGCTCCAGCCTCTCTAACCTAATGTGTGTTTGTACTGCAAGGGTTGGATACAGCAGCAGACACATTTCCGTTTCGTAAGAATTAGTAAAGTTTTCTTCTTCCCTCCCCATCCAGGATGTTGTCAGAGGGTAGTCGTAAGGTGTGTGAACCACGGGTGGTGACGGTGCGCAGAGCCCAGGGGGCAGAACTGGGGCTGGGGCTATGTGGAGGGAACCTCCGCGGGGTCTATGTAGAGAGTCTGGAAGAGGACAGCCCTGCTAGGGGAACAGAGGGACTGCAGCCTGGGGACCTCATACTGGAGGTAGGTTTTTACATAAACCAGCATGTGTGCAGATTTGATTTGAGACACTAGGGATGGTGTTTTGAAAAAATTGAGCTATTCGAATAGTATTTATTTTTGTTGGATATCCGGATATTATTATTTATTTTTTAAATCCGTACCTGAGCACTGCTGCGCGGGGGATAGGCTGGCTCTATTGCTTCAGCGGCCTGCGGAGTTTATATGGGGCGGTGTGTGTTGCGAGCAGACAGAGGGAGAGAGTGAGACACAAAGGACATTTTGCTACAGCCAAGACAAGCTAAAGCAGTCACTTGAAGCAGTCACTATGTTATTTTATAACAGTGCCTGTCTTGACTGGAGTAGCCTACAGAAGCTAGCTAGCTACATACTTTTTAGCATTTTCACTAACCCAAACCCTTTTCCTAATCATAACCTCAGTTCCCTAACCTGCTACGAAAAAGTAACTTTAGTATTGAAGTGGCAAGAACCCTTTTTCCACAACTATAGCTAACTAGGCTAATTATGGCCATATGCTACACTTTCTCCCCAACCCCATTCAAATAAAACAGCCTACCTGTTTCTCTTTATAGCCTACTCTTCATTACCCTAACTTTTAATTCTGTTGTTTTATTCCATCTTGCATTGCATTAGTGAACGCTCACTCAACTTGCAAAGCATTGAGTCTCTTTGATTGGCCAACATTAACAACAAGCTACTCACGTGAAGGTTACCGGTCTTTATTTATGGGGCGCACGGTGCACGTCATAAAAACAACATTGAAAAGTTTGTTTCATTAAATGAAAGATTTGAAATGTCATGGTATATCCTTGTATGTAACAATGTCACATGGATATTTTCATTTAATTTAGATAAAGCCTTTTGTGTTAATCAGTTTAAATGTTCAGATATTTTGAATAATCCTGCACATCCTTACACACACACACACACACACACACACAGATTGTATAATAACTTTTTTCTAAGTGAACAGTTTGCACCCTGCAGTATCTTCCATAGCTCATTACCATTCCTCCTGCCTGTCTTTGTTCCTTCATCGATTGCCCCCGTCTTTCTCTATCATGACATACTGTGGTCGATCTAACTCATACTATCCCATTCCTGGCATGCTCTCTCCCTGTCCCTATAAGCTCTGTTCTCCAAACAGACCTAGAGCTTTTTCATCAGGACAGAACACGCAGTAGAGCTTTCACCTTTCACATCCCCCTGGCAATTCTCCTCATCTTCTGTCATCATCCTCCTCCCCCCCCCATAATGAATCAATAGACAGTCACTTCATACAGCCAAGGGATTTCCCTCCTCCTTTCCTCTTCTCTCGGTCTCTCTCTTGTGCACGCTCACACTCTTGATCTCCCTCTTTTCGTTATAATTTGTTACGGTTGAAATGTGAATGTTTGTTTTCGTTTGTGTAATGTATGGTGTTGACCCAGTAAAGGCGATTGTAAATTCAAATTCTCTCTCTCAGTATGGGTCAGTAAACATGAAGAACAAGACAGTGGAGGAGGTATATGTAGAGATGCTGAAGCCAGCCGAGACGGTCACACTCAAAGTCCAACAACGTCAGGACGACTTCAACATTGTCAAAGACGCACCGGGGGACGGCTTCTATATCAGGTACACACACATATCCTGTCCCCAAAGTGCCTGTTTTTCATGATACCCTCTATGCGATCTACTGTACCTCCATGCACCTCCACTTCTATGCCTTCAGAAAGTATTCTGTGGGGCGGCATGTAGCCTAGTGGTTAGTGTTGGACTAGTAACCGAAAGGTTGCAAGATTGAATCCCTGAACTGACAAGGTAAAAATCTGTCATTCTGCCCCTGAACAAAGCAGTTAACCCACTGTTCCTAGGCCGTCATTGAAAATAAGAATGTGTTCTCAACTGATTTGCCTAGTTAAATAAAGGTAATAAAAAAACATTCACACCCCTTTTTCCACATTTTGGATTTAATTGAAATGTGTTGTCACCAAACTACAAAAAATACTATATTTTTCCTTTTGTTGTTGTGATGAACAATTTAACACCGTATCTTGATTAGATGAATATTCAACACCCTGAGTCAATACATGTTAGAATCACCTTTGGCAGTGATTTTCAGTCAATGTCGTCTTGGTAAGCAAATCCAGTGTATATTTGGCCTTTTGTTTTAGGTTATTGTCCTGCTGAAAGGTGAATTTGTCTCCCAGTGGCTGAACCAAGTTTTGCTCTAGGATTTAGCCTGTGCTTAGATCTGTTCAATTTCTTTTTATCCCAAAAAAACTCCCTAGTCCTTGACAAGCATACCCACAACATGATGCAGCCACCACCATGCTTGAAATATGATGAGGGTGGTACTCTGATGTGTTGAATTTGCCCCAAACATAACGCTTTGTATTCAGGACAAAGAGTTTATTTCTAAGCAATTTTTTAAGCAATATATTTAGTGCCTGATTGCAAACAGGATGCATGTTTTGGAATATTGTCTTTTACAGGCTTCCTTCTTTTCACACTGTCATTCATGTTAGTATTTCGGCATAACTACAATGTTGTTGATCCATCCTCAGTTATCTCCTATCACTGCCATTAAGCTCTAACTTGTTTTAAAATCAACACTGAGCTCATGGTGAAATCCCTGAGCGGTTTCCTTCCTCTCCGGCAACTGAGTTAGGAAGGGCGCCTGTATTTTTGTGGTGACTGGATGTATTGATACACCATCCAAAGTGTAATTAATAAGTTAACCACGCTGAAAGGAATATTCTCTCAGCTTTTTTTATTTATTATTTTTACACATCTACCAATAGGTGCTTTGAAATGTGCTTGAAATTCACTGCTTGACTGAGGACCTTAACGATAATTGTATATGTGGGGTACAGAGATGGGGTAGTCATTTATAAATCATGGTATACACTATTATTGCACACGTGCAACTTGTGAATTGTTGAGCACATTGTTACTCCGGAATTTAGGATTGCCATAAAAGGGGTTGAATGGTTATTCACTCAAGACATTTCTTTATGAATTTGTTAACATTTCTAAGAAGTTCCACAATCTCCATTTAATCCATTTGAAATTCAGGCTGTAACACAACAAAATGTGGACAAAGTTGAGGGGTGTGAATACTTTCTGAGCACATACAGTGCATTCGGAAAGTTTTCAGACCCTTTTCCATATTATGTTACTTTACAGCCTGAATTTTTAAATGGATTCAATTGAAATAATACCCCATAATGACAAAGCAAAAACATTATAAAAATAAAAAAAAGAAAGTAATAAATACAAAAACTACCTTTTTTACGTAAGTATTTAGACCTTTTGCTATGAGACTTGAAATTGAGCTCAGGTACATCCTGTTTCCATTGATTATTCTTGAGATGTTTCTACAACTTGATTGGAGTCCACCTTTTAGTAAATTCAATTGATTTGACATGATTTTGAAAGACACACACATGTCTATATCAGGTCCCACTGTTGATAGTGCATGTCAGAGCAAAAACCAAGCCATGAGGTCGAAGGAATTCTTCTTAGAGTGCCAAGACAGGATTGTGTCTAGGCACAGATCTGGGGAAAGGTACCAAAACATTTCTGAAGCATTGAAGGTCCCCAAGAACACAGTGGCCTCCATCATTCTTAGGTGGAAGAAGTTTGGAACCACCAAGACTCTTCCTAGAGCTGGGCCGCCCGGCCAAACTGAGCAATCGGGAAGTTAACCAAGAACCCTCTGTTCTCTGTGGAGATGGTTGTCCTTCTGGAACATTCCCATCTTTGCAGCACTTCACCAATCAGGACTTTATAGTAGAGTGGCCAGACAAAAGCCACTCTTCAGTAAAAGGCATATGACAGCCCACTTGGAGTTTGCCAAAAGGACTCTGACCATGAGAAACCAGATTATCAGGTCTGATGAAACTAAGGTTGAACTTTTTGGCCTGAATGACAAGCGCCACATCTAGAGGAAACCTTGCACTATCCCTACGGTGAAGCATAGTTGTGGCAGCAGCATCATGCTATCATATTTTTCAGCGGCAGGGACTGGGAGACTAGTCAGGATCGAGGGGAAAAATGAATGGAGCAAAGTACAGAAAGATCCTTGATGACAACCAGTGGTGTAAAGTACTTAAGTAAAAATACTATAAAGTACTTAAGTAGTTTTTTGGGGTATCTGTACTTACTATGTATATTTTTGACTACTTTTACTTCACTACATGCCTAAAGAAAATTGTATTTTTACTCCATACATTTTCCATGACACCCAAAAGTACTCGTTACATTTTGAATGCTTAGAAGGACAGAAAATGATTAAATTCACAAGCTTATTAAGAAAACATCCCGGGTTGTCCCTACTGCCTCTGATCTTGCGGACTCACTAAACACATGCTTTGTTTGTAAATTTTGTCTAAATTGTGCCATCTGGTTTGCTTACTATAAGTATTTTTTTTATTTGTACTTTTACTTTGAAACTTCATTTTTTTTTTTTTGCAATTACATTTACTCAAGTAGGATTTTACTGGGTGATTTTCTATTAAGTTATCTTTACTTGACAATTGAGGTCCTGCTCCAGAGCGCTCAGGACCTCAGACTGGGGCGAAGGTTCACCTTCCAATAGGACAATGACCCTAAGCACAGGCAAGACAATGCAGGAGAAACTCCCCAAATACAGGCGTGCCAAGCTTGTCACGTCATACCCAAGAAAACCCGAGGTTGTAATTGCTGCTAACGGTGCTTCAACAAAGTACTGAGTGAAGGGTTTGAATACTTATGTAAATGGGTTATTTCAGATTTTAATTTTCAATACATTTGCAAAATTGTTATTCTGTTTTTGCTTTGTCATTATGGTGTATTGTGTGTAGATTGATAAGGGAAAGATGCACTTTCTCTTCATCTAAAGCAATTAGGTCCCACATCCAGGAGGACCATCCCATCCACCATCTCTCTCCCGAGAGATACTATCTATCATACATACAGCAGGGTTGGTTTACCTGCGGACAGACTGAGGAGACTCTCTTCATTGCGCCTAGGCTAAATGCCCTTGTAGAAGGTGTGTGCGCGAGCACATGTCTGTCGCTTTGCATCTATGTAGGCTCAAGGCAGACTGAGACAGACCATACAGTGAATGAAGAGTAGGGGGAAGTCTGTTGGTAAGTGCAGCTGTTTGTTGTTAGAAGTCTGTAGAAAGCTGAGAGGTTGTGTCCCAAATGGCACCCTATTCCCTATACAGTACCCATTTTCTTTTCTTTTTTTATAAACCAGACCTCATTGGGCTCTGGTCAAAGGTAGTGCACTATATAAGGAATATGGTGCCATTTAGGACCCAGTCGCAGTTTCTGCATGGCAGCCGCAGTCACTAATCATACAGGCTGGGTTGTGATGTCATTGGCACTAACTGCACACAGCCCCACAGATATACTTCGAAAGAGTTATGGGGCTCCAACCATACTGGGTGAAGGGTTGCACACACACTGAACACTCATGCGCACACACACACTAACCCTCTCTTCCTTTCTCTCCCTCCTTCATTCTTTCTTCCTACCCTCCTTACCCCCTTCCTCCATCTCTCCAGAGCACTTTATGAGCGGACAGTGGAGGCAGAGCTGGACCTTAGTTTTAAGAAGGATGACATCCTGTATGTGGATGATACTCTACCAAAGGGCAGCTTTGGCACCTGGATGGCCTGGCAGCTGGATGAGAATGCACAGCAGATCCAGAGAGGACAGATACCCAGCAAATACATGTGAGACACACTCAGACATGCAGACGCACTCATGCACGCGCGTCATGACTCTTGTGTAATTATATTGTGTGTCTGTGGTAGGATGGACCAGGAGTTGTACCGGAGACACAGTATGACAGAGCTGAAAGACGACAAGGACAGTAAGAGCCTCTCTGCTGCCGCCAGACGATCCTTCTTCAGGAGGAAGCACAAACACAAACGCAGCAGCTCCAAAGATGGCAAGGAACTGGTGGCTCTGGACGCCATTAGCACAGACTCTATACCATTCCTAGAGGGTGAGGGGACACACACCTTTACATGGATAAATAATTGGGCTGGAGTGTAACTACCTAGAGGCTAGGTGCAACTGATTTTGATTTTGGTATTGGGCATTTGTGTGTGTGTTTGACCATGTATATGTGTGTCTCATTCCCTCTCAGACTGTGTGAGCATGGCGTACCAGCGGGTCCAGAAGGTAGAGTGTGTGTCTCCCAGGCCGGTTCTGATCCTCGGTCCTCTCTCAGACCCCGTCAAGGACATGCTGGTCAAAGAGTCCCCCGGGAAGTTTTGCAGATGTGTCCTGGGTGAGTAAAGTACAACAGTTCTAATAATACATTACAACAGCGTACAGAAGTATCTACAAAATAGGCCTACCCCAACTTGCCGACTGAGCTCAAGTCCTAGAGATTATGTTCCAAATGGCACCCTATTCCCTATATAGTGCACTACTTTTGACCGGGCCCTGGGGATAGGCTGCCATTTCTGACAGATATTGTCTTGCTTGGACTCCAAAAGCCTCCTTTTGTCTTAAAATAATTAGAAAATAAGACAATTTAATAATTTAGGAGATGCTCTTATCCAGAGGAACTTAATTAGTGTATTCATCTTAAGATAGCTGGGCGGAAAAACCACATTTCTTAATCATAGTAAGTACATTTTTCCTCAAAGTAGCTATCAGCAAAGTCAATTCAAGTGCGAGTGTTAGTTTACGAAAATCTTTTTTGTACCATGGTCTTGTAGTGGATGGGCGCTTCGACTGGGCCAATTTTGCGCCGCCCTATGATACTCCCGGTCACGGCTGGTTGTGACACAACCTGGGATCTAACCCGGGTTTATAGTGACACCTCAAGCTTTGCGCTGCAGTGCCTGAGACCACTACACCGTTAGGGAGGCTCTCTGTATTCCATTTTCAATAAATGTGCAAACATTTCTATAAATATGTTTTCACTTTGTCATTATGGAGTAGTGCGTGTGGTGTGTGTGTGTGTGTAGACATTTTTGCAATGGAAATTAGAATTTCTTATTGGAGAAGTTGAGGTAGTCCCTCCCTGTTTCAGTCTGTTTTCTGCCGTTTGGTGCCTAATGAATATGACCCTGGTGTTCTGTGGTTCTGACGTGTGTGTGTGTGTGGTTTCCTCAGAGGTGATGAAGGCGTCCCAGCAGGCTATAGAGCGCGGCGTCAAAGACTGCCTCTTCATCGACTACAAACGCAGGAGCGGCCATTTTGACGTGACCACCGTGGCCTCCATCAAGGAGATAACAGAGAAGGTACAGCATCAGGGCTGGTCTAGGATAAGTTTTAACTTTTTAAGATAATAATAGAGAATAAGATTATATGAACTGGGGGACCTGATCCTAGATAAACATTCCTTCTTCGTTACATCCTCTTCTCTTTTGTCAGATACAAGTGTTCCCCTTTATTTCAGAATTTGTGAAAGGTGGGTCAATTTATACATGTAGCACTTTAAAGACGTGGTCAATTAATAGCAGATTTTATGCCACCTCAAAAGAATTCCTTGGGTTTTTGGATTATCACAATTAACAACGTTCTGTGGTACCGGAAGTGCAGTATCTTTCGTGTGATCCATTCTGAATGTCGTATGATCATGTTGCTTGTTGTACCTTAAACAGAACTGATCTAAGATGTCCTCCTCTCCCAGGACTGTCACTGTCTGCTAGACATCGCACCCCATGCCATTGAGAGGCTGCACAGCGTCCACATTTACCCAATCGTCATCTTCATCCGCTACAAAAACTCCAAGCAGATAAAGTAAGTAACCAGCCAAACCCATCATCTTCAAAGACCTTTAGAGTTAAAACATTCTGATCTTTTAAATGTGATCTTTATTGTGTTTTCTCCATTTCTACTTGGTGGTTGAGTTCACAGAAAGCTTTTACATGGGATGTTCAATGTTCTTTGATAACTTACTCTACTTCTTGACCGGTCAGTAATGAAGAGATTGGATAGATATCCTCTATACCATGGTACCATTAATCACTCAGCACTAATAGGCTTGTCCCAGTAGTGAGTTGAGTTGTAGTGCCATGTTTTGGGGACTTAGAGAGATCAATCTATTATTTAGAAAATATATATACAAATATTGTATAGATCAATAAATACAAAGGCTATGAAAATAGGGGTACTTTTTTATTATTATTATTTGTACATATACTGTATAGTATGTGGCCCTAAGTTTTATCATTACAAAGACACAGTTGAAGTTGGAAGTTAGCCAGATATATTTAAACTCAGTTTCTTCACAATTCCTGACATTTGATCCGAGTAGAAAGTCCCTGTTTTAGGTCAGTTAGGATCACCACTTTATTTTAAGAATGTGAAATGTCAGAATAATAGTAGAGAGAATTATTTATTTCAGCTTTTATTTCTTTCATCACATTCCCGGTGGGTCAGTTTACATACACTCAATTAGTGTTTGGTAGCATTGCCTTTAAATTGCTTAACTTGGGTCAAATGTGTCAGGTCGCCTTCTACAATCGTCCCACAATAAGTTGGGTGGATTTTGGCCCATTCCTCCTGACAGAGCTGGTGTAACTGAGTCAGGTTTGTAGGCCTCCTTGCTTGCACACGCTTTTTCCGCTCTGCCCACAAATTTTCTACAGGATGAGGTCAGGGCTTTGTGAAGCCACTCCAATATCTTGACTTTGTTGTCCTTAAGCCATTTTGCCACAACTTTGGAAGTATGCTTGGAGTCATTGTCCATTTGGAAGACCCATTTGCGACCAAGCTTTAGCTTCCTGATTGATGTCTTGAGATGTTACTTCAATACATCCACATACTTTTCCTCCTCATGATGCCATTTATTTTGTGAAGTGCACCAGTCCCTCCTGCAGCAAAGCACCCCCACAACATGATGCAGCCAACCCCGTGCTTCACGGTTGGGATGGTGTTCTTCGGCTTGCAAGCTAGCCCCCTTTTCCTCCAAACATAACCATGGTCATTATGGCCAAACAGTTCTATTTTTGTTTCATCAGACTGGAGCACATTTCTGCAAAATGTACGATCTTTGTCCCCATGTGCAGTTGCAGACCGTAGTCATGCTTTTTTTTGTGGAGGTTTTGGAGCAGTGGCTTCTTCCTTGCTGAGTGGCTTTTCAGGTTATGTCGATATAGGACTCGTTCTACTGTGGATGTAGATATTTTCGTACCTGTTTCCTCCAGCATCTTCACAAGGTAATTTGCTGTTTTTCTGGGATTGACTTGCACATTTCGCGCCGAAGTAGGTTCATCTCTAGGAGACAGAACGTGTTTCCTTCCTGAGCGGTATGACGGCTGTGTGGTTCCATGGTGTTTATACTTGCGTACTATTGTTTGTACAGATGAACATGGTACCTTCAGGCATTTGGAAATTGCTCCCAAGGATGAACCAGCCTTGTGGAGGTCTACAATTGTTTTCCTGAGGTCTTGGATGATTTCTTTTGATTTTCCCATGATGTCAAGCAAAGAGGCACTGAGTTTAAAGGTAGGCCTTCAAATTCCTCCACGGGTACACCTCCAATTGACTAAAAGGATGTCAATTAGCCTATCAAAACTTCTAAATCCATGAAATAATTTTCTGGAATTTTCCCAAGCTGCTTAAAGGCACAGTCAACTTAGTGTATGTAGACTTCTGACCCACTGGAATTGTGATACAATGAATTAATAGTGAAATAATCTGTCTGTAAACAATTGTTGGAAAAATGACTTGTCATGCACAAAGTAGATGTCGTAACCGACTTGCTAAAACTATAGTTTAACAAGAAATGTGTGCAGTGTTTGAAAATCGAGTTTTAAAGACTCCAACCTAAGTGTATGCAAACTTACGACTTCAACTGTATATAAGGACCTTGAGCATTCTCCTGTGGCAAACTATTATCAGGGGAAGGGTCTATATTAAAGAACATTATTAGCTAACCACACCCTATTAGTATGTCAAACATTTGAAAATTCCATTGATCATTTATCTAAATAAAAAAGTGTCATTGGTCTTACTCAATTTAAATGATTGGAAATGATACTGTGAGCTAAATTAATAATCATAACACTTTAGTAATTCATTTAAAGGGTTAATTACCAAAAATGTCATGCCCAGAGGCTGTGTGTTAATACTCTAAACAGGCTTCCTTTCCTCTTGTACTCTGCCAACTTCTGGGAGAAGAGGTTTGTCTGTGTGTTAGTAGTGAGCCTGTGTCCTAATACTTTGTGCTGGTTTCCTCTCCTCAGGGAACAGAAGGATCCAGTGTATCTGCGGGACAAGGTCTCTCAAAAACATTCCAAGGAGCAGTTTGAGGTCGCACAGAAGATTGAGCAGGAGTATAGCAAATTCTTTACAGGTGGGCATGTTGTCTGTCTGTGTGTTTGCCTTTGGTTATGCCCGTGTGTGTGTATGTGGGTAGATGAGTGTCTGCATATGTGGCTGTGTGGCATCTTCCCCGATGAAGACAGCTTAAGTGTGCGGCTTTTCTTTTTGTGTGTGGCATCTTCCTACCTTATTAACCGTTTGTCTGCTGTATCTTTACAGGTATTGTCCAGGGCGGCACTCTTCCCTACATTTGCACTCAGATCATGACAATAGTTGATCAGGAACAGAGTAAGGTCCTGTGGACTCCCCTTGGCTGCTCCTAGGGGGTGGAGGCCACCACTGCACCCTGCGTCACTGCGCCTCATCTCCACTCACAACAAACACTACAAAACCTTCCACACTATACCAATAGGTACACTACAGTGAGCTATTACACATGTAAACTAGTGATATTTTTGTTATATAGTTTTATTATGATGTTGATTCGTACCTTAACCGGAGCCTCTTATTTTTCTGTGTATTCTGGAGCAGGTTGGTAGCACTGACAGTTGATGTTAAAGTTAATTCGGTCTTCCTTAAGGGTTTTATGGTTGTGTTTTTGTAATGTTGCGTTGTATGCATCTGTTTACAGTTTTAAAAAAACGAGTCTTGAGTATTGGTGTTAAATGTTCTGCTTGAATGTGCATTACACCCCCCCCTCCCAGATGAAGTAAAGAACCCTGACCCAGAATCGGCCCCAAACAAACCTGTGTACCAAATGACATCAACCTGTTTTACACCACACCACGTTCAATGACTGACAACTAATAATGTGGAATAATAATGTGTGTGTGTGTGTGTGTGTGTGTGTGTGTGTGTGTGTGTGTATGCGAGTTTGTGTGTACGAGTGATAGTTATATTATTGATAAACTAATGACTTTGTTGGTTGGATTGAAACATGGATTTTGATGTTTTGAAGTTGACGCCATAGAAACTAAACCTGCAGAACAGATATAAAGCTCTCCAAGCGACATTTGTCTTATTTGTAAAAAAAGGAAATGTAATCCGAAAGTCGATTTTTGGATCGGTCAATCAATTCTTGCTTCAGTCCAAACTTCTATGTGCACCATGTGTGCAACAGTGTATCAATCAATTCAATTGTGTTTCTATAAGAAAGAAAAAGCCATGAAAATCAGACATGGCAGTAGCGAATGGTGTCTGTTCTACTCGTTATGTTTCTATGGTCACTGTATGTGAGTGGACAGTTTACAGGCCTATCAGAAGTGCCTTCTGTCGTAGACTTGGTCCAAAAACAGACCCCCAGCCCTTACCCATTCAGATCTAATGGAACAGGATAAGTAGAAGCAATATGGAAGTAGAACCTCCCCACTGTCCATTGGAAGGCTAGGTGGAGCCATCACCATGTTGTTTACACCTATCTGGTACCTTCAGATCTGTAAACACCATAGTGTTAACACTAAATCTGCAAACACCATAGTGTTATCACTATAGATCCACTTACAATGTTAAGTGTTAACACTAAAGATCTGCAAATAAACACTATAGAGCGTAAACGCTATAGATCTGCAATGCTCGGGCTTGTTTTGGGGCGGGGCAGTACAGAGCATATGACAATGGTAAGGTTGTGAGGGCGACCACCTCAGAATGCACTCCAGGGCTAGACAGACCACTGTGTCTCTATCACATGCTATCTCTTGGTCACATATTTAAAGACGCTATAGAATTTAACAAATATATGTGTGTAGGAGTATACATACAAACTCACAGGCACTTGAGTACCTGTATGTACAGTATGCAGATGCATCTGAGATCTTATATTAGATGTATTTTGACTAGGTCTCAGGCCTAGGGAAGTTCAAACAATTAAGTCATGTCTTAGCAGGTATTAGCATGTTTTTTTAACGGTTTTATTTTCGTCTTGTTTTGTGGTTTGTTGTCAGTCACTTTTTAAATGTACTCACAAACCAGAAAGACACCATGGAGCAAATGTGCAGGGGAAAATCTTTCTTAAAGAAAATACTTTTTTTCTCTTCCTTAAATCCGTTGAAATGTTAGGTTTTTTCATTATTTAATTTCTTTATTTTTTTATCCAAGAGGCACAAAAATATTGCTATTGTCCCTCATTCTTCTGTCATCCTTGAACCCCATTCTCCTGTATCCTAATGTTGTGCCAAAATCCAGTACGTCAGTTTGAACTTTTTACTTCTGTTTTGCACTTGTTATTCTGTGGACCTTAAAACAAATAGCTGTTTCCCAGTAGACTTTATAAATAGGTACTATATTATAATTTTTACTGTAACTAATTCACATTTTAAATGTATCACGTCAGTTCCTTACATTTCATTGATGGCCTTTTTATTCTTTAATAACCTTGATTAGAAAACAACTGACAGATTGCTCCTCCTTAGTTGCATTCTCGATTAAAAAAGGGATTTCTTGCACAGTTTATCAAATGAAAATCAGACACGAAGTTTGACTATTGGGCTATATGATTAGGCATAGTAAGTAAAATTGTAATGTAACCCATTTTCTGAGTAGATTGAGATGGTTTAAAATTAGAAGAGGGATGCCACGTAACATGGTTTTATTTTTAGGAGGAACGACTAGCTGCCAGGTACTATTCTGATTGCGGTTTTCTTTATTAAAAATAATGATTTGTATCAAATGTTGAGACATTAACATGAGAATAAAAGTCTTTTTCTGTATCACGACAACATGGCTTCTGTGTCAGACTCTTTAGTGGGGACTCACACTTGGCGACAATGGTGAGACTATCAGCAACCAGTCATTTTCAATAGAAGACATGAGACACAGCGACTTCACGTTTGGCAACTAGAGAGCTTGAAACCAATGTTCAACATTTCACAGATTTATAAAGATTTCAGCAATTAGACTGCACAACAGTCAATTGGGAGACCCCAGCTCTTGCAAGCAAGCTTTGATATTGGCTAACAACCAAACTGCCGTCATGCATACTGTTTGAAGGATACACCCACCAGGGGAGATCTCCCTGACTTGATCGCTGATTATCTTGGCAAGTCTGAGTCCCCAGTTATTCGTCTTTCACTCTCTCCCTGTCCTTGAATGAGTTAGTTAGCAACCTTGTTTCATTCAGTACTAGGAAATATTAGAATTTAGACCATTTAAAGGTCCAATGCAGCTGTTTTTATCTCAATATAAAATATTTTCTGGGTAACAGTGACGTACCATACTGTGATTGTTTTTCAATTAAAAATAAACCAAAATGGCTTCTTCGCTAAGAGCAATTGCTCAAGCTAGAATTTTTCAGGAGTTGTCTGAGTGGGGAGGGGAAAACTGAAAATTAGTTGTTTAAAGTCATTCTTATTGGTCTAATTTACTGCCTGGTGATGTCACCATGCAGGCCAAAACTCCATCCTACCAAAACAGGCAGAAATGTAAGGTGGTCTTTTCTAACAGGTCTTGCACTAAAAGGGCAGTATCCTAATTGTCACAATTTCAGAGTATTATTCAAAACTAATAGTGTGGAAACATATAAGACATAGGAAAATCATGTTTTCTTCTACTTAAATACTTTTGAACCCTCCCCTTTGTCTCAAAACAGAGTAGATATTTATTGTCCATTTTGTATTGAGAAGGTACCCAACCAGATACCACACAGTTACCAAAAGGACAGCTTCAGCACTTGGATGGCCTGGCAGCTTGATGAGAATGCACAGCCGATCCAGAGGACACATCCCCAGAAATTATACTGAACAAATATTGGAGTCCACCTGTGGTAAATTCAATTGATTGAACATGATTTGGAAAGACACCTGTCTATTTAAGGTCCCACAGTTGACAGTGCATGTCAGAGCAAAAACCAAGCCATGAGGTCAAAGAAATTGTGCTCAAACCACTGAGACAGGATTGTGTCAAGGCACAGATCTGGGTAAGGGTACAAAAACATTTCTGCAGCATTGAATGTCCCCAAGAACACAGTGGCCTTCATCATTCTTAGGTGGAAGAAGTTTGGAACCACCAAGACTCTTAGAGCTGGCCAAACTGAGCAATCGAGGAGAAGGGCCTTGGTCAGGGAGGTGACTAAGAACCCGATGATCACTCTGGCAGAGTTCCAAAGTTCCTCTGTGGAGATGTCCTTCTGGAAGATTCTCACAACTATCTCTGCAGCAATCGACCAATCAGGACTTTATGGTAGAGTGGCCAGATGGAAGCCATTCTTCAGTAAAAGGCACATGACAGCCCTCTTGGAGTTTGCCGAAAGGACTCAGACCATGAGAAATAAGATTCTCTGGTCTGATGAAACCAAGATTGAACTCTTTGGCCTGAATGCCAAGTGTCACGTCTGGAGGAAACCTGGCACCATCCCTATGGTGAAGCATGGTGGTGGTAGCATCATGCTGTGGGAATGTTTTTCAGGGACTGGGAGACTTTTTTTCACAAAAGGGATTCATTACAGACTGACTTAATCAGCTTCTTGATATACCACACTTGTCAGGTGGATGGATTATCTTAAAGGAGAAATGCTCACTGACCAGGATGTAACATATCATAAAAATGTAGGGTAGGAGGTAGGGTAACGTTTTACAACTACAGGGTTGAGACATGACTTTGAGGGAGAATGACAAAGTTCCTGATGTGTATTCTGTACCACCTTGTCCTCCAAGTCCCCCCCTGTCTTGCCTGTTTTAGAAAAGGTTAGGCTGCTTATGCCTGCCTTCTGTGGTGTCTGTTTCAAGATAGCTGCTGACAGCTCATCTTAACTTGAGAACTCACGTCTTACAGCCAGTGATCTTTGTTGTTGTCAGCCCTGGCCCAAGCCGCAGCCTTTCTCAGCTTAACATTCCCTCCAACCACGTTGCCATGGTGAGAGGTAATGTATATTTGTATTTTCATCTTTCTATCCGGTTAAGTTTTCAGCACCCCATGATTGAGGTCTTCCATCATGATGATTGCATCCAAAATGGCACCCGATTCCCTTTATAGTGCACTACTTTTGACCAGGGCTCATAAGGCTCTCTCCAAAAGTAGTGCACTTTATAGGAAATAGGGTGCCATTTGGGGACGAAACTGATGACTTCCAGTCCCACCCTTTCGAAATGGCCTGTAGGATTATCACCTGGCTGATGGTGAACCCTTCATCTCTTCACTGGTCCACACTGGGTCGGGTCATATTCATTAGGCACTAAACGGAAGACAACACACAGACAGGGAAGGACCAGCTGAACTTGTCCAATAAGAAAAGATTGTTATAGTTTTCTGTTGCAAAATGCCCAAATTAATATGTCCCAGGGCTAAGCTGGGTGGCTCTACCCTTCCTCATCTCTCTGGGCCCTACAGGAACTGACTCCTCAGCTGGCACCTTGCCACGACAGCTGGCCAGCCGTGACACACATGCTTTCCTGGTACATGATCAGTCCAGGATCCTATGGCCTGTCCACTAATAAACACACTGAACACTACGGACAATTTACTATTTAAGGACAGGAGTTTTCCCTAAACACGTGACTGGGCTGTGAAAAACTCTGGGCCCTCTAGTCATACAGCGGCTCTAGTCTGATAATTAGTAGACCCTTAGCAGACCAGACCATTATAAAATCCAGGTGCAGTAAAACAGGCAATATATACCAGCAAATCAACAATGCTTTGATCAGAGTGGGTTTCCCTTGCCATGTTGGAATAGTGATTCATGATGAGTTGACGCTATATTGACTTAATCTTGCAGTTCTTTAAATGTCCAGCAGGAGGACAACTAGCATGTCTTCAAGCAGTACTATACTGAGAGAGAACAGCAGAGGTTGATTTCATAACCTCTCATAGGTTACTATCGAGTGTAACATCAGTATATCATTTAAAGCACTAAATAAACCCATGTATACACCTGTAACATTAATACTGATTAGTATAGTTCGGCAAGACACGTTGGGCTCATTTCAAGTATAACAGTACAAAACACTGAATAAAAAATAAGAGGTTTAACATTTAATAAATTGATGTGGAATTTGATTTGACAAAGAATTAATGTCTTTAAAGAGACAAGAGTTCAGTAAAGATGTGGCAAGTGAAAGGGTTGCTACTTTCAGCAGTACAACCCTATACACCTTCCTCCTTAGTGGCACTACACTACAGAAGATCATTAACACTGATTTGTGGCATTTTGTCTCCATTTACAATGAAATCAAACTGCTTATAAAGACATACATCAAAGCTATATTCCTCCAATAGGCTCGCCTTTCAAAGCCCATCCACCAGAGTGCAGATTTGGTTATGACAGCTATTTCGGTTGAGGGAATAATCCTCCTAACACTGTAAATCAGCAGCATATAGCTCCCACTGACTCCACAGTATATCTTCTTTACACCTCAGTTAAACTGGATGTATGTTTACATTCTAAATATAAATGGTCTTACCAGGAGATCCTGTGTCCTAGTAACGACCACCCTAACTAAGACCAACATACTCTCAGACGCCAAGAAAAACATGGAGTGTATGAATGAATGAATTAACAAATGAATGAAAGAAGGAATGAATGAGAGGAGGGATGAATAAATGGTGGGATGGGTGAATGAGTGGATTCATTAATTACGTGATTAACCATTAATATAACATGGATATAGTAATTTTGTTGACTTAGCTGTCACCTTAACAAGTAGGCTACACATCTCCCTGAAACTGTTGATTTAGTGAGATATATTTGATATGCGTATCCTTGGTTTCATCAACACTGATCTGAGACAAGTTTAACAGTGTAGTTAGTGAATAACCTGGTGAAAACTCATCAAAGGACAGAGATAATAAGGGAGGCGTTAAAACAGTGTAGCACACTCTGACAAGACAAGAGGTCTGGACCTTTATGACACATGGTCGGCCTAGTGCACTTGCCCTGGAATGTTGACATCTCTGGTTCCAGTCCCAGCTGTGGATTCCCATGCCCTCTGTGGCATCCTGTCCTGGGTCACAGCCATGTCCTTCCATAGGCTATTGATGCACAGGTTCCTGTCTTATCCTGTGTCTAATTGTCTTCCGAATCTAAAGACTAATTGACTGGGGGCAGAATAAGGTCTTTGGCAATGGAAACACCTGTTGTTGGTGAATGATTGAAGGAGCCTCCTTCAAATGCAGATGAAAATAAGCCAATGTCATTTACAGATCGCAGAGAATAAGAGAACATCTTCATCATAGTGTCAGTGGCTGTGTAGCAAGGGAATTCCTATCGGATTCAGTTCTGAGAATAAAAATGGGGACAACTGCTGTGTTCCAGGCGCTCGATGGAATCATCTGTGGCCAAGCTAATAATGGTCTTAAAATGGAAGCCTTGGCATTTCACGCCGAAGCTGCTGTTGCATCACAGTAGGAGAGTTATAGTGGGCTGCTGCTCAAATGAACAGAGGCAGAGCGCAGCACGACAGTCACATATGCAGCTCAGAGACATGCGTCATTTTAAACACAACAACATTACACGGAAATAACGCAATGTAGGCTGTTGCCTAAGTACTGACTGAGACAAGGGGCTGCTTGGCACTTCGTATAAATATCCGCGCTGTATTACTGCGCTCTTTATGCCCATCTTTATTATTAGAGCAACGCCCCGCCCCTCCTACCTGTTCATCTCTCTACAGTTCTCTGGAGCGAGCGGATCTGACAGGCGCAATCAGCCTGAGCGGGAGCAGAGGAACAGTGGCGGAAGACGACATTTACCCGAGAGCTTATCATTGTTTGCTGAATTTCGTGGAAACACCGTTAGATTATGTATTTTCGCATCGTGGCAACCGTTTGGGGACTTGAAATATATTCAGCCATTCGAAAACCATACAGGCTATGCTATCGATTAAATTGACGTTTGGAAAAGTGAAAGCGATTGTCCGCGGTTAATCGACGGAATCACTGGACGGAAGACGGCTTGAGAGACCGGACAGAAGGTGGTTGAAGAAAACAGCCTTGGTTTAATGTCGCTGCGCCTATCATAATCTGAAACATTGGCAGCCTCGATGCCTGCTAGATGAGACCATCTTTGCCATGGCATTTGTCCTGAAAGACTTGGAAAACCCCTACAAATGAAAAACGCTCAACGTTCATCATTACTGCGGATTTAAATGCTTCTCACCGACCCGCTATTTCGCTCCAGTTTGTGCGTGCGGCGTTTTCCACTGTAGCGGACATCTGAACTAGATTGCAATAAACAGTTAAGTGCGGGTGACAATAATATAGAACGCGAAGGGGGGTATTTTTGTTTCAAGCAATATGGCTGGTGAGTGGGGCTGGGGACGCTGGCACAGGCTCTCCAAGGCTCATAGATGCTAGCTGAGCCGGATGCCACCGTTCTCCATGGAAGCGGCAACTCTATGATGAGTAGAAATATCTATCATAATACAAATCAGGACTCCTCGATCTCTATATCCAAGATGGACGTGATCATCCCCTTCTCGCCAGACGTGCCCTGCGACAATAATGGCCAACGCATGTGGTGGGCATTCCTCGCCTCTTCTATGGTGACGTTTTTCGGGGGTCTCTTCATCATTCTCCTTTGGAGGACCCTTAAATACCTGTGGACCGTGTGCTGCCACTGCAACACCAAAAAGAAGGTAGGCTAATGGCAAACACATTAACCGTTATCTCGTGCGTAATTCAACCTTTATGGGGACATATATTGCGCCACTGTCTTTCTTTACACATTTATACTGTATACCCTATGACCCGACCCGACGTTGTCATCCATTGTTTATACGAGCTTACCAGCCTGGGCCGGGGTGGTTGATTTACCATGGCATATTGACTTGAGTCCAGTTCGTGTTGTGTTGCATTGGCCTTCACTGTGAAAGTGACTCACCATTACTTACACAGTACGAGGAGCTGCCCCATAGCTAGAACAACTGTCACCCACCTGCAACAACAGGCCAGTCTATGTGGTAAGGGAGTACACAGAATATAGGCTACCAACTTCTCTATTGTATCTTCATCTATGGTTCTGTTCCAGACCCGTGGTCTACCCGTTATTACATGTTTTTTTTTTCTTCAGTAGAATCAATGCTTTCTATATATCATTATTTCAGTAGAATCAATGCTTGGTACATGTCCGTTTTCGGTAGTATCAATACTTGGTATATTTCAGAAATTCAGTAGAATCTGTGCTTGGTATATTTCAGTATTCAAATCAACGTTTATTGGTTGAGTACACATTTGCAGGTGTTATATCAGGTATATCGAAATGCTTAAGTTACTAGCTCCAACAGTGCAGTAGAATTCCCCAAAAATCTGAAATAAATAACAATCCAAAGTAGATATATTAGAGTGAGAATCTAGAATATAAATAACTGGTGTGTTATTTATGGACAGTATATACTTTTGAAAATATTATGTACAGCATTAGGTATATTAGGATGAGCTATGTCCAGAATACAGTATATGCATACACATTGTGTAAACAACAGTATATAAACAGAATAGGAAGTGACTAGCATTCAATAACTGTATATATATGGGGCATTAGTCTCAAGGTGCAGGGATGAGTACCGGGCAGGTAGCTGGCTAGTGATGTGCTGTTCAACAGTCTGATGGCCAAGTGATAGAAGCTGCTTCACAGTCTCCTGGTCCCGGCTCTGATGCAGTTGTACCGTCTCTACTAGATGGTAGCAGAGTGAACAGAGTGTGGCTCGGGTGGCTGAGGTCCTTTTAATGAGCTTCTTGGCCTTCCTTTGACACCGAGTGCTGTAAATGGAGGGCAGCGTGCCCCCGGTGACGCATTGGGCTGACTGCACCACCCTCTGGAGAACCTTGCGGTTGAGAGTGGTGCAGTTGCCGTACCATGCGGTGATGTAGCCCAACATAATGCTCTCAATAGTGCATCTGTAGAAGTTTGTGAGGGTCTTAGAGGCCAAACTTCTTCAGCCGTCTGTGGTTTGAGGTGCTGTTGCACTTTCTTCACCCTGATGTCTGTGTGGTGGGATCAATTCAGGTCCTCATTGATGTGCACACCAAGGAACTTGAATCTTTTGACTCTCTCCACTGTTGCCCCATGAATGAGGGGTTCCTCCCTCTTCTTTATCCTGTAGTGTACGATCAGCTCCTTTTTTTTCTTCTTTTTTTTGACTTTGAGAGGTTATTTTCCTGCCACCACTTCAGCAGGGCGCTAACGTTGTCCCTGTAGGTTGTCTCGTTGTTGTTGGTAATCAGACCTACCACTGTCGTGACGTCAGCAAACTTGATGATTGTGCTGGAGTCGTGCGTAGCCACAGTCATGGGTGAACAGGGGGCTGAGCACACACCCCTGTGGGGGCCCCGGTGTTTAGGATCAATGTGGTGGAGGTGTTGTTGCCTACCTGGGGTCGGCCAGTCAGGAAGTCTTGGACCCAGTTGCCGAGGGAGGAGTTCTTATTTCAGGGTAATCAATGCTTGGTATATTTCAATATTCTTTGTCTGTGAAATGCCTGGTTGTGTTGCTTGAGTAATGTAACCTGAATGGTTGATCTAGAAATAGACTGTATGGATGTCCCTGCTGTGCTGACTGACTAGTTGGTTCGTCCCAGTGCTACAGTAGGCTAAGCGTGGCCCACATAAAACATGAATCATGTATGAATCACCTTTGGGTTAAAGCCTGCTTCAGTTTGTTATGACTCACGGTGTTCTATAGGGCACAAGTGGTCATCTGGTTGGTTGAACCGGCTAGTTATAGAGAACTCCGAGGTGGGCACGTCGCAGATAAATTGCACACACAACATGCACATCACATCGTAACCATAACATACCCTGAAACTCAAAGAGCATTTCATAGTAATCGCTGTTGATGTTTTCTCCAGTCTTTGCACAGATGATGCCGTTGGTTAAATAAAGTCATTCTATTCAAAATGTGTAGTTTAGTTGGGGTTCTGTCCTGGTGTATTTCACCCTACTGTCTAGCATTATGGTTCAATCTGACAAATCCTTGCTCTTATTTCTTTATTTTAATTATTATGATTTTTTGTATTTTTTATTTATTTAACAAGGCATGCCAGTTAAGAACAAATTCTTATTTAAGGTGACTGCCTCACTGGCCAAACCCGGGCGATGCTGGGCAAATTGTGCTGTGATGTTGCCTGGAATTGAACCAGGGTGTCTGGAGTGATGACTCAAGCACTGATATGCAGTGCCTTAGAACGCTGCGCCACTCGGGAGCCCTATGAGGAAACTGTTCTAAGAATCATGTGACACTTTGACCCAATCAGATGGACATGTGAGAATACATTAGTAGACAGACTGTGGCTGTGTAGTTATCCATCCATACTTAGTATCAAGAGATGGACAGAGAAAATCAGAGAGAGACCTGAGAGCGTGACCTTGCTCACCCTTGATGCTGTTTGGGTCGCTTCCAGTTCAAATAGGGCTGAGTCATGTGCCTCTCTCTCTTTCTGCCTCTCTGCAAAGTCCTCCTGGCATAGTGCGAGCAGCGGCCCGTTACTGCCCATCTAAGTTGAGCATTGTATCGTGACAGCCAGGGGCATCAGAGGGAGGACGGCAGGGCAGGCAGAGGGCTCTCTTCCCATCCTCCCTCCATCCTACACCCTCCATCTTTCGTCCACCATTCCTCTATCTTCCCTCCACTATGTCCTGTTTCTGGGTTATATAATAGTAAGGAAAGCACAGAGCCAGATCACTCTTAGGTAGATCATGGCAGATTGCATTGCACCCCTAAAGCCGATTTGGGGGCGACGTGAAACTGGGCATGTGATGTGACAATAGCCCCTCTGGTTCTGAGTAATTTAAAGACTGAATCCAAATTTGAGAAACGCACGAATGAAACTACTTCACATTTAAATCGACCGTTGATCTCAATGGGAAATTTGTGCTAAGATTTGAGTTGCATGCGTTTGTCTGCTTATCAAATTAGGATGAGGCCAGGGAGATCTAAAGCGTTAACGGGATCTCCAAAGTTTCTTTCCTTCATAATGTCTTAATTATGAACACATCACCCAGGCCAGCGAGCCAACCAGGCAGCCCTGCTGAAACACACCCAGGACGGGCCTTAGTACCTGGGGAGAGGTTCTAACACAACCAGGCCTAACCTGGGTCTCTGAATGGATCACCTGCCTTTCTCAGTATATGTATACAGATATTCAGCAACTTTTAGGGGAATAGAATTTGACTCGAAAAATAATGAATGATTTTATTGTTAACCAATGGTCTGAGTTGGTGTGTTTATTGTAGTGAATTCGGGAGGAAGCTCTGACCGGGACTCAAACCCGAGTCCAGCGGCTGTCAAGCCAACAGTTGATGTCCATGCCCCCGCGTAAATATAAATAGCATCATAAAAAAATCCACATAAAAATCTGTCAGTTTAAGTTACAGATGTTTTTTTTTGCACCACATCCACTGATGTCGCACTTCTGAATGTGCAGTGAAAGGTGCCAGGGCTAGAGCGGAGATTGTCAGACCACGAGACATCCCAAAATGTGGTCTTCTCACAAAATCATCTACCATTGACTATTATGACCCTCTAAGGAAAAAAAGTGAACATGCTGGTGTTCTCCGTTTTGCTCTACGACCCCCACCAGCGTCTTGGGACTCGTTTGAAGTCGGTACAGCCGATCTGCCAACTTCAGTCTGGAGCGTCCGAAACAGTTTGATTTACAACCTGGTATGACCCCTCTGTGGAAAGGTGAGTCTCTTACGAACACTCTTTTCTCTGATGCCCACAGGCCTCACAAGCAGGTCTGAACGTCCCCTGGTACAAGTTGAAGAACTGAATGGAAGTACAGTGAATTCGTAAAGTATTTAGACCACTTCACTTTTTCCACGTTTTGTTACGTTACAGCCTTATTCTAGAGCTGAGCTGATTCTAGAACTGGCTGCCCAGGGCAAACTGAGCTGTCGGGGGAGAAGGGCCTTGGTCATGGAGGTGACTAACAACCTGATGGCACTCTGACAGAGCTCGAGAGTTCCTCTGTGGAGATGGTTGTCCTTCTGGAAGGTTCTCCCATGTCTGCAGCACTTCACCAATCAGGCCTTTTTATGGTAGAGTGGCCAGACGGAAGCCACTCCTCAGTAAAAGGCACATGACAGCTTGCTTGGTGTTTGCCAAAAGGCACCTAAAGGACACTCAGACCATGAGAAACAAGATTCTCTGGTCTGATAAAACCAAGTTTGAACTCTGGTCTGAATGCCAAGGTTCATGTCTGGAGGAAACCAGGCACCTCTCATCACCTGGCATCATCATGCTGTTTGGATGTTTTTCAGCGGCAGGGACTGGGAGACTAGTCAGGATTGAGGGAAAGATGAACTGAGCAAAGTACCGAGAGATACTTGATGAAAACCTGTTCCAGAGCACTCAGGACCTCAGACTGGGGTGAAGGTTCACTTTCCAACAGGTCAACGACCCTAAGCACACAGCCAAGACAATGCAGGAGTGGCTTTGGGACAAGTCTCTGAATGTCCTTGAGTGGCCCAGCCAGAACCCAATCGAACATCTCTGGAGAGACCTGAAAATAGCAGTGCAGTGACGCTCCCCATCCAACTTGACAGAGCTTGAGAGGATCTGCAGAGGAGAATGGGAGAAACTCCCCAAATACAGGTGTGCCAAGCTTGTAGTGTCATACCCAAGAATACTCGAGGCTGTAATCGCTGCAAAAGATTCTTCAAGAAAGTACTGGCTAGAGGGTCTGAGTAGTTATGCAAATGTTATAATTCAGTTAATTTACTTTACATTTGGAGAAAAATAAATCGAAACCAGTTATTTGCTTTGTCATTGTAGAGTATTGTGTGTACATTGATGATGGGGGGGAAACAATTTGATACATTTTAGAATAAGGCTGTAATGTAACATTTTGAAAAAGTGAAGGTCTGAATACTTTCCGACTGCACGGTACATATGGAGACAGTTTAGTGCCAAAATAACAGGTTAAATACTTGTAAATAAAACAAACTAATGTTTCCTGATCTTTCTTACAAACTCAGCAAAAAAAGAAACGTCCCTTTTTCAGGACCCTGTCTTTTCAAAGATAATTTGTAAAAATCCAAAGGACTTCAAAAATCTTCATTGTAAAGGGTTTAAACACTCTTTCCCATGCTTGTTCAATGAACCATAAACAATTAATGAACATGCACCTGTGGAACGGTCGTTAAGACACTAACAGCTTACAGGTAATTAAGGTCATAGTTATCAAAACTTACAGGGAGACAGGACGGACAGCTGATTGTCCTCGCAGTGGCAGACCACGTGTAACAACACCTGCACAGGATAGGTACAGGATGGCAACAACAACTGCCCGAGTCACACCAGGAACGCACAATCCCTCCATCAGTGCTCAGACTGTCTGCAATAGGCTGAGAGAGGCTAGACTGAGAGCTTGTAGGCCTGTTGTAAGGCAGGTCCTCACCAGACATCACCAGCAACAACGTCGCCTAAGGGCACAAACCCACCGTCGCTGGACCAGACAGGACTGGCAAAAAGTGCTCTTCACTGGCGAGTCGCGGTTTTGTCTCACCAGGGATGATGGTCGGATTCGCTTTTATTGTTGAAGGAATGAGCGTTACACCGAGGCCTGTACTCTGGAGCGGGATCGATTTGGAGGTGGAGGGTCCGTCATGGTCTGGGACGGTGTGTCACAGCATCATCGGACTGAGCTTGTTGTCATTGCAGGCAATCTCAACACTGTGCATTACAGGGAAGACATCCTCCTCCCTCATGTGGTACCCTTCCTGCAGGCTCATCCTGACATGAACCTCCAGCATTGCAATGCCACCAGCCATACTGCTCGTTCCGTGCGCGAATTCCTGCAGGACAGGAATGTCAGTGTTCTGCCATGGCCAGCGAAGAGCCCGGATCTCAATCCCATTGAGCACGTCTGGGACCTGTTGGATCGGAGGGTGAGGGCTAGGGCCATTCCCCCAGAAATGTCTGGGAACTTGCAGGTGCCTTGGTGGAAGAGGGGGGTAACATCTCACAGCAAGAACTGGCAAATCTAGTGCAGTCCATGAGGAGATGCACTGTACTTAATGCAGCTGGTGGCCACACCAGATACTGACGGTTACTTTTGATTTTGACCCCCCCCCCATTGTTCAGGGACACATTACATTTCTGTTTGTCACATGTCTGTGGAATTTGTTCAGTTTATGTCTGTTGTTGAACCTTGTTATGTTCATACAAATATTTACACGGACGAGGAAGTTTTTTGTTGTTGCTGAGTTGATATCGCAGATATAGGTCAGACACTTGTTTCATCAAATAATTATTGTATATATTTTTTGATTCTTCAAGAGGTCTTAAAATTCTAACTCAAATAGCTACAAGAAGCTCCCGCACTCAGGTCTGTTCAACGCTGGTCCGACCAATCTGATCCGGCCCCAATAGGTCCACAGACAACGCAATCGCAACCACACTGCCCTAACCCATCTGGACAAGAGGAATACCTATGTGAGAATGCTGTTCATCGACTACAGCTCAGCATTTAACACCATAGTACCCTTCAAACTAGTCATCAAGCTCGAGACCCTGGGTCTCGACCCCACCCTGTGCAACTGGGTACTGGACTTTCTGACGGGCCGCCCCCAGGTGGTGAGGGTAGGTAACAACATCTCGACCCCGCTGATCCTCAACACTGGGGCCCCACAAGGGTGCGTTCTGAGCCCTCTCCTGTACTCTCTGTTCACCCACGACTGCGTGGCCATGCACACCTCCAACTCAATCATCAAGTTTGCGGACGATACTACAGTGGTAGGCTTGATTACCAGCAACGACGAGATGGCCTACAGGGAGGAGGTGAGGGCCCTCGGAGTGTGGTGTCAGGAAAATAACCTCACACTCAACGTCAACAAAACAAAAGAGATGATTGTGTATTTCAGGAAACGGCAGAGGGAGCACCCCCATATCCACATCGACGGGACAGTAGTGGAGAGGGTAGTAAGTTTTAAGTTCCTCGGCGTACACATCACGGACAAACTGAATTGGTCCACCCACACAGACAGTGTGGTGAAGAAGGCGCAGCAGCAGCTTCATCCTCTTCAAGAGGCTGAAGACGTTCGGCTTATCACCAAAAACACTCTCAAACCTCTACAGATGCACAATCGAGAGCATCCTGTCGGGCTGTATCACCGCCTGGTACGGCAACTGCTCCGCAAGGCTCTCCAGAGGGTAGTGAGGTCTGCACAACACATCACCGGGGGCAAACTACCTGCCCTCCAGGACACCTACACCACCCGATGTCACAGGAAGGCCATAAAGATCATCAAGGACATCAACCACCCGAGCCACTGCCTGTTCACCCCGCTATCATCCAGAAGGCGAGGTCAGTACAGGTGCATCAAAGCAGGGACCGAAAGACTGAAAAACAGCTTCTATCTCAAGGCCATCAGACTGTTAAACAGCCACCACTAACATTGAGTGGCTGCTGCCAACATACTGACTCAACTCCAGCCACTTTAATAATGGAAATTGATGTAAAAAATGTATCACTAGCCACTTTAAACAATGCCACTTAATATAATGTTTACATACCCTACATTACTCATCTCATATGTATGTGTATATACTGTACTCTATCATCTACTGCATCTTTATGTAATACATGTATCACTAGCCACTTTAAACTATGCCACTTTGTTTACATACCCTACATTACTCATCTCATATGTATGTACTGTACTCGATACCATCTACTGCATCTTGCCTATGCCGTTCTGTATCATCAGTCATTCATATATCTTTATGTACATATTGTTTATCCCCTTACACTTGTGTGTGTATAAGGTAGTAGTTGTGGAATTGTTAGGTTAGATTACTCGTTGGTTATTACTGCATTGTCGGAACTAGAAGCACAAGCATTTCGGCAGTGTAGGGGCGGCAGTGTAGCCTAGTGGTTAGAGCATTGGACTAGTAACCAAAATGTTGCAAGTTCAAATCCCCGAGCTGACAAGGTACAAAATCTGTCGTTCTGCCACTGAACAGGCAGTTAACCCACTGTTCCTAGGCCGCCATTGAAAATAAGAATTTGTTCTTAACTGACTTGCCTAGTAAAATAAAGGTAAAAAAAAATAAAAAATTTGCTACACTTGCATTAACATCTGCTAACCATGTGTGTGTGACAAATAAAATTTGATTTGATGATCCTTGATATAAACCCCGGTTCAGATGGGGCTTAGTCTGTGGAGGGTTTTAACCGTTACGCCAAGATGTCCGAACATCTTGTGTTAAGGTCAGTGGCGGTTAGAGCTTGTATGGCTCCCTGGTCAACCCCCCCCTACCCCCCCCAAAAAACACACTTCTGCACTGTAATTTTTATTTAGACATTTGGAACAACACATAAATAATCATAACATTTAAAACTATTATATATACAGTAGGGCAAAAAAGTATTTCGTCAGCCACCAATTGTGCAAGTTCTCCCACTTGAAAAGATGAGAGGCCTGTAATTTTCATCATAGGTACACCTCAACTATGACTGACAAAATGAGAAAAAAAAATCTCCAGAAAATCACATTGTAGGATTTTAAATGAATTAAGTAATAAACTTTTGTTATTGACCACTTATTTCAATACTTTGTTATATACCCTTTGTTGGCAATGACAGAGGTCAAACATTTTCTGTAAGTCTTCACAAGGTTTTCGCACACTGTTGCTGGTATTCTGGCCCATTCCTCCATGCAGATCTCCTCTAGAGCAGTGATGTTTTGGGGTTGTTGCTGGGCAACACAGACTTTCAACTCCCTCCAAAGATTTTCTATGGGGTTGAGATCTGGAGACTGGCTAGGCCACTCCAGGACCTTGGCTTCTTACAAAGCCACTCCTTCGTTGCCCGGGCAGTGTGTTTGGGATCATTGTCAAAATTACAGGCCTCTCTCCTCTTTTTAAGCGGGAGAACTTGCACAATTGGTGGTTGACTAAATACTTTTTTGCCCCACTGTGTATACACACACACACACACACACAAAACAAGACTCGTAACAAAGACAAATATGAAAAAATGGTAGTGTGTATGTATATTTAAAAAAAAGTGAATTGAATTATTACACTTACCCTATTGCAATCAAAAAACCTACAAATAAAACTCAATTGCACAAATCCTATATTACATTATCTTCAGTTAGGAGAAAAAATGTATCCTGTCGCTGCCTCACTTTCCAACCAAGGTAATCAATACAGTTACAGATCGGATATTATTTGACAATTTAGCATATAATTTTTGCGCTAATTTCCTAGACATGCAACAAAACGCCAGTATTTGTCCTTAATAGCTTGTTCTCCATCTACTTTTAAAAATAGGGAGCCCATTGGCTTTAAGCACTTATTTCTATGACCGATAGAAACAAATTCTCAAAGTTCTCGGTTAAGGACATTGAATCGCAATAAAATTACAGTATCAAATTGCGATACATATAGAATCGTGAGCATCACAATACATATCGTATTGGCACCTATGTATCGTATTGTGAGTTCCCTGGCAATTTCCAGCCCTAATTAATAATGTAGTGACCTTAACCAGTGGCGAATTTAGGCATAGGCGACATGGGCAGCCGCACAGGGCAGCATCTTGCCGGGGGCGACATGGGGCGCACAAAACAAAAAGTAAAAAAATAAAATACAAATGTAAAAAAAGGTACAAATAATATTAATCCGAATGGTGACATTTGCGCGATCGGTTTTCTATCGCTCATTTGCACGTCACGTCCATGATATCATGTCACCATGTGGGACTGTGGGTCAATTAACCTTGTCGGATAGGGCTCCCTGATTTCTAGTTTGTAAGCTAGGCAGGCTACTGCATGGTAAGGTCTCCCACTCAGAAGTACAAGATGGGGAGGGTGGCGGGGGTAGGTTGACCTCAGGTCTCCCCACTGGAAGCCCGAGGTAGGGGGAGCAGAGGGAATCTATCAAATAGCGCACCTCTATCTTTGTACAGTACTAATGCAATTAGTGTGCAATTTGGTTTGTTGCTTGTTTGAAGTTGCAATAGTGTAATAATCAGGTTCTCTTCTTTATAAGAGTGCTATTCTATTTGTATAAGAAAGGAGTCAGTCATATATAACTGTGTTAGATAATGACACTTTTCTATGCTGCAGTATGTACCCATGCTATTTAGACTGTCATTTAGCTGGCTGTCAGTTCATTGTCAGTTTATTTATCCATGGCTCGGCAGATCTAAAATGGCATCATCATATGTCTTCTCGTACAGCTTCAAATATGCTCATACACATCAACCCACACACGGCATAATGAAGCATCCATCGTGTGTATCCCTCCGTATCCAGTTTCCTCTAAATGAGTAGAACTGCTATAAGAAGGTCCTCACTGTTAGGGCTCCAGACCTCCATGTTGTTTCCCTTGTGGGGGGCAGGAGAAGGCAGGGCAGAGCAGGGCTAGTCCTTCGGGGGTGACTTTGGTAGGAGGGGGTTGATTTGACACTTGGCAACAGAGGGAACAAGCTTGTTAGGAGTATTAAGGAGGGAAACCAGATCTGTGTTCAGCTGAATGGCGAGGCCGGCTCCGTTGGCATGGTATTAGTAACGTGATGCGGGCCCACAGGGCTTAGTCCTGCGGATACTGGGAACGGAGAATCGAGGGCGACAAAACTGGAGCTGGAAACTGACGGGTCGGGTGAGAGTCAGGAGGGGGTGGAAAAAGTGGGGCGTGAGGTGTCTCTCTACCATCCCTGGGTTATGTCCCAATATTTTCAAATGACTTCCTCTCCTTTAACCTCGTCTTGTTTAACCTCATCTCCTCACCTTGTCTCCTTCCCCTCCTGATCACTGGATGGGCTGCCCACCTAAATGTACTCAACTCAGGGTTCACATAGGAAAGGAGATGAGGAAAGTAAAGTATTCCAATCCAGATAATTGGAACACAGCCTCTGCCTCTCACATTCACTCCTCCAGGTGTTTTCTGCAGAAGAGGAAAATCTCCAATCCAAAACCATGCTAATGTAGCTATGTGCATATCTAACATAGAGGGGTTCTAGCACACAGTAGGCTAAGCTACACATTGATGCAGTAGAGTGGGGAACACTGTCGTTGCTGTGAACCTTATTAGTATGCACCTGTCCTATTTTCTCTCTTATACCCCTTACATGCCAAGACGTTTAGCCGCAAACTTTACCATGCCGCAACATACTTTTATTTCCACCAACTGACCTGGTCACGATTGCGGTAAAGTTCTGTCTAAGGATTAGTATGGAACATAGCCATAATGCTGACGCTGCATTGCACACACTACGCTCTTACACTGTTGATGGTGGCTAGTCTGCGCCCCGTTACTAGGCCATAAATATTAGTGTGGGAATGAATCACTGAATGACAAAAATATTGGAATAAAGTAGGCTAATGCAATTGAAGGCATGTATGAAATTGTGACTTGCTGATTCTCCAAGTCATCCAATTGTTATAATACATTTGAAGCGAAAGCATGTGGTCAACTACCTCATTATAATTTCTGCACCATTTGATTGGGACAACGCCATCTCACTGCTTTGAGAAAAGCGTGGGGACTCGTGTTAATAAATTAATCAATGTCAGGTTTGTTTTTACTGTATCTTTGTGTTACTTAGGCTACAATTAGGCTGGGGTTAATGCTAGCTCAGGTGAGTGCTACTCATAATCATCTTAATCTAGTTTTCTCATTTATTAGCACTAATCAGAACATTTTGCTACGATGTTATGTAGCTTAACCCCCTAAATTACATAACAACAAAAAATCCCCATCAAAATCAGTCGGTTAAGAGTTATGGTTTTTGCATTGGCTGCGTCTCAATCCACCACATCCGCCGGTGTCGTCCTTCCACGTCTGCAGTAGAAGATGTCAGAGCCACAGCCGTGTTTGTCAGACCTGTCCTTTTTTCCATTTCTGAATGTTTTATTCAATTATTTTTTTTATCCCTAAAGATTTTCTAAAATGTAAAAATCAAATAGTTAAATGATCCATAGTATGACCATCTTAAAACAATTCCATATGTCAGTATAGCACCCCCCTCCTCCCCAACGTCTTAGACTGTGGATTATTTTGTTCTTCACTTGCAGTTTCTTAGTAGCCTAATCCTGATCCTCTCCATTCGTATATTTGGTTCATTGGTCTCTGGCTGGTAAAACAAGTGCTATTCGTTTCCTTTCCTCATCTATCACTGATCAGAAACATTTAGCATGCAATAATGTGTAGGCCTATTTTCAAGTGTCGGGCTCAATCGTGTATAAGAAACTCAAAGGCCTGCAGAGGTTGTGAAATATGAACACGACACTCCGATGCTTTGGAAAATATAAATTGCTATTATTTTCCAGCGCTATCATGGTGATGATACTCATAATCTAAGATCCTACACCTGCTCCCTAAGAAAGCAGAGTGAGGGTAGGAAAAAAAGCTCATGTGGATTTAAAAAAGTGAGAATAGAATTTCAGGAAATATTCTTTAAAACAGCTACATTTTCTTACAGCATGGCAGAATATGTAGAATCCCTGTAAATTAGCTTTAAAACTGCAATGTTCTCTCAGCTCCATTGCAAAATGTGTATAATTGCAGGAAATTTGTCTTGGCTCCAAAAATGTTCCACACCTCTTCAAAGTGTGCACAGTTCCTACGTAATTTCAATGCACTTTTATGACTCAAAGAAGAGTTCAACTATAAGCTGTTTTTTTTTAGCTTTCCAAGCTGTGCCGTGGAGAATCTCCATGGGGCCAAGACACATTTTTTGCCAATTTTCTGCAATTATACACATTTTGCAATGGCGCTGAGAGAAATGATTTAAGAAAAATGTACTTTTGAGAGTTAGAATAGTAGAATACATCAGGTGCGATTTCAAAAATTGGTTATGCGTCAGCAGTTTTCCTTATATGACATTCAATTAACCCATGTCAGTAAAAACATGTTGATTGATTAATTTGTCTAGTTAGTCCAGCCAGCTATCTAAACTTGTAGTAATCATGGCCAAATTACTGACCGGGCACGTGCCCAGGGGTCCTGTCCTCCAGGGGGCCCACATTGTTTTGATTTCTTTAGTTATTTTCAGTCAGATATCATATTAAAGGGACTTTTCAAAATTGTTAAACTTTATATTCATCTCTAGCACCTAACATGAACATATGTGAAAATGGTGTTTTATGTGTTTTGTAGTAAAAAATATAGAGGAAGATAACATCATCGGTCTGCATCTTGTGATACTAACCAGTTATGAGTAGGCATTGCCTCCTAATTGTCCACTAATTGGTTTATGATGTAATTTGTATTTTTTACTACAACACAGAAACACCATTTCACATATGTTGATGTTGGGGTGGTGCTGGAGATAATGAATATGAAGTTTTAACATGTTTGAAATGTCCATTTTAACATGGCATAAGTAATGGATGGCAAAATGTGGAGAATTGCAGGAAATTAGCTGTACAACTGCACACTTTATTTCTGTAAAGAACTTATATGTTTAACCTTTTGTTTCCAAAATATTCTTTCTGCTAACATCCCTCTGTACGTATTAAATTATCGGTTTTTAATCCCAGTACTGAGTTAATGTGAGTTCATGTGTAGTGGCTAATTGTATAGCTAATAAGCTATGTGTTTGTAGATTCACTAGGGTGAATGAAGCCACAGCAGCCAAGGTGATGTTTGAATGTTTTTGCTCTTCTTCAAATAGCCTTTTAGAGTTTTAACAACAAAAAACGGCCAACTGGACATCACTAAAACACAAACCCTGGCGATGGGCTTGGGCTTGAGGTCTGTTTCAAAATACAACTTTTTTGTTGTACTGTATGAGTGTGGTTTAACACGATCCTGTGACACTCAATTTGTGTGGTAAAAATATTCTTTATATTTTATTATGTTATGTGTGTTTACTGTGATCAGGGCAGTGGAATAAGTGTGTTGTCTGTTTTTAATGGACAAAACAACAATTTATTGATTTAATTTGCATGGCACGGCCATGTAGCCGATTGGCTGCACAGACAATAACATTATTAATCTCAAAATATGCTATTCTATTATTTAGAAATACATTTTAGTAGTCTTCAAATATTTCTTAGGTTCTGCCTAAACTAATTAATAATATATTTTTCGTGACGATGTATATTCAATGGATTTATTAAAATAGACACCAATCCACATCTGCACCCCCCCCTCGTCGCTGGCATACCGTGGGATGTGTAAAAGGCGTATGTCAGCAAGAATGTGGTAAAAGTGGGCCTGTTTGAAATGGGGTCATATAAACATTGCCCTTTTTGTTTTTTTACAGGCAACATACTGTAAATCCGTTGTGAAAAGTGTCTTAGTCTCAGTGCTGATGACTTGCACTTCCTACTAGTGCTGCCTCACTGTAGTGCAGGGGTTCTCAAACTTTTTTCACTTGGGGGGGGCCCCCATTCCAGCATTGGGGAACAACCTGAACCCCCCGTGCTTGCCATGTCTATTTCTATGGGTACAAGCACTGTTCATGACACACACTGTTCACACCCCTCTTGTTGGTGGAGAGTTTAGCCGGTTTAAACCGTATTTCCTGCAATTTTACACATTTTGTAATTGGGTGCAAAGCGAAGTTTGCAGTTTTAAATAAAATTTTCTTGAAATTCTATACTTTTGCTATGTGTAATATGTATTCATGTGCTATTTGAGTGTCAAAAAAAGTAAAGCAATCTATGGGCTAAAAAAACAAATAAATAAAAACGTTGGCTGACTTGATCTGGACATTTCTGACAAGTTCTAAATATCTCTCTAAGGTCTGCAATGACTAACATGACAAGAGGAACTGATGATGCACTACCCAAAATTGTAATTGAAACTTGTGCATTCTGCTTTTACAACTTTCAAGAGTAAGTTTATAGCTGGGCTGAGTTCCTAAAATAAATATGTCTATCTATTTTTTTGGTTGTGGGGGGGGGTGGGGTGTATGGGCAACATAAGACAAAAGAACAACAAAGGTTTTAGTGAGAGGACTAGCTGGTGTCTCCAAGGGGTCACACCTCGCAAGTGTGCACAGTTCCTAAGTCATATCAATGCACTGTTATGACTCAAAGAAGAGTTCAACTATAAGGTGCTTTTTGAGCTCTCCTAGCTGTGCGGTTGAGGAACTACAGCAAGCATAGGGCTGTTGCGGTGACCATATTACCGCCACACCAACAGTAATGAGTCATGACCGTAGTCAAATTCCACGTGACCATTGAGTCACCACGATCTCCTCTTGTGCACTCTGGACATGCGTTGGTAGTACCTAACTCACTAACGACCATCAGGTCGCTAATGGCCTGGTACTCAGGGCTCTATTGTCCCTCTAACCACTCTGACATCAATGCAAATGCACTGGAAAATCACATCAAACATTTATCAAAACAGTGTCATGCTTTTTAAAACTCACCTCACTGTGATCGATCAATTTGAAGAAAGAAGTTCAACAGCAGGTTGAAACAGAGTGTAAAACATGGTCATGGTGGATTTTGTTTCAAAGCCAAACACAATGAAATGGACAGTGCTTTCAAAAGTGATGATTCATTCACAACATCCATCCACATATTAGAGCTTATGCCTAGTAATAGCACTTTTTTATATTTTCATAATTAATAAGCTGACACATGACCTTTTAGCTAGAGAATATCTCACCACTGTGTGTTTCCATCTCTCCTTTATTCCTTTCTCAAGCGCACAGAGAGAGGCTGTCAACACTTTAATGAAATATGGATAGTTGTGAAAACATGTTACTATCGATGTTCCTGAATAGATTTTAACTGGTTTCCCAAATGAAGCACTGGGTAGCTGCAGGAACAGGGTTGGAGAGCCTGTGGCATACAGAATTTGGATGGAATATCACTTGTGACACATTTATTTATTATGAAATAAAAAAATAGTCTTCTTATAAGGCCAGACATTTCTATATGCAATCCTGTGTGAAGCAACGTTTTGATGGCTAACACTAAAAAGAGGAGGATCCCAGCTGCTACTTTATTCATTTCTCAGCTGTGCTTTAAAACCGGAGTAGTCTACCTGGACTGAGGGAAAGCAACCTCCATTAGCTAATTGAGTTGATATCGATGATCATCTTTGTTTATCCCCTGTCCCTGTTCCTGCCCATTTGATAATGGGCCATTCTAAATCTAAACTCATTTTACATATTAGTAAAGACCAGATTAAATTGAGAATAGTCTGATGGGTGAAAATATGATCACTTGATGAGAGAACAGCTGTGCAACCTGAGGCAAGGAACAAGCAAACTTTTTTGAGACTTTTTTTCAAATGATCAATAGCCTATAGTCACATCATGCAGTCCATATAAGTTTTGATTTCTATGACATTCTAAGGTTCGTATCATTTACAACTAAAGTTTCCAAATAACTCCTGGATCTAGGGTATAGGACCTGTTTCAAATGATCCCTTTTACTCTCAACATAGCTACTTCATTTGTGCACTCGCTCTGGAATGATGATAATCTCCTTTCTATTGTAATCAGCTAAGTTCAAATCTATTCTTCTTACTATAAAATAATAGCGCTGGACTTAGTGTATTCAGACCCCTCGACTTTTCCCACATTTTTGTTAAGTTAGAGCCTTATTCGAAAATGGATATAAAAAATAACAATTTTAATTAATTTTAGAATAAGGGTGTAACATGTAACAAAATGTGGAAAAGGTCAAGGGGTCTGAATAGTTTCTTAATGCACTGTATAAGCATATATTGTCTGCTAAATGAACTAGCAAAGATCGTACAGTATGAAAATGGGTAAAAACTGTTTCTCCATACAAATCCCCGATCACACTTGTAGGCGATGTCATGGCAATGTTGGCTATCTGTGCAGAAACAGTTTGTAGAGTCTAAAGGTTCTCACGCCAAACTGCCCATGTGCAGACTATCTAATCAAAGGCACTCCTTCGATATGAAGTTGTTTTTGACGAAAATGAGAGTCAGTTTGTCACTTTCACAAGGTTGGAGTAGTAACATGTTCAAGACATTGGCTCGGATCTACGCTGTGCCTTTAGATTTCCAGAAATCTTAACAACGAAAGAAGTATTTCTTAAACCCCAAACCCCGACCTCGTCTGTCTCGCAAGTGTTCCCAGAAGTCTTGCGATGTTGCGCCACTGGGTTTAGAAACTCTGTGGCACTAGCCTACAGCCTATGGCATGGTGCATAGCCGGATAACATAGAGTGGCTCATATTCTATTCTACTGAAATACATTTTCTTCCTCCTTTGTTTTTTTTAGACCTGCCTAAAATATAATGGATTTATTGTAATGGTGTATATTAAATGGATTTATTGGAAGAAAAATATGTAGATGTTCCAAAGGAGCCAATCAGTGGCTTGAATGCTTGGAGGCCTGGAGATGCTAAACATGTTTGTTAATTACCGGCAGTCATTTGCATGACAACAATCAGCTGACAAAATGTCATGAACGCCACAGCCCTACGCAAGCACACTTGTAGTTGTTTTGTTTGGAACACAATTACTGTTGTTTTACTCAATCTGAAAAGGCCCTATTGTAAATCTTAATGTGGGTCAGGTAGGCATCGTTTAAAAGCTTGTTCTATTGCCAACATGACGAGCTGAGTTATAAAATATGATCTTAGTGTTAGGCTTTCACAGGGCGATCCACCGATTTGTAATTTTGGTGCGCATTGGAGTCATGCGTGTTCTGCGAGAGAATAGAAAATGATGATCAGAACAATCCTGTGTATGACTCATGTCATCTTGTGACTGTACATCAAGCATAGTGATCATAAATGTTGACTCTATATACCATGGTTTTATGATCATGTGTAGTGCACATTTGGACTCACTGGTGTTTGGCATCAAAGCTGTATTTACTCTAATCCTCAACGTCTCATATTTCAAGATACATTGAGTCCTCTTAACGATGCACTCTTGAACTTTAAGAGAATTTTTGACGTTTTGAAAGTGGTGCTCACGAGCCAAAAATGTTCCCGTTTTTTTGTGTACTACATCATCAAGTCATATACTACGTCATCCATTTCAAATAATATGTTACGAATCCAATTCACACATTTGTTGTGCTTACGACCCTGAAGTGCTTTTCTCTTTAATTTACAGCAATTCCCTCGCTCAGGCAACACAAAATGTGCAAAAGTTGCCCAATTAGCGGGAGGGATGGGGGTAACTTCTTGTTGCGTGCGGTGCTCAAGTTCAGAACGGCTGTCAGTCAAAACCCATAAAGCACTGAAAAGCCTGAGCTCTGACAATTACTGTACAGCCACTGCGTTACAATTGTTTTCGCTTATCAGTGCCCAAATCAGCCATTTTCAATCCGTATATGGGTACGAGTGTAAAGGGTTAATGTGGATTGTGGATGTCCCTACCCTGCAGAGGAACTGTTGTGTGGCTGTGTATCCTCTGTGCTTGGCAACCAGCCGGCTGTATTTCGCCAGAGCAGCAGAGAGCATACACCCTGCCTTCAGCTGTCGCTCTCTAACCCCTGACTAGCCTAGCATAGATCAGCCGCAACATAGACCAGCCTAACCAAGGCCCAGCACACCCCAGTTTAGCCCAGCACACTGTCACTCTAAATAACGCCCGGCTAGCCTAGTATTGTTTAGCCCCAGCCTCAACCCAGCCCAGCTCAGTTTAGCTTCTTGTCAGTTATCAATGGCTTCCAATAAGAAGCTCAGACGATCACATACAGACCGGGAAGGGTCATTTCACAATGTGCAATGGCCCATTAATGTAAGCTGTGTGTATAAGCGCTTGGCAGTCTCCTGTCCGCTGTAGCCTATGTGTTGTGGCCTGCCAGTGGTTGACTTCAATGTGTCGTGTCGTGTCATGTATCATTGATACTGGCATGGAGTGAGCAGCGTGCCTCCCAACCATCCATCCCGAAGCCGAGCGTGACCAGTTTCTACTGATTCACAAACGTTCTTCTCTCCTTCTCTGATGTACTGGGAATAACTCTGCTGTCTGGCGAGCTCAAGTACCAAAATACAGGAAAACAAGACAAATTGTGTATGGCCGGATATGGACACCCATGTGGTTCAGACAAATATAGGCAAGCAGAAACTGTGTGTTGGGACTTCTGGTTTCACTTTATTTCATACTCCACTTTTTATTTTGTGTTTTAGAAAACGTGTGGCCAAATGTTAATTACCAGATCATTTCTTTATCCTGTAATTCTTTTGGATTCTATTGAAACGAGCAGTTCATACAGTAGACTACCAATGTGCTACCTGGTGCTTATTGTCATACCTGAAAGTAACCATGGCCAACAGTAGTAGCTGGTAAAGGATTGTAGAATAAAGTACTTCTGAGCTCCTCCATCTCTATAGAGAAAGACAAATGTCAATGTCATTCCAAACCTATTCTTCAACACGTATATCCTCTTTTGTTGGATTCTAATCTATTGGCCTTGTAGAGAGATACAGTGAACCGTGGTTTGTCACTTCTGCTGCACGATATCCACAGTGGTCATATGTCAATCTCAACTATGTATACCATGAGGTAGTAGACAGTTCAGAGCAGTCTCCCCTTTCCTCTACTCTCTCACCCTCCTCTCCTACCCTTCCTCCTCAGTCTTCCCACTCCTCTCTTTCCCCTTCTCCCCTATTTTAAATGTAAACTTTATTTTACTAGGCAAGTCAGTTAAGAAAAAAATTATTTCCAATGACGGCGTACCGGGGAACAATGGGTTAACTGCCTTGTTCAGGGGAAGAACGACAGATTTTTAGCTTGGATCAAATCCTCGAGCTGACAACTAGTTACTGGCCCAACGCTCTAACCACTGCATGCCGCCCCAATCTCTCCTCCTCCCCTCCTCTCTCTCTCTTCCCCTCCGCCACTCCTCCCTGCTGTTATGTCTTCTTCCTGCTGTCAACGGACTATTTAAAAGGAGCTCGACAGGAAATATTCCAAGGGTCAGGGGTCAGGCTGGAAGGTATACCTGGCTCCAATGAAAAGCTCTAGAGCGCTGGCATTCCGATTCCCCGGAAAACCTTTAGCATACGGGCCCTCTGGTTGGAGAGGGCTGTCGGAGGGCGATATACAGCTTATAACGCCTGGGCTGGCCAAAGATATGAGGATAGCAGTGGGATCTACGCACACACGCCTCTTCAGCTGTTGTCCTTAAGCACTCAATGTGAGGAGGGGGCTCATCCTATGGGTAGACACACTCCACTGTCGGGGGAGACAGCTGAAAGGGTGTCTTGTATGGAGATTGGAGGTCATTTCAGTGGAATGTGGATATATAGGTTTGGTATTATCAGTCACTGTTGTGTTTGCCACAATAGCAGCGCCAGTGTCGGGAAGTGATATTGGCTAGAGTGTCCTGCTCTAAATATCACAAGGGAAAAATATGGACTCTGCATTGTCTGTCAGGGCTTAGGATATAAGCCCCATTTTTCACACTCTCAGAAGCCTCTCATGCAAATTTGTGTGAGTTCGTTTGAATGCATCTTTGTGTGTGTGTGTGTGTGTGTCTGGATGTGTGCAATATGCGGGTATATTAATTTGGTGTGTGTGTGTGTGTGTGTACATATTTAAGTGTATTTACTGTTTATATATAAGCTCCTCTATTCTGTCAGCACAGATCAACCCTGAGTGCAAGCTGACTAGAACAGTAGAAACACATCATCCAAAATGTTATTCGGAGTGCCAGTTTGGTCTTGTTGGAACAATGTGCCCATGAAAATGTCCCATCTCTCAATGCTATCGCACGGGAACACAGTGACCGGACACTGCTGGGACACGCAAAGCTACAGCCTGCTGCGACTGCTCTCTTCTGGCTCTACTGCTGCTTATTATTACTAAGGCATAGCCAGCCATCATCCTCCCCCATTCCCAACCCCCTAGCAGTCCGGGAAGGAAATGGCAGTGAACCAGTGATCTGCAGACATCAAAACGTGCTTAACGTCACAATTGGTGCTTTGAGCTGTGTGCGGTAATGCTGTGAGAGGTGAGAGAAAGACGGAGGGAGATGGAGAGGCATTGTAGAGGACATGGCTGTGACCTTCAGGGATCTCAGTTGTGCCTCCTCTGCTCTGTTTGCTCAGAGATCAGACTAGCAGTGTGATGACAACAGGGCTCTGTTAGCTATCTAGTTAGCCCCAGAGGGTTAATTAACCCTAGACAGCCCAGCCTGCATTTTTTACCTTTATTTTACTAGGCAAGTCAGTTAAGAACAAATTCCTATTTTCAATGGCGGCCTAGGAACAGTGGGTTAACTGCCTGTTCAGGGGCAGAACGACAGATTTTGTACCTTGTCAGCTTGGGGATTTGAACTTGCAACCTTTCGGTTACTAGTCCAATGCTCTAACCACTAGGCTACGCTGCCGCATGTTAACATGCAGGCTAGGCTGTCATGGAAAAAGAAAAGGAAAAGCTTCACTCTCTAGTGGCTCCAATGCAATAATTTCTTCATCAACGTTTGCATAGTGAATTGCATAGTGAATCTCAGGTGCTCAGAATAAGATTTAAGAACATCTTGGAACGCCTGAAGCTGTTCACCGTCACCCTTCCATAGAATAAAAATATAATCAAATATTTTGTCACTTGCTCCGAATACAACAGGTGTCGACTTCACCGTGAAATGTTTACTTACAAGCCCTTAACCAACAATGCAGTTCAAGAAACAGAGTTAAGAAAAAAAAAGAAAAAAAAAAAAAATATATATATATATATATAGTTGGAAGTTTACATACACTTAGGTTGGCGTCATTAAAACTCGTTTTTCATCCACTCCACAAATTTCTTGTTAACAAACTATAGTTTTGGCAAGTCGGTTAGGACATGTACTTTGTGCATGACACAAGTCATTTTTCCAACAATTGTTTGCAGACAGATTATTTCACTTATAATTCACTGTATCACAATTCCAGTGGTTCAGAAGATTACATACACAAAGTTGACTGTGCCTTTAAAATTCCAGAATATGTGTCATGGCTTTAGAAGCTTCTGATAGGCTAATTGACGTCAATTGGAGGTGTACCTGTTGATATATTTCAAGGTCTACCTTCAAACTCAGGGCCTCTTTGCTTGACATCATGGGAAAATCAAGAGAAATCAGCCAAGACCTCCACAAGTCTGGTTCAACCTTGGAAGCAATTTCCAAACGCCTGAAGGTACCACATTCATCTGTACAAACAATAGTATAAACAACATGGGACCACGCAGCTGTTATACCGCTCAGGAAGGAGACGCGTTCTGTCTCCTAGAGATGAGCGTACTTTGGTGCGAAAAGTGCAAATCAATCCCAGAACAACAGCAAAGGACCTTGTGAAGATGCTGGAGGAAACAGGTACAAAGTATCTACAGTATCGACATAACCTGAAAGGCCGCTCAGCAAGGAAGAAGCAAGGAAGCAAGGAAGAAGCCACTGCTCCAAAACCAGCATTAAAAAAGTCAGACTACGGTTTGCATCTGCACATGGGGACAAAGATTGTACTTTTTGGAGAAATGTCCTCTTGTCTGATGAAACAAAAATATAACTGGCCATAATAATGACCATTGTTCTGTTTGGAGGAAGAAGGGGGAGGCTTAAAAGACCAAAGAACACCATCCCAACCGTGAAGCACAGGGGTGGCAACATCATGTTGTGGGGGTGCTTTGCTGCAGGAGGGACTGGTGCACTTCACAAAATAGATGGCATCATGAAGGAGGAAAATTATGTGGATATATTGAAGCAACATCTCAAGACATCAGACATAAGTTAAAGCTTTGTCGCAAATGGGTCTTCCACATGGACAATGACCCCAACCATACTTCCGAAGTTGTAGCAAAATGGCTTAAGGACAACAAAGTCAAGGTATTGGAGTGGCCATCACAAAGCCCTGACCTCAAGCTCTGTTAGGAGGAATGGGCTAAAATTCACCCTACTTATTGTGGGAAGCTTGTGGAAGGCTACCCGATACGTTTGATCCAAGTTAAACAATTTAAAGGCAATGCTACCAAATACTAATTGAATGTATTTAAACTTCTGACCCACTGGGAATGTGATGAAAGAAATACAAGCTGAAATAAATCATTCTCACTACTATTATTCTGACATTTCACATTCTTAAAACAAAGTGGTGATCCTAGCTGTCCTAAAACAGGGAATATTTATTTGGATGAAACGTCAGGAATTGCAAAAAACTGAGTTTAAATGTATTTGGCTAAGGTGTATGTAAACTTCTGACTTCAATTGTGTAATTTATAAATATGATCTAAAAGTAACACAAGAAAATTACATAACAATAACGAGGCTATATACAGGGGGTACCTGTACTGAGTCATTGTGTGGGGGTACAGGTTAGTCGAGGTAATTTGTAAAGTAATTATGCTTAGATAATAAACAGCGAGTAGCAGCAGTGTAAAAACTGTTTCCAAATAATAATGTTGGGCAAAAATATACATTTTTGAGAGGATTGAGAATTGACTGTTTGTCCATTTAACCCTTATAGAATTATCCTATCGGCTGTCATGTAAACCGTTAAGGATGCTAACAGCACTAGCATAGCACATCTATGCTAATTGTGTCCGGCAATGTGGCTAGGTTAACTTCCCATCGACATACTAATAGTTACCTCGTTTGGCAGCCAGCCGAGTCAGTGTGTGTTGTTAGCTAAGTGTTGCTAGCCTGATGAGATGGAGTGATTGTTAGGGGGGAGCTCAGGTGACTGACAGTGATGGACGGCTCGCAACCAAAGGAGCCCTGCTCAGGCGGCGTTGACGCTAACCACTGCACCACCGCATGGACGGTGATTTACCCCTTGACTTCTTCTGACATTCTCCAAAGTGGCTACACAGAGCCGACACACCACCTGTCAATTAAAGCCTTGCTGGGTGCCGGAGAGAAGTGATATTACAGGAGGTCCGACAGTTCCTCCTCCGCCTGCCTGCTTCGTTGCAGCCTGCCCAGACAGCCGACGCCTCACTGAAATGAGAGCGAACGAGATGGTGAGATGTAGGGCTTTGTAATATGAACTGGATTGTGTTGAGAGCTGTATGGCAGCGTGTGTATGACACCCTGTATGATCCTTAGCGCCAGGTTCACGGCCCTGAACTCATTAAAGATGGATGATAATGCAGAGCTGTGTTTTTAGCAACAGCCCCCAGCCTATTAAGAGACGACAAAGCATTCATCGGATTGATAGCTTCGATGCAATTAAGTTGCTCGCCTGCCCCCCAAGGGAACACTTTGGGCGTAGAAAGCTTTTTCTTTAGCCGATGGATCACTAACTGTTGCAAGACCAACTGGGGATTGTCAGCCATTTTGAAGTGCATTCTAGATTTGACAAGCGCATCGAACAAGCGTATACTTGATCCATCTCGGTAACTAGGTGATGATGCAATCAATATGTTTTTTTTCTTCTTTTCTCAGGGCCATTCAGCCTACTTCCATCATTGCTGATAATTAGTCTATCTTATATGGCTTTAATCATGAAGGCTAAATCCATATCTCTTATAGCGGCCTGTTATAAAGATGTCTTTATTTCTCCCAATGCCACTTAATAGAATGTGTTATTCTGCAGGCCGGGCCTGCCTCGTTGTTGACTGCTCTATAGATGGGTTTACATAAGGCCTGGCTGAGGGAGTGGAGTGCCTGGGAATATGCTCATTCTCTCCCACTCATAACTGTATAGATTTGATAGATTCTAGTTCTGAAGTACCGTTTATATGGAGCCTTTATAGAGTACCACAGTATGAGTCATAATACCCATAAAACCTAGTGGCCAAACAAGGAAATGGTTCCAATCATTTTTTACACCATTAATTTTTCCCACAGGGGATTTTAAAAACACTTAAAATAAGGGCTGTGTTTTGTGTAGGATCACCCTGGTGTGACGTCTTGATAACTGTGTAAATCTCTCTAGGACAAGGTGACTTATCAATAGATTTGCCTGTATTTGCCCAGCGGCTTGGAAATGTTTGTGCTAAACAAACTTGTACTGTGTGCCTTTCTTCCACAAACACACAAGCCGCAGACGCAGACCACTATTCTTGTAAACGTACACAAGTCTTGAGGCACATCAAGCCGTCCTCATCTGTATTCATCTCTTTGTTCACCACCTCTGGATGTGAATGGCGACGTTATGCATCTGAATTCTGAACGCGCCACAGTGCTGTTCCGGGTGCCTGTTAAAACCTGTGGTTCATTGATTAGGGGTTGAGGCCCTGGAAATGGCAGGGGATGGTTAAGATTCAGGCGCAGTCTCCAGCTCATCTCCGATGCACAATCAATTTGCCATGCTCGAGCAACGGCAGCACTTGTTTGAATCTCAGTGTTTGGATTGGATGCATAAAACATGATGGCCACCGGGCCTCTGCTATTCTGCTCAAATGGACATTTTAAAAGAGGAGAAAGGGGGGAAAAGGAGAGGGAGATGGGTGGAGAGAAAGAGAAATAAAGAAAGAAAGGAGGAAGAGCGAGCTAAAGTAGGCCTAGCTCCCCAACCCCCAGATGTCTCTGAACAATATCACACACTGCTCCTGCAGTACCCCTGTCGTACCAGACATCATAGGGTCATTTAGAAACACACTGCTCCTGCAGTACCCCTGTCGTACCAGACATCATAGGGTCATTTAGAAACACACTGCTCCTGCAGTACCCCTGTCGTACCAGACATCATAGGGTCATTTAGAAACACACTGCTCCTGCAGTACCCCTGTCGTACCAGACATCATAGGGTCATTTAGAAACACACTGCTCCTGCAGTACCCCTGTCGTACCAGACATCATAGGGTCATTTAGAAACACACTGCTCCTGCAGTACCCCTGTCGTACCAGACATCATAGGGTCATTTAGAAACACACTGCTCCTGCAGTACCCCTGTCGTACCAGACATCATAGGGTCATTTAGAAACACACTGCTCCTGCAGTACCCCTGTCGTACCACACATCTTAGGATCATTTAGAAACACACTGCTCCTGCAGTACCCCTGTCGTACCACACATCAGGGTCATTTAGAAACACTGGCATTGTCATGCAATACAGTTTCTTTTCTGTTTTCCCTGAATGTTTTGTGGTCATCGGCTACAGGGTTCATTATTTAAACAGGAAGATTTGTATTTGTTTATGTCACCTTTATTTAAGATGGACTGCATAGGGATAGGTCCCATACCCATTTCGCCGTTTGTTTATGTCATTCTGTATGGGCTATTGTGTTGTCATAAGCACATGTGGTAGTGAACTTCTGTTTTATTCGGTACATGAAAATTGAAGCACAAAAGTGCTGTTTGTGTGCATTAAGTCATTACGGGCAGTTATTTATATCCACAACAAGTCAGTTTGATGGAAACACACCTCCGGTGGAAAAATGTGCATATTGTTTTTAGAATCTGTCGCCAGAGGAAACCTAGCTACAGAAGACATAAAAGTGTATTCTAATCTTACTCTCTGCTCACATTGGGTGGTGATGAATATAATGATGGCATTTTTGCTCTGTGAGTGACACTGAGTGTTGGATTGCTGTGGGCATCTCTCTCTGCTTCTCCCACACTTTTTTCTCTGTCTCTGTCTCCCTCTTCTCCCCCCCCCCCCCCCGCCTCTCTGTGTATTAGATGACACAGTGGGCGTAGTAAGGCTGTAGGCAGCTCTGCTCGGTTCTGCTAGGGCATGATAGATAGAACACTGAGCATTGCTCTGCAGCTGCTGTGCTGCAAATTGTCTCAAGCGAACACAACCGCGAGATGTGCGCTGGCACGCTCTCAAAAGCCACATGCTATCTCCCTCCTCTCTATCTCTCTCTCCTCTGTCCCTATCTCTCTCATTTCCTCCTTTTCCCCCTCCCTCTCTTTTTTTTCTCCTCATTTCTCTCTACCAGAATTATCTTCCTCCATCTGTCCTTCAGATCTCCTTCATGGTTGTCCAGGCAGCCAGCGAGCCACAGAGGCAGTGGTTTGTGTAGCCTGTAGCCAGGCCAGGCTGTTCTCTGCTGGGCATGCTATGGTGTTCATCTGGCCTCCTGCCCTGGAGGTCCCCAACACAATGACATGAACAAGGATGGTACTATATAGATACAATATGTACTATTTAATTCTGTGGATTGGACAGAGATGATGTCATTGAGAATCCATAGAAGGACATCTGGGAGTAAAGGGTCCTGTCCAACCATAGCTCACTCTTTATATGGTGTCAACCTAGTCAGGGCTCCAGAAATGGCAAGCTTCGTGTCGTGAGCCTTAAGGTGGCATCCCCAGCAGTGACCTTTCTCTTCCTTCAAATGGGTCAGGGTCAGAGGTGACAGCGGTCATAGGAGAAATGATCTGTCTCGCCGCTCTCGAATGACAGCCTGCCAACAGAACCGAGACGGGAGGGATTTTTAAAAATGTAACCTTAGCTACACTCTCCATTAGCTGCCCGACACCAATAGCCCTGTGTATCTTCCCCTGGGGCTAGCCACCAGCAGCCCTGTGTATCTTCCCCTGGGGCTAGCCACCAGCAGCCCTGTGTATCTTCCCCTGGGGCTAGCCACCAGCAGCCCTGTGTATCTTCCCCTGGGGCTAGCCACCAGCAGCCCTGTGTATCTTCCCCTGGGGCTAGCCACCAGCAGCCCTGTGTATCTTCCCCTGGGGCTAGCCACCAGCAGCCCTGTGTATCTTCCCCTGGGGCTAGCCACCAGCAGCCCTGTGTATCTTCCCCTGGGGCTAGCCACCAGCAGCCCTGTGTATCTTCCCCTGGGGCTAGCCACCAGTAGCCCTGTGTATCTTCCCCTGGGGCTAGCCACCAGTAGCCCTGTGTATCTTCCCCTGGGGCTAGCCACCAGTAGCCCTGTGTATCTTCCCCTGGGGCTAGCCACCAGTAGCCCTGTGTATCTTCCCCTGGGGCTAGCCACCAGTAGCCCTGTGTATCTATTCTAGGCAACTCAAAGCCCTGCTAGCAACACACTGCTAAGCCAATCTGTAATTACACAGCCATGACCTGCTCACACCCATCATTCTGCCTCACATTGTCTCAGCCTTGCTCTCTGTCCATCAAAGCAACATTTTCTCGGAAGAGTGTGTGTGTGTGTGTGTGTGTGTGTGTGTGTGTGTGTGTGTGTGTGTGTGTGTGATCAGGAGTTGTGATAAACAAGGTGGCAGATACATCTCATTATATATAAATGGAGAGGATTGGTCTTGTTGACCATGGCTGTCTGGACTGAGGGAGAGGATTGAACGTCATAAGGCCTGTTTCCACAAGATGATCGACTTACACTGGAAACAAAGTGTGGTTACACTTTATTTGGATAGTCCCAAATAAAAAGTATCTTGCTCTAAACTTAACTATACCCCTTGCACTAAATAATACTA